>NC_138303.1:71662500-72375000 GCF_965601325.2 Salmo salar
ATTTGGAATGCAGACAGGGATGATATGACATTCATTTTCCAGCTTCTCGGACAAATGGCGCTATGGCCACAATGTTATTCATAGCCTGCCCAGTTTGAGGAGATTGACGCTGTGGAGGAGATCTTGAGATAATGCAAAGACAGGCTGAAGGTAATGGAGAAAGACAGAGAGGGAGGGAAGGAGGAGAGGAGGAGATGGATAGAGGGAGAAAACAAGGGAGGGAAGAGATGGAGATAGTGAGAGATGAAGGGGAGTGATAGTGATGGCAGTAGGAAGCGCAAGGAGGAAGATAAAGTGTGTCCTCAAACACCTGCTTTCTGCCCGACCTTAGGGTCCCATAATATTACACAGAGTAGACGTTAGAAAACCTTGCTGACTGTGGTGATAGCAGCACATTTCAAATAAATGGTAATGCCCTTCTCTGTCAGGCATGGAGACAAGAGGATGAATGAAAATAAGCAACAGGTTAGCTCCAACAGAACCACTGTCACAGCCTCTGTGTTAATCCTATGTCACCATGCTGTCTGAATGGATTGATAAGACAGTAGTTATGTAGCCTGCTGTATGACAGCACTTGGTTAGATCTGGATGCCACAAATATTCATTTGAAATAATTGGTGGAAATTCTGTGGCTATTGAATTTGTCTGGCTCTAGAGATGACAATGCTGTGATATGCACTTGCTGAAACTAACTATGGAACATCAGATATTTCCTCAGTTTAACCATAATAATAGGTCTCCATTGAAAAGGCACAGGGGGAAATCAAGAGCTGTTGGTGTAGGGGTCTTGCCAGTCTAGGTGGCCAGCAGCCATTTCCTCTTTCTATTAATCATTCATTCTCTTTATATCACACTACAAAGTCCCATAGTCTAACCTCAGGACTGGCAACAGTAAACTGGAAAAGGTCAGATTTAATGATGGTGGCCACGGTTTATCTGGCGCATGCCGTCTATGAAAAGTGCGTGTGTGTGTGCCACTGTGACGCTCATCCCCTAATGGCAGGCTTTGGGAGAGTGGGGAGATGAGGCAAGGAGAAGGGGAGGACACCTGGCGCTCCCAGTCCATGGCTTCAGTATGAATAAACATACTTAGCTTCGGAAAAGCTCTCCAGCATTCCATTAATAATGCATTCCTGACCACCCATTCCCAGTGAATTTATGTGGAATACTGGAGAGGGGACGTGCCAGTGGGGTGCCACTATTGCACTAACAGCCTTTCACTATGTATCTCTCTTCTTCAGACTCCCTGTCATTCTCTCTGTCTCTTACTAGTGGTGCATCAGTTCATGTAGTCCACAATTTTGAATCTGATTCACAAGTTTAAGGACCAGACATGAAATGGGTTTAGAATATTTTTTAATTAAGGAAATGGAATGGATGTGAGGTTAGGATTCAGTGTGGAAATGAGAATAGACCGAATGAAGCCAAGGGATGCAGATGAAGGATCCGGAGGGGTTGATTCTGTAGGGTTTGGCTTGGAGTCTCAGGTAGACATCAACACCAGGCCATGGTAGTTAGGCTGCTGTGGTGAAGGCAATTCCCCCCCCCCCCAGAAGAACCCTGAAGAAACCTAAATAAAATGAGACCGAAGGTGGCACCAGGGAGGAGGAGTGATATGACACAAAACCAAGGACAAATGACTGTTTAGCCAGGTTTAAGTAGGATGGTAGTGTTGATTGAGGAGAGTGAGAACAGGTGTTGAGGCTGATTAGCAGTTAGTAGCAGCTGGAGCTTGTTTAAGGAGTTACGGTCAAGGCAACTAGTTAAGTGTTGCAAACAGTAGTTGAGGCTGATTGGCAATGATTAGCAGCTGGTGCTTGTTGAGCTGCGTTCAAGGCAGCTTGATTTGATTTGATTTATATGACGACAGCTAGTCTAAGTGTTACATTCAAGTATGGTCCTTTCTCATGAATTTTTGTTAATTCTTAACACCATTATGGACTCAAACATTAAGAGAGTTTCTGCTGCTCACCTCTCTCTTCTCCTCCCTTTCTCCCTCTCAGACCTGGGCTAAAGCCAGGTACAGGCGGGGGTTAAACTGTGACAGTCAGTGTAGCACAATTTATACACTCTGCCAGATTGACAGTGAGATTTCACACCTCGTACCCGGCAGACACCACAGGGAGCTATGGGAAAGGAAGTATGTGTACCCACTCAGCGCTCCTCCTGCAGGACACAAATCACAACCGTGCCACACTGATTGCTCTCCCCAGTAGTGTCAGGGCACAGCAGTTTCGTTTCCAACTATCACGTTTTAAACTCAGTGTTCGCTTTCAGTCGGTCACTCAGTATAATATAATATGGGGAGGCAACGACCAATCCTATTCACCAGAACCAAACTGAAATCACATCAAACAGGGCATAATACAGGGGCTCACATCCATTTCCTCAATTCTTCACTCTTCAGCCCGCCTGAAGGAAGAACGTGTCAAACAATTTGCAAACGTTTCAAGCACACAAAGGCTACGAGAACCGGCTCTGACTTAGGTGTCTGTTAGTGGGGAGAGAGTACTCGTCCCCCTAGATGTTGCGGCTTTTGGGTCTTGGAATCGCTCTATTGCTCTGCTTGTGCAGTTAATGCTTCCTTGCTCAGGTAGGATTTGTGTTAGCTAAAAAAAGCCACTATTTTCTGCTTTGCTTGTGTAGCCAGTGCTTCCTTTTTGAGTAAGATGTCCAGTGGTAAGAGTAAGTTCAAAAAGGCTAACCAGCCAAGTTTTAACCTCCGACCATTCCCTAGGGCATGTGGTTTCACAATGAAAATTAAAGACTGACGAGTGCTGTCCTGTTGCCTGTGGTGGAAACGCTCAGGAGACCTGGGCTGGGTTCAACTTCCATTGGGAGTCGGGCTGACTTTGTGAGGAAGATTGGTGGTCGGAATTGAGGCTCATTCCGGGGATGATATACTAACC
Source organism: Salmo salar (assembly GCF_965601325.2). Lineage (NCBI taxonomy): Eukaryota > Metazoa > Chordata > Actinopteri > Salmoniformes > Salmonidae > Salmo > Salmo salar. The sequence goes on from NC_138303.1 coordinate 71,665,410, forward strand.
CTGATTGACTCTGGAGGTCTTTCAAAGTGTGAATTGGATGACATCAGTCCGGAGAAGCCTGAAACCCCAGCTTTGGATTCGACGGGGAGAGTGAACTTGTGTTGAATCCTTTGATGGCATTTTTTTGATGGCTCCCCAGCAGTGGAGTTCCTCTAGGTTTGGAGGAAGGTATTTACCTACTGTTCCTGCAGAGGTGCTTCCAAATAAACAATGTCGGTTCTCGGGATTCCTGAGAGGGTCCGGCAGATGTATTTGGATGAGCCAGTTTTGCCAACAAGGTTATTTGGCTCGGGGCCCTCCTCCCCAACAATTTACTGTGGCAACAGTGCTCCCAAGTGGCTCGGTCAATTGGGGCAAGTTACTGGTTGTCAAGGTCCCTGAACCCCGTGTGGCGCGGGTATCAGAGCGCACAGTTTCTTCCCCATGTTCAGACACATGGTTGTCAAGAGTGGTGGATATGAAAACAATTGACCTAGATAGTTTGTGTGTATGTATTGTTATGTAGGCTACGTGTACCTTTTCTAAAAATAAATATTGATGTAGTTCTGTCCGTGAGCTGTACTTGTCTATAAAATGTTATGTTTTGTGTGGACCCCAGGAAGAGTAGCTGCTGCTTTTGCAACAGCTATTGTGGATCCTAATAAAATACAAAAAAAATACGAAAAAAGCATGACAAATAAATATATATATCCAGTCTTCAGGGTGGCGCTCTGCCCCTTCAGGAAATAATGTATGGGAGTCTGGTAGCATGCTCAGTCCAGTGGCAGGCATGTACAGTTTCACCGTGGGTGATGAGGACAGTGATGAGGTGGTCCGGGTGGTCCCCGTGTCAGAAGTACATAGTGGTTGGTACAACTGGTACTTCTTAGCTCCCAAGAGCGATGGCACGTTGCATGCCATCCTGGACACCTCAAGTTTGCTCACAGTTCTTCGGCTATTGCAGTCGGTGCGTCTCTGCGATTGGTTCACGTCCACATGATACAATATACTTTATTGTCCATTTACATGGAAATTCATTCTGTGACATCAGCATACAAATACACAAACACAACACAATATATTACATGCAGTACAGAAAACTGGAAAGTTGGTACACAAGTCACACATTTACATTCTCACATATTCAAAGTCTCTGAGGCCTACTGTTCAACCGTGCCTTGGGCACTATGTCCCACTGTTCAGAAGCCCGATGGCTGATGGAATGAAACGTTCCCTGCTCCTATTCTTACTGAACTGTGAAACCCTTAATCTCCTTCTGAAGAGCAGCAGCTCAAAACATTGGGCAAGATTGTGTGTGGGGTTCTCTATGATGCATTTGGCCTTGTCCCATGCCCGTTTATTATGCAGGCCCTGAAGCCCCATGCACTGCAGCCCGCAGAGCTTGGACCCCAGGTTCACAGTCCGCCTGAGGATACCCTTGTTAGCCACTGACAGCCCACCAAATCAGACCAGGAAACAGAAAGTCAGCACACTCTATATGGCAGGTGTAGTACTTGGAGAGAATCCGGGTGTTGGCATTCAGTTGTTGCAGTCTGCGCAGTAGGTACAGTCATAGTTGCCATTTTTTATTGATATTCTGAGAGTTGGCATTAAAAGAGAGTGTGCTGTCCATGATGGTTCCCAGGTGCTTAAAATCTAACGTTATGGCAATACCTACTGTTCCCTGAACGAGAGAAATTAGGTACAACATATTATGGTGAGTCGCACTCTCGTGACTTCGGTTGAAGGATCTACCATTACGCCTGACAAGGCTAATATAATCCGCTCCTCCCTGGAAGGCCTGCCTTGGAAGATAATACGTTGAGGTCACCAACACATTTATTCGAGGCCAAAGCCATGAGCAGGGAGGTTTTGTAGGAGAGGATCTTCAGTTTATCCAAAACCAGCGGCAAGTCCCATGTGGACTCAAATAGGTTTAAGACGACGTACAACTTTCAGGAACCGAACCACCAGGAGTAAGCCCCCAGTGAGGCTTCGTCAATTCCCAGATGACGCACTGAGATAGCGGCCATACACACTTTTAAAAGGGGAAAATGCTTGAAAAGCTCCTGTAAGAACATAGGGATGTCCCTCACAGAGCACTGAAAAGGAACAAGTATTTTATCACCAGAACTCAAATGCTTTCCATTTACAAGCATACAGCCCTCTTGTGGACTGAATGGTAGCAATAACATTCGGAGGTAAACCTCAAGCCATCGGATCAGCCTTCTTAGGGGCCAGGCCCATAGGAACCAATTCTCCGGCCTCGCTTGCCAAACCTGCCCAAGAGCCTGGGACAACAGGTCCCCGTGCAAAGGGAGTTACAAACCAAGGCTGCCTGGGCCAACAGGGAAGCCACAAGAATCAATGGTAAGTCATCCCGAAAAAATCCTCTCCAAGGTGGATTGAACCAGAACCACTGGCGGAAACGCGTAGAGGGTCCGAGGCCACTGGAGCACCAGAGCGTCCGTTCCCGATGGGGCACTTGGGTTCCTCATCGAGAAAAATAGACGACACTACATGTTTTCTTGCAATGCATAAAGATCTACGTCGGCCCTGCCAAAAATATCCCATAGCTGGGAGACCACCAAGGGGCGAAAGCAAGTGCACACTGCTCTCCAGTAATAGGGAGCGAGCCATGGTTAGGATGGATAGAGACAGACTCTCTCTCCATCTGTTGATGCATGCCACCACTGACATATTATCGTTCTGACCAGCACAAGCCGGCCCGACAAAAACATGAGGAAGTGCCTGAACGCCAGATACACCGTTAGGAGCTCTGGGTAATTGACATGCAGTACGCTCTGCACCAGTGTCTATTCCCTCCCAAATCGAGTTGCTGTCGTACAGCGCACCCCACCCTCGCTGGAAGGCATGCATTAACAACAGCCCCACAGGAACATTTACATTTACATTTAAGTCATTTAGCAGACGCTCTTATCCAGAGCGACTTACAAATTGGTGCATTCACCTTATAAAAGAAGGAACGACTTCCATCACAGGAACCATCATCCCCAGTAGGCGTAGGCACTGGCAAAAACGCACTGTGTGACCCAGACAAAATTTAACTAAGCAGAGCCGGAACCCGGATACCCTACGTAGAAACTTGTGATGCGTGAGTGAGTCTAGCTCGAGACCTAGAAATGGAAAGTGCTGCGATGTAGTAAGACAGGTCTTTTTCTGGTTTCTTATGGAATTTAGAGACTGAATTTGGGTCCGTAGCATGGATGTGTGTAACACTGCTTGCCTTCTAGACTCCATGGGCAGCCACCGCATACCCCACTCCCAGGCAGACAAGACATTTCCTCCATCCACCCAATCCATCTCTGCTTCCTGCATCTTGGAAAGTCGCCATCGGTAATTCCAAGCTTCCTCAAGACGCTACACATCTTTCCAGGGAGTTTGCATGCAGTACATGGAAATGCGCACATGGACTGGTTCGAGCGAAGCCCCTCGAGCTTGCTCCAAGCCGAGACAGACTACACATACAGTAGATCATGAGTATCTTTCCAAGAAATACTATAACCATATTTATTTATTTCACCTTTATTTAACAAGTTCTCATTTACAATTGCGACCTGGCAAATGGCTGGGGGCATGATCTCTACCTGAACCCGGATTAGCCATCATTATTTTGGTCATCTTCATAGCCATCGTACCTCATTGCACCGTTAAATTGAAGAATAACTGATTGTTTGTACACAATGTACACAATGTACAGCACACTCTCCCACTATGGGAAAGCTTAGTTGGTGCAATGTAAAACAGTCTTGTTTTACAATTGTTTGTTTTAGTAGTGTGAATCATTCCTGTTCATACCTAGGTGATGAATGGAATAACTGAAGGAATGAATCTGAGCCTCATGCTAATAACCTCTGGAAGGCGGTGCTTCCAGCGAGGTGCGGATTTCATTGGCCTTGTCAGGCGTGATTGTAGATCCTTCAACCGAAGTCACGAGTGTGTGACTCCCCATAATATCTCGTACTGAAGTTGACTGACTGAAAGGTAACTCCCCACTCTAGTGTACCTCTCACCACCCAGGACTAGGTGGCTCACTGGGTCTGCCTTCCTCTGGAATTCAATGAGCATTATACATTTTTGTTGACGTTGAGTGTGAGGTAGTTGTTATTGCACCAGTCATGAACCCTGTTTACTTCTGCTTGGAAATGCAGTGTGTCATCTGAGAGGTTGACAAGGGCAGTGTCATCTGCATATTTCACTGCTAAGCAGTCTCTGTTGGAACCTCTCAGGTCATTGGTGTATATGGAGAATAGCACTGGAGAGATGACAATTCCTTGGGGGGAACCGGTAGATGTACACAGAGGAAGGGTGCAGGAAGTCTAGCACTCACAAGGTAATGCTGGGGTCCATCTGTACTGTAGGTGGGAGAGTTTGTCACAGAGAATGTGAGGCTGCATGCAGCTAAAAGCAGAGGAGAAGTCCAGGGAAAGGATGCACACATAGGAGTGAGGCCTCTCCAGGTGTCAGGGCACTGTGCAACACCATCAGGACTGCATCCTCCACTGATCTGTTCTTCATGTATGCAAACTACGTTGGATCAAAGGCTCCATTCACATGAGACCTGAGACATGTGAGTATCAAGTGCTCAAGGCACTTCACAATGACTTCCGTTAACGTCAATGGACTATGGTCATTCAGCTCCGATGGATTGTTCTTCATTGGAACTGATTGCATCTTCTTCTTGACTTGCCCGGTGAGGGTTGCCAGACCCTGCCAGGCCTGCCTGCAATTCTCTGTGTGGAACATGGTTTCCACTTTATTTTTGTAGTTGTCCTTAGCCTGGGCTATTTGTTGTTTTACTGTCCTCTGCAGTGTTTTCACTTCCTATTGGTTGCCAGTAGAAAAGGCTGTCTGTTTCATCTTAATTGTCTGTTTAAGCTCTGCAGTAATCCAAGGCTCATTATTTGGATAGCATTTCACCATCTTTGTGGGGACTAACATGCCCTCACGGACATAGATATTACGCAGTCACCCATGATACTGACTCCTGAAGGGTATTGTCCATTATAAAAATGTTCCAGTTTGTACAGGAAAAACAGCCTCATAAGCTTTCTATAGCTTCCTCTGACCATATCTGGACTGCCCTTTCCTTAATATTTTCCTGTTTGTATGTTGGCAGTAATTGAATTATATAGTGGTCGGATGTGCTCACTTGTGGCTTCTGCAGTGACTTATATGCCCCTTTAATATTACCATAACACAAATCCAATGTATTATCTCCCCTTGTGCTACAAGTAACATATTGTTCATAGTTTTGCAGGACAATATAAAGTGAGCAGGGGTTCAAATCACTGAGTATGATTTTGGGTGCATCAGGGGACATGTCTTCCAGCGTGCTGACACATTGGCAGATGGTTTGAACAGCAGTTATAGTATCTGCTGTGGTTGGTACATAAACAGCTGTGATAAACACTTGTCCAAATTCCCTTGGGAGATAGAAAGGGTGCAGTGAGAAGCATAAATAGTTCAACATCTTTTGTGCAGACAGTGCTCTTCATGTTAATGGAAGAGCTGATCAATTTTGTGCCTTAATGATTGATGGTGGGGGATTGTTCTTACGATTTTTAAGTTTCCTTCACAATCCTCCTCTCTTGTCTCCTTTCCTTAGTCCTCCTTTTTGCCATTTCCATTGTATATTCCATGTTGTATTAATCTCCGGCGGCAATGCGCTTATGTCATAGTTATTTCCGCCGGTGCATGATGATTTGATCTCAACAAGTTTGTCTCTGTTGTACCTGACACTCCATCCATGTATTCCACCTGTGTCTCCAAACTTGCAGTGGACCAAAGCAAGCCGATTCAGGCTTGCGATCAAAACAAAAGCCAATTGTAAATCCATCTTATGTGCCCTTAGTTCATCTCACTATTCCATGTTTTCTAACATTTAGACAAGCGCTGTAGCTTAAATAAAAAACAAAAAACAAACACAGCTGTCTGTCACGGTTTGCCAATTGAGCAGCGCCCCCTTTTCATAGATCTGAAGAATACATATTTTCATATGCTTAACATCCTCCCCATCTCCATATTGCCCTGTACCTTTTTTATGGTGGTGGAGGCGTCTTTGGTACCGGTGCGGTGCCAGGGGATCAGAGTACTGGCCAATCTGGACGATTGGCTGGTCGTAGAGGAGTCAAGGGAACAGGTGGAGCTCCACACTGCCACGCTGGTTTCCCATATTCAGTCTCTGGCTCAGCGCATTCAGTTTGTGGGTCTCATTCTGGATCGGTTCTGAATCATGCGTTTTTGTCCCAACAGAGGACGAATTGAGGAAATGGATGCGAGCTTCCGAGGTTGGGCTCGTCATCCATTGACCCGTTGGGCATGATTTCAGTTTGCTTCAGGTGAATAGGATTGGTCGTTGACTTTCCATATTATGTTATACCTCATTCCCTCCTTTAGGGAACAGTAGTTATATTCATAACTGTACATTTTCTAAAGCTGCAAATTAAATCCATCGAGTTAAAACAAAACAAGAAAGTTGATGTGCAACAATAATTCACAAACAGGTACAATACACCTAAAACATTTGATTTTAGTTTCTGTCATGACTATTTAAGGATAAAAATTAATGACAATTAATCTGGATGGTTGTACAGTCGTCTCAAATAAAACTGTGAAGGACCTCAGCGTTACTCTGGACCCTGATCTCTCTTTTGAAGAACATATCAAGACTGTTTCAAGGACAGCTTTTTTCCATCTACGTAACATTGCAAAAATCAGAAACTTTCTGTCCAAAAATGACGCAGAAAAATTAATCCATGCCTTTGTTACTTCTAGGTTGGACTACTGCAATGCTCTACTTTCCGGCTACCCGGATAAAGCACTAAATAAACTTCAGTTAGTGCTAAATACTGCTACTAGAATCCTGACTAGAACCAAAAAAATGTATCATATTACTCCAGTGCTAGCCTCCCTACACTGGCTTCCTGTTAAGGCAAGGGCTGATTTCAAGGTTTTACTGCTAACCTACAAAGCATTACATGGGCTTGCTCCTACCTATCTTTCTGATTTGGTCCTGCCGTACATACCTACACGTACGCTACGGTCACAAGACGCGGGCCTCCTAATTGATCCTAGAATTTCTAAACAAACAGCTGGAGGCAGGGCTTTCTCCTATAGAGCTCAATTTTTATGGAATAGTCTGCCTACCCATGTGAGAGACGCAGACTCAGTCTCAACCTTTAAGTCTTTACTGAAGACACATCTCTTCAGTAGGTCCTATGATTAAGTGTAGTCTGGCCCAGGGGTGTGAAAGTGAACGGAAAGGCTGGAGCAACGAACCGCCCTTGCTGTCTCTGCCTGGCCGGTTTCCCCTCTTTCCACTGGGATTCTCTGCCTCTACCCCTATTACGGGGGCTGAGTCACTGGTTTACTGGTATTCTTCCATGCCGTCCCTGGGAGGGGTGCATCACTTGAGTGGGTTGAGTCACTGACGTGGTCTTCCTGTCTGGGTTGGTGCCCCCCCTTGGACTGTGCCGTGGCGGAGATCTTTGTGGGCTAAACTCGGCCTTGTCCCGGGATGGTATGTTGGTGGTTGGAGATATCCCTCCAGTGGTGTGGAGGCTGTGCTTTGGCAAAGTGGGTGGGGTTATATCCTGCCTGTTTGGCCCTGTCCGGGGGTTTCATCGGATGGGGCCACAGTGTCTCCTGACCCCTCCTGTCTCAGCCTCCAGTATTTATGCTGCAGTAGTTTATGTGTCGGGGGGCTAGGGTCAGTCTGTCACATATGGAGTATTTCTCTTGTCTTTTCCAGTGTCCTGTGTGAATTTAAATATGCTCTCTCTAATTCTCTCTTTCTCTTCCTTTCTTTCTCTCTCTCGGAGGACCTGAGCCCTAGGACCATGCCTCAGGACTACCTGGCTTGATGACTCCTTGCTGTCCCCAGTTCACCTGGCCGTGCTGCTGCTCCAGTTCCAACTGTTCTGCCTGCAGCTATGGAACCCTGACCTGTTCACCGGACGTGCTACCTGTCCCAGACCTGTTGTCCCAGACCAGCTGGAACCCTGACCTATTCACCGGACGTGCTACCTGTCCCAGACCTGCTGTTTTCAACTCTCTAGAGACAGCAGGAGCGGTAGAGATACTCTCAAAGATCGGCTATGAAAAAGCCAACTGACACTTACTCTTGTGTTACTGACCTGTTGCACCCTCGACAACTACTATGATTATTATTATTTGACAATGCTGGTCATTTATGAACATTTGAACATCTAGGCCATGTGCTGTTATAATCTCCACCCGGCACAGCCAGAAGAGGACTGGCCACCCCTCATAGCCTGGTTCCTCTCTAGGTTTCTTCCTAGGTTTTGGCCTTTCTAGGGAGTTTTTCCTAGCCACCGTGCTTCTACACCTGCATTGCTTACTGTTTGGGGTTTTAGGCTGGGTTTCTGTACAGCACTTTGAGATATCAGCTGATGTAAGAAGGGCTATATAAATACATGTGATTTGATAAAAATAGATTGGACACAGTCAGAGCTTTCACACTCTCTGGATTTGCATATTGTAAGATAATTGCCACACACGCTGCAACACAGAACACATCACGCACATACACACACACACACACACACACACACACACACACACACACACACACACACACACACACACACACACACACACACACACACACACACACACACACACACACACACACACACACACACACACACACACACACACGAACATGTTGAATGAATGACCTGGCTAGATATGGCTAGGTGAAAAGACTGGGGGGAGCCCACTTGACCTCAATGAGCAGACAAATGGCCACATTAGCACAGAGGGATTAGCACACAGGCTTGTACATACACAAACACATCCCTAATCAGAGCACAGGGATTGAAACTCCCACGGAGCCAGGGTTTTAACACTGAAAACCATTTCCTCCACACTATAGGGTTCTATAGGACCAATTCACTATCAACCTGAGGATATCTCTGAACAGGAAGTATTAACATTAGTTAAGTCACATAAGCATATGAGGCCCAAAGAGACAAGTTTAGCTGTTATAATTATTTGGTGTACATTCAATGCAGTCAGTGAGCAACTGAGCAATGAGTGATTATATGAACTATACAGACTGACATGTGTGCACACACACTCCAGGTGAATAGAAAAAATATTTAAGAATAATTCAGGACACATTTAGATGTGACAAGGCAATGAGACATTAACAGACATTCAGAGACATGACTTCTAATAATTTTTCTGACTTTTTAAAGTTTCACAAATTGGAGGGATTTATAAAATTGAAGCAGTTCAATAAAAACATACAAAACAAGGAATTTTCCTACCCCATTTACATTTGTGAATATAATATTTGGCCGGGAGAATAATAATGTTACTAAAATAGTTCTGATTGGATAAGGATAAGCATAATGCCATTTAACGTCATCAAAGGTAAACATAGGTCATTTTTGAGATTTTATGCACAACAATTGATGAATTTCAAGCCAAAGTTTACTAGAATGCCGGCATGAAAAAAATAAATGCTTTATAGACTCTAAATCAGAGGAGCAAAAAACACAAGGTGTTTTGTCAAAATTGAAACTTTTGTGCAAGAAATCATTAACAGAGTAGATGGAAGAAAATATTTTAAAATGAGTTTCTTTAACTTTTGGGATAACTACACATTTAAGGTAAAAGGTAGTAGCTTTTGACCAAAGTATGAGTTGGTCACTTCCAATGCAAAATATTGAATTATAATCACAATTTCTTTTTAATTAACTGCCAATCGGATCCACTTATTGTTGCATATTTTATCCACAATGTTCAAGTCATTAATTTGCCAACTTGGAAAAGTGGGAACAACCTCATAATATAACAAAGTGTTCTTAATAAGTCCAAGTAAAAAAAGTGAATTTGCTTTGCAAACCTTAATATGTTCTCTCTGAGATAGATATCATTTCAACTATTTAATCTCAAAAGTACCCACTAACAACTCAAAATCAATAGCCTGTAAACCTCTATGATCATAGTCTTTCAATAATTGAGATTTTCGAATATAATGAGATGTATTCCTCCAAATAAATCTAAATATAACAGAATTGACTTTGTTGATGTTATTAGAAGGAAATTCTAGAGAAACCATCAGTCTTGGTCAAAATAATATGACCCAAAATTGAGATATCACATTGCAGCCAATGAATTAAAGATACTCTTATGGAATTAATTATACTATCAATGTGTAAAAATTCTCTATCAGAATTTTTTTACATTTTAACAATTCCTAAATATTTAACTTCCTTTAAACAGGTATGGAGACCATGTTCACGAAGTAACAGCAATGAATTGGCATAAGATCACATTTGTTAAGGTTGAGAGTCAACCCAGAGGCCATAGAACATTTCTTGATACTGTCAATAGCCAAGGAAATAGCCAAACTATACTTTAGGAAATGGTCATTATCATCTGCAAATTGACTGATATTTATATCTTTACCAAAAGTATATATCCCTTTTATTTGTTAAGAAATAAGGCTAATAAATCTGTGATTAAAATAAATAAAAGAGGCGAGATTGAACAACCTTGTCTAATTCCTGTAGTAATAGAGAAACGAGGGGATGTTCCATTGCTCATAGCCACCATCATTATACAACATCCTTATCACTTTACATAAATTCTCCCTAAACCCAAAAGTAGAGATAGTTCTAATAAAATTGTTGTGCTCTAAGGTGTCAAATGCCTTAAAAAAAATCTAAAAACAATGTAAAGCCATTTTCTTCTAGGTAATCACTGTAATCTAGAATATCTAATACCAATTGTATATGGTTATGAATATTCCTTCCTTTAATGAAGACTGATTGCGTTTTATTGATATCATCAAGGCCTTTTTTTCAGCCTATTAGCATAGAAATGGGCTAATAACTTATAGTCAGTTGCCAACAATGTGATTGGTCTCCAATTGACCAAATAAAGATAGTCCTTCTTTGGTTTGGGTATAAGAACTATTAGTTCCTGTTTCAAAGAATGAGGTAAGATAGCGTTAGCAATACCCTCATTGTAGACCAAAAGCAATAATTCTCTAATATCAGGCCAAAAATGTTGATAGAACTCAAGAGTCAGGTCATCCGGTCAAGGAGATTTGTTTAATGGCTTGGTCCAACTCAGTAATATCTATATCAGAATCACAAAGTTTCTTAAACCTTTCTTCTATAGACTTAACAGAGCTACAAACTGAATCAAAAAAGTACTATAGGAAGAGCATATTTCCTTATTAATCACTTCAAGATCATCAGACATAGTATTATTAACATAAATTGATGAAATACTATTCCTAGTCTGCCTTCTTTTCTCCAAATTAAAGAAATAAGATGTATTTTTTTCACCTTTCTCAATCCATTTGGTCTTTGAGAGGATGAAGGCACCCTGTGCCTTATTGTTGTACATGTCGTCCAGTTCACATTGGCATTTTGCAAGATCAGCTTTTTCATCGTCATTTAAATCAAGTGTATTGCTCAGCCTGTTAAAATCAACAATAATATCCATCTGCTTGGAGAATATTTTTTGAGTTAGCATTTTACCAGTACTGATGGCAAGACAGCAAATTCTGAATATAATAATTTCCCATTTGCTAGTAGAAGAATGAGCAAATTCGAGACAGGTCTCTGATAAGATTTTTAAACTGTAAACAAAAACACAAATTTAAAAAAAGAAAAGAGTAACATTTCTAGTATGATTTTAAAAATATATTGTCGTTATCTAGACAAAAAGAAAGAAGGATGGAACAATGGTCTGTCAGACAAGATGAGAAAATACTACATTCACTGACACGATTCAGAAGATTGGAAGACACCAACCAATAATCAATTCTAGATTTTAATTGTCTGTCACTCGTTGTAGGTTTAAAACATGTTTTTAAGTTGGATTCTGAGAACGCCAGATATCAGAACGTTTAAAGTTAGAGCAGAAATTAAGAATTAAGTTATTAAAACAATGGCCTGAATGCCTGGTGGGATACCTATTGATCCAGTCACCAGGAGCAACATTATAATCACCTCCAACAATGTTATCTGTTGAATATTTGGTTTTAAACTCAGTTAAGACCTTGCTTATAGATGTTAGAAGAAGATTGTTTCTTGACTGTATGTTATTATGACCATAAATATTTCCCAATATGTAATGTGACTCTTTATACTCATAAACAACAGTTATCCAGTGACCCTCATCATCTTATTTGCTTTCTTAAACTGTACCTGAAAAACGTCTGAAAAGTTTTGCCACACCAGCAGAATGAGATGAGCCATGGCTAAAAAGTATCTTGTCACCCCATTGTGAAGTCCAAAATTGTAATTAAACATCTGAGGAATGTGTCTCTTGAAATAACAAAACAATTGGACTTTAATGAATCTTTACAAAAAATAAAAATAGCCTTGTGTTTTATATTGTTGCATAATGTCCTGGTGTTCAAGGATAAAAAGGAAAGCAACATTTTGAACGAGAAGAATATCAGAGAAAAAAATTGTTGTCTACAATAAACAAACGAATAGGTTGTGGAATAACAACACATCTTAAATTAATAGTTTACATATTAAATTGAACTCTAAATCTTCAAATAAATAAATACAGCTCTGAAGGCTTATCAAGTCATATGAAAAAAGACATGGAGATTTACTTACATAATATCGATCTTGAAACAAAATGAAATGAATAAAACCTGAATGATAGCAGGCCAACTCGTAGAAGAGCACCAATCAGTCAGTGACTTAGCACCACTCTGCGACCATCAATGACAGCAAGCCCCTCACGAAAGAAGGCTTTTATTTCCCTGCGTCTTGCCTCATCAATGGCCATAGCTTCGCATGGGCATCCCTGTCGTGCTTGCTCAAATCTTCTGCAAAGCAAATGCTTTTCTCCCTGCAGATCGGCGCTAGCTTCGCAGCTCTCCACACCTCATCTCTCACATTCCTCAACACAAACAGCATGATGACCTGTCTGTGTCTGTTCATCTCCTTTCTCTTGTCCCCAAGACAGTGTACAACATCTACTGTGATGTTCAGAGTGAGCAGGGGGATATGGAACAATCTTCCAAATAATGTCGATCACAATCCTTCTGATAATCTCACCATCAGTTTCAGGCAGCCCGTTCAGTCTCAGCCCCCGTCGGCACTCATTTTCTTTTGTCAGGGCATCAACTTTCTTTTTCAATAGTTTCACATCAGTGGTGATGCATTAAACTCTGTAGTTTTGGAAACGTTTGCAATCGAGAGGGTATTTTTATGAATCCTCTCATCAAAGCCATTCAGCCGAAAGGCTTGCTCTGCGAATTTCTTGTTTAAACCCTGGATTGCTGCAAAGATGGCGTCATTGGTGATAGGCTGGGGTGGTTGAGTCTGCCCGGCATCACTTTCTTGTTGTCTCTTCAGGTTGGGGGGTTTCAAAGGGGTTATTTGGACACCTGTACCGAAGAAGAATTCCTCCGACCTTGGTACCGTTTCTTCTGGGGGAGTGTCAAAATCCTCCATATAGTTGACAGTATTAACCTTGGTTACAATAGCTCCCTCTACATTTTTGCTATCTTCCATCTTAGCTAACGCTGATTTCTTGCTAGCTAGTCTTGGCTGAAATTGCTCCACAAAGTGGAAAAGTGATGTTCAATAAACCACTTAACTAATTGAATGAAAAATAAACACAGAGTTGAAATGTAACTTTAACTGTGTTTGTCGTCAAACTGAAATTAGGTCTTGAATTCAATTTAAAGCTTTCAGGAGCTCAGTTTAATGTGAACACTCACTCTGCCATGTTGCCGCCCCCCCCCCACCCCCCCCCCCCCCCGTGCACACACACACTCACATGGCAAAGCTCAAACTATCTCAAATACCTAATCCTACTTCCTGAAGGTCATGAGAACAACTTCAAAATAATAAATAATGTCCTTGAACAATAATAGAAAAAAGCAGTCAAAAGCCAAAGCCTAACAAACATAAATATTCATTGTGTGCCTCCTCAAACACAGCGATCTCTGCCCACAAAAGTCATTCCATGCCTCCAACTATGATTGTCCCAGCATCCATATAAGAACATCAGTCAACAATGCATAAACCCAACAAACCCAACAAAGCCATTGAATCGTGGGAGCAGTAGTCTATGTGCGATAAAGAGACTGGAACTACAAAGGCAGAGAGAGGGAAAATTGAGGAGAAAAATTGAAGGGTTAGACTATAGCGTATCCCCAGTGGTCCACTATAGACTGTGTTTGTGTGAATTCACCATTATTTCCCGGATTTGTTATTGAGCAGCATTGATTTTCTCCCCTACTGTCGATGAGGCTCCAGGGGTATCCTAGCAGCCTATCTGCTCTTTGCACCGCTATCGAGTTTCTCGCCTGGGCACCCTTAGCTTGACCACCCCCTAGTACTCCAGTCCTGGCTTGAATAACCAGTGGGAAGGAAAACCGAAAAAGAGATAGTGGGAGAGCAGGGCGTCTTAAAGAGGAAGACCCATGATAATTCCTTTCTTTACATTCCAAGGACGAAGCCCACTAGACCAGACAACAGTACTGCTGCTTAGGTCCATAAAGATCTAGATCAACTCCCCGAGCTAACAAGGTAAAAATCTGTCGTTCTGCCCCTGAACAAGGCAGTTAGCCCACTGTTCCTATGCTTTTATTGTAAATAGGGTTTTATTAACTGACTTACCTAGTAAACTGGTATATGACTAAAGAGTTAACAAAGGTTAAATATTTTGCATCACTTTCAATCCCCCATATATTTTTTGCTAATATATATATGTATATATTCACCACCGTTCAAAAGTTTGGGGTCACATAGAAATGTCCTTGTTTTTTAAAGAAAGCACATTTTTTGTCCATTAAAATAACATCAAATTGATCAGAAATACAGTGTAGACATTGTTAATGTTGTAAATGATTATTGTAGCTGGAAACGACTGATTTTGAATGGAATATCTGCTTAGGCGTACAGAGGCCCATTATCAGCAAACATCTCTCCTGTGTTCCAATGGCACGTTGTGTTAGCTAATCCAAGTTTATCATTTTAAAAGGCTAATTGATCATTAGAAAACAATTTTGCAATTATGTTAGCACAGCTGAAAACTGTTGTGCTGGCTAAAGAAGCAATAAAACTGGCCTTCTTTAGACTAGTTGAGTATCTGGAGCATCAGCATTTGTGGGTTCGATTACAGGCTCAAAATGGCCAGAAACAAAGCACTTTCTTTGGAAACTCGTCAGTCTATTCTTGTTCTGAGAAATGAAGGCGAGAAATCGCCAAGAAACTGAAGATCTCGTACAATGCTGTGCACTACTCCCTTCACAGATTAGAGCAAACTGGTTCTAACCAGAATAGAAAGAAGAGTGGGAGGCCCCGGTGCACAACTGAGCAAGAGGACAAGTACATTAGAGTGTCTAGTTCGAGAAACAGGCACCTCACAAGTCCTCAACTGGCAGCTTCATTAAATAGTACCTGCAAAACACCAGTCTCAACGTCAACAGTGAAGAGGCAACTCCGGGATGCTGCCCTCCTAGGCAGAGTTCCTCTGTCCAGTGTATGTGTTCTTTTAACTATTTTAATCTTTTATTTTTATTGGCCAGTCTGAGATATGGCTTTTTCTTTGCAACTCTGCCTAGAAGGCCAGCATCCCAGAGTCGCCTCTTCACTGTTGACGTTGAGACTGGTGTTTTGTGGGTACTATTTAATGAAGCTGCCAGTTGAGGCCTTGTAATGGCATTAGCCTACGTTAGCCCAATCGTCCTGCAGGGGACCCACTGATCCTGAAGAAGTTTTAACATAAATAAGTTTTATGGGCACAGTATGTTTTACATTAGTTATCTTGTTGTTGTTAGTCTCAACCTTCAGCTACATTCAACCCCTCCAATCACTTAACACCATCCATATTGGATTTCTATTGCCATATATTTTTCAACTGTGCTGTGATGTTTCACCAAAGTTCTGAACCTTTCTATAATCATTGTTTCTACAGATTGAAAATATTTTTTTCTAACGAAAGTATTATATTATTGATCAATTTACTATGAATTTTCAGATCACCCAGTAGTGCTATCTGCAGGGTTAGCTCCAGGTAAATATTGCAATTCTTCAGCCATTCCTGGACCTGTGACCAAAAACAAGCTACTGTACATATGGACAGTGCCAAAACAAATAATCTAATGATTCTGCCTCTTCGCAGAACAATCTGCAGAGCTGGGAAGGTTGCATCCCCAGTATAAATAACATTCTATTAGTTGCAAGAATTTGGTTTAATAATTTCATGGAAAAATTCTGAATTTTGAATCCGGTGTCATTTTGCGTATCAGTTCATAAACCATGTGCCATGGAATCGGTACGTCCAAAATTACTTCCCAACTATTTTGCAATCTATATGACTCGGCTGTCAATTTGTTGGTCTGTAAATAAAACTGGCATACTTTTTTATTTATCACAATTATCTTTAAGCAATTATGGCCTTTAATGCAGGGCGACAGACAAATTCCTTACTTTTTTCCCCTTCCATCTTCGTCTCCCAATTTTGCCGTAATGCTGCAATTAGTTGGTTGTAATTTTGGGAGGAGCAGACATTTTCTTCGGTTTTTATTAGCTGCATGTATGACATAACTCCACCAGTCGTATTTATGATATCATTTATAAAGATTATACCTTTTTTTAAACAATGTTTTTTAATCAATTAGTATATTTGAATTTAACCACAATATTATTTCTGTCCTTTCTGGTGGATTAAATTGACATTGCAACCAACTTTCTATGGCTTGTTTGAAAATTTCAAATAACTAAAAGTGAGAGGTTGTAATCTGAATAAAGGGAAAAATGCATTAATTGAAAATAGGGTGGGACGTTCTTTTTAATTTGCTAGAAAACCAGTTTAGATTTAAGTATACATTTGGTATGACTGAAGCCTTTAGTGAGAGGTCTTATGCATTAATATGTAATAATTTCTACCCTCCGAATTCATATTCATTATATAAATAGGCCCGTTTAATTTTGTCTGGCTTGCAGTTCCAAATAAAACATTTTCTCAAATAATTAAAAAAACTGTTCACTAGGTGTAGGCAAGTCCTTATGTAAATAGGTAAACTGGGATATGACTAAAGATTTAATCAAGATACATTTTCCACAAATAGAAAGGTATTTACCTTTTCATGGTAGCAAGATCTTATCTATTTTTGCTAACTTTCTATTAAAATTTATTGGAGTGAGGATATGTATACCGAGTATGTCCACATCCCTGTCAGACCATTTTATTGGTAAACTACACTGTAATGTAAAAGTTCTCCAAAATTGAAATATTCCAGGCATTTATATATAAACTCGTCGTACTTTATCAAAAGCCTTTTCAAAGTCAGCTATGGCCTGGTTTCCCAATACTTTCCTTATATAATCACCAATGTATCGTCCATGTAAAAAACCTGTCTGATTAGAATGAATATTCCCGACAGTACCTTATTAATTCTATGCGCTATACATTTTCCAAGAATTTTTGCATCACAACCCTGAAGTGTATTTAATTTTAATGGACTGGATCTTTGTATTTCCCACTTGTATCCTGTTTCAGTAATAATGAAATCAGACCTTCTTGTTGAGTGTCTGATAAACTACCATTTACATAGGTGTGGTTAAAACATGCTAATAATGGCCTTCGGAGTATATAAAAAAAGTTTTGATATACCTCAACAGGTATTCCATCCCTGGACTTTTCCCGAACTTTAATTGCAACAAGAAGTTCCTCCTCTGTAATTTCACCTTCACATGAGTCTTTCTGTATGGCTGTTAATTGTACAATATTAACAGAAGAAAATCTATACAATTAGCTTTGGTTAGAGGAGATGGATGACACTAAAACTAAAACACATGCTTAAAGTACTTTGCTCTTTCAAAATAGAATTTGGTGAATCGTAGGTCATTTGAAACAAGTTTCAGTAACTTATTTTTGGTAGCATTTCTATGTTGAAGATTAAAAAAGAATTTGGTGCATTTTTCCCCATATTCCATACAGTTTGCTTCATTAGTATTTTTGTTTTTCCTCTAACTTATTGTGAGCCTCTATGGTACAGTTTTTATTGCTACCTACAGTTAAAGTCGGAAGTTTACATACACTTAGGTTGGAGTCATTAAAACTCGTTTTTCAACCACTCCACTAATTTCTTGTTGTCACAACTGTCGTCATGGAGAGAAGAAGTGGACCAAAATGCAGCAGAGTTAGTGTTCAGCATCATTTAATTCAAAAAAAGATGACTGGAACACTACAAAACAAGAAAATACTGACAGCTCAACAGTACTGCCAGCATAACACACTGAACAGAAACAATTACCCACAACCCCAAAGAAAAACACACACTCCTATATAGGACTCCCAATCAAAGGCAACTCAACACACCTGCCTTCAATTGGGAGTCCTAATCACCAACACAACCATTCACACACACAAAAACCCTGCCACATCCTGACCAAAACTAATCCAATTGCTCCCTCTGCTGGTCAGGATGTGACACTTGTTAACAAACTATAGTTTTGGCAAGTTGGTTAGGACATCTACTTTGTGCATGACAAGTAATTTTCCCAACAATTGTTTACAGACAGATTATTTCACTTATAATTCACTATATCACAATTCCAGTGGGTCAGAAGTTTACATACACTAAGTTGACTGTGCCTTTAAACAGCTTGGAAAATTCCAGAAAATGATGTCATGCTTTAGAAGCTTCTGTTAGGCTAATTGACATAATTTGAGTGAATTGGAGGTGTACCTGTGGATGTATTTCAAGGCCTACCTTCAAACTCAGTGCGTCTTTGCTTGACATCATGGGAAAATCAAAAGAAGTCTGGTTCATCCTTTGGAGCAATTTCCAAACGCCTGAAGGTACCACGTTCATCTGTACAAACAATAGTATGCAAGTATAAACACCATGGGACCACGCAGCCGTCACTCCTCTCAGGAAGGAGACGTGTTCTGTCTCCTAGAGATGAACGTACTTTGGTGAGAAAAGTGTAAATCAATCCCAGAACAACAGCAAAGGACCTTGTGAAGATAATGGAGGAAACAGGTACAAAAGTATCTATATCCACAGTTAAACGAGCCCTATATCGACATAACCTGAAAGGCCGCTCAGTAAGGAAGAAGCCACTGCTCCAAAACCGCCATTAAAAAGCCAGACTATGGTTTGCAACTGCACATGGGGACAAAGATCATACTTTTTGGAGAAATGTCCTCTGGTCTGATGAAACAAAAATATAGCTGTTTGGCTG
Source organism: Salmo salar (assembly GCF_965601325.2). Classification (NCBI taxonomy): domain Eukaryota; kingdom Metazoa; phylum Chordata; class Actinopteri; order Salmoniformes; family Salmonidae; genus Salmo; species Salmo salar. Next base: position 71,684,627 of record NC_138303.1, read on the forward strand.
TAATGACCATCGTTATGTTTGGAGGAAAAAGGGGGAGGCTTGCAAGCCAAAAAACACCATCCCAACCGTGTAGCACGGGGGTGGCAGCATCATGTTGTGGGGGTGCTTTGCTGCAGGAGGGACTGGTGCACTTTATAAAATTGATGGCATCATGAGGGAGGAAAATGATGTGGATATATTGAAGCAACATATCAAGACATCAGTCAGGAAGTTAAAGCTTGGTCGCAAATGGGTCTTCCAAATGGACAATGACCCCAAGCATACTTCTAAAGTTGTGGCAAAATGTCTTAAGGACAACAAAGTCAGGGTATTGGAGTGGCCATCACAAAGCCCTGACCTCAATCCCATAGAAAATTTGTGGCCGGAACTGAAAAAGCATGTGCGAGCAAGGAGGCCTACAAACCTGACTCAGTTACACCAGCTTTGTCAGGAGGATTGGGCCAAAATTCACCCAAATTATTGTGGGAAGCTTGTGGAAGGCTACCTGAAATGTTTGATCCAAGTTAAACAATTTAAAGGCAACGCTACCAAATACTAATTGAGTGTATATGAACTTCTGACCCACTGGGAATGTGATGAAGGAAATAAAAGCTCTCCACTATTATTCTGACATTTCACGTTCTTAAAGTAAAGTGGTGATCCTAACTGACCTAAGACAGGAATTTCTTTTACTAGGATTGAATGTCAGGAATTGTGAAAAACTGAGATGAAATGTATTTGGCTAAGGTGTATGTAAACTTCCGACTTCAACTGTACCTGTTCTGTTAGACCTTCTATTTCCTTTGTTGGTATGGACTCCTTTGACGTAAATTGCTTATGTTTTAGAGATGAGTACTGAATTGCATGGCCTCTAAAGGCACATTTAAAAGTATCCCTTACAATAAGCAGATTTGCTGTACCAACAGTGTCTTGCAAAAGTATTCATCCCCCTTGGCGTTTTTCCTATTTTGTTGCATTACAACCTGTAATTTAAATTGATTTTTATTTGGATTTCATGTAATGGACATACACAAAATCGTCCAAATTGGTGAAGTGAAATGAAAAAAATTACTTCTTTCCAAAATTAAAAATAAAATAAAAATGTAAAGTATAGGTTCGTGCATATGTATTCACCCCTTTTGCTATGAAGCCCCTAAATAAGATCTGGCGCAACCAATTACCTTCAGAAGTTACATAATTAGTTAAAGAAAGTCCACCTGTGAGCATTCTAAGTGTCACATGATCTGTCACATGATATCAGTATATATACACCTGTTCTGAAAGGCCCCAGAGTCTGCAACACCACTAAGCAAGGGGCACCACCAAGTAAGCGGCACCATAAAGACCAAGGAGCTCTCCAAACAGGTCAGGGAAAAGTTGTGGAGAAGTACAGATCAGGGTTTGGTTACAAAAAAAATTACGAAACTTTGAACATCCCACGGAGCACCATTAAATACATTATTCAAAAATGGAAAGAATATGGTACCACAACAAACCTGCCAAGAGAGGGCTTCCCACCAAAACCCACAGACCAGGCAAGGAGGGCATTAATCAGAGAGGCAACAAAGAGACCAAAGATAACCCTGAAGGAGCTGCAAAGCTCCACAGTGGAGATTGGAGTATCTGTCCATAGGACCACTTTAAGCTGTACACTCCACAGAGCTGGGCTTTACAGAAGAGTAGCCAGAAAAAAAGCCATTGCTTAAAGAAAAGAATAAGCAAACACGTTTGGTGTTCACCAAAAGGCATGTGGAAGAAGGTACTCTGGTCAGATGAAACTAAAATTGAGCTTTTTGGCCATCAAGGAAAAGCTATGTCTGGCACAGACTCAACACCTCTCATCACCCCGAGAGTACCATCCCCACAGTGAAGCATGGTGGTGGCAGCATCATGCTGTGGGGATTAGTTTCCTCCACAGGGACTGGGAAACTGGTCAGAATTGAAGGAATGATGGATGGTGCAAAATACAGGGAAATTCTTGAGGGAAACCTGTTTCAGTCTTCCAGAGATTTGAGACTGGGACGGAGGTTCACCTTTCAGCAGGACAATGACCCTAAGCATACTGCTAAAGCAACATTCAGGTGGTTTAAGGGGAAACATTTAAATGTCTTGGAATGGTCTAGTCAAAGCCCAGATCTCAATCCAATTGAGAATCTGTGGTATGACTTAAACATTGCTCTACACCAGCGGAACCCATCCAACTTGAAGGAGCTGGAGCAGTTTTGCCTTGAAGAATGGGCAAAACTCCCAGTCGCTAGATGTGTCAACCTTATAGAGACATACCCCAAGAGACGTGCAGCTGTAATTGCTGCAAAAGGTGTCTCTACAAAGTATTGACTTTGGGGGGGGTGAAAAGTTATGCACACTCAAGTTTTCATTTTTTTTGTCTTATTTCTTGTTTGTTTCACAATAAAAAGTATTTTGCATCTTCAAAGTGGTAGGCATGTTGTGTAAATCAAATGATACAAGCCGCCCCCCCCAAATCTATTTTAATTCCAGGTTGTAAGGCAACAAAATAGGAAAAATGCCAAGGGGGGTGAATAATTTCGCACGCCACTGTATGTTATGTCGGAAAAATTATATTATAAATTGCTCTGTTCTAGTAAACAACAAGTTATCATCCAGTAGACTTTGATTCAATTTCTAATATCCTCTCCCACGTGGAAATTCAGTAAGAGTAATGTATATGCCAATTATCTGATGGTCCGACCGCATTCTATCCCCTATCAACACTTTTATAACCTTAACTTCCTCGCTTTGTCTTTCACTGGCTCTATTACTCTCTAACTTGTCTAGCTTCCATTGTCTTACACTTTAATCATTTAGCAGACGCTCTTATCCTGACATACATGAGCAATTGGAGTCAAGTGCCATGCTCAAGGGCACATCGACAGATTCTTCAGCTAGTCGGCTCGGGAATTCAATCCAGCGACCTTTCAAATATTGACCCAACGCTTTTAATCGCTAGGCTACCTGCTGCTCAGGTCTTGGCAAGTTTAGTAGCGCAAGGACTATACCATTGTTACTCTGTGATGCATCTCTCAGTTATGTAGGCACACGTGGCAATATTGGCCATTGATCTGTAAAGCTATAGTTTTCTTAGAGACAATCTCGGTCATTTACACTCTTAACATATAAATGCAGCCTGTCGAATGATTGCTAGAACCCGATTGGCTTTCAGCTCTCATACTGAAGCTCAAACGAATCTCCACATTGAATATGAGCGCATTTGAACAAGAGACACATCTAATAAAGTCTTCAGATAGCATCTGCAACGCTGACATCAGTCAATCCCTCTGCAATAGATTATTTTGCCTCTGCGGTCAGCACAATACTCCCTCATTGTGCTGCTATAGATCTGAGGAGTGGACTGTCTCTCCATCTCTACCTGTACTCCATTAGGGTTTTGTGATGAGACCAATGGACAGAGGGAAGAAAGAAAGGGGAGAGAGAGAAAGAAAGGGAAAGAGAGAGGATATAGACTCAGCTTTATCAATACACGCCCACCGCTGAGATAAACAGATTATTGGGAGGCTGTATTTCAAAAGCAAATTTACATCCTACACATTTGCCTCTGAACCCCCCCCCCCCCACCCCCCCCACCCCCACCCACTCAAAACAATACACACACGCGCACACACGCACATACACACACACACACACACACACACACACACACACACACACACACCCTAACCCTCCCCACACCACTCTCTGACTCATAACCATCAAGCTGCAGTGACAAGCTGGGAAGCAGCTGGATATTTCACAAACTGACCAGGAATTCAAAAATAATATTAGTCAAGCTGTCAGAAGTGTTCAGAGAAGGGGGAAAGAATGGATAAAAAAGATTGTGTAACAAAAAAATGTATTTAAAAAAGGATGCAAAAAAAATGAAAAAGCAAGCAAGAACGAAAGTCATATTGATCATTACATTAACTGCAATGAAAAAACTGCTTCAGTCAACATCGGTCAACAGCAATTTCTCAACTCCCCTGTGTAGTACTCAGAATACAGGAGTCTGCAACTCAAACCAACCATAACATATAGCCTATACTGTATACCTGACCATGGGAAGCCCATAACCTTGAGTGCCAAGGCATGAGTGGAAGTGTGTGTTTGTATGTGTTGGCCAGTATTACAGTATTGATTGGCACGCTGCAACATGCGGCCAGAGCAGGGGAGCTCATTAGAGAAGTAGCAAGGTAAACACACCCCTCCCTCCACTTAACTCCTCCCCAACTCCCCCTGCCTGTTCCTCCCCATCGCCTATCTATACCGTGTCATTACAGGAGCCAGAGGAGCAGGGCACAGCAAGAGCTTCCCATTACACCTTCTTCCTAGCTGCCTGCTGCACACACACACACACACACACACACACACACACACACACACACACACACACACACACACACACACACACACACACACACACACACACACACACACACACACACACACACACACACACACACAAACAAACACTCATACAGACACACACACATATATACCACCAGCATATACAAGCACAAACACACCAGCACTGTAGATATAAACACACAGACAAGATCTCATCCTATTTAACAGATATGCAGAGACTTATTAGACTTTCTCAAATACAGACACACTCTTCTATTCTTACACTGACATATTTGTATACCTTCTTTAATCCAGAATCCTTTTCAGATACTTACATTCACACACGTATCCAGACCAATACACAAACTCTCAGACACAAGCAGATATGCACATGCGAACAGTAAAACTGGTTTAGACAAACACACTGAATGTCAACAGTGAAAGTCACCAGAGAAACATTTGATCTAGAGAACAATGCTCAAAGGAATGGGTTGCTCATAAAAGCAGACATTAAAAGCTTGAGACGCTTTCACAGCAGACACCAGACAACGGATTTTACTGGAGAGACTAAAAGTTTTCTGGAGCTAAATGTGTTCCCTTAAAAAAAAACAGATGTCATTGTAATTGTCACCAAAACTGTTCCCTCGCAGCACCTCAACAAAAGCATTTTGACATCCTCCTTATAAACATCCATTGCACATGTATGCACTTCATATACCAAACTGTTCAGTTCATCAAAAATGACTTGTCAGCTCTCCTCACTAAGTCCCATCATGGCAGATTTCAGAAAATATGCCCTCAAAAGATGTTTATGAAAATATAGGAATAGGAATATAGGAATATCACAGTGCAACTGATGTTGAATTGTGAATAAGTCTACTAAAGACAATGCATCCTCTTTCTTTGCTGTAGGCAGGGAACCTCTCTCATTTGAACTTGTCTCACTGCACTTCAAATCATTTACAAGTCAACCTATTCATCATGACTAACAAAATAACAGCTAAGTTCACATGAAACCGCAAAATGAAATATCATTTCATTTTCAAATATCAAATACATTTTCAAATTCCCATGCATCAGTCAGCAGACCTACGGATGTTCTCTCATGCCAACTCTTCTTAATTCCTTCTCCTTTCAGCTCCCTCTCTACACTCAAATGAACACTGAAGAGAGCCATACCAATAGAGGTTAGTCAATGAGTCAGCCGGTCAGGAGAGTCAGAGAGTCATTCTTTTAAATAAATTAACTTCAAGTGTCATTTTCTAGCTTTACACGTGCTTTCATGAGAACTATTCTTACTTCACCCTTCTACTCCTCTTTCTACACTATACTATTATTACATTACAAAGCCCCACTTGCATACAATGATCAGCCGTTATGACAGTCAGTCAGTCATTCTTAGCAATTAGACAACAGAGGTCCACTTATTACTTGTTTTTTTACACTCAAAAAAGCCCCACACATACAGCACCTTATACAATCATAAAACTTAGAACATCCAATCATTGAAATAAGCAGAGAGAAGCACCGTTGAGAAGCGTCAGACAGTGGTCCACTCACCATTGAAGCTGGCTTTACATATGTTTTTACGATAGCACCTATAACTTCTTCTTACTACCACTCAACAAAGCACCACACATGTAGCACCATACATACAATGTAAGACAGCAGAGAGAAGTACAATTGAGAAGTGTCAATGCAGTGGTCCACTCACCATTGAAGCTGGAGGTGAAGTTTCCCCAGTCCAGCTGCAGGGTGGTGTTGAATGAGGGGATGGAGGAAAGATTGAAGAACAGCTCGCTGCTGTTGGACGGGTCTCTCAGGGTGTCTGTGAATAGGTTCATCTGGAGCAGGGTCTTGATCAGGTAGCGCAGCATCTTGCCGCTATAGCTGTCAAAGGGGGGGACCTCTTCTATCTGTCCGTTTAGCTCTATGAAAGACTCTATAAGCAACACTCTGGCTCCCACTCTCTCATTGAAAGAAGTGTTAAATGAGGGTCCTAAATGTATTATGAATGTCAACTTATTCCCAACGCTGGATTCAATGGTAATTCAGCAAAGTCTTCCACTTTTGAAAAACAGTCATTTATAGGTAAAGTCTAGGAGTTGGAAGGCAGAAAGCAGATTAAAAGGGCAAAAATGAAATCTCATTAACTGTCAGGCTCCGAGGGTTGTCACGTTGTGGGGTACCACTCTATTCTTCCCTTTCTTTTCTTCTCCTCCTCCGAGCACATCGGATTGTTTCCTCCTGCTCTCCTTTTGTTCTGGAATCACATAACTTCACACGGTGTCTGCCACCACACAAAATACACCGCGCCTGTGTGAAAGAATCTAGCTTCTATCTGATGACCCGTCGGATTCGCTGCTCTTTTTTTCACCCCTCCCTCTTTTGCAGCCTGTGTCCCTCCTTCCCTCTCTCTCTCTAGCCCTCCCTCCCTCCCTCTCCCTCCCCCTCTCTCTCTCTTCCTATCCCCAAGCTTCTTGGAATGGTGTGATGGGGTCCCGGGGGTTCCGGGGGAGAAAAAGAAAGCAGGTGCCGTCGGCAATAAATGTTTAATTATTGGATTAATAATCATCCCTGGAGCAAGGAGGGGAGAGGGAGAATACACTGTCACTGTCTTTACACAGCACGGGACATGCACTCACAGACACACATACACACACACACACCGGGCACAGATACACACACACAGGCACATATGGTCACTCATAGATGAACACACATCGACATGCATTAAAAGAAACAAACATGAACCGACACTAACGTATGCTGTCCGCTACTGTTTATAATGTCGACCTTTCAATGACTGTATCAGTTTACAATGAGCTGGAACCCACCCACTACTCCTATCTGTGACTATTAATTAGTATTTGTATATATTATATTCCAAACAACGTGTTCAAAACATGATTTCCTTAAGAGTGAGAGCAGTTGCAGGTCAGACTAAATCACAGCTAGTTCAATTGATACATGTATAATTTATGACTATGCTGCGCTGCGTCTATGAAATATGAGAAATCATTGTCAAACACAATTTCATTAATCCAGAACTGATTTGTATCTCTTCATTGGGCATCCGGTGAGGTTATTGCTATGGTGCTACAAATCTAATTTCATAAGTGTACCATTTCTATACAGTATTCAGCATTTTTTCAGATAAAATCATGTTTCATGATACTTTTGTCATTATGTCATCACTTTTTGTGCGATTAAAACGTCTAGGGAAGGTACACAAAAGGTGGACACATGCTGGTGGTTGGTCAACAACACAAGAGGGTGTGGCATCAACTGTCATTTCATCTCGCTATGTAAGACAAGAGCAGATGTCTTCTCATATAGTAAAACTAAACTTCAAATAAGAGAGTGTGATTGATATAGCCGTCTCATCTTTGATGCAAACCTGAGCTGCGACAGAACAAATCACTGTCAATCTGTTTTATAAGACAGAAAGATATGATTTAATATGCCATTACAGATCAGCTAAAATTGTCTAAGACTGCTGGTAAAAAGGAACGGGTTTGTTTCTGAAGAAATATAGGACTCCTATTTAGAACTGTAGGTAAAATAGTGTCTAAGATTACTAGTGAAATCGTAGACACGACGGAGGATCTCAGAGTATACAGTCTATCGTAAGCATTACATGCATCATGGACCTGCATGCATGAATGTGGGCTTGTGGATATATGAATGTGGATATCTACACATGCATGCTGTGTGTGTCTGAGTATTTGGATGCCTGTAAGAGATACTGAATATATACGTGCGTGGACCAAAACGTTTGTGATGTACTGTATCTGTCTAAATGTGTGCATGTGTGTAATAGTGAATTTTATGTCCTTACATTAGTGTGTGCATGTTTCTTAATACGTGTATCTATGTATTTACGATACGATATACTTTATTGTATATTTACATGGAAATTCATTTTGTGAAGTCAGCATACAAAAGTTACACATGCACAACCCACTATAATACATGCAGTACATAAAACTGAAAAGTTAGTGCACAAGTCAAACATATTCAAAATGTGCGTGTGGGTAGTGTGGATATAACAATTTGTTTCACGTGTATGGACAGTGTATGTGCATGTGTGCTGGGTGGTCATGGGTGGTGCAGCCCCCCCACCCCCCTACTGACAGTCTCAGTGTGACTCCTATTAGCAGAGCCTGTCTCCCATCGGGCCCCTGTCCTCCCGCTCTGTCTTGGGGACAATGGGACCCATCCCCGCTACAAAGTTGGCGTGACGACCCCCATCCTGCACCCTTTCCCGCGGAACTTTCCGGAACCCTCATTTTAAGGGGTCTTCCAATCATGGGGCAGCTGTGGCAGAGGATTCCAAATAGGGTTCTAATCAGCGTACAATATGGGGATGGTATGGACCCCACACGGTCAATCGATAGCCTCTTAGGCTATGTGAGTATGGGCGTTGCGTCATCTCCCCTCTCAACCCCTCTCAGCCCTCACACAAATTGGCCAGTGTAGGCATTGGAGTGCCTCATAGTGAAGGTTCACTGCTTCCCCAATCAAAGCCCTGGATTAACACTGAGGTAACGCACTAAGATAAAAGGACAGAGATACCGCATACAGGGCTATTGCAGCCAACCCCGAGGCTACGGCTGAGGACATGAATGCATGCAAGAAGTCCCACTACGACCTCGGCAAAGTCATCAAAAAGGCAAAATGACAATATAGGAACAAGGTGGAATCCTTTAACACCGGCTCCAAGACTCAACGCATGTGTCAGGGGCTGCAGTCCGTTACGGATTACAAAGGTAGACCTAGCCATGAGTTTTCCAATGATGCCTCTCTACCAGTCGAACATATTGTATTTTATGCACGCTTCGACAAAAATAACACAGAGGAGTACACGAGGGCGCCGCCGTCCCGGAGGACTGGGTGATCTCGCTCTCCGAGGCTGACGTGAATAAGGTTTTTAATCTGGTCAACACTCGCAAGGCCACAGGGCCAGACAGTATTCCAGGGCGCGTTCTCAGAGCATGCGCAGACCAGCTGGCAGGCATCTTCACGGTCATTTTAAACCTCTGCTTGTCCCAGTCTGTAATCCCCACATATCTCATTCCTGTACCCCAGAGAACTCTAAGGCTGCCTGCCACATTGAGTACCACCCTGTAGCACTAACATCTGTAATTATGAAGGGCTTTGAAAGGCTGCTCATGGCACACATCACTTCCAGCATCCCAGACACCCTAGACCCACTCCAATTTGCATAACGCCCCAACAGATCTACAGACGATGCAACCTCATTTGCACTCCACACTGCGCTCTCCCACCTGGACAAGAGGAATACCTATTTGAGAATGCTGTTCATCGACAACAGCTCAGTGTTCAACACCATAGTGCCCTCCAAGCTTGTCACCAAGCTTGGGACCCTAGAACTGAACACCCCGCTCTGCAACTGGATCCTGGACTTCCTGACGGGCCGACCCCAGGTGGTGAGAGAAGGCAACAACACCCCAGCCACGCAGACCCTCCTGTACTCCCTATTTACCCACGACGGTATGGCCACGCACGACTCCAACTCCATCAAATTTGCTGACGACGCGATTGTGGTAGGCCTGATCACCAACGGCTATGAGACAGCCTACAGAGAGGAGGTCAGAGAACTGGCAGTGTGGTGCCAGAACATCAACCTCTCCCTCAACGTCAGCAAGACCAAGGGGGGTACACAAGCCCATTCACATCGACGGGAGAGGGTCAAGAGCTTCAAGTTCCTTGATGTCCACATCAATGACAACTTAACATGGTCCTCTCACACCAGAACAGTTGTGAAGAAGGTACAGCAACTCCTCTTTTCCCTCAGGAGGCTGAAACGATTCTCCATGCTCCCATCCGGAAGGCAGTACCTGTTACGCTCGTCGTAAAGATTGGACCAAGGTGCAGCGTGGTAGGCGAACATTTTACTTTTATTTAAAATGAACACCGACAAAACAACCAAAATACAAAACGAACGTAAAGTTCTGCAGGCTACACAGCAACTATACAAAAACAAGATCCCACAAACTAAAGGTGGAAAAAAGGCTGCCTAAGTATGATCCCCAATCAGAGACAACAATAGACAGCTGCCTCTGATTGGGAACCATACTCGGCCAACAAAGAAATAGAGAAACTAGAATGCCCACCCAAATCACACCCTGACCTAACCAAATAGAGAAATAAAAAGGCTCTCTAAGGTCAGGGTGTGACAGTACCATTGCATCAAGGCTCAGACAGACTCCTAAACAGCTTCTATCCCCTGACCATAAGAATGTTAAAAGGCTAACAACTACCCCCCTCTCCCAGAGACTATCCACACTGATTTTTTTGGCCATCCACAGGTCTCTACCCACTGAGAAGCAACCTATGCTGCTGCGAAAATGATTATTGATTAGATGTATTACTCCATTACACTGCTGTCCATTGATTATTGATTGTCATTACCATTAGTATTTATCTATTTATACTGCTACTGGTCATGTATATATTACCATTACCATGAGTATTTATATATTCCTGCTACCACTTTTCAGCCCTGTTTACATATTTATCCTACTACAGGTCACTTTTTATGTATAAACCCACCTCAACCACTCCAGTATCCCTGCACATTGAATAAGGTACTGGCACTGACCTGTATGCATTCTTATGCTCTATTAACTCTCATTGTAGTTTATGTGTGGTTTTTATTCTTACTTTAATTTTATTTTCTAATCATTTTCTATATTATTATTATCACTGCATTGTTGGGAAAGAGCTCTCAAGGTAAGAATTTCACTGTACTGTTTTACACCTGTTGTATTCTATGCACGTGTCGAATAAACTTTTAAGCTTGAAACTAGTGGCTGGTGAGGTGAAAGCAATGCAAAGATTATCTCTATAGGTGATAGGCTAAATGGCAGTGTCAACATGAGGATGCGGCCTACGAGTAAAGACATGTAAAAGCAGTGCAAAGTTAGAATGAGTTTCTTCGGTGTACGCTCACGATCTCTCTCTCACATGGAAATACCACACCAGAAAAATGAACATAGTGAAACATTAAAAAAGTTATCCTTTTTATATAAAACAATACTAAATATATTAACATGTCACCAAATAATTTATTAAAACATTGTTTTGCAATGAAGGTCTACAGTAGAATTTCATTTTTTTAAATTGTGAAACATTTAAAAAGTAATCCTTTTTAGATAAAACTATAATAAATATATTCACTTCTCCAAATAATTCATTAAAACACTGTTTTGCAATGAAGGTCGAAAAGTAGCCTCAACAGCACTCTCTGGGGGTAGTACCATGGTGTAGCAGGAGCTAGCTTCCATCCTCTGGGTACAAAACCTAGGAGGCTCATGGTTCTTACCCCCTTCCATAGACTTACACAGCAATTATAACAACTCCCGGAGAACGTCCTCCAACCTATCAGAGCTGGCTTTATTTTGTTGTATTTTATTCACTTTAGACTACTCAAACAGAGAGGGGTGTTATGTTGCAAGCTAGCTATGGCTATGGCTATGGGTATTCAACACTGGAACTCTTCCAAATCAAGGTAAGCTTTTGGTTGCATTAATTTATTGCTGTACTCTGTACTGCATGACTGTAGCGGGTTTACTAGCATGTTAGTTCAAGTAACTGTGTTGACTATGACAACCATATTAGACTGTGTGTAGCGGTTAGCTGTTATTGTATGAAGGTTTGGCTTGGAAAGTTTTTTCACCTGGTCACAGTCATAGACAGCTGTTGTGTTGTGCAATGAAGATGAGAGGAGGAGCGCGAGTAGATGCGAAAAGGAATAATACAACAAGCAAAGTGATCATGCTGCTAGGGGGCTCCCGAGTGGTGCAGTGATCTAAAGCACTGCATCTCAGTGCTTGAGGTGTCACTACAGACACCCTGGCTCAAATCCAGGCTGTATCACAACCAGCTGTGATTGGGAGTCCCATGGGGTGGCGCACAATTGGCCCAGCATTGTCAAGGTTTGTCGGGGTAGGCCATCATTGTAAATAAGAATTCGTTCTAAAATGACTTGCCTAGTTAAATAAAGGTTGCATTTAAAAATTAAAAATAAATTGTATATGGCTGCTATGAAAGTGAACTGTGTTTGAGGGGGATCAGGGGTGTATTCATTCCACCGATGCTGTTGAAAAATGTTTTTTAATCGGAACAAACGGGGATAAACATACCTGAATTTGTCCAATAAAAACTATTGTTTGCAACTGCTGGACTAATGGTTAAACCCTAGATCAGCTATATGCAGGCAAAAGTGTGGAATGTTCTCTTGACCTGTGCACCTATGTTGTAAACTTTAATTCGTAGGCTAGGTTGTAGCAACCTCATGATGGATATAGGGAACATTTTAGTATCATGTATTAGCCTAAACTTAGCGATGTTACATTGAGCTGGGTGAATGGAAAATGAATGACAGTCATCCAATATGCTGTAATAGAAATAAGACCATGCCCATAACAAATAAACAATTCTCCCTCATCTTAAATGGCACCGACCATCATTGACACACACACACACACACACACACACACACACACACACACACACACACACCCCATTTGATAACTACTTATTCTTTAGCAGGCACAGTGAACACCACTGGGAGACACACATCCACACCATAATCTTCCCATTTGGAATCATAATGCATTGTCTGAGCAGGATTATTGCCTTCAATATATCACCTCACAAAGACTGACATTTGTCTGTCAAGCCATCAAATAATTGTCCTGGAAATGCACCAGTAAATAGTAATCCAACAAAATGAAATCACTTAAATCAAGCAAAGATGAAGTCGGAAAATGATGCCACTGCTGCATCTCTTGTCTCCGAAGAGGTGCTGAAATAACAAATGTCGATCACATTGACGTAACCTGACAAGATATTGCAGAGGCATAAAGTTTGATATGAAATCGAAAAGAATATGACAGATGTCTGTTACATGGTAGCAATTATCTTTGACACCAAACCAACATTTTCATCACAACCATAAACCAACCATAATAAGCTGGTAATACATTGTGAACCCCCACTTTTTACTGGATTCATAATTTTATCGCTACACCGCTACTGTGTTTTGCCTACTAAACATTTTGACTCTGTACTCTCCTGCTGTTAAGGGAGATCAGTTTTGGTAATATTGTTTGGAACATGTTTGCCCCCAGTAAAAGACAGGCCATCGGCATTCTGGCTGGAAGTGGCGAGCCGGTGAATGGTGGACCTGTGGTGTCAAATGTCTGTTTAGGATGCAGCCCGTACTCTCTATGCTCTGGCTGGTAAGTGCAGGGTGAAGTGTGATGAGAAATAATAGCACAGCAAGGCCAGAACACACAGGAACATATCAAATCAAATCAAATGTATTTATATAGCCCTTCTTACATCAGCTGATATCTCAAAGTGCTGTACAGAAACCCAGCCTAAAACCCCAAACAGCAAGCAATGCAGGTGTAGATGCACATAATGGTATATTAGGACATGGTCCAAACTAACAGCCACTGCATTCCAATTGCTTTTTTCTTCCAAATGCATACATTTGAAGATGTTTATACGGTCTAGAGGACGGTGAGCTGGCCAATCAGCGGTACTCGCATTAATATTTTTTATGACCGGTATACACCCACACCATTCTGTTGTTGAGGTACGCCGACACCATTCCAACACAGAAAAGCAGATTTTTAACATACTTGATTAAACATTTTCTGGAAGGAAACTATTTCACTCATGTTGTAAGTAAGTATAGGTCATATTTCCTAGAAATCTGGAAACACTAGACAGTTACTTTAAAAGGCCATTTTGGAGGTACAGCCTAGTGCTACCAGGTCATCTTGATCACACTGCCATTTGTACTGTCTGGGTCCTCTATATACAGTTACCATTGATGGTCACTCTTGGAAGTGATAAAAAGTGACAGTTCAAATTTGTTCATTTTTTCCGTTCCACTCTCCTCCTGAGTGGCAGTGTTTAAAAAATGGCCTCTAACTGAAGTGTTCCATTCGGAGCTCAGATTGGAGATCGATAGCAGAGCCTGCGTTGTGGCGTCCACTGTTTTTTCTTCCCCTGCTTGAGAAGATCATCAAAATCGAACTCTCATTACCACCCACTCCTCCATCCTCTCCCCAGGCGCCTCCAACAATTAGTCTGACTCAATTAAGTGAGAAGCAACACAGCACAATCGTCTATATTGACTAAACTTTGCATTCTAGAAACCTCCCAGACAAGAGGTGAGAAACATCGTTTTTGTCATTTGCTGTTCTTCTCTGAGACGATTTTCACCTATTTTGTGTACTGTATTGAAGCCATCTAGGCCAATTTAAATTGGGTTTTGTCAAAGGAATCGATGGCATTGAACTTTTACTTATTGACCTCTGTATAGACTTCAGTCTCATTGCTCTTTTGCTGAAGGCACTGGGGCTGTGAATATGTGACTATGCTCTCAGCCATGTCTGCAGTGTCTAGACTAGAAAGCTTAGCCTTTAGAACAAATTGTTAATTTGAATGGCGCAAACAGTACTGGGGACAATAAAGAAAAGAGGCGCATGTCTATGTACACACAAAATGTATACTCTAGTCTGTCAGCATATCAAGTGGCAACCCGTGAGTCAACACATCAACTTATTCCTGTCAGCTTTGTAACAGCAATGGAAACCTGTTCTCCCAGAGATGTTCCTGTTTGCTGAGATGTTCCTGTTTGGTTCATCGTTGAGATCTTTCGAACAGCGAGAAGAGATTTCTGCTATTCACATCTGCAGTTGACCGCGTAAAATCTCTGCTGATGTGGCCCCAGACTGTTACATGGGGCCAGGGGTGGGCAGAACATCTGTTCCCAGGTCTTGCTGTGCCCTGCTGCTCTAATTTGCTCCAGGAAACTCCAGGGTAGCGGTAAAGGACAGCCGGCTGAAGCCCCCTCCTCCTGGTCCCAGCTGGATGGAGGTGCCGACAGACAGCCAGTCCCGTGGTGCGATCAGGATGCAGGTGTGCCATGCCCGCGAGTACTTGGCCCTCTCACAGCTGGATCCACAACCGCCATTGGGGAAGGAGGTTCCTTGCAGTTGGAAGCCTTTTTGGCAACAACACAGAGCGCTGCTGACCCTCGACTGGCGAGCAGTTGGCACGCTCCAACATTAGAGTGACGCTCCTGCACTGCCCATATGCCAGGGTGGTATAATTGGTGCCTCTGTCCCATATACGCTCAGCTGTGAGGCCAGAGGGAGAAAGCCCCCAGAGCAAGATGGCCACTGTCTCTTGAGGTAGTCGTGTCCAATCAAGCCTCACAAACTTGCTCTCCAGGAAATGCCTCGTTTGATATCACAACATTTTCCACAAATCACATCATGAATCGGCCAACTTAACTGTTCACTTCAAAACATTCTAATGCAAACCTTATAGCTGAAACCTTCAGGACTGATGCAGTTTAAAAGCAGAGGTATGCTCTGGTAACACCCTTATCCTTTTATAATATGCCATTCTAGGGAGGCCAGGGGAAGACAGTTTGGCAGGGCCAATGTGCCTGTTAGTCTGGGGATTAGCCATTCTCCAGGGGCCTAAGGTACACTTAGAGCCACGAAGGGAGGAAGTTAAACAAAGAGCTGGATCCTGCCCACAACGGTGACTCTAAACCCTGAGCAAATTCGGCATAATCACACAACAAAGACACAATTAGCCACGACCCCATGAATACTAACTTGGAAAACACACCCCTGTCATTTGTACCCTTTGGACATTCGTTTTTCATGAATTTTACCCACTTACGTTCCTTATCCATATCACATTTTTTCATAAAAAGCTCATATGCAAAAAAATGCTAAGTACTCAATTAAATATGCATTAGAACACCACCCCCCTTACAAACCAAAAGCGCAAATTTTCCAAAACCACAGACCATGTCTGTCTCACTTGGGTTAGCGTCCTCGAATCTGAATGTCTCTTAGAGATTCTCTCCTATTCTCAAGTGCTTCTCCAAACTGACTCTTTGCAGCTAAATATGACCAGTCTGAAACGACCTCACCCACTCACCGGGAAGGGTTGCTTTCTTGCAATCAATACACCGATTGCTTCAGAAAATTGGTGTTCATTCCAATCAGTACTATAAAGAGAAAACAGTGGCATGTAAGAGTGAAGGGGTCTGTGGCGTATTGATTGTTACAAAAGATGAATTATTTGTCAGCCCTAATATTTTAAGGCGGAGAGAACTTTGGTTTGATTGCTTTCCCACTGTGCTGTCTGCTGTTTGGCAGACTTCAAAGAGGCCAAGCATTCCAGGTGAGCGAACTTTGTGAAAATCAATTGTGTGCCCAATCATGGCTTAATCACTGATTTAACCAGGATTCACCTAGAGGGCTTTTTATGTTTTCATGTTTTGAGTACATAACTGGCAACTCCACTGCAAATGCAATGCTTGACAAACTGGCATAGGTGCAGCTTGCATTTAATATATTAGGCAATTAATATTCCTTGCTCTGCCCATTACCTTTGTTGAGTCTGGAGCCTGGTAGTGGTAATTCAATACTTATCACTGCGGAAGATATATTTAACATTTGAATGATTAGTAAAAACTAATCTGAAACAAAACAAAAATGATAAGTCTTATACCCAAGGAAGAGTGGCCAGCTAACCAAAAGCCAGGTGACAAGGCAGGTACAGGTTAACTACTAAGAGAAAATCTGTGTATGCAGCCAAGTGAGTGTTTGTGTTTCTATGCATGTGTATGTCTGCCCGTTGAGGTGTGACTTCCTTAAGACAACATTTATCAGCCCACAGACAGCCATAAAACAACAGCATACACAGCCACCAAGCCTCACCAGCCACAGACCCGCCCCATCCCTAACTCAGGGTAGCCTGGCTGGTTGGCTGGTTGACCAGCTGGGGGCCTCTCCACAGGGCTGATTACCCGGGCTGAGTAACAGGTAGCATCCCCAGGTGCGGGGGCCTCTTCCCAGATCGGTAAGCCATCGCGCACAGGGCTGACAAAGCTGTGCTTAATTAGGCAAGAGGGGAGCATCAGCCTGTAATGGGTCCTTATGAGAGCAATGTTGGAGCATGGGCGAACTAGGGGGGTCCCACCCCACTTTTCCCTGCATTATGGATTAACCCATCTGGCCATTCAAGGGGATGGGGGGGGCGAGGTGATGTGCTGTTGGTCGACTTAAACAAAGACACGGCAAGAGAGGGGCGTGTTCGTAATCACACGCTGAATTACTGTGGCCGCTACAGGGCTATTGTGTGCGTGATTGTTTGGCTTTTCACAGCTGGGGCAGCCCAAATTGTTCTTTTATACTATTTTATTCTCCCTTATTGGAGCCAGAGGGGCTCTGGGAATGATTAACAGACATCACAATGAGGTGGACTCATTGTCAACATTTCCCTCTCAATTTACTTTCCCCATTTATTTCTCCCCAATTGCAAATGCCTGGCCCTCGCTTGGTTAACTATGTTGTCGATCAGATGGCGGAAAGTTTGATTCAAAAGCACAGAAGTGGTGGCCTTGAGTTATTTTGTTGAGGTTGTCTGGATGTCTGTATTTGTTTGATAACCCAAATGCAAAATAAAAAAACATCTAATCTATAAAAATTTACATAATTTTGAGGGGTAAATTTGTTTTACTGTGTCACATCCTGACCATAATAAGTTGTTATTTCTATGGTAGAATAGGTCAGGGCGTGACAGGGGGGTGTTTGTCCGTTTTTGTATTTCTATGTTTAGTTTCTAGTTTTGTATTTCTAGGTTGGGTTTTGTTTGGCATGACCTCCAATTAGAGGCAGCCGGTTGTCGTTGTCTCTAATTGGAGGCCATATTTAAGTTGATGTTTGTCCCACTTGTGTTTTGTGGGTGATTATATTTTGTGAGTGTGTTTGTTCCTCCTGCGTCACGGTTTGTTGTTTTGTTCCTTCAGTTTATTTTGTATCGCATTAAGTTTCACTGTCCAATAAATATGTGGAACAAAACAGACGCTGCATTTTGGTCCGATCATTCGAACAGCCGTGACAGAATCACCCACCAACAAGGGGCCAAGCAGCGTGGAATGGAGCAGCGGGAAAAATGGACTTGGGAGGAGATATTCAACGGGAAAGGACCCTGGAGGCTGGCTGGGGAGTATCGCCGTCTGAAGGAGGAGATCGAGGCAGCAAGAGCGGAGCGGTGATACTATGCGCTATATACACCAAGAGGCAAGGACGAGAGGCAGCACCAACATTTTTTTGGGGGGGGCACACAGGCAGATTGGCTAAGGTGATTTTAAGACCTGAGCCAACTCCCCGTGCTTACCGTGGGGAGCGAGTGACCGGGCAAGCACCGTGTTATGCGGTGATGCGCACTGTGTCGCCAGTGCGCACTCACAGCCCGGTGCGCTCGGTGCAAGCTCCTCACTGTTGCCATGCTTGAGTTGGCCGTCAGCAAGGTAGAAGTGCGACGGTTCAGCGTATCTGGTCTCCAGTGCGTCTCTTCGGTCCAGGTTATCCTGCACCTGCTCTATGCACAGTACCCCCCTTTCACCAGCACAGCCCAGTTCGTCCTGTGCCGGCACTCCGCCCTTGCTTGGCTCAAATCACCATCCAGCCAGGACGGGGTGTGCCAGCTCTAAGCTCCAGACCTCCGGTGCGCCTCCGGAGCCCAGTACATCCTGTGCCTCCTCCTCGCACTCGCCCTGAGGTGCGTGTTACTAGTCTGGCGCCTCCTATGCCAGTCCCACGCATCAGGCCTCCAGTGCGCCTGCCCAGTCCGGGGTGTCCTGTTCCTGCTCCCCGCACTAGCCCTGAGGTACGTGTTACTAGTCTGGCGCCTCCTATGCCAGTCCCACGCATCAGGCCTCCAGTGCGCCTGCCCAGTCCGGGGTGTCCTGTTCCTGCTCCCCGCACTAGCCCTGAGGTACGTGTTACTAGTCTGGCGCCTCCTATGCCAGTCCCACGCATCAGGCCTCCAGTGCACCTGCCCAGTCCGGGGTGTCCTGTTCCTGCTCCCCGCACTCGCCCTGAGGTGCATGTTACTAGTGTGGCGCCTCCTATGCCAGTCCCACGCATCAGGCCACCAGCGACGCTCCTCAGCCGGAGCCTCCAGCGACGCTCCGCAGCCCGGATCCTCCAGCTACGCTCCGCAGCCCGGAGCCTCCAGCGACGCTCCGCAGCCCGGAGCCTCCAGCGACGCTCCGCAACCCGGAGCCTCCAGCGACGCTCCGCAACCCGGAGCCTCCAGCGGCGCTCCGCAGCCTGGAGCCTTCAGCGGCGGCCTTTAGCCCAGAGTCTTCAGCGGCGGTTGGCGGTCCGAAGCATGACCATGATCCATGGTCTGGTTCCTCCAGACATACAGAAGCGGGGGGATCAGCGGGCGGTGGGGGTACTACGCCCGGAACCAGAGCCGCCACCATAGACATTAGTCACCCACCCTACCCTCCCTTTGTGTTGTGTTTTTGTTTTTTGGGGGGGGGGGTTGTTGTTTAGGGGGGTTTTGTTGTTGGTTTTGTAGGTGCGGTTGGAGTCCGCACTTTTGGGAGGGGTACTGTCACGTCCTGACCATAGTAAGTTGTTATTTTCTATGGTAGAGTAGGTCAGGGCGTGACAGGGGGCTGTTTGTCAGTTTTTGTATTTCTATGTTTAGTTTCTAGTTTTGTATTTCTAGGTTGGGTTTTGTTTGGCATGACCTTCAATTAGAGGCAGCCGGTTGTCGTTGTCTCTAATTGGAGGCCATATTTAAGTTGATGTTTGTCCCACTTGTGTTTTGTGGGTGATTATATTTTGTGAGTGTGTTTGTTCCTCCTGCGTCACGGTTTGTTGTTTTGTTCTTTCAATTTATTTTGTATCGCATTAAGTTTCACTGTCCAATAAATATGTGGAACGAAACAGACGCTGCATTTTGGTCCGATCATTCAAACAGCCGTGACATACTGTAACAAAAAGAGAATATTGAATATTTAAGGACTACTCATTCAAAGTCTTAGCAGTTTCAAAGTTTGGTCATGCCTTCTGTGAAATTACCACAGACTATTCTGTCTTGTCCTCTTCACACTTCTGACAGTTACCCAAACAGTGAAGGGACATGAAGATGAATGCGAGTGGAGAGAGTCAAATCTCTGTGTGCCCCATGCCCCCCTTCCTCCTCTCCCTTCTGTGTTGTGCTCCATGCGTCTGATCTGATGTCCATTTCACAGCCCACTACAGGTCCTCAAGGGAAGGCAAGTGGAATAGGGGCCAGCCAGCTTAACAAAGCTCTTCAAATGAAGCCAGCCCCCCGCCTCCCTCTCCCAATAAGCCCAGCGTGATAGAGTTTACGTCGCAATTAGAAGAGAGACGAGAGGCCCTTTTATGAGTTGGATAAATGAAAGGCCTGGCTGGTCGGGCTCCAACCCCCGCTGGTCCTGAAGCCTTTAGTCCAGTGGCCCGGTTGTTGCTGAGACGAATAATCGTGCCATTCCAGGAAATGGAGATTCTCTCGTTTTGGGTCTGAGATCTAAGGCAGTTTTCGGTTTATGGTAAATTGAGGTGTTTAGGTTTGCATTGCTCTCCCCAAAGCAAAACTCTTTTATTTGAGGTGATGTCACTGGAATCTCTTGTGTTCTTTGAAGGGATTTTGTCTTTGCAATCCACATTTGATGCTGTAAGAGCATAGAGCACTGTCACTGAGTGTGACAACTAATCATAGATTCTTCTGACCCTGTTCAGTCGAAAACTGGGACACTATCTTACTGAGAAAATACATTGTTGGTAACAGAACTTCCTTCCTCAGTACAGAGGTGATCCAAATTGCTCCACCTAAACCCATGGGTCTCCAGGTTGACTTCCATTGTATCATTCTTCTGGCATCATGTTTCTTGTTTTGCTTTTTATAATACTGTGTCAAGTGTTACCAAGTTGACTTGTCTAAGGTGTATCAAAACTAACGGGCGCTGGATTGATTATCGAAGTGTACCGCCACGAGGGCCAACTCTATTCAATATATACTGCTCAAAAAAATAAAGGGAACACTTAAACAACACATCCTAGATCTGAATGAAAGAAATAATCTTATTAAATACTTTTTTCTTTTCATAGTTGAATGTGCTGACAACAAAATCACACAAAAATATTCAATGGAAATCCAATTAATCAACCCATGGAGGTCTGGATTTGGAGTCACACTCAAAATTAAAGTGGAAAACCACACTACAGGCTGATCCAACTTTGATGTAATGTCCTTAAAACAAGTCAAAATGAGGCTCAGTAGTGTGTGTGGCCTCCGCGTGCCTGCATGACCTCCCTACAACGCCTGGGCATGCTCCTGATGAGGTGGCGGATGGTCTCCTGAGGGATCTCCTCCCAGACCAGGACTAAAGCATCCGCCAACTCCTGGACAGTCTGTGGTGCAACGTGGCGTTGGTGGATGGAGCGAGACATGATGTCCCAGATGTGCTCAATTGGATTCAGGTCTGGGGAACGGGCGGGCCAGTCCATAGCATCAATGCCTTCCTCTTGCAGGAACTGCTGACACACTCCAGCCACATGAGGTCTAGCATTGTCTTGCATTAGGAGGAACCCAGGGCCAACCGCACCAGCATATCGTCTCACAAGGGGTCTGAGGATCTCATCTCGGTACCTAATGGCAGTCAGGCTACCTCTGGCGAGCACATGGAGGGCTGTGCGGCCCCCCAAAGAAATGCCACCCCACACCATGACTGACCCACCGCCAAACCGGTCATGCTGGAGGAAGTTGCAGGCAGCAGAACGTTCTCCACGGCGTCTCCAGACTCTGTCACGTCTGTCACGTGCTCAGTGTGAACCTGCTTTCATCTGTGAAGAGCACAGGGCGCCAGTGGCGAATTTGCCAATCTTGGTGTTCTCTGGCAAATGCCAAACGTCCTGCACGGTGTTGGGCTGTAAGCACAACCCCCACCTGTGGACGTCGGGCCCTCATACCACCCTCATGGAGTCTGTTTCTGACCGTTTGAGCAGACACATGCACATTTGTGGCCTGCTGGAGGTCATTTTGCAGGGCTCTGGCAGTGCTTCTCCTGCTCCTCCTTGCACAAAGACGGAGGTAGCGGTCCTGCTGCTGGGTTGTTGCCCTCCTACGGCCTCCTCCACGTCTCCTGATGTACTGGCCTGTCTCCTGGTAGCGCCTCCATGCTCTGAACACTACGCTGACAGACACAGCAAACCTTCTTGCCACAGCTCGCATTGATGTGCCATCCTGGATGAGCTGCACTACCTGAGCCACTTGTGTGGGTTGTAGACTCCGTCTCATGCTACCACTAGAGTGAAAGCACCGCCAGCATTCAAAAGTGACCAAAACATCAGCCAGGAAGCATAGGAACTGAGAAGTGGTCTGTGGTCCCCACCTGCAGAACCACTCCTTTATTGGGGGTGTCTTGCTAATTGCCTATAATTTCCACCTGTTGTCTATTCCATTTGCACAACAGCATGTCAAATTTATTGTCAATCAGTGTTGCTTCCTAAGTGGACAGTTTGATTTCACAGAAGTGTGATTGACTTGGAGTTACATTGTGTTGTTTAAGTGTTCCCTTTATTTTTTTGAGCAGTGTATATTTTGCCAAAGTAAATATAGACAAGGCAGAGCCATGCCGTAGTGTTATATTGAACCATGATTTTGGCTGTATTAATTTAGTAGGCATTATGGGGATGATGGCAAACACAGTATGTAGTTTGGCTCACTCATGCTTGTACTGACATTCTTGGGCAGTGACAGTGTTTATGAGACAGCAGGGGTTCTGTCTGGAGACATAGCTGAGGATGGGATAGGCCTCTACTGCACACACACACACACACACACACACACACACACACACTAGTGCTGGGTGATTAAACCATTATTTAAATGTTTTATTAAACAACTAATTGACCGATGTTGGTTCAATTACTTGAATTCCATTTAGCTTGTTTTTTTGGTGAGCCCAACGCGCGTTTCTTTAGAGTTTTAAGTTGAAGTTTTCAAATATTCAACCTAGTTCAGCACAGAAACATGGTAATTACTACAATGACCATAATCCATTGCGCCTGTTTTTCCAGCTCGGTCAGAGATGGATCAGAGAGGAATAGGAGAAGCGAGAGGTTTCATTCTTGCCTAAATCTGTCCAAAATAAACTCAAAATCCCTTATCTACTATGAAGAACTAGTAAAAATTATTTCATCGGACAGCTCTGCGCAGGCTTCCGCATTTTCTTCGGTTCGGCTGGCGCCTAGCTAAACTTGGCTAGGCGAGCTGAGCAATAGGTGAACTGAACGAGTGTGCTCGAATAATCCCTTAAAGGATCTTCATTTGAAAAACAAGAAAAAAACTGCAATAGTACATCTGTCCATCTAAGACGCTGTAGCCAGTATACACTTCCTCAAAATGAGTCAAGAAATATGTAATTAATTTGTATGTTTTTGCCAAAGAGATCTTAACGCACATACCAGTTTTTCTGAAGGGAAAAATGTGCATGAAAACGAGTCGTTTCGTTGAATGATAACAAACACTTAATTGAAGAATCCCTACTGTTGACCAATCACCGACAAAGGGCCATAGACTTCGACTACCAAACTTTGGTTTGCCTCGAGAAAAATATTTGTGTGCACGAACAGCTGAAATAAATCCTTGCCGATGACCAAAACGAACAAAAATGTCAGCATAATGTATGCACAAACTGTTTCGGGTGGGAAAATGCTTAGGCAGGCTAGCTAAATAGGATGACTAAAGACAGTACAGTGTGGGGAGCAAATAACATTAGATGGACTGGCTGGCTGACTGCTACTGCCTGAGCAGAGATGAGATGATGACTACTGTTAGGGATAGGGGGCAGTATTTTCACGGCCGGATAAAAAACGTACCCGATTTAATCTGGTTACTACTCCTGCCCAGAAACTAGAATATGCATATAATTAGTAGATTTGGATAGAAAACACTCTAAAGTTTCTAAAACTGTTTGAATGGTGTCTGTGAGTATAACAGAACTCATATGGCAGGCCAAAACCTGAGAACATTCTATACAGGAAGTGCCCTGTCTGACCATTTCTTGGCCTTCTGTAGCCTCTCTATCAAGAATACAGCATCTCTGCTGTAACGTGACATTTTTTAAGGCTTCCATTGGCTCTAGGAAGGCGCCAGAAAGTGGAATGATAGCTCTGCAGTCTCTGGGCGAAAAACAGCAGGGATTTTTGTGAGTGATCCTTTTGGGAACAATGACACTGAGGCGCTCGTGCACAAGACGACTCCATTTTTTTATTTCCCTGTTTAACGGATACAACGTCTCCCGGTTGGAATATTATCGCTATTTTACCAGAAAAAATCGCATAAAAATGTATTTTGAACAGCGTTTGACATGCTTCGAAGTACGGTAATGGAATATTTTAAAATTCGCGTCACCCCGGATAGTTACCTGAAGGCACGAACAAAACGGAGCTATTTCAATATAACTATGGATTATTTCGAACCAAAACAACATTTGTTGTTGAAGTAGAAGTCCTGGGAGTGCATTCTGACGAAGAACAGCAAAGGTAATCCAATTTTTCTTATAGTAAATCTGAGTTTGGTGAGTGCCAAACTTGGTGGGTGTCAAAATAGCTAGCCGTGATGGCCGGGCTATGTACTCAGAATATTGCAAAATGTGCTTTCACCGAAAAGCTATTTTAAAATCGGACACCGCGATTGCATAAAGGAGTTCTGTATCTATAATTCTTAAAATAATTATGTTTTTTTGTCAACGTTTATCGTGAGTAATTTAGTAAATTCACAGGAAGTTTTCGGTGGGTATGCTAGTTCTGAGCATCATATGCTAATGTAAAAAGATGGTTTTTGATATAAATATGAACTTGATTGAACAAAACATGCATGTATTGTATAACATAATGTCCTAGGAGTGTCATCTGATGAAGATCATCAAAGGTTAGTGCTGCATTTAGCTGTGGTTTTGGTTTTTGTGACATATATGCTTGCTTTGAAAATGGCTGTGTGATTATTTTTGGGAGGGTACTCTCCTGACATAATCTAATGTTTTGCTTTCGCTGTGAAGCCTTTTTGAAATCGGACAGTGTGGTTAGATTAACGAGAGTCTTATCTTTAAAATGGTGTAAAATAGTCATATGTTTGAGAAATTGAAGTTATAGCATTTTTTAGGTGTTTGTATTTCGCGCCACGCTATACTATTGGATATTGGTGAGGCGTTCCGCTAGCGGAACGTCTGTCCCTAATTAAGAAATGAAAAATAATCAAGTCCTCAAATAAAACATAAGTAATATACACAACTGAAATATTGTATTATTTCATAGATATTTTTCTATTGATGTCTACTTAATGTGGACCTGACAGAGACAATGGGATATTTTCAATGTTTTGGCAATTTAATGTTTTGACTTTGGAATTTCTATTAAAAAGTTCTTAAATCATTGTAAGGTCATTATTTCATGATGCATTTAACATCAAATCGCTCAGCACTAACACACACACACACACACACACACACACACACACACACACACACACACACACACACACACACACACACACACACACACACACACACACACACAGTCATTTGACAGGCTGATTACTGTACAAAGAGATGGACAGGGTGGGTTCCGTTCCTTCAGTAGGGTCCCCCCAAGGATTCACACACACTTTGAACACAAAGCTAACTCACTTACACACTTCAGCACAATGGGAGAACCTTGTAATTAGGCCATAGAGCATTTTATTGAGATCATTATGACACCCTTGTAAAGATGTGATGCTCCATCAACTCTCAGAGTACCGTGTAGTGGGGTCATATCTATAGTGATGGCTTCCCAGATAAGTACAGAATATACAGCTAGTAGTAATATACACTGAGTGTACAAAACATTAACCTCTTGAGGATACCCTAGGATAGGGGGAACATCTGCTTTTTCCATGACAGATTGATCAGGTGAATCCAGGTGAAAGCTATTGAGGTCACTTGTTAAATCCACTTCCTGAAGGGGAGGAGAATGATGTTTAAGCCTAGAGACAATTGAGACATTGATTGTGTGTGTGCCATTCAGAAGGTGAATGGGCATGAAACATTTTTTAAGTGCCTTTGAAAGGGGTATGGTAGTAGGTGCCAGGTGCACTGGTTTGTGTCAAGAACTGCAATGCTGCTGGGTTGTTCATGCTCAACAGTTTCCCGTGTGTATCAAGAATGGTCCATCACCCAAAGGACATCCAACTGTGGGCAGCATTGGAGTCAACATGGGCTAGCATCCCTTTTGAACTCTTTCGACACCTTGTAGAGTCCATGCACCGACGAATTGAGGCTGTTCTGAGAGCAAAAGAGCAACTCAATATCAGGAAGGTATCGTCCCATAGTTGCAGACCTATTTTTACCTTTTGTGATGAAAGATTTTCAGAGCACAGGCCCAAATACACTGCTCAAAAAAATAAAGGGAACACTTAAACAACACAATGTAACTCCAAGTCAATCACACTTCTGTGAAATCAAACTGTCCACTTAGGAAGCAACACTGATTGACAATAAATTTGACATGCTGTTGTGCAAATGGAATAGACAACAGGTGGAAATTATAGGTAATTAGCAAGACACCCCCAATAAAGGAGTGGTTCGGCAGGTGGGGACCACAGACAACTTCTCAGTTCCTATGCTTCCTGGCTGATGTTTTGGTCACTTTTGAATGCTGGCGGTGCTTTCACTCTAGTGGTAGCATGAGACGGAGTCTACAACCCACACAAGTGGCTCAGGTAGTGCAGCTCATCCAGGATGGCACATCAATGCGAGCTGTGGCAAGAAGGTTTGCTGTGTCTGTCAGCGTAGTGTCCAGAGCATGGAGGCGCTACCAGGAGACAGGCCAGTACATCAGGAGACGTGGAGGAGGCCGTAGGAGGGCAACAACCCAGCAGCAGGACCGCTACCTCCGCCTTTGTGCAAGGAGGAGCAGAAGGAGCACTGCCAGAGCCCTGCAAAATGACCTCCAGCAGGCCACAAATGTGCATGTGTCTGCTCAAACGGTCAGAAACAGACTCCATGAGGGTGGTATGAGGGCCCGACGTCCACAGGTGGGGGTTGTGCTTACAGCCCAACACCGTGCAGGACGTTTGGCATTTGCCAGAGAACACCAAGATTGGCAAATTCGCCACTGGCGCCCTGTGCTCTTCACAGATGAAAGCAGGTTCACACTGAGCACATGACAGACGTGACAGAGTCTGGAGACGCCGTGGAGAACGTTCTGCTGCCTGCAACTTCCTCCAGCATGACCGGTTTGGCGGTGGGTCAGTCATGGTGTGGGGTGGCATTTCTTTGGGGGGCCGCACAGCCCTCCATGTGCTCGCCAGAGGTAGCCTGACTGCCATTAGGTACCGAGATGAGATCCTCAGACCCCTTGTGAGACGATATGCTGGTGCGGTTGGCCCTGGGTTCCTCCTAATGCAAGACAATGCTAGACCTCATGTGGCTGGAGTGTGTCAGCAGTTCCTGCAAGAGGAAGGCATTGATGCTATGGACTGGCCCGCCCGTTCCCCAGACCTGAATCCAATTGAGCACATCTGGGACATCATGTCTCGCTCCATCCACCAACGCCACGTTGCACCACAGACTGTCCAGGAGTTGGCGGATGCTTTAGTCCAGGTCTGGGAGGAGATCCCTCAGGAGACCATCCGCCACCTCATCAGGAGCATGCCCAGGCGTTGTAGGGAGGTCATACAGGCACGTGGAGGCCACACACACTACTGAGCCTCATTTTGACTTGTTTTAAGGACATTACATCAAAGTTGGATCAGCCTGTAGTGTGGTTTTCCACTTTAATTTTGAGTGTGACTCCAAATCCAGACCTCCATGGGTTGATAAATTGGATTTCCATTGATTATTTTTGTGTGATTTTGTTGTCAGCACATTCAACTATGTAAAGAAAAAAGTATTTAATAAGATTATTTCTTTCATTCAGATCTAGGATGTGTTGTTTAAGTGTTCCCTTTATTTTTTTGAGCAGTATATGAGCGAGAAGGAATTACGTTTGAGTTTGGGAATTTGTTTAATTTTTAATTGCCCCTTGTTTTCATCACTATCAATATGTTCACGAAATACAGGAATTGAGCAATACGCCAGACCACAGACACCGACATACACAAGTAAAATTCATTTTCTTCTGTTAATTAGATCAGCTCATCCCAAACAGACAGAAATCACTTCATAACATATTGAGGTCATGCCACTCATTTAGAAAACACGAGAGACAAATCCCAGTCTGTGCCTCCGAGAGCATGAATACAAATATATAGTTTTCCCTCCGACATTGGTTTGTGTTGTGGAAAACCATAGTCTAATCAAATCCTACCCAGCAGCCCTACGAGTTTGTGATAGTATGTATTGAATGTGATTGCTATCTCAGGTATAGCAAGAGGAGGGTTGAGAATCCATACTGTGTGCAACTAGAACAGATGTACAGTATACTGTAGATATCAGATACTAATACAAAGGCTGAATTGTAATTTGACTTTGCATCTCAAACTTTAACGTACTGAAAATGATAGGCTATGTTGATGTTGATGGGAGATTTGCGAAAAAAAATGTGATAACATGCATTGTATCTCAAATCAAGACACTTGACTACATTAGACAATGGGATCGGGAGACACTTCTTCAGAAAACTATTTTGGCTGGCATTGGTCCTCCAATACAAGCCTGCTTCCAAGTTCCTTCCCCCATGTTTTCTTTCAATACAACATGAGTGATTACTGTTCATATCCCCATACTGTATTTATTTATTTATCTTGCTCCTTTGCACCTCAGTATCTCTACTTGCACATTCATCTTCTGCACATCTACCATTCCAGTGTTAAATTGCTATAATTGTAATTACTTCGCCACCATCGCCTATTTATTGCCTTAACTTACCTAATTTGCACTCACTGTATATAGACTTTTTGTTTTCTTTTGTTCTACTGTATTATTGACTGTATGTTTTGTTTATTCCATGTGTAACTCTGTGTTGTATGTGTCGAATTGCTATGCTTTATCTTGGCCAGGTCGCAGTTGCAAATGAGAACTTGTTCTCAACTAGCCTACCTGGTTAAATAAAGGTGAAAAAATAAATATATATGTATATGTATGCCTCTTTATTTATATTTATATATTTATATATAAATAAAGAGGCATACATATACATATATATTTATATATATAAATAAAGAGGCAGCCCTTTAATTACCCAGCCTGCCCCTGGGGAGCCATTACAGCGGGGAATCATTTCACTCTTTATTAGCACATTTTAATATGGGCTAAGAAAAGTACAATGGGTGAGGCAGCCGTTTCCCTCACCCTGGGCATATTTATCCTGCTTTAGGGTGCTACTACTGGGCATACTGCTTGAATATGCATGGTGGGCTGTGGACCGGTGGGCTGGTCCCAGGGCACAGGGCCATGTGACAGGGGTGATGAACGACCCAGTCGGGCCTCATCTGGGGGTTCCCCCTAACAAAGGGAAGACACAGGGAGAATTTTTCATAGGAGTTAATGAAGAGGCCATGTAAATGAAGAAGATGCCAACACTGAAAGGTAGAGTGTTGAGGGATGGCATCGCATCATGCTCTTTTAGAGGAGCAGTCAAATGAAGCGGGAGCCCCCAAATAAACTTTGGGTGGATAGTGTGAGAGGGACCTATGACTTAAGAAATTCAAGGCAGGAGACCTTAGCAGGAAAAAGTCTGGACCCAAGTTATGTATTGATCCCATTATCCCAAAACATGTTTTATTTTTTTGTAGGACCCCCATGGATGCAGGCGTGTCACTACAAAGATCAGCAACCGACAATGTGAGCTACGCATTTTTTAAAGTATGATATCAGTTTGCTTTTTTCCTGAAATTACGGAAATTGTTTTATAGCAGTAGGCTAAAACCACATGGCCCGATGTCTGCAGAATTTTACATTACATAAAGCGCTTTGAGATTTCATAGTGTTTACAATTTTTTATTAATCAGGGAGATCAGGCTCCAACTCCAGCAACAGTAAATATGTACTAAAGTACATCCAAAGTCAAGGACAAACTCAATCTCCAACAATCTTCCCCTGATAGCCACTTATTAAACCCCAGTATAATTCAAAGTCCCTCAAATGGAAAAAGGGCATTGCTCTCTTCAGTGCCTGAGTCAAGCTCTCACAATGTGGAGACAAATGTAATAGCAGAACTCATCTGCTAGTTTGTATCCAAGCCCAATGTAGATGCAAAGAAGTGGGATAATGAACAATGAACATAGGGTCTTATTAAAAATAATGAACATACATATTGTTCCTCTAGTAGAGAATAGAGGGATTAGATGGGAAATCCTAAACTATTGACTGACAAGTACTCCCTGACCTCTGAGAGAGAATGGAGGTACATCCTCTGATGCTAAAGTGGCTACATGGGTATATCAAGCCACTCACAGACACACTAACGCCCCGCAATTAAATTATTGCAGGAATTACACCCTCAGGGGTAAACTAACATTGAGTTTGTGTGTGTGTTTGTGTGTGTGTGTGTGTGTGTGTGTGTGTGTGTGTGTGTGTGTGGTGTGTTGTGTGTGTGTACACGTTTTACTATACGTGTGAGTACCAGAAGTCCTCACAAGAATAGTAAACCAACATAAATTCAGAGAAGTGAGGAGATTTTGCTGGTCCTCACTTGGAAAAAGGCTTTTAGGCTTAGGGGTTAGGTTTAGGGTTAGGGGTTAGTGGTTAGGGATTAGTGGTTAGGGATAGGGTTAGGTTTAGGGGTTAGGGAAAATAGAATTTTGAATAGGAATCAATTGTTTGTCCCTAAAAAGTCCTCACAAGTATCTACTCTACTCTTAACCAGATGATGAAGTAGTTATCGAATGTGCCTGTTCCATTTAAATAATGGTTTAATCACTCAGCACTAGTGTGTGTGTGTGTGTGTGTGTGTGTGTGTGTGTGTGTGTGTGTGTGTGTGTGTGTGTGTGTGTGTGTGTGTGTGTGTGTGTGTGTGTGTGTGTGTGTGTGTGTGTGTGTGTGTGTGTGTGTGTGTGTGTGTGTGCACGTGTCGGGGGAGTAAAGTGCTGAGACTACTCACTCCTCTCCCCGTCTGAGGAGCGCACGTGCGTCTGCATTCTGTAGGCATTAACACACCACGTTAATCAAAGCCAGAGGGGAGACCGCGAGAGGAGATGAGGGAGATGAGGGAAGAGATGTAGGACCCTGCTGGGCACAAAAGCAACCCCTCTGCTCCCAGCCCCTTTTAATTAGACCCACAGAAGCGGCACATCGCAGGTGCACATCGGTGACACACTCATTTTCTCTCTAGTGTGTGTGTGTGGGTCATCCTATCTTCTCCAATTCTGCTAGTGAGCTGCTGTCCAGTGGCTATCAGGGTCATGACCCTGGCCAGAGAAAATAAGACCCTCCTCACTCCCCAACGTCCAGTCCGTCAAAGCAGTGTGAAACAAAAGGATAGATAGCATCATATCACCTCATTAGGGAGCCGTGGAGAATTAGTGTTTCATATGGTATGGGCGAAACTTTGGCATACGTTTTCAGACAAACATGTGAGAGGAATCCAGAAGTCTCACTGACCAGAGAAACCACTAAATAATGTTGA
Organism: Salmo salar; assembly: GCF_965601325.2. Taxonomy (NCBI): domain Eukaryota; kingdom Metazoa; phylum Chordata; class Actinopteri; order Salmoniformes; family Salmonidae; genus Salmo; species Salmo salar. Next base: position 71,716,477 of record NC_138303.1, read on the forward strand.
TCTTGACTTGGAAAAGTATTTCCAACTGATAAATTCCAAGTGGTCATTTTTCAACAGTGGACACAGAGAGGCTGCTAGCCATCTGCCTGCCAAAGGCCCCCCGAAAGCATTGACATTTGGTCAGGGACCTTTCACCTCTTCGTAAAATGTCATGACACTGAAAGTCACCCCAACACAAAGAGCCCTAAACCCCAATGGAGGGAAAAAGAGCTAACCTGACAGAATGCGGTCCTGCCCGCAATCAAGAATGATTCATTAGTCCAAACTGTCACTATCGCTCACTATCTACTCCTTGCAGAATGACTGGCACAAGCGATGCAAGTCTAACTTAAGGCGTCATAGAGTGTGATTAAAACAACGTTGGATCGAACCGCGCTGTCATAGCACAATAGACACCCTCAAACCCAGAGCAGAACCCTGCAGGAAGTTAGATTAATTGGGGCCACTCAGTGAGCAACGATAAGACCAAGCTGGAATACACTCGTTCTGGAGACGCTCCAGTCTTTATTGCAGTTATCAATCACTAGCACACAAAGTGAGGAGACAGCGAGTGGGCCAATGTTTGTACGGCGGTCGCACTCGTTACGACACAGTTGAAGGGTGTTGACAGTGAATTTCAACGCAAAGATTCAGTGAGATGGTGTTTGTAATGACCCTCTTTCATTTGTTTCATGGATTTCAATCCCATTAGAGACTCAGTATGAATTCTCCTAGGAACTAAACAGGTACTTTGGCTATCAAATAGAGCACTTGTACACTTTTAAAGCGTTAGTAGTACAAGCAGAAAGAAACGTGTATGTCGTAGATCCATTTGGGTTTTCAAAGGTTTTCTGAAGTGTCTTTTTTAATATTTTCCTGGCTGTGCAATGGATGTGTTATCTTTAATGGTCATATAAATGACATTCAGGTTCATTTTTAGTCTATAAAACCAACTCAGTTTGAGTCACATGTTGAATGAAAACATTCATAAGTAGTATATCATTTCCCCATACAAACCATTTTCACTTAATGCAATAATCTTTTGATAATTTTCAACTGTAGAAAAGATCTGCAGTTCATTGAGGTGAAGAGTTTTATTCTTTCACTTTGAGTGAAAGTTACAAAGGCTCTGTCGCCACTTAACCCATCATTCTCTCCCAGAGTTAGTCCATGCGGCCAGTGCGAGTGGTGAGCTCTGGTCAAGGCAGCTGCCGGGGGTAATGGTGTATTGAGCTGTGGACAGGCCTGAGGTAAGGGGGCTAGGATCCAGCTAACCCACACCTGTGTCCACTGGGGGGGCCAAGTTCCTGCCGACTCAGGGCCACTGTTCCCCTCCTCCCACCACCCACGCCGTGGAGTGAGCCCTTCATCACTCAGGCCCCGCTCACACACACATCAATCAGGGGCCCATCGTGGGCCCTCAAGTGGGACCATGCATCAAAATCAAAGACGATGACCATTAGTGATCCTTCATTCAGTTTTTCCCATTTCTTCTTGCTGACTGTGAAATCGTTGTATTAATTGCATTTGAATGAAGCGCATGCTGAGAGTGAAAGCCGAAATGGGATTTGATTGAAAAATGTTGAACTAAGAGAACTGCATGTATATTTGGGAAGTAAGGTATGTACAGTATGGGTTAGACCTACATGATTTTTCACAGAAACAGGGACACCTAACCCTCAATCCAATGAATTCAATAGACATAACATTTGCTAAGATTTTATACAAAAAAAAACAAGGACCATTTATTGTTTTCAAAGGCCTTGCTTTGTCGTGATCGATTGATCATATTTCCCACCTCATATTGCTGCATGATAGAGGTTGCCTTTTTAGGCCGTTATTGTAAATAAGAATTTGTTCTTAATTGACTTGCCTAGTTAAGTAAAGGTTAAATAAAAAATATAACAATTCCAGTATAAGCTACAAGAGTTGCTAGCAGTTGTATTTCCTAACAAAGTTGTAGTCTTGACATCTGATGTGAGTAAGTCATCACCCACTTGACCTGGATTCTCTACATATGATTTGCTGAATCACACCTGAGACAATGGTTGAAACAAGCCCTGCTGACACTGAGGCTGTCCTAATATGGATGCCTTACAGTGGCTTACTGCAGCAACATGGCTTACGCTTGATCGGTCACCTTATCGATAACATTACAATGTCACAGACAGCAGAGTTATTCCATTTCAGCTATCTGAAATATCAAAGACATGACATGAAGAAATATGCTTGGTTATGAGATAATACGGTCTTTGGTTGATGCTGATATAATATCATTACCAAGCATTTGCCCACCCCTTGATTTGTCATTCATGAGGTGTTAATGAACTGTAGAAAAAGCTTCATTTGAAACTCTGTCTATTAATGTTAGATGTAATGGAGTAATGGTGCCCGCTCATGTTTCAATACAGACCCTCTTGGGTCACACAGAAATCTTCAGCTGCTGATGAATAATTGTATATCATTGTCCTAATGAATTAGACAAAAATGTATGGAGAATGATATCTATAGAATAAAACACACATGTCCTCAAATGTAGACTTCAGAAACTACATAAAAGTTTAATGAGTGCCTTTTAATTTACAAAAAAAACATTGTGAAAAAGGCATTCAAAATAAGATATTTGATGAGCATATTCAGTATAAGTTCATCAAATTACCAACACAACCAAGTACCTTTTTTTACCTCTGCATGCCCGACACAGCCTCAATCCCCGCTCTGCTTCACCAAGACTTGAACTTGAATTCTCTCACTGCTCAGCCTGCCTCCATCCCTATGTCCTTCACTCCCTCCCTCCCTCCAAAATACAGAAGCATGACATGACTTTGGCTCTGACCCTGGGCTACCTGACTGTTTTGTTATGAGCGGGTGGAGATCAGATGTTTTTGGTCATTACGCCGCCTCTCATTAGGTTCTGGCCTCGTCCACATCAAGATAATGAGACAGTGTTTAATGTGGAGCTCGAGCTCCCTGACGAGGGAGTCGCGTGTGTTTTGGCCCCTGGGATGAATTACCCCCACGTCTGACTAGGGGATGGCACCTGGGCCTCTGTCACGCTGGGGGAGGTTAGCCTAGAGCCTGGAGCTACCTGGGGGGAGAGAGGGCTGGACTCAGCTGGAGGAAGCCGCCAAGGCAGATTCTCTTTGGAACGGTGTGGATAAAGGGATGTGAGGGCCTTTGGTGTTTGGGGGGGGGGGGGGGGGGGGGATTCAGCACGACTATCTGACTTAATTGGGAAGTGGGAGGCGAATGAATTCATTTGGCGTGTGCTGTCATTTTCATTTTCATCTGTTTAAGTATTCTTACAATACCCATGCAATATCACAAACTATCTTAAACTTAAAGACTTTTCAAGAAGCTTATTTAAAACTTATTCCAGAAGCTTTTCCAGAAAGTATTCCATTGTTCCCCTTTGGATCACTATACTTCTAAAAAACTGTTGTGGTACCAAGAACAAACATTGGTTACTAAGAGGCAACGCATGTACCAGTTATAACAGTGCATAGTAGTTTAAATTTAAATTAAGGATAATACATTATGATCATTACTTGATTTTATTCACATAAGTAAAATGAGTTGTGTAAGGCTACTTTTTCAGACCTTATTTATTGTGTTCTGGTAAAAACAAATTAAGGTATATTTGGGTAAGAGGTACAAAGGTTTGGGGTCACATAGAAATGTCCTTGTTTTTGAAAGAAAATATCATTTTTTGTCCATTAAAATAACATCAAATTCATCAGAAATACAGTGTAGACATTGTTAATGTTGTAAATGACTATTGTAGCTGGAAACGGCAGATTTTTTATTAAATATCTACATAGGCGTACAGAGGCCCATTATCAGCAACCATCACTCCTGTGTTCCAATGGCACGTTGTGTTAGCTAATCCAAGTTTATTATTTTAAAAGGCTAATTAATCATTAGAAAACCCTTTTGCAATTATGTTAGCACAACTGAAAACTGCTGTGTTGATTAAAAAAGCATTAAAACTGGCCTTCTTTAGACTAGTTGAGTATCTGGAGCATCAGTATTTGTGGGTTTGATTACAGGCTCAAACTGGCCAGAAACAAAGACTTTCTTCTGAAACTCGTCAGTCTATTCTTGTTCTGAGAAATGAAGGCTATTCCATGCGAGAAATTGCCAAGAAACTGAAGCTCTGGAACAAATCTGTGTACTACTCCCTTCACAGAACAGTGCAAACTGTCTCTAACCAGAATAGAAAGAAGAGTGGGAGGCCCCGGTGCACAACTGAGCAAGAGGACAAGTACATTAGAGTGTCTAGTTTGAGAAACAGACACCTCACAAGTCCTCATCTGGCAAAACGCTAGTCTCAAAGTCAACAGTGAAGAGGCGACTACGGGATGCTGGCTTTCTAGGCAGAGTTCCTTTGTCCAGTGTCTGTGTTATTTTGCCCATCTTAGTCCTTTATTTTTATTGGCCAGTCTGAGATATGGCTTTTTCTTTGCAACTCTGCCTAGTAGGCCAGCATCCCGGAGTCGCCTCTTCACTGTTGACGTTGAGACTGGTGTTTTGCGGCAACTATTTAATGAAGCTACCAGTTGAGGACTTGAGAGCAGGTTCAGAGCTTCAAGTTCCTAAGTGTCCACATCACCAACAAACTATCATGGTCCAAGCACACCAAGACAGTCTTGAAGAGGGCACGACAAAGCCTATTCCCCCTCAGGAGACTGAAAAGATTTGACATGGTTCCTCAGATCGTCAAAAAGCTATAATGCTGCACCATCGAGAGCATCCTGACTGCTTGCATCACTGCCTGGTATGGCAACTGCTCGGCCTCTGACAACAATCACTACAGAGGGTAGTGCGTACGGCCCACTACATCACTGGGGCCAAGCTTCCTGCCATCCAGGACCTCTATACCAGGCGGTGTCAGCCACCCTAGTCATAGACTGTTCTCTCTGCTACCGCATGGCAAGCGGTGACAGAGCACCAAGTCTAGGTCCAAAAGGCTTCTTAACAGAATCTGCCCCCAAGCCATAAGACTCCTGAACAGATAATAAAATGGCTACCCAGACTATTTGCATTGTCGTCATCGTCCCCATCCCCTATTTTATGCTGCTGCTACAGTGCCTTGCAAAAGTTTTCATCCCCCTGGGTGTTTTTCCTATTTTGTTGAATTACAACCTGTAATTTCAATTGATTTCAATTTGGATTTCATGTAATGGACATGCACAAAATAGTCCAAATTGGTGAAGTGAAATGAAAAAAAATTACTTGTTTCAAAATATGTGAACAAATAACAAATGGAAAAGTGGTGAGTGCATACAGTTGAAGTCGGAAGTTTACATACACCTTAGCCAAATAGATTTAAACTCAGTTTTTCACAATTCCTGACATTTAATCCTATTAAAAATTCCCTGTCTTAGGTCAGTTAGGATCACCACTTTGTTTTAAGAATGTAAAATGTCAGAATAATAGTAGAGAGAATGATTAAATTCAGCTTTTATTTCTTTCATCGCATTCCCAGTGGGTCAGAAGCTTACATACACTCAATTAGTATTTGGTAGCATTGCCTTTAAATTGTTTAACTTGGGTCAAATGTTTCGGGTAGCCTTCAACAAGCTTCCCACAATACGTTGGGTGAATTTTGGCCCACTCATCCTGACAGAGCTTGTGTAACTGAGTCAGGTTTGTAGGCCTCAGTCAGGTTTGTAGGCCTCAAGAACGCTTTTTCAGTTCTGCCACACATTTTCTATAGGATTGAGGTCAGGGCTTTGTGATGGCCACTCCAATACCTTGACTTTGTTGTCCTTAAGCCATTTTGCCACAACTTTGGAAGTATGCTTGGGGTCATTGTCCATTTGGAAGACCCATTTGCAACCAAGCTTTAACTTCCTGACTGATGTCTTGAGAGGTTGCTTCAATATATCCAAAAATGTTCCTCCCTCATGATGCCATCTATTTTGTGAAGTGCACCAGTCCCTCCTGCAGTAAAGCACCCCGACAACATGATGCTGCCACCCCCATGCTTCACAGTTGGGATGGTGTTCTTCAGCCTGCAAGCATGCCCCTTTTTCCTCCAAACATAACGATGGTCATTATGGCCAAACAGTTCTATTTTTGTTTCATCAGCCTAGAGGACATTTCTCCAAAAAGTATGATCTTTGTCCCCATGTCCAGTTGCAAACCGTAGTCTGGCTTTTTAATGCCGGTTTTGGAGCAGTGGCTTCTTCCTTGCTGAGCGGCCTTTCAAGTTATGTTGATATAGCACTTTGTTCTGTGGATATAGATATTTTTGTACCTGTTTCCTCCAGCATCTTCACAAGGTCATTTGCTGTTGTTCTGGGATTGATTTGCACTTTTCGCTCAAAAGTATGTTCATCTCTAGGAGAGAAAATGCGTCTCCTTCCTGAGCGGTATGAGGCTGCGTGGTCACATGGTGTTTATACTTGCATACTATTGTTTGTACAGATGAACGTGGTACCTTCAGGTGTTTGGAAATTGCTCAAAAGGATGAACCAGACTTGTGGAGGTCTACAATTGTTTTTCTGAGGTCTTGGCTGATTTCTTTTGATTTTCCCATGATGTCAAGCAAAGAGGCACTGAGTTTGAAGGTAGGCCTTGAAATACATCCAGAGGTACACCTCCAGTTGACTCAAATTATGTAAATCAGAAGCTTCTAAAGCCATTACATAATTTTCTGGAATTTTCCAAGCTGTTTAAAGGCACAGTCAACTGAGTGTATGTAAACTTCTGACCCACTGTAATTGTGAATTATAAGTGAAATAATCTGTCTGTAAATAATTGTTGGAAAAATTACTTGTGTCATGCACAAAGTAGATGTCCTAACCGACTTGCCAAAACTATAGTTTGTTAACAAGAAATTTGTGGAGTGGTTGAAAAACGAGTTTGATGACTCCAAACTAAGTGTATGCAAACTTCCAACTTCAACTGTATGTATTCACCCCCTTTGCTATGGCGCCCCTAAATAAGATCTGGTGCAACCAATTACCTTCAGAAGTCACATAATTAGTTAAATAAAGTCCACCTGTGTGCAATCTAAGTGTCACATGATTTTTCACATGATCTGTCACATATATACACTGTTCTGAAAGGCCCCAGAATCTGCAACACCACTAAGCAAGGGGCACCACCAAGCAAGCGGCACCATGAAGACCAATAAGCTCTCCAAACAGGTCAGGGAAACAGTTGTGGAGAAGTACAGATCAGGGTTGGATTAAAAGAAATATACGAAACTTTGAACATCGCACAGAGAACCATTAAATCCATTATTAAAAAATTGAAAGAATATGGCACCACAACAAGCCTGGCAAGAGAGGGCCGCCCACCAAAACTCACAGACCAGGCAAGGAGGGCATTAATCAGAGAGGCAACAAAGAGACCAAAAATAACTCTGAAGGAGCTGCAAGGCTCCACAGCGGAGATTGGAGTATCTGTCCATAGGACCACCTTAAGCCATACACTCCACAGAGCTGGGCTTTATGGTAGAGTCACCAGAAAAAAAGCCATTGCTTAAAGAAAAAAATAAGCAAACACGTTTGGTGTTCGCCAAAAGGCATGTGGGAGACTCCCCAAATATATGGAAGAAGGTACTCTGGTCAGATGAGACTAAAATTGAGCTTTTTGGCCATCAAGGAAAATGCTATATCTGGCGCAAACCCAACACCTCTCAACACCCCGAGAACACCATCCCCACAGTGAAGCATGGTGGTGGCAGCATCATGCTGTGAGGATGTTTTTCATCGGCAGGGACTGGGAAACTGGTCAGAATTGAAGGAATGATGGATGGCGCTAAAAACAGGGAAATTCTTGAGAGAAACCTGTTTCAGTCTTCCAGAGATTTGAGACTGGGACGGAGGTTCACCTTCCAGCAGGACAATGACCCTAAGCATACTGCTAAAGCAACACTCAAGTGGTTTAAGGGGTAACATTTAAATGTCTTGGAATGACCTAGTCAAAGCCCAGACCTCAATCCAATTGAGAATATGTGGTATGACTTAAAGATTGATGTACATCAGTGGAACCTATCCAACTTGAAGGAGCTGGAGCAGTTTTGCCTTGAAGAATAGGCAAAAATCCCAGTGGCTAGATGTGCCAAGCTTATAGAGACATACCCCAAGAGACTTGCAGCTGTAATTGCTGCAAAAGGTGCCTCTACAAAGTATTGACTTTGGGGGGTGAATAGTTTTGCACGCTCAAGTTTTCTGTTTTCTTTTGTCTTATTTCTTGTTTGTTTTACAATAAAAATATATATTGCATCTTCAAAGTGGTAGGCATGTTGTGTAAATCAAATGATACAAACCCCCAAAAAATCTAGTTTAATTCCAGGTTGTAAGGCAACAAAATATGAAAAATGCCAAGGGGGTGAATACTTTCGCAAGCCACTGTACTCTCTATTTATTATCTATGCAGTCACTTTAACTCCACCTACATGTAAATATTACCTCAATTACCTCGACTAACCTGTGCCCCCGCACATTGACTCTGTACCGGTATCCCCTGAATATAGCCTCGCTACTGTTATTTTACTGCTGCTCTTTAACTAATAAATTTTTAAATGTTTTACTTATATATTATTTTCTTAACACTTATTTTTCTTAAAACTGCATTGTTAGTTAAGGGCTTGTAAGTAAGCATTTCACTAAGGTTGTATTCGGCACATGTGACAAATAACATTTGATTTGATTTCTTCAACCCTGGCTGTGTGCTTGAGCTGGCATGCATACTGCAGGTGCTGAAATCAGCGCTGGCGATGAATGCATGTAATGATCAATCACACCCACTCGCTAATGATCTGATCCTGAGCACTCAGCGAAGGGGAATGAGATGAAACAGAATTTTATGGTGGGTGTGAAAAGCCCCCTACTACGGATGACTTACCCAGATAGGCCAAAGCTTAATAAAAAGCTGTGTGAAAACACCTGAAAATGTCATATTTTAAAGAGATATGGTCAACCATTTTCTCTTACGTGCGTCATTCCTTTTCTTTTAGCACCTTTCCCTGTTGTACATTTTCAATCCATTTCTTTTTATCTCTTCATGATATTTGAGCAAATTGCACCATGCAGCCAAAGCAGAGCTTTCAAGTAAAAACACAGCCCTAGCATACCACATTGCCAAGGCTTTGGGACCCAAATCCATTGCCGACCGGAGAGAAAATTAATTGCTGGCTTTTAACAGCACACACAAAGGTTGTGTTCAAACACTTTTTTAAATGAGCCCACATCCCAATAATTTACTATGAATTTATGGATATGTATTTTTCCATGTTTGTGTTTGCTGAATCATTGTTCATTAGGGCATTATGCTAATAATAGCTGTACATATTATGTGTTACCCATGTTATGAAAATGTAGCCCTGCTCTGGTCAGAGGGAAATGGATTGAGTAGGTTAGGCAAATAGATCATCCAAAATATCAACATAAGCAAACAGAAAATGGTGGCTGATTGAAAATGACCATATATAATATTCACAAGTATGATATTGTCCCTCCCCCCTCCCTCCCTCTCAATCAAATCCCATCTCCCACGAATACATTACCATTTTAATAAAAACACAGTCATGAATAGAATGACCATACAACATGCAAAACTTAAAATTCTAATGACACCACAAGGCATATAATACCAGCCAGCCATGATTAGGAAGAGATCAGTCCATCTTCAAACTTCAGTTAGTAAGACGCTAGGTAAATGGCTGCAGTATAAACCTCATAGCCAAGCATTTTGTCCTGATTGAGTACAAATACAGCAATCACCTCATTAATCTTAAATTATGTCTGCGCATATATATGGTATATAATGGAGATCCCATAATGGTACAGACACAGAACCTAGTCTTTTGGACAAATTTGCATTCACAAATATCCAATCACCTATGGAGCTTTTAGGGCTTCTTGAAGATGTGCATTTGAGCTGCTAAACACAAGACCATGCTTGTGTCCCAAAAGGCACCCTATTCCCTTTATAGTGCATTATTTTATGTAATACACTATAACAAGAATAGAGTGCCATTTGGGATGCAGGCCAAGTGTAATAAGTCATAATGAAAACATGAAGAATTATTCTGTTGACATGAATTCATAGTCACTCCTCACAACCAGATGTGGAACCTGTCTTTAAAAGTTAGTCTGTCCACATTCTTTCCTGTGTCTGACCTTTACCAAATACATGGAGATGGTCAAAAACTATGCCTCCTGAGAGAAACGGGAGGACAGGAGGATGTTCCTCCCCTCTGGTCACGTCATGACCCATAGCCACACAGAGGGCATATGCCCACTGCTGGACGACAGCAGGCAAAGAAGTTTCTTAATTCACAGTATATCCACAGTAAAATGAGTCCTATATCGACATAACCTGAAAGGCCGCTCAGCAAGGAAGAAGCCACTGCTCCAAAACCGCCATAAAAAAGGCAGACTACGGTTTGCAACTGCACATGGTGACAAAGATCGTACTTTCTGGAGAAATGTCCTCTGGTCTGAAGAAACAAAAAAAGAACTGGTTGGCCATAATGACCATCATTATGCAAGCCGAAGAACACCATCCCAACCGTGAAGCACGGGGGTGGCAGCATCACGTTGTGGGGGTGGTTTGCTGCAGGAGGGGTTGGTGCACTTCACAAAATAGATGGCATCATGAGGGAGGAAAATTCTGTGGATATATTGAAGCAACATCTCAAGACATCAGTCAGGAAGTTAAAGCTTGTTCACAAATGGCCCCAAACAGACAATGACCCCAAACATACTTCCAAAGTTGTGGCAAAATGGCTTAAGGACAACAAAGACAAGGTATCGGAGTGGCCATCACAAAGGCCTGACCTCAATCCCATAGAAAATGTATGGGCAGAACTGAAAAACTGTGTGTGAGCAAAGAGGCCTACAAACCTGACTCAGTTACACCAGCTCTGTCAGGGGGAATGGGCCAAAATTCACCCAATTTATTGTGGGAAGTTTGTGGAAGGCTACCCGAAACATTTGAGCCAAGTTAAACTAGTTAAAGGCAATGCTGCCAAATACTAATTGAGTGTGTGTAAACTTCTGACCCACTGGGAATGTGATGAAAGAAATACAAGCTGAAATAAATCATTCTCTCTACTATTATTCTGACATTTCACATTCTTAAAACAAAGTGGTGATCCTAAGCGGCCTAAAATAGGGAATTTCTACTCGGATTAAATGTAAGGAATTGTGAAAAACTGAGTTTAAATGTGTATGGCTAAGGTGTATGTAAACTTCCAACTTCAACTGTATATCACATCTGCCCAGACACGGATGCTCACACCCTGGCGTTATTATTTGCCACATGGTCTTAAATTGTTCTAATTAGTTTTTTGTTGGTCGCCCATGCTATTTCAATATTTCAAATATAAAGCATTTGATTTTTCCATTATGTTAATGATGGTGGATTGATTGATTTCCAAGCTTTAAGTATACATTTTTCAAAATAAGTGATGAAAAGAGAATCGTCCAGCCCATTGGGTATACCACTACACCACCATATGCCATGTCTTGAAATATGCAGAAAGACAGATTAAAAGTAAGCTTACATTGTAATACTTCTGACAGCCAAATTTCTAGCTTCACTCATAACTTTTGGACTTTATAGCATGAGTCATTGTTAGTTTTACACTTAATTCATGACTTGTGAATTTTGCCTCTTGTATAATAAATTCTATACATTAGTATATACTGGATTAAGTTTGCATTTTCGTTATCTGTAATTTCATTAGTTATGCTCCAACATTCCCTCCATCAGTTCTTTTTAAGTCTTGGTTCCAATAGTTTATATATTTTGTTAAGAGTGTTAGTTCGATATGCTCTCTGCAAGGTTTTGTATATCTTACCTATCATATGAACATCCTTTCAACTCACATAAGATTCCCTCAAGGTTGCCCTGATCTCCAACATATTTAAAAATCTAAACGTTGTGATATGTAATGTTTAAGTTGCATGTATTTGAAAATATCTACATTGGTCAGTCCAAAATGTATTTTGAATTCTGTCAAGGACAGTTGTGTAAAGTACTTAAGTAAAAATACTTTAAAGTACTACTTAAGTCCTTTTTGGGGATATCTGTTCTTTACTTTAAAAATTGTTATATTGTTGACTACTTTTACTTCACTACATTCCTAAAGACAATGATTTACGTTTTACTCCATACATTTTCCCTGACACCCAAAAGTTACATTTTGAATGCTTAACAGTGACAGGAAAATTGTAAATTCACGCATTTATCAAGAGAACATCCTTAGTCAAACCTACTGCCTCTGATCTGGCGGATTCACAAATGCTGATGCTCCAGATACTCAACTAGTCGAAATGCCAGGTTGTTTTGCTTCTTTATAGCAGCACAACAGTTTTCAGCTGTGCTAACATAACTGCAAAAGGGTTTTCTAATGATCAATTAGCCTTTTAAAATGACGAACTTGGATTAGCTAACACAACGTGCCATTAGTACACAATGTCTACACTGTATTTCTGATCAATTTGATGCTATTTTAATGGACAAAAAATGTGCTTTTCTTTCAAAAACAAGGACATTTCGAAGTGACCCCAAACTTTTGAATGGTAGTGTACATTTTGGCCAGATAACTCACACCGGAATAGGCCCGAGCTCAATCCCCGCATCCTTGCCATAAGTAATACTGCCGAAGGCGATTTCACAATAAGAAACTTGCTTCCCAAATAGCCTTCTGGAATAGGATACTGAGAGGATGTGATCATAATTTCAATCACTGAATTAAATATTAATAATATGTATATGAACTGAATATGCTTGGTTAACCTGGTTAACCACAGCCAGTGTTTACTTTTTAGAATGTTTTTTTTACCTGTAGCCTAATCTGACTACTGTTACCGTCAATCTAATGCATTCATAATAACACAAGACTTCAACAACAACAAACTGAAGTTATAGGCTATTTATTACATTGGTTTGCCAGCTCCAGGTAGACTACAAAGGTGGCACAAATTGATTTGGGTTGTGCCATGGCGGAGATCGTTGTGGGCTATACTCGGCCTTGTCTTAGGACGGTAAGTTGGTGGTTGGAGACATCCCTCTAGTGGTGTGGGGGCTGTGCTTTGGCAAAGTGGGTGGGGTTATATCCTGCCTGTTTGGCCCTGTCCGGGGGTATCATCGGATGGGGCCACAGTGTCTTCTGATCCCTCCTGTCTCAGCCTCCAGTATTTATGCTGCAGTAGTTTATGTGTCGGGGGGCTAGGGTCAGTCTGTTACATCTGGAGTATTTCTCTTGTCTTATCCGGTGTCCTGTGTGTATTTAAATATGCTCTCTCTAATTCTCTCTTTCTCTCTTTCTGTCTTTCTCTCGGAGGACCTGAGCCCTAGGACCATGCCTCAGGACTACCTGGTATGATGACTCCTTGCTGTCCCCAGTCCACCTGGCCGTGCTGCTGCTCCAGTTTCAACTGTTCTGCCTGCGGCTATGGAACCCTGACCTGTTCACCGGACGTGCTTGTTGCACCCTCGACAACTACTATGATTATTATTATTTGACCATGCTGGTCATTTATGAACATTTTAACATTTTAACATTTTGACCATGTTCTGTTTTAATATCCACCCTGCACAGCCAGAAGAGGACTGGCCACCCCTCATAGCCTGGTTCCTCTCTAGGTTTCTTCCTAGGTTTTTGGCCTTTCTAGGGAGTTTTTCCTAGGGAGTTTTTCCTAGCCACCGTGCTTCTTTCACATGCTTTGCTTGCTGTTTGGGGTTTTAGGCTGGGTTTCTGTACAGCACTTTGAGAATATCAGCTGATGTACGAAGGGCTATATAAAAATAAATTTGATTTGATTTGATTTGCAATGACCTCAGTGATATCGTAATTTCAACATATTTATTGCATCAAAAGGTAGCCTACAATGGCATATACATTAATAGACTACTTGATGGCCAACAGAGGCAAATGTATAATTCTCGACATTTAGCCTAATGTCAGTTTCATTAAGGACTTTTCCCTATAAAAATAACCACCTGAGGGAGTTCCATAATTTACATTTCAAATGTCCACACCGGCAGCCCCCGAGACACGAGAACTGAGCATGCGTAAAGCGCTTGGCTTGATAGCGTTTTCTATAAGCAGTCAACATTAGAGTGCAGTTTAAACCACCTCCGAGCGGATTTGTGTAATGCGCACTAGTGCAACCAAAGTCGTTTTCTAGTGCTTTATCTCCATTATTTCTTAATGTGTATCGGTTCTAGCGTATTAATATGTCTTCTGGAAAAAGGGTTTGGAAATAGCTCTCTCCATAATTACAATCTAAATAGCCTACCTACAACTGGTAAAAAGTTGTCACAACGTGCACGCGTTCTGCCCGCTCCTCTCTCTCACGTGACTTAGCCAATAACTGCAGTGCTCTCAAAACACACCCACACCCCTCCGGCCCTCCCCAACACTTACACGAGAACATGGCAACACCGAGTGCATGCGCGCACACAAATTATACAGTGCAGATGGCTTGACCCATATTTTTCGTTTACAATATTAATTGACCGCCCACCCAATCCAGTGAGAAGACGTCAACTCCCATCCCCCGCCCCTTAGCAACAGAAGCAAGATGGCGGCGCCCAGTAACGCTGATCATTCTTCAGAGATATCGACGCCGTTAAAGATACCGAAAACAGAAGTGCCATCACCAGAATCAGAAGATTTGAGTGACAGCAACCAATATCATTCCAATCCCTCCACACCTAATCGATTCTCGCCTCTCAACGTAGGTGTGTCGATTTCTGGGAGCGCAGGCCGAAGTGGATCGGCCTGTGCATCAAATAGCTTCACAGCTTGCCGAGGGATGTCGTGGACCCCATCAGAAACAAACGCCCTAATTGCGGTGTGGGGCAATGAAAGACTGACAGAGGCACGAATGCAGCAGCTGGAGGTTGCAGGCACCGTTTTCTCTGGAAAGGCTCCTGGTCCCGCAATGTACGAGCGGGTCTCACGAGCCCTAGCAGAGCTCGGCTACGAAAGGACCCCATCCCAATGCAGGGAAAGGATGAAGGTAATGGGGGACAGAGTAAGCATGTTCATCTATCACATAGCTAGGTAGCTAACGTTAGCCATCTGTCAGACTCTTGCTAGGCAACTTCGTGCTATGTTCATTAATTTTATGTTAACCAGGATGTTGTCATTGCTACCTTCCTAGCTATGCCCCATGACAAAGTAACGTTACCTATCTAGATAGCTATACAGAACCAAAATATACACGCACCATGTAAAGTGTTGGTCCCACGTTTCATAAGCTGAAATATAAGATCCCAAACATTTTCCATATACACAAAAAGCGTAGTTCTCTCCAATTTTGTGCACATTTGTTTACATCTCTGTTAGTATTTCTCATTTGCTAAGGTAATCCATCCACCTGACAGGTGTGGCATATCAATAACCTAATTAAACAGCATGATCATTACACAGGTGCACCTTGTGCTGGGGACAATAAAAGCCCACTCTAAAATGTGCAGTTTTGTCACACAACACAATGCCACAGATGTATCAAGTTTTGAGGGAGCGTGCAATTGTCATGCTCTCCGCAGGAATGTCCACCAGAGCTCTTGCCAGAGAATTGAATGTTAAATTCTCTACCATAAGCCGCCTCAACATCATTTTGGAGAATTTGGCAGTACTGTATGTCCAACCGGGCTCACAATCGCAGACCACATGTAACCATGCCAGCCCAGGACCTCAACATACGGCTTCTTCAGCTACGTGATGGTCTGAGATGAGCCACCTGGACAGCTGATGAAACTGGGTTTTTGCGGATCGGAAGAATTTCTTTACAAACTGTTAGAAACCGTCTCAGGGAAGCATGGGTAGGCATAAGCTATGGACCACTAACACAATTGTATTTTATCAATGACCATCACCTCATGTTTCAGTATGATAATGCCCGGCCCCATGTCGCAAGGATCGGTACATAATATCTGGAAGCTGAAAATGTCCCAGTTCTTCTCATGCCTCACCAGACATGTCACCTTTTGAGCATATTTTGGATGCTCTGGATCGACGTGTATGACAGTGTGTTCCAGTTTCCACCAGTATCCAGCAACCTCGCACAGCCATTAAAGAGGGGACGGACAACAGGCCACAATAAACAGCCTGTTCAACTCTATGCAAAGGAGATGTGTCACGCTGCATGAGGAAAATGGTGGTCACACCAGATACTGAATGGTTTTCTGATGCACGACCCTACCTTTTTTTTGGTATCTGTGACCAACAGATGCATATCTGTATTCCCAGTTATGTGAAATCCATAGATTAGGGCCTAATGAATGTATTTCAATTGACAGATTTCCTTATATGAACTGTAACTCAGTAAAATCTTTTATTGTTGCATGTTGCGTTTTATATGTTTGTTCAGTGTAGTAATGTAGCGAGATGCAGTTGAAGTCGGAAGTTTACATACATCTTAGCCAAATACATTTAAACTCAGTTTTTCACAATTCCTGACATTTAATCCTAGTAAAAATTCCCTGTCTTAGGTCAGTTAGGATCACCACTTTATTTTAAGAATGTGAAATGTCAGAATAATAGTATAGAGAATTATTTATTTCAGCTTTTATTTCTTTCAACGTATTCCCAGTGGGTCAGAAGTTTACATACACTCAATTAGTATTTGGTAGCGTTGCCTTAAATTGTTTAACTTGGGTCAAACATTTCAGGTAGCCTTCCACAAACTTCCCACAATAAGTTGGGTGAATTTTGGCCCATTCCTCCTGACAGAGCTGGTGTAACTGAGTCAGGTTTGTAGCCATCATTGCACGCACACGCTTTTTCATTTCTGCCCACACATTTTCTATAGGATTGATGTCAGGGCTTTGGGATGGCCACTCCAATATCTTGACTTTGTTGTCCTTAAGCCATTTTGCGACAACTTTGGAAGTATGCTTGGGGTCATTGTCCATTTGGAAGACCCATTTGCATCCAAGCTTTAACTTCCTGACTGATGTCTTGAGATGTTGCTTCAGTATATCCACATAATGTTCCTCCCTCATGATGCCATCTATTTTGTGAAGTGCACCAGACCCTCCTGCAGCAAAGCACCCCCACAACATGATGTTGCCACCCCCGTGCTTCACGGTTGGGATGGTATTCTTCGGCTTGCAAGACTCTCCCTTTTTCCTCCAAACATAGTGATGGTCATTATGGCCAAACAGTTCTGTTTTTGTTGTATCAGACCAGAGGATATTTCTCCAAAAAGTATGATCTTTGTCCCCATGTGCAGTTGCAAACCGTAGTCTGGCTTTTTTATGGCGGTTTTGGAGCAGTGGCTTCTTCCTTGCTGAGCGGCCTTTCAGGTTATGTCGATATAGGACTCATTTTACTGTGGATATAGATACTTTTGTACCTGTTTCCTCCAGCATCTTCACAAGGTCCTTTGCTGTTGTTCTGGGATTGATTTGCACTTCTCACACCAAAGTACGTTCATCTCTAGGAGACAGAACGCGTCTCCTTCTTGAGTGGTATGATGGCTGCGTGGTCACATGGTGTTTACTTGCGTACTATTGTTTGTACAGATGAACGTGGTACCTTCAGGCGTTGGGAAATTGCTCCCAAGGATGAGCCAGACTTGTGGAGGTCTTGGCTGATTTCTTTAGATTTTCCCATGATGTCAAGCAAAGAGGCACTGAGTTTGAAGGTAGGCCTTGAAATACATCCACAGGTACACCTCCAATTGACTCAAATGATGTCCATTAGCCTATCAGAAGCTTCTAAAGACATGACATCATTTTCTGGAATTTGCCAAGCTGTTTAAAGGCAGTCAACTGAGTGTATGTAAACTTCTGACCCACTGGAATTGTGATACAGTGAATTATGAGTGAAATAATCCGTCTGTAAACAATTGTTGGAAAAATGACTTGTGTCATGCACAAAGTAGATGTCCTAACAGAGTTGCCAAAACTATAGTTTGTTAACAAGAAATTTGTGGAGTGGTTGAAAAACGAGTTTTAATGACTCCAACCTAAGTGTATAATCTTCCGACTTCAAATGTAGATAGCTATCCGGTAAGCTGACCAGAAGTTTGCAGAAGATTGTTGAATTTTGCATCTAGTACAATTGTAGAGATATAAATATCCTCAGTTTAATTTCAAAGCAAAGGATTTCAGTAAATTCTTTCTCAAATCTGGTGTATTTGTGGCATTGGATAGGCCTATAGCTAGCCTAGTAGCTAACACTAACCTCAAGCTCTTCCTCTAACATTCACACATCCATTATGACCCGCAGACGCTGCGACGGTGCTATAGCCGAGTGAAGGAGCACGGTGTCGGCAAGAGGAAGAGCAGCTACTCCATCGAGCAGCTGGAAAAGGTGTTTGGTCAGGGGGGCTGGGACTCCCAGATGTGTGCCCCTGTCCTCATCAACAGCAGTGGCCTGTACCAGGAGATGGAGTCTGACGGCAGCACCATGGAGGACTTCTCCCAGGAAGACTGGTGCAACCAGGTGCTGGCCTCCGCCTTCCAGGAGGGAGAGATGGAAACTGGTGAGTGGTGGTGATTGATTGTGGGGTTGACAAAAGTGGGCTATAGTGAAGTGGTCAGCAGACTTATTTTTGTTAAAGGGGTAGGTAGACTATCCAGGGTGCTGGTATTTCTTATTAGGGGTCGTTACGGGACTGAAATGTTTGGAAGCCCTGTCGTTAGTATGCAGGCTATTCCTTCACTCTGTCAAAAGGAATAATGTAGGAGTTGGCTAATGAGGCCATATACCTGTCAGGTAGCATTTGTGTTATTTTGATGTTGATGGAAAATACTGTTAATTTCTTCAGAGGAAACACAGCCACCAAAGAATGCCAGAGTCCTGCAGCTGCGACCTGAGCCTTCGGAGCAAGTCCAGTATGTGTTTTTTCCATAGAATGAATGATCCCTAATAACACTGGGTAATATGAATATAATGCCAAACTAAATGCTTATTTTTTTACTGCCAAGATGTGATATATTTGAAAAACAAATCGCTTACAGAAACTTGGTCTCTGCATCATTCAAGTCCAGTCTTAATCAAAATTAAGCAGCTGTTCTCATTACCAACCCTAAATTGGTTCCAACCAAATCTTGACCGTTCATGTATTTCTGTCCCTGTCAGGAAACAGGAAGTGATGCAGAACGTGGTCCGTATCCTGGAGTCGGTGCAGGTGAAGTGGGAGCACTTTCAGACGTGGACCGACTTCTCCCGGCTGCACCTTTCCAACAAGCTGGCCATTTTTGGCGTGGGCTACAACACGCGCTGGCGTGAGGACATCCGCTACCACTACGCAGAGATCAGCTCCCAGGTGCCTCTTGGCAAGCGGCTGCGCGAGTACTTCAACCCAGAGAAGGCAGAGGGCCGTGTTATCATGACCAAAGTGCAGAAGATGAACTGGAAGAACGTGTATTATAAGTTCCTGGACATCACCATTAGCGAAGCACGCTGCCTGGAACTGCACATGGAGGTGGACTGGATCCCCATAGCCCAGGCCAGGGTGACGGGCTGTAGCAACGGGACCTCCAAGTATCTCCTACCGGGGGGTATCCCCAAGACTTACGGCCTGTACGCCATAGGCTACGAGGACGTGGTGGCGGAGTCGCACTACGCAGGGGAGGATGAGGCTCCAGCCTCTCCACTGCAACACCAAGACACTGACCAGAGCTTGCCTCTCTCTGGGTCGTCGGGCTCCGGCGGGTCCGGGTCCGAGAGTGTGGTGAGGCCGGGGGGACGAGCGAGGGAGGGGGAGAGGACTGGGGCCAAAGTGACCTACTGCTACCTGGGCATCGCAGAGGAGAGGACCTTACAGCAGTGTCTGTTCCAGCACTTTCAGAGCTCAGGCAAGCACTACAGCCACAGGGAGATCTCGGCCGTAACATGCTTCCTCCAGGGGAATTGCAGCGGCACCGGCCAGCAGACCAGGGAAGAAGGGCTCTCCTTGGGCCCTGAACATTCGGCCATATACATAAAATTTATCGAGGTGGAGCTAGATTTCCTCTCTGCTGGCTCACTGTTGGAATGTCTAGAAATTGCAGTTGGTTACTCTTTAAAGTACAACAACAAAGAGGCGTTGTAACGCTTGTTGTTTTGACTCCCATTAACTGAAGGATTGAAAGGGGGCCAGAGGGACATGCAATATCTCTTTCCCCCAATTTAACTGCAGACCTGAGTTCAAATGCTATTTGAAAACATTTAAAATACTTCAGCTGGGCTTGATTGAGCTTGCCTTGGTCAATGGAACCAAAAGAATAGTCACAAAACTGTAAACCCCAGCTATCTGACACACTCGGCAGGCAATAGAAAACACAAAAAATATTTGAAATAGTGTTTGAACCCCGGTCTGTGTACATGCTGTCTTATTAGGGGATGTGAGAGGGGAATGGCTACTGCTGGATGCATTTCCCTACCTTGAGGATATAGCAGTGGACATACAGTATATTTGTCACAAGAAGATGGTGTGCACTTGTTTTAAAACTGCCTTTACATTTCTTTGAATTTGGATGTCTATCGTCAGGTCTAAGGTGCCAGAAAAAGATCCAGGGGTAAAGATCATGTAAAGAACTTGAACCAATTCTATAGAGGACCTAGAGGGGCAATATGAATGAAGATATTGAATCTCTCTCTATATAGAAATATATATTTAAGAATATATATTGATGTTGTCAAGCATTCCAGCATTTATTAACATTTGAATTTCAAAGAAGTATGTTAATGTTTTGATATATATATATATATTATTGGTTAACCAGTGTCTTTGTGTATTTTTGTTTCCAGGCCACAGTCTTGTGTTTACATGTTTTGAAAAAAATAATAAACAGGGCACTGACCGTCATTTGCCACTCATTGAATAGTTCTAGATTCCAGTGTGCTCATTTGTAGATGTTGGGTCCTTGTCTGCATACTGCTATCTAGTGATGACCTGTAGGTCCTATCCTTACCAACCTTCCTTGCAGGAGAGCCAAGTCATCATGCACCACTTCTGTCACTAGATGGCAGCAGATAGCCATAACTGAGAAGTTACAGGCATTGCGGTTCTTAAATACAACCCAATGGTGAATATACAGGTAAATGCCAAAGTAATGGAAACACCTGAGTAAATGGACACAAATTATATTTTAAGCAGGTGCTTCCATACAGGTGTGGTTTCTGAGTTAAGTAAGCAATTAACATCCCATCATGCTTAGGGTCATGTATACAAATGTTGGGCAGGCCATTATTTTGTCTACCATGGCCATGCCTCCATAGAACGACAATGCTCCACCCCTCCACAGGGCATGAGTGGTCACTGAATGGTTTTATGAGCATGAAAACGATGTAAACCATATGCCATGGACATCTCAGTAACCAGATCTCAACCCAATTGAACACTTATGCGAGATTCTGGAGTGATGCCTGAGACAGCGCTTTCCATCAACAAAACACCAAATGATCAAATTTCTCATGGAAGAGTGGTGTCGCAGCCTTCTAATAGACTGTTTACACAGGCAGTCCAATTCTGATATTTTTCCACTAGTTGGTCTTTTGACCAATCACATCAGATTTATTCACATAAGCTCATTTTCTGTGCTGATCTGATTGGTCAAAAGACCAATTCGTGAAAAATATCAGAATTGGGCTGACTGTAAACGCAGCAATAGAGTTCCAGAGACTTGTAGAATCTATGCCAAGGTGCACTGAAGCTGTTCTGGCTCGTTGTTGCCCAACACCCTATTAAGACACTTTATGCTGGTGTTTCCTTTATTTTAGCAGTTCCCTTTACTTTCAGAATCTGAAAAATAACATGACATATTTTATTGCAGATATTTGTATGTTTTGAAGTCATAACTTTCCCAGAGGGATATACTACAAAGCACGATCAATGACTTAGCCATCTAACTTGAAGAAATATTCTGAAATAACTTCACTTTTTTTTTTTTAAAGATAAGCTTCAAATGTGCATGGTCTAATTGACTCAATATCCAAAAACACAAATTTAGCTTAAGTCAGTAGTAATCAAATCAATAGTTATTTCTGCTTTTATCAAAGTTAGCCGGCTAACTAACTGATCCTGCTTTTTAGTATCCTCACCCCTCTGGTAGATAATGTCAATCCCTCATTCTGTAATGACAAAAGGCTTCTGAAATGTTTGTTTTCACTGCATGCCTACCACTAATCCATATGACTATTGACCATGTTATGTGTCTGATTATTACCATGATCTCTAGAGACATAGTGTGAATACTAGGCTGTCAAGTGTGTGCGTCTGTGTGTATGTATGCAAGCATGTGAAGCTTCAACTGTTCATCTTACTGCCTATCAGAGATGATGCACTTTTTACAGGATATACAATATGTTGTGCACAGGACAAGAGGGGAAATATGACAGGTAGGCCACTATTTTGATACTCTCAACTTTATTTTAGCATTGTTGTCCAATATTTTAGGTGCAAATTCATGAATACTTTTGTATGTTTCTTCAGGAAAATGTGAATTCAGCAAAGGGTCTTCCTAAATGGCAGATCATGGAGGATGCATGTGCTTTGAATCAAAGCTGCTGCTGGTCAATGATTAACTCACCATGTGTCCAACTTCATCAGCTTTGAGGTTGAGTCAAGGTAGGTCAAGGGTCATTGTGTCAGTTGGAATACTACCACAACAAAACTAACCACAAGTACTGGTTCACATTGGGTTTGATGGAACTAGACAATGGATAAAATTCCCTGTTAGTGTCTTCATTAAATATTTGAAACACTCAGACCATTGCTATTATATGATATAGGCTACCTAGTGAACATACACTATCGGTCAAAAGTTTTATAACACCAACTCATTCAAAGGTTTTTATTTATTTCTACTATTTTCTATATTGTAGAATAATAGTGAAGACATCAAAACTATGAAATACCACATATGGAATCATGTAGTAACCAACAAAGTGTTAAGCAAATCAAAATATTTTATATTTGCGATAATTCAAAGTAGCCACCCTTTGCCTTGATGACAGCTTTGCACACTCTTGGCATTCTCTCAACCAGCTTCACCTGTTGGCTGTTTTTCCTTCACTCTGCGGTCCGACTCATCCCAAACCATCTCAATTTGTTTGAGGATGGGGGATTGTGGGGGCCAAGTCAGCTGATGCAGCACTCCATCACTCTCCTTCTTGGTAAAATAGCCCTTACAGCGCCTGGAGGTGTGTTGGGTCATTGTCCTGTTGAAAAACAAATGATAGTCCCACTAAGCCCAAACGAGATGGGATGGCGTGTCGCTGCAGAATGCTGTGGTAGCTATGCTGGTTAATAAAATCACAGACAGTGTCACCAGCAAAACACCCCCACACCATAACACCACCTCCTCCATGCTTTACGGTTGACCAAAAAGACCAAAAGACACATTTCCACCGGTCTAATGTCCATTGCTTGTGTTTCTTGGCACAAGCAAGTCTCTTCTTATTATTGGTGTCCTTTAGTAGTGGTGTCTTTGCAGTAATTCGACCATGAAGGCCTGATTCACACAGTCTCCTCTGAACAGTTGATGTTGAGATGTGTCTGTTACTTGAACTCTGTGATGCATTTATTTGGGCTGCAATTTCTGAGGCTGGTAACTCTAATGAACTGGGTCTTCCATACCTGTGGCGGTCCTCATGAGAGCCAGTTTCATCATAGTGCTTTATGGTTTTTGCGACTGCATGTGAAGAAACGTTCAAAGTTCTTGAAATTTTCCGTATTGACTGACCTTCATGTCTTAAAATAATGATGGACTGTCGTTTTTCTCTTTGCTTATTTGAGCTGTTCTTGCTATAACATGGACTTGGTGTTTTACCAAATAGGGCTATCTTCTGTATACCACCCCTACCTTGTCACAACACAACTGATTGGCTCAAACATATTAAGAAGGAAAGAAATTCCACAAATTAACTTTTAAGAAAGCACACCTGTTAATTGAAATACATTCCAGGTGACTACCTCATGAAGCTGGTTGAGAGAATGCCAAGAGTGTGCAAAGCTGGCTACTTTGAAGAATCTCAAATATAAAATATATTTTGATTTGTTTCACACTTTTTTTGTTTACTACATGATTCCATATGTGTTATTTCATAGTTTTGATGTCTTCTCTATTATTCTACAATGTATAAAATAGGAAAAATAAAGAAAAACCCTTGAATGAGTAGGTGTTCTAAAACTTTTGACCGATAGTGTAGGTGTTTGCCTCTTCTTTACCTTTAGCCTTTTAGCGAAGATGCTTAGTTTGCTTTTGCCTCTTCGAGCTGGTAGTGGCTGGTTCAACCTCCCTAGTATTTAACTTCAATGCACATTGTCTTCTTGACAGGCTGCGGGCCCTGCCTTTGGCAGCAAGCCCCGTCTGTATACGTTTTGAGGTTAAGGAGAACGGACATTTGCTCAGGGATAGCCGAACAATGCCACAATGTCCCATAGTCGTCCATAACAGGCCACAACATTTGAATGTCCCAATTCTGAACAATGATATCTAGAACAATTATATATTGTTTAGGAACTCTGTCAGGGTCTCAACTTATTGTTGAGAGTTACAATAGTAGAATACACAAGGTGCAATTCCAGAATGTGGTTGTGTATCAGCAGTTTTTCTCTAGTTATGTCAGTCACACCCTTAGCAGTGTTGGGAGAAAGTGGATGTTTCTAGTTTTCAGGGATACAGTATTTACAACCTAACTTCCCTTTCCCCTAGAAAAAAACGGAAGTAGGGACCACAGATGGTTGGTGGTATAACTTAATTGGGGAGGACAGGCTTGTGGTAATGGCTGGAGGGCCATAGGTGGAATGGCATCGAGCGATCAAGGATTGCTATGGGACGCACTCGGGCGATGTAGACTTGTACACAATTGCCCAACCGTAACACACACACACCCTAGGCTAACGTATGTCAATAGTTTCAGGAACAGCAGTAACATCAGGCAGGATTTAGGCTTCCAACTGCCTGGCCAGTTGTAGCACAATCTTGGGTGCAATGATCATGTTCCCACACTGACTGACTGACTGTGGAGGCTCATTGATTTAACGTTACGTTAGTCTACATGCTACACTAGCAAAGTTATATATAGCTGTCGGCTATATTAGCCATGACTTACCATTCTTTGTGCAGCTTCAAATGTCGGAAAAAATATGGAAGTTGTTGCGCCTCCGTCTGTAATTTTCTTACCGCATGTTTTGCAAGTTGCAATCTGTTTTTTGATGACTATAGTGTAGTCTTTATATCCGAAAATAATAATTTTGGGTATCATCTTTCCAAGGGCTCCATCTGAATTCACCCACCGACGTTCCTCTGCACTGCCACGCACAACTTTTTCTCAGCTGGCACAATTTGATTGGCTGCTGTCCGATTCAAACTGTAATCCGTTAAATGAAGAGTTGATGCGCTGCACACTTTTTTAATAGCATCATTTTTATTATTTGGACTTGGGGAGGGTATCAAGTCAGTTCGAGTCAAAAGGCTCAAGTCCAAGTTAAGTCATGAGTCGTTGGTGTCAAAGTCGAGTTGCAAGTCATCATATTTGTGACTCGAGTCCAAGTCATGTGACTCGAGTCCACACCTCTGATTCTAAATGCCTAGGCCGACTGCTTGCAATATACAAAATATAAACTATAAAAAATGATGGTCCTTTGCAGGACAAGGATTGTCCTGACTTTCAAGAATGTCTAAATTACTTCGCCTTGCTTTTCTGGTTGGCTGGCAAGTTTCACGATCCAATTATTTCAGATCTGCAAGAGTACAAGTTTCACTATGGCACAGACCGTGGAAATATGTTGGCAGATGAGAATTATTACAATATAGCAAATGTTAGTCAATTATTGCATTCTATTCATGCTGGCTTTCACGGGCTACCTTAGACATGAAACAGATAGGTGGGAGGGCATACAGGCTGTCGCAAATGTATTCATGCTCAATTTGCCTAAATGTGTAATGGAAACACTTCAACCATTTAATTTTTATTTGACACTGTAGGTTTTTGGGTTTTTTTTAAATAATTTTTTTAAATGTGACATTACATCCAGCTCTTTTCATTGACATAAGATAGATAAATGGAATCGCACTGTAACAGGCAATTGTCGCATGTATTTTCTATGAAAACTTTCTAAATGTCTACAAATAAATTACTGGAAACATAGCTACAGACAGTCACTCAGCAATTTTTATTTATTTTTTAGATCGGTTACTTATTCTAGCCAGCTATCTAAACTTGCTGTAATCATGGCCGAATAATGACCAGACACACAGGGCACGTGGCCCCCGGGCCCCTTACCTCCATGGGGCCCCCATTGATTTTGTTAGTCACTCTCACTCAGATATCATATTAACATGTCATAAGTCATGCCGAATGTGTAAAATTGCAGGAAATAAGCTTTAAAAAGGCAAAAATGTCTCTCCACCCTCTGGTAAATGGGGTTAAGTTATAGGAAATTAGCTGTAAAATTGCACATTTTTCTCTCTGCCCCATGGCTAAATTAGAATTGCAGAAAACTTGCTTTAAAACTATACTTTTTTTTTCTACGCCCCATGGTAAAATTTCTACAATTGCAGGATTGAACTTTAAAACTATGTGGGGGTCACCAAATCTCAGTTAGTGCCCCCAAAAGGCTAGAGCCAGCCCTGCTTTATAGCCTGCATGGGCTTCACATCTACTAACTACAAGATATTCTAGTAAACCTATATGTAGAGAATCGGCTTTGAGGCAATTGCATTGTTGCATAGGAGATTCATCAAAAATAGTCTGAACTTGAATATAAAATGTATCAACATATTGGCTTTTTCTGTCTAGAGGCCAACATATCCGGTTTTCTTTCAGACAGTGCTCATGTTCCTTGACACAACCACCCACCCTCTGAATGTAGCAATTCAGGGGAGGTCCCGATGTAATCCATTGGCAACATTGGCAACTCTTTATAAGTATAGATGCGACCCAGTAGCCCTTGGACTCGAATAATTTAGTAATCTTGCTGAATTACCCTCACCAGTATTTCCATGGCAACCGACCAGCCTCAGAGAAAGCAGAGTGAGTCAGGTATTCACCTCTAAGGGTTGGGCTTGTCTACATTCTCCACTTCCACGTTGCCTGCTAAGTGCTGGGGGTGCCAAAGCTCTCTTGACAAGCCACCGAGGCTTGTTTCTTTGCATTAGCCACCCGAGAAATCTAAAGGAGTAATAGAACATGAACTGCAGTTTCAAGAGAGGGAAAGAAAAGGGATAGACCAGATCATTTTGGAATTGGCTAGATTGCACACTTATGCATTAGCCTCAATGTGTGTATCAACATATGAGCTAACCATGGCCATTGTCTGAAAATCTTTATCAGCTGATTTGTTATATTGTAATCATTTGTAAAAAAAAAATTAAGGAGTTGACTGTCATCATACTGTATCATAGCCAGCCCCCATTGAGTTCTTAATTTGGAACTCAGCACACACAGCAGGTGTGTAGGCTGTCTAGATAGTAATGTCCAGAAATGGCTAGCTAAATAAATAACGCATGTGTCTATGAACTGAATAAGGCATTTTCCACTAGCCTCCAACAGTAGCCTAGGTATACCCTTAATCAGCTAATAACATATATCATATGTATCCTATATGTGCAATATACAAAAATAATGTGTAATCAATGTACCAAGGTTCTATTTAAGCAATAACGCACGAGGGGGTGTGGTATATGGCCAATATACCAGGGCTGGGCTAAGGACTGTTCTTCTTTATGACGCAGCGCAGAGTGCCTGGATACAGCCAGGGGCGGAAATCCCGGGGGGGACGGGGGGACACGACCCCCCCCCCCCCCCATCCTGGGAAAAATATGATTTGTCCCCCCCAATATATCACTGAAACATACCTATGTAATTTAAATAATATTAATAATACGCAATGAAAGCAATTGTGCTGATTATAGACACTTAATAGCGCGTTTTTAAGTTTAAAAAGATTGCTACCCCCCCACCCTTTGCCTCACAATGGTTTGATCCACTGCCAGTTCCTTAGTTGGCAGATCGAAGCCCAAATAGAATGATAGAAGATGATAGAAGCCCATCTCCTACTGTAAATAACCTACACACTGTGTGTGTGTGTAGCCAGCCAGCCAGCCAGCCAGCCAGCCAGCCAGCCAGGTAGAAAAATGGCAGAAAAATAAAAGATGGACATCAGAGTATTTTTCAATACACCAAAACGCATAGTAAGAACCCTAGTAGCCTAATATCTCAAAGACTAGTTGATAAAATGTTCATAAGAAAGAAATGAAATTCTAATGGAAATGTTTCACAATGATGTCATTAGGCAGAGCAGGCAACAGATGGCACACAGACAGCAGAGTTGGGGACAGATATGCAGGGACAGACTGGCAGAGACAGGGAGTCTCAGGTAAGTTTGTTGAGTCTTTGTTTGGCAACATTATGAAAGGTTCTCAATTTTTTTTACTTGTAAAATAGGAACATAATTGGAAAATGCCATGGATACCCCCACTCTCAACTTAAACTGGTGACTGAACTAAGATTTGTTAAAGGCAATGGAATTGCTGTTGTGATTAGTTGTGTAGTTTTGGGTACCGTTAGTTAGGAGTACGGCAAACACCTTATTTCTTTGGTTCCTCAATATACATTTACCATATTACAATGTAGGCTATGTGTTACAGCACTACTTTTGGTGTCCCCCACAGGAATTGCTCTTGAGAAAATTTAATGTAATTGTCCCCTCCAAAGTTGATATCAGATTTTCGCCCCTGGATACAGCCCTTAGCCGTGGTATATTGGCCATATACCACAACCCCCCTAGGTGCCTTGTTACTATTATAAATTGGTTACCAACGTAATTAGAGCAGTAAAAATAAATGTTTTGTCATACTCGTGGTATACTGTCTGATATACCACGGCTGTCAGCCGATCAGCATTCGGGGCTCGAACCACCCAGTTGATAATTGGGAATTGTTATTTTACACACGGTTTCTTTATTTGGAAATAGAACCACTACACCTGTAAGTGCGTAGTATTTCAAGAGTGACGTTGCTAATGTGCACAGGTGTCGGTTGTTGAGGTGGCAGAGCAGAGCATTCTCACGATGACCGAAGCATGAACGAGAAAGTCGACGAAGACATTTTTGTAAGAAAAGATCTGGACACTTGCCAAAGTAGGCTGCTGGAATAATTATTTGCGCGCAACGCGAGGCTTTATCACTCTCACGTCAATTGCTGCTGAGAACGAGATGATTTAACTCCGGATAATGTCACATTGCCCACTGTAAACTCGCTACCCCTAGTCTTTGCTCTGGCGGTTCAAGGAAGTGCGAAATTGCGCACAGATAACGGGGAGACTATACATTAAGACAGGAAACAGCGGCTGTGGGTCAAACAGAAGGCGCATGTTGAACTATGGAGATGTTTACTTCGAGGAAACTTTGCATCTTGCTGTCGTTCACGGTTTTCTTGTTTTTTACAGGTAAGACAATAGTAATTTTGAGTTTGAAATAACTCAATTTATCATTTCAAAAGTAGTGGTTTTATTGTTTATTAGGCTATGTGGATGCAAGGTGTTTTGTAACCAACATGTTCTTCGAGCTGACAACACCGACAACATAAAACAATGTTCTAGTTGCCTCGGAATGACAGTACAAAACTTGACCTAATAGTGGAATTTATAATTTTGTTGTGGAGTAGTAGTCGATTAGGTTCCCGTACTTGACATGGGGATTTAACCTGAAACACCTGTTCGTTTTCCATTGGATTTGAAACAAGTGTGTTACACATAATTCTTCTGGCCAGGGAGGATTAATCCCTTTATTATAAAATGGACAGACACTGCCTGAACAGTGGGCTAACACTGTTTAGCAAAGTCTTGTTTCATATCACACTATCAAGCGTTCTAACATCAAGTATTTTGGTCGTAATGACATTTCTCTTACAATTTAACAACGTTTTATATAAAGTTTATGGACAATGTCATATGTAGAAATAGTCTTAACACTACCATTTGTTTTTAGATTTTGACAGAATTTTCAGATATTGTGCATTTTTAACTAGTGGCATTATTTCCCAGTAAAACAATTCAAAGGAACCAAAGTGTTCACCTGACATGGGATGTAGTGGAAACTTCCTATCTCTCTTTCCCACATCTGTCCTAGGATTCTCTGCCCTTTTAAGTGTTTTGTTTCCAAAACAATCTCGTGCTGATGCTGGCAGTCTCACACTAGCTCATTTCACCTTATCAGGGTGTGGCATTGCCAAATAGTAATGTGTATTCCAAGGAATCATTTCTTGACACAAGTTTAGTGCAATCCTTTCTCAAACTCTTACCTTAAGTATGAAGTGCAGAAAATACTGTTCGGTAGCTGAACAATAACCCATCTGATTTATATATTAGTTATCTGTTTGACTCACCAACCGTCTACAGCAGGTGTGTCCCCTAAGTTGTAGGGGCCAAGACATGGGAGGAAATGGTTGTGAATAGTGTCTCTACAACAGGAAGATGGCTAGTTCTACTTGTATGCTTTCATTCCCATGGCTGTGTTGTTTCATAATTAGTTATAATAAGAAACGGTTTGTCTTCCTTTGAAAACAGGATAACCCGTGTGTTTTTTGTTGCCTTTTCAGTCACATTTTTGAGTTATGCGGGGGTTCGTTTTGTGTGTGAAGTTGTTAAAACTAGTGTCTTGGAACTGAAGTCTGGAGTTAAAGTAGGCTACATTAGACTAATGTATTGTAAACACACTGCTTCACAGCAACTGTGTGGCACCCAATGCCATTAAGATGACATTAAGCCAGTAGCCAGAATTGTTTTTTTTTTTCATCGCAGCTTCTTGCTCAGTTGGACCTTTTAGAATCTAGGTTTGGGCAATTCCACTGTAACAGAGTAATGCTCACTTTTCACATTTTAAAATGTATGTCAAGCAAAGTTTAGCAAACCATACACCTATATGCAGAAGTCTACTTTGAACAATTGCCACTGAAAATGTTACTAAAATACTTTTACTTGAGGAACATTGAAGATGCAAAGTTTGGTAGCAGAATGACAGTAAAATCTCCCACAGTTTATGTGAGCACATTTCCATAAACTGTTAAACATTTACTCCAAATTAAGATTCAAAGATGTCTGCAGAAAGAATGGGGTGTGAGCTATGATATGACACTTTGAGTTTGAGAACATCTCTTGTTTATTGAACTACAGTAAGTGAAGTGGATCAACACCTGGTAACAGAATGACATCATGGGTCCTTAATCTGTACTACACAGAAATGCATAATTACGGATATGAATGTCATTCTCTTCATGAGGATGTATCCTGAACAAGTACACACAGGTAGAAAAATGTAATATCCTGCTTTGCACGTTTGGGTATTATTCTGCACACTGGCTATTATTCTAATGTGGTCCGCCACCAACAAGACCAAATTTGATATGATCCTATAAACTGCTCATGGGTGCTTTTACATGGAAATTACAGTTTTAATTTTTGGAGGGAAAATAAAATTACTTGGCCATGCTCTTTGTCCTCTCAACACAGCAGCCAACAGTACATGTCATGTCAGGCCCTATAGAACATACAGTAATCATATTTTAATAGGACCATCTATTGCATGGTGCTAGTTACATTTTCCTGAGATCCCTAAATCAATTAGGATTGTTAAGTCTGAGCCTAGTCATTTTGGTTTTGCTCATTTGAATGCCATTAGTCTCATGTGTTGTAATTGTTTACAGTTACCTTGTATTGTATCCAGTACTTTACTGAATCTCATTACTGAAGAAATGTGTTTTTATAAAAAGTCTCGCTACTTGATGTGCCTGGACTTGTTTTTCCTAATTACTGGAGTTGGTAGGGGTGGGTCAAAGGAAAGCTGTACCAGTATTGTTACAATTGAAGGCTTTTTGCTCTTTCAGTCGGATCGCAAGAGGTGGTTCAGGGTTATCTGGATAATTTGGACCTGTAATTTAATGGGAAAAAATCCTTAATGAATAATTAGACCCAATTTTAATGACCTTATACTTCCTCAAATTGATAACTGGTTTAATGGACAATAAAGGATTCAAAATGCTATACTTAGACCAAGTTTAAAATGAGATGGAGGAAACAACATGCTAGTTGACACTCATTCCAGACACACCATCCCTGGTAAGATAATATCTTCATTTGTTTTCCAGGTGTGCTCTACAAAGGACCAACTTATTTAACAAGGTCATCCCATATGGGCTGCCTAGATCCCTCTGAGCTCCAGGAGAGGAAAGGTGTGCCTGGGGAAGAGTGTCATGTGTACCACTTCACCTACTCTCTAGAATTCAGTGTCGTTTTTAATAGTGAGGAAGGTTCTGGACTTTATTTTAGCCACATATCTGTCCCTCATCAAGATACAACATGCTTTAAAGTCTAGGTAGTGATCATTAGGACATGCAATGTTTCTTATTGGACAAGTCCGGGTAGTCCCTCCCTGTTTGTCTGTTTTCGTTGGTTTGGTGCCTAATGAACACGACTCTGCCTGGCGTGTTCTCATCGTATGGCGCAGTTGGTTTCCTCCCTCCATTGTATTTGCTGCAGTGCGTTGAGTTCACCCCCACCCATCCTCTGGAATGCAATCTATCAAAGTTATAACAACTGTGCCTTATCTCTAATTGTTTATTTCTTAAAATAATATGGACTGGAGGCTTGCCTAACGGTGTTTAGAGCCTGGATTACAGGCCACATTTGAAGTCGCTGGTCCCTTGTGTGGGACTCGAGTAACTGGTATGCTTTTGATTTGTTACAGGGGATTGTGGGTTTATCTGGACTAATTGTTACAAATGTAATGACAGAAAGAACACCAACCCATGTCACTAGTTCTAACAAGGTAAAATGTGGGTTGTCCAATCTGGAGCCCAAGAGAACTGTGGACAGTTGTAATCCTGTGTATTGCCTCTGGCCATGTATCTCACATTGTGATGCATCCTTGGACCTCTGGGGAGATTGAAATGAGTTCACCTGAGTTGTGTGCTTTGCCTCTCACACAGTTATGTGAGGGCAGCTAGCATTAGTGCTAAGATAACGTTAGCAAGCGTCCTCAGCAGTTCCGCCCCTTGTTAAAGTTGTCCTCGGCTGCCTTTAATCCCAGAAAATAGCTCTATCAGTTTCTGATAAAACTGAATAGGAAAAGCAATTAGACAATAAGCAGAGCTGCTGTGTTTAGACCTACCTATAGTGATCTCTGATCCACAGAGGGGAGAGAACGTGGGCAGAGAGGGAGGGGGCAACCTTTTGGAATGAAACGCAGCTCAACTAGTGGCTTCTGCCACACAGGACATCCCCCAGGCTAATGCCTCAGACAGACAGCACTTTCCTGCTGCTCTGCTTCATGACTCCCCGCATGCACTGTCCCACAAGCTACAGCAGACTCCAAGCTGGCCAGGGGTCATGAGAAAAGCAGTGGGTGACTTTCCCAAGTCCCAACACGCTGTGTCTGGCCTATGGACTCCCTTAAAGACACATTCTCTCTCTCTCTCTCTCTCTCTCTCTCCCTCTCTGTGTGTGTTTCTGTTTCTCCCCATCTTCCTTTCTGGAAGAGGAAATGGCCTGAGCCTGCTCGACAAATGGGCTGTGTACTGGAGTCCTCATATTATTTCCCCCGTAAGTGAGTGATTCATGACTGCTGCATGTTATAAGAACATGTCCTGAGATAATTTGTATTATATATTGTTTGCATATGGAGGGCTGAGTTATTTTGAGTCTCCTGCTGTGTTTTTATTTCTCTCAATGTATTTGTCCCTCAGTATGGCGTTGTATGTCCCTCTGGAGACACCAAACCAATGCCAGAAGATATTTATAGACAGGTTATACTGGTTTTGAAAGGGATGTCCCAAATCATAACAACGAAATGTCTTGTAAAATTACATGTCAAGCCTATAACAATGACATGCATGTCAAACCCACAGAATAATTTCAAACAATCTAGTCGGTCAGTGACAATCTGCTTACTAATTACTATTTACAAACCTTCAAGCTTATCGGGTGACATGACAGGCTGTCAAGCTGCTTTGCTAGCGACTCTCTGCTCACGCACCCCGACAGGCTGCTGATGTCAAACCTCTCCTGCATCGCTCTGCCTTTTAGGAGGCATTACAGTAAGCAATTCTAATGCGGCCTAAGAACTAACAGGTCAACAACTGAGATGACACACACTGACAAATGTTGTTGCTGTCTGTCAGATTCCAGCTACGATGGGGGGGGGGGGGGGGGGTCTATTGTTGCGTCTAACATTTCTGACATTGTTGCGTCTAACTGTTATATACTGTAGTGTACATCCAATCTATTGTAATTGATTAACCATTCTGTTAAGATAGACCTTATTTTTTTGGAGCAATTGCTATAACATTTTGATAGTCATATCTTTTCATGTGCAAACTAGGTTCCCTGCAGGTATTGTGGTTTGTGTACTGTTTACTATGATGAAAGCCTTTCAATTGGTGTCATAATACAGTCATATTGTCCTCTGCGTAGGTCTGCCCCCAATCTGAATCCCCAACTCCCATCACACACATTTTTGATGATTGAAAGAAAGATACCAGTATTCATCACAAATCCCTGCTCACCTATTTGTCATTCTGGTTGGGGCAGGTGATATCGCTAGGTGTCTGAGTCGATTAATTGCAATTGGACAAGTGTGCCTTCTTATGCTTGGATTTCCCTTATGGGCAAAACCCCACTGATTCTGTCTCTGCTATAAAATGACTGTGTAATGTCCTCCTGAAATCCAGTGTAATCCCATACGGCAAGTCAAGGCCCAGGCTCCATCAGCCAATCCCCCTACTGCAGCATGCAGCCGACGTCTTAAAGGCACCCGCTAGCTACACCAGAGCCTTTCAGGCAGGGAGGAATAGCATTGCAATAGTCCTGGTGAATGTCCACACACGCACACATTCCAGCCTTTGCACCACCTATTTGTTATATACATCAGAGGTTTTTCCAGAGAACCAAACTACTCAACTCTTAACAAATTGATAATTACACTTTGCCGATTCCACCCAGAGTAATTGTGTATGCAGTAGAAGCAACGCAGCAGCCAGCCTTGTGGAAAAAGTCATTATATCCACACTATTAAGTGAAGCCCTTCAGGGCAGAGTGGATGTTGCACTTTCCTAGTGAGGGGAGGAGCAAGTGATCAAGAGGCACTGGGTAACGTGGGCTAGGAGTCGCCCTAAAGGTCACGGCGCTGTGCTCATCTCCCATCATACAACCCCCCCCCCCCCCCCCCACACACACACACACACAGTCATTCCTCAGTCCAGCACCTCCATAGCCAGTAGTTTCTCGCAGGTCCGTGCCCCTCAAGCCTCTGCCTGCCCAGCAGAGCTTTCCCCCAGGGGGGACAGGTCAACTTGTCAGCCTAGCCTCCCCCTGCTGCCCCCCTCCCTCCTCTCTTCAGAGAGCTGGGGCTCAAGTGTCTCATCAGCACATCTCAGGTCAACCATGAGGTTACATCTAGGGGGACTCATTACACTGAAAGCAAGCCTGGAAAGGAGGCGAAAGCACGTATTGTGTGGGTCTGTTGGTTTGTATGTCTACAGTACTTGTTTTTTATATATAGATCTGTAGGCGAGCCTTCACTTGTTGGCCTTAACCTTTTATTTGCTCTTACCTTCCCTCCAATCATCCTCTCTCAGCCTTCCCATGGTGCTGTGTAATTATAGGATTTCATCCAAAGGGGTGTTTTTGGTCACACAACTGTGCTCTGCGGCCATATGATGTAATTATTTTGATATCATGGAGGTGCAGCTTTCCCACTTCAGACTGTAATTGTTGTTTATGAAAGGCATCCCCCAGGGTCAGGGTGCTGTACACACTTATAATGTACTCAACATCTTTCATACATTTCTGCATGATATCTTAGGGCAGGGCTACTCAAGTACTATTTGAGAAAATCCGGTCACAAATTTCCTAGGTGGCAAAGGTCCGGATGGATGATGTAATTTATCAGCGTAGTAACATTCCCACCTCGCAACTCATGTGACCCAAACTGTTCACACCCCTCTTGTTGGTGAAGAGAGAATTTGCAGTTTTAAAGGCAATTTTACGCATTTTGCATGGGGCAGAGATTTTCTTTGCTGAATTTAAAGCTAATTTCCTGCAATTCTATGCATTCTTCCATGTCTTATTTGTGTTTATGATCCCATGGGTCGAAGCCCTATTTTTTTTGTTTTTTTTTTTGTTTTTATTTTTTTTTTGTATTTTTTTTTGTTTTTTTTTTGTAGTTAATTTTTTGTTCCATATTGATCCCGGTCCGGATCCTGTCCGCCAGTTGAGCATGAGAGGTCTTAGGGTGTCTAATCAAAAATATATCTTTCGACCAATAGGTAAAATAATGTTAATTGTGTAGATAATCCTCTAAAAGAACCATTCAAAAAATCCATTCAAAACATATTGGTGTTTTTTTACCCTTGTAGGACGGTCAAAATTAGGGTGACTAAATCAGGCCGGATAAAAAATAAGTATATTAAAAAAATTGTCAAATCTGGAAAATAGCATCCTGTCAGCTAGGCTGGATGCTATGCGAGAATTAAGGCTACCTGGCAGGCTTTTCGTTGAACTCGTCATCTTTCTTCTCAAATCCAGAGGCCATAAACCAATAATAGAGGTAAGATGGATTTTGATTTGAGACGTTTTAATATTTTAGTATACACTGTGAATATTAATGCAAAGTTTTTTTCTCACAAACAAGCGTATCTCAGAAATGCCAACAATTTGTTTTTTTTCAAAGCGTTTAACATTTTATTCAGCTCGTGCCATGCAAATTTTGCTATTTGCGACCTGCAGAAACAACTTGGAAGATGACCAAAATGTAAAACCCTCAAAGTTTTGGAGAGAAAGCTGCAGAGCTCGGTGCTTATTATCAGATGCATTAGGTTACGAAATTCAACTTTTTTTGATGAATCGTATTTGTCCTCGTAAAATGTATTATAAAATAAGTGAAATGTCATCACCAAAGTGCGTTTTCACCAACTCTGGGCAGAGTGGGTGGACACCCTAGATGTCTCCATTTCACAATTTCTGTCAGTCTCCCTCGTCGTCTGAGAATTATCATAATTAAATCATCCTTTTTCGCAGAAATAAAGATGGACCGCTAATCAAATTCAGAACCTCGAGTGGGTTGGTTGTTCCCAAAAACAGTTTCTCATTTGTCAAAAATAAGTGTACAATTTCTGTGACCCTTGCCAAAGGATGTGCTTGATAGACTTTTGAGCCAAAAAAGCTTTTCTGCCATCACTCATAATTTACAATAGCCTACCAGCATTAAATGGCCACTAAAAGGCATTGATTTGAAGGAATATGCCTCTGGGGTTGACTTTCCCATCACTGTCCCCAGTTGTTCATAATCAACATTGCTATGGGCCATTTCAGTGTTGATTGGCCATTTTGGCTTCAGTAGCTTCCCTTGCTGTATATGTTTTGAAGTGAAGTAAGCACACTATTCTGTGTGTGAGAAATAACAATGGAATATAAAAAGCATATCAGTCAGAGAAATGTGTTTTAAACTAATTGCAAACTATGCTATACAGTGGTTCCAAAACCTCTCCTCGACTATCCCTAGATGTTCCACTTATAGTAGTTGAACCATTCCAGTACTAGCACAGCTGATTTCAACTAATCAAGGGCTTAGTGATTAGTTGATCGGTTGAATCAGGTGTGCTAGTTATGGAATAGTACAAATAAGTGAAACAGCGAGGGGTGCTCAAGTATAGGTTTGGAAAAAACTGCTTGACGCTAATACCACGTGTTATTTCTATCTCTCTGAACGTTTCCGCCTCCCCAATGTCCTTCTCTGCCTTTGGATTGTCCCTTTCTGCTGGCAATTGAGAAATTTCCTCTCGTGTGGTGGTTTCTCTCTTTTTCTGTGTGTATCTACAGTATAAAGGAACAGCACCGTACCGCAGGCAGAGAGCTTCCATAATCTCTCTGGATGTCTTTGAAGAGGTAGATGTTTTTAAACTGAATGCTAAACAGGATCTATCAGGATTAAGTCTGGATTTGAGGCAGTCTAGCTTAGCGTGACTTTAAAAAAAAAAAAAGGTTGAGGGGTGGAATGAATATGTAAATACTACTATGTTAACCAATCTCTGTACAAATAATACATTTTCTTGAGGGAAACTCCACCTTGAGATTGGTGATTCGAATATACACTGCTCAAAAAAATAAAGGGAAGACTTAAACAACACAATGTAACTCCAAGTCAATCACACTTCTGTGAAATCAAACTGTCCACTTAGGAAGCAACACTGATTGACAATAAATTTCACATGCTGTTGTGCAAATGGAATAGACAACAGGTGGAAATTATAGGCAATTAGCAAGACACCCCCAATAAAGGAGTGGTTCTGCAGGTGGGGACCACAGACCATTTCTCACTTCCTATGCTTCCTGGCTGATGTTTTGGTCACTTTTGAATGCTGGCGGTGCTTTCACTCTAGTGGTAGCATGAGACGGAGTCTACAACCCACACAAGTGGCTCAGGTAGTGCAGCTCATCCAGGATGGCACATCAATGCGAGCTGTGGCAAGAAGGTTTGCTGTGTCTGTCAGCGTAGTGTCCAGAGCATGGAGGCGCTACCAGGAGACAGGCCAGTACATCAGGAGACGTGGAGGAGGCCGTAGGAGGGCAACAACCCAGCAGCAGGACCGCTACCTCCGCCTTTGTGCAAGGAGGAGCAGGAGGGGCACTGCCAGAGCCCTGCAAAATGACCTCCAGCAGGCCACAAATGTGCATGTGTCTGCTCAAACGGTCAGAAACAGACTCCATGAGGGTGGTATGAGGGTCTGACGTCCACAGGTGGGGGTTGTGCTTACAGCCCAACACCGTGCAGGACGTTTGGCATTTGCCAGAGAACACCAAGATTGGCAAATTCGCCACTGGCGCCCTGTGCTCTTCACAGATTAAGCATGTTCACACTGAGCACATGTGACAGAGGTGACGGAGTCTGGAGACGCCGTGAAGAACATTCTGCTGCCTGCAACATCCTCCAGCATGACCGATTTGGCGGTGGGTCAGTCATGGTGTGGGGTGGCATTTCTTTGGGGGACCGCACAGCCCTCCATGTGCTCGCCAGAGGTAGCCTGACTGCCATTAGGTACCGAGATGATATCCTCAGACCCCTTGTGAGACCATATGCTGGTGCGGTTGGCCCTGGGTTCCTCCTAATGCAAGACAATGCTAGACCTCATGTGGCTGGAGTGTGTCAGCAGTTCCTGCAAGAGGAAGGCATTGATGCTATGGACTGGCCCGCCCGTTCCCCAGACCTGAATCCAATTGAGCACATCTGGGACATCATGTCTCGCTCCATCCACCAACGCCACATTGCACCACAGACTGTCCAGGAGTTGGCGGATGCTTTAGTCCAGGTCTGGGAGGAGATCCCTCAGGAGACCATCCGCCACCTCATCAGGAGCATGCCCAGGCGTTGTAGGGAGGTCATACAGGCACGTGGAGGCCACACACACTACTGAGCCTCATTTTGACTTGTTTTAAGGACATTACATCAAAGTTGGATCAGCCTGTAGTGTGTTTTTCCACTTTAATTTTGAGTGACTCCAAATCCAGACCTCCATGGGTTGATAAATTGGATTTCCATTGATTATTTTTGTGATTTTGTTGTCAGCACATTCAACTATGTAAAGAAAAAAGTATTTAATAAGATTATTTCATTCATTCAGATCTAGGATGTGTTATTTTAGTGTTCCCTTTCTTTTTTTGAGCAGTATATGTGTAAGATCTGTAGTTAAATGGGCACTGTAGGTTTAGACAGCCACAAATGACGCTTAACTGGTCATCATTGCCATTTTGTTAGTCTCTCAATTGAAAGCTTTCCCTCAGTGGTCATTGATGTTTTGAGACTTCATTAGTGACTGTTCATTACAGCCATTGATTTCACAGGGAGTTACGATCCATGGGAGTCATGTCCATTAACCTGGCATTAAGCACAGTTTGCTAGGTGGGTGGGGCACTCAGTTTTGGTCTTGTTTGGCTTTTCCACACTAACTCTTTGCCCTGAAATATACCAATGACAAGATGCAGCATATGAACTTAGTGTAGTCTCGGCCTCTACTCAGAAGACTCGGCAGTAGGTTCTGACCCTCCATTTGGGAAATGCTGCTGGATTGCCCTCACTTTGAGGTGAGAAAGGCTTCACTGTGATGCTTGGCAGCAAGTGGTGAGTTAGACCACACCAGAAGATGATTTGGTTTTGACTGTTATACTTAACTGGGTGCACACACACAATCTATACAGTCTCTCACAAATCCATATGATGAAAAGGCCCTATAGAAATGCAGTACACTATGACAGCAAACCCCCAGCAATCTTCCAACTGACATTCAGAGACCAACTCCCAATCAGTCAATTTCCCTAACACTCTTCGCATATCCTCCTGCAAATATTTTCTATTCCTGTGCAAACCCTTCACCACCAGCGACTCAGTTTCCATTTATTTCGTCCCTCTATTCAGTTTGCCCCTCTATTCATTTTGCCCAGGTCCTCTCGGGTGACACGACTGGCTTTTCTCATACCGTTCCTTTTAATCTCCTCCCTAATCACTCGCCTGTCTCTCCCCAACTCCACACCTCAGCAGTTGCATTTGTTACAGAAAATAATAACCTCCCATCGCAGTTAATAACACACATTTTCAAATTCCTCACAGAGAACTCGAGTTCTATGGCGTTACAACTGTTTTACCTGAAGACTTTAAAGTTGGGTACACGGTTATGTAAATAGTTGTTCGCGCACATGTTATGGTGTCAGATTGTTCTTATCAGTCTACTAGTGTGTCATGTTTAGTTAGCTCAGACCCTGGAGATGTATAGACTGTAACTTTTACATGGCTTCTGAAGGGCCTGCTGAGTGTCCACGTATTCATTATACTGCCTGTGTGTGTGCGCGCACAGAAGATACAGGGAGATACTGATCTGGAGATTTGCCTGTTTGATCGAGCTTGTGAGGATTAGACTGGGATTATGCAGGAATTGTGGAGTATCAGCAAATTAGCTCGCTGGGCTTTAATCTAAGAACCAGGCGAAGCCTCAGCCACTCGAGTGAACAGGGTGTGTGTTGTGGTGGCTGCTGTGTGAATTGAAGTAATATTAGGGGGATGGGTATTGTCTGCTATTTAATCTTATGATGATGGTGGAGGGTGGATGAGACAGACGGACACAGACTCACCTTCGACTCGCCCGGCCCTGTTTATAGCCTGTTATTTTGAGAATGCAGGATTTTAAAAACAAATCATTTTTGTCACGTACACAAGTGTGTGTCTGTGTGCTTGTGTGTTTGCTTATGGGTGGTTGTGTGTGTGTGTGGGCTTGCATCTAAGAGTTGGATGTGTGGAGTCAGTGCTAATAGTGATGTCTGAATTTTTGCTGACTATATTTAAATGGCTAAAGGACAAAGGGATAGAATATGTAACCATGTAGTATTTTACAGCTGTTGCATTTCATTAAACCTAATGTGAAATATCACATTCTAAAAAACAGATACGGGAAGGCTCTCTAGTACAGAATGACATAGAGCCCAGTGAAAGATGTGTAGGACATTACCAGTAAAAAAATATATATAAAAAAAAAACACCATGGATATCACAGCTGAAAATTGAACAAAATGAGACTGGTAAGCCTTCTTACCACCTGAGCAATACATCAAGAATACCATTTAGAGAAACGAACAGCTGCATAAATGACCTCATATCTATTTCTCCTCTTTTTGCTATTTGAAGTGAAGGATAGGCTCTTCTCAGTACTGGCTTAGATAGTTCCAGTAGTGTGAGCAGGAGCCAGCGCAGCCCCTCTGACACCGTGGAGGGGGCCCCGTCAGCCCCTTGTACCCTAGCACACTTATTTTCTATTTCTGGTGGCATAATGTAAGGTAAATCTCTCACAATGACTGACTGTGCACCTTGCGAGGGAAAAAAAGACAAACATCTGACACATTAATTTCTCAAAGATGTGCAGAGGGGAAGGCAAGTTGCTTACACCACTCATTTACAACATACGTTTTAGCGTAGCTAGCACGTCCATTTATTTTTTTTTTTGTCCCTGTATGTCCATTGGAATCACGGTCCAATCTGAGGAATAGGCGTGTGCGTTTTCCGCTTGTTCCATGCCATGCTTCACTCTTCACCAGAGGCCTTTGGGTAGTTGGCTACTCCAGCGTATTACAACTCTTAACTAGCACACCAAAGGACAGTATTTAAAAAATGATGTAACCAAAACACAAAGAATATAATTTAATCTATTTGCTGTATATTAAGGCTTTTTGATGGGATGCGTTGGTTTTACAATGGACTTCCTAAGGGATCGTGGTGAACAG
Organism: Salmo salar; assembly: GCF_965601325.2. Taxonomy (NCBI): domain Eukaryota; kingdom Metazoa; phylum Chordata; class Actinopteri; order Salmoniformes; family Salmonidae; genus Salmo; species Salmo salar. The sequence goes on from NC_138303.1 coordinate 71,758,694, forward strand.
TTATTCACGTAGTTGAAGTCAAAGTTTACATACACTTAGGTTGAAGTCATTAAAACTTGTTTTTCAACCACTCCACAAATTTCTTGTTAACCGACTTGCCAAAACTATAGTTTGTTAAGACATCTACTTTGTGCATGACACAAGTAATTCTTCCAACTATTGTTACAGATTATTTCACTTATAATTCACTGTATCACAATTCCAGTGGGTCAGAAGTTTACATTCACTACGCTGACTGTGCCTTTAAACAGCATGGACAATTCCAGAAAATGATGTCATGGCTTTAGAAGCTTCTGATAGGCTAATTGACATCATTTGAGTCAATTGGAGGTGTACCTGTGGATGCATTTCAATGCCTACCTTCAAACTCGGTGCCTCTTTGCTTGACATCATGAGAAAATCTAAAGAAATCAACAGCAAAGGACCATGTGAAGATGCTGGAGGAAACGGGTACAAAAGTATCTATATCCACAGTTAAACAAGTCCTGTATCGACATAACCTGAAAGGCTGCTCAGCAAGGAAGAAGCCACTGCTCCAAATCCGCCATTAAAAAAGCCAGACTACGGTTTGCAACTGCACATGGGGACAAAGATCAAACTTTTTGGAGAAATGTTCTGTGGTCTGATGAAACAAAAATAGAACTGTTTGGTCATAATGACCATTGTTATGTTTGGAGGATAAAGGGGGAGGCTTGCAAGCTGAAGAACACCATCCCAACCATGAAGCACAGGGGTGGCAGCATCATGTTGTGGGGTTGCTTTGCTGCAGGAGGGACTGGTGCACTTCACAAAATAGATGGCATCATCAGGAAGGGAAATTATGTGGATACATTGAAGCAACATCTCAAGACATCAGTCAGGAAGTTAAAGCTTGATCTCAAATGGGTCTTCCAAATGGACAATGACCCCAAACGAACTTCCAAAGTTGTGGCAAAATGGCTTAAGGACAACAAAGTCAAGGTATTGGAGTGGCCATCACAAAGCCCTGACCTCAATCCTATAGAAAATTTGTGGGCAGAACTGAAAGCGTGTGTGATCAAGGAGGCCTACAAACCTGACTCAGTTACACCAGCTCTGTCATGAGGAATGGGCTACCTGAAACATTTGACCCAAGTTAAACAATTTAAAGGCAATGCTACCAAATACTAATTGAGTGTATGTAAACTTCTGACCCACTGGGAATGTGATGAAAGAAATAAAAGCTGAAATAAATCATTCTCTCTACTATTATTCTGACATTTCACATTCTTAAAATAAAGTGGCGATCCTAACTGACCTATGACAGGGGATCTTTACTAGGATTAAATGTCAGGAATTGTGAAACTGAGTTTAAATGTATTTGGCTAAGGTGTATGTAAACTTCTGACTTCAACTGTAGCCTGCTTTATTGCTGAATGGATAGAATCACTTTGAAGGTGTTTTTCAAAAAGGTTGGCGTGGTGTATCTTTTAGGCTGTGTAAATTTCATTTTCGACCCTCTACGTTCAACTAATCCCCTCTCCATTTAGTGATTTGTTTGTTCAGGGTGTAGGCGCGCAAGGCATCCCCAGGGGACGAATAGGGCCGATCCATGCTACTCCCACTGCCCACGTCTGAGAAGGGAGGATATGGCTATCGCCTATCAAGTAATTATAGGCTCAATCCCGATGGAGGCTCCTGCCTGCTGTAGGCTACATGAGAGTTTAGTGCTCTCTCTCGCTCAGAGAAGATGGCCATAGTTTATAACATGCGATCAAGACCCTTTGAATCAAGAGAAAAAAAATGTTTTTTAGAGGACACAATAGTTACGTCCAAAATGGACGGTTTATGCATGTAGTCGAGTAACTAACTGCCATTATTTATTGCATTTGTTATTTTCATGACATGCACTGTCTGGCGTAGTTGTCATCTGTTCAGTAGATAGCTTTATTGGTGATCATTTTAAACCCCTCCTTTTTATAGCCCTGTCTCACATTCTCTTCTATCTCTTTCTATCGCTCTCTGTGGTCATGTTATTGTTGTGCTTCTTTTTCTTGGGCTTCTATTTAATAATCAATACTCAATGTGAAATTATAAATCATATCAATTTTAATCAAAATACAGCTGTAGACAGAAGTCAAGGATCAAACATAAATGTCTCTCGTGAGTTCTGCAAAATAAAAAAAATAAGTCCAAGTTCCTTTTTAATATGCTTGCAGTCAACCCCTAGTGATGTAACTTCCTACGTCAACACCTTCTATTCATGAGACCAAGCCCATGCATATACAGTTATACAAACTTGCAGGAGAGAACAATTGTTCGTCTTTTCTAAGGGCGCATAAGTAATTTTCCACTCCCCAAGTTGCTATATAGTGTTATGTTAACTTGTCTCTTTCACTCCCCTGCAGGGTTCTGTGTCTAATCGCTTTTAAGACTTGAGGCGCTTTCTCAGACACCCTGTTTTGACTGCAATAACTCACACATCTCTCAGACCGTTTCTTATAAGAGACAGAGACTAGAAAAGAATAGTGGAACAATATTAAACGTTATAATGCATATATATATATATATATATATAGCTAATCTGTAGTCCAGGACCCTATAAATGTAGTGGCGGAGGGGTCTTATAGCCCTTCGCCTTCTATTAATACAACATAAGCGTCATCAATCATTTGGTGCAGCCACTATTGTGACCCCATCATTATGGTAATGAGGGAGAGGAGGTTGTGGTCCATTTGTGGCCTATTCTAACAGAAGTGGATTCTGGGGCCATGCCTTATAGTTATGCGGTGTTTTTGCACTACACAGGAACGTCAGACCACTCAAGAGTACAAGAGGGCCATTTCAGGAGCCCATGCATTATTTCACAGGCATAGTGACAGCACCACACACGGTGCCCGTGTGGCCATGTGTGGTGCTGTGACTATGCCTGTGAAATAATGCATGGGCTCCTGAAATGGCCCTCTTGTACTCTTGAGTGGTCTGACGTTCCTGTGTAGTGCAAAAACACCGCATAACTATAAGGCATGGCCCCAGAATCCACTTCTGTTAGAATAGGCCACCAAAATGGACCACAACCTCCTCTCCCTCATTACCATAATGATGGGGTCACAATAGGGGCTGCACCAAATGATTGATGTATTATAATAATTGATTACGCTTATGTTGTATTAATAGAAGGCGAAGGGCTATAAGATCCCTCCGCCACTACATTTATAGGGTCCTGGACTACAGATTAGATATATATTATAACATTTAATATTGTTCCACTATTCTTTTCTAGTCTCTGTCTCTGGCGTCCCCACAGACGCCAGTGTCCCCACAGACGTCAGTGTCAGAGAGAGGTGTGTGTACGCACTTTTTATTTTTCTCATTCAGGCTTTTACTGGGGGCCCTAGATATGTGTTCCCATTTCGCTTTCCTCCGGGCTCCTGAGTGGCACGGTGGTCTAAGGCACTGCATCTCAGTGCTTGAGGCGTCACTACAGACACCCTGGTTCGTATCCAGGCTGTATCACAACCGACCGTGATTGGGAATCCCATAGGGTGGTGCACAATTGGCCAAGCGTCGTCCGGGTTTGGCCGGTGTAGGCCGTCATTGTAAATAAGAATTTGTTCTTAACTGACTTGCCTAGTTAAGTAAAAAATAAAGTCCTCATCTCAGCCCTGTAGGGGTGAGTGTTTGGCCATTTTAATTTATAGGATTCATAAAATATTCAATAAATATAGTGCCTAACATCCAATTTTGACCAAACTTTTTCTTACACTAGGCAGGTTTCCATTGACTCAGGTTTATTCGGCAAAAGCAATGTGGCAAAAAAAATCATTGCGACATGTAATGGAAACAGCAGATATAGGAGACATTTTCAAACAATTTTTATCCGTTCAACGGGATGGAATTTTTATTTTGTCTCACTTTATTGCGACAAATTATGTTGGAAACTGTTTTTCGATTCAATTATGATTGCCCAATAATTTTGAAGGTAGGCGGGTCACGTGATGTAGTGCTGAGCGATTAGTGCTTTTTGAGGTCTGTTCGATTAGAAAACAATAAGTGGTTTCGATTTCTTTCTTTACATTAAATACACTATGCATTATGTGGATTGAATGCTATAACAGAATCAAACAATTAATACAAGTCCCATGATGGTAGTGACTGCCCATTACGGCTTAACACATGTTAACCATTAATTCACTTTACTTTAAAATATTTCAGTGTATATTACATTTTGTTTTATTTGACGTTTTTAATTCTAACTCTCAGCTTAGGCAACAGCTCTAGAGATATCTGACAATCAGTATTTTAAGTAAATAAGTCATGCTTGTATGACTGCTGAATACCACCTACCAGTCACTTAGATCATGTATTTTCAGGTAGTGATACCTCGCGAAGCAACTACTCTCTATCACTCAATCGCGCATTCTTCTGTCTATTCTCTATCCGTGTCTGCCGCACACTAGTAGCAGCAGCGTGAAGGGGGGGGGGGGGGGACAACGCAAATAGTCCGGGTAGCCATTTGATTACCTGTTCAGGAGTCCATTGGCTTAGGGGTAAAAGCTGTTGAGAAGCCTTTTGGTCCTAGACTTGGCGCTCCGGTTCCGCTTGCCATGCCAATTTTTAGGGACTTCCTCTGACACTGCCTGGTGTAGAGGTCCTGGATGGCAGGCAGCTTAGCCACAATGATGTACTGGGCCGTACACAATACCTTCTATAGTTGCTGTACCAGGCAGTGATGCAACCAGTCAGGATGCTCTCGATGTTGCAGCTGTAGAACCTTTTGAGGATCACATGACCACACGCACATTGTTCTGGCTATTAAGCAAACACTAGTAAAATAAAAAAAAGCATAAAGCCATCAGAAAAGACAGAACAAATAATATAACAAATATTATGGTTAAACTCAAACATACTAATTGATACAAAAACATTGGAATAAAAAAATAAAGGTCAAATCTTTAAATTATATCATAAATAGGACTGGTGGAGTTGTCACGCATGCAGCTAACACAAATATGGAAGTGTCTGCTCTACCCAAAATTACAGCCAACTAATTGCAGCATTACCGCAAAAATGGAAGAAGGCAAGTGGAAGGGGGGAAAGTAAGAACTTGTCTATTGACCCTGCATTAAAGACCAAAATTGGTTAAAGAAAATTGTGATAAAGTATACCAGTTTCATTTAAGGACCAAAAAATTTATCGCTGTGCCATATAGATTGCAAAATAGTTGGAAGAGATTTTGGATGTACCAATTCCATGGCACATGGTTTATGAACTGATACACAAAATGACGACGGATTCAAAATGTAGAGTCTTTGAATTTAAATTACACTGCTCAAAAAAATAAAGGAACACTTAAACAACACAATGTAACTCCAAGTCAATCACACTTCTGTGAAATCAAACGGTCCACTTAGGAAGCAACACTGATTGACGACAAATTTCACATGCTGTTGTGCAAATGGAATAGACAACAGGTGGAAATGATAGGCAATTAGCAAGACACCCCCAATAAAGGAGTGCTTCTGCAGGTGGACCACAGACCACTTCTCAGTTCCTATGCTTCCTGGCTGAAGTTTTGGTCACTTTTGAATGCTGCCGGTGCTTTCACTCTAGTGGTAGCATGAGACGGAGTCTACAACCCACACAAGTGGCTCAGGTAGTGCAGCTCATCCAGGATGGCACATCAATGCGAGCTGTGGCAAGAAGGTTTGCTGTGTCTGTCAGCGTAGTGTCCAGAGCATGGAGGCGCTACCAGGAGACAGGCCAGTACATCAGGAGACGTGGAGGAGGTCGTACGAGGGCAACAACCCAGCAGCAGGACCGCTACCTCCGCCTTTGTGCAAGGAGGAGCAGGAGGAGCACTGCCAGAGCCCTGCAAAATGACCCCCAGCAGGCCACAAATGTGCATGTGTCTGCTCAAACGGTCAGAAACAGACTCCATGAGGGTGGTATGAGGGCCCGACGTCCACAGGTGGGGGTTGTGCTTACAGCCCAACACCGTGTAGGACGTTTGGCATTTGCAAGAGAACACCAAGATTGGCAAATTCGCCACTGGCACCCTGTGCTCTTCACAGATGAAAGCAGGTTCACACTGAGCACGTGACAGACGTGACAGAGTCTGGAGATGCCTGCAACATCCTCCAGCATGACCGGTTTGGCGGTGGGTCAGTCATGGTTTGGGGTGGCATTTCTTTGGGGGGCCGCACAGCCCTCCATGTGCTCGCCAGAGGTAGCCTGACTGCCATTCGGTACCGAGATGAGATCCTCAGACCCCTTGTGAGACCATATGCTGGTGCGGTTGGCCCTGGGTTCCTCCTAATGCAAGACAATGCTAGACCTCATGTGGCTGGAGTGTGTCAGCAGTTCCTGCAAGAGGAAGGCATTGATGCTATGGACTGGCCCGCCCGTTCCCCAGACCTGAATCCAATTGAGCACATCTGGGACATCATGTCTCGCTCCATCCACCAACGCCACGTTGCACCACAGACTGTCCAGGAGTTGGCGGATGCTTTAGTCCTGGTCTGGGAGGAGATCCCTCAGGAGACCATCCGCCACCTCATCAGGAGCATGCCCAGGCATTGTAGGGAGGTCATACAGGCACGCGGAGGCCACACACACTACTGAGCCTCATTTTGACTTGTTTTAAGGACATTACATCAAAGGTGGATCAGCCTGTAGTGTGGTTTTCCACTTTAATTTTGAGTGTGACTCCAAATCCAGACCTCCATGGGTTGATAAATTGGATTTCCATTGATTATTTGTGTGTGATTTTGTTGTCAGCACATTCAACTATGTAAAGAAAAAAGTATTTAATAAGATTATTTCATTCAGATCTAGGATGTGTTATTTTAGTGTTCCCTTTATTTTTTTGAGCAGTATATTATACAAAATTCTTGCAACCTATAGAATATTATATATGAAGGATACAACCATCCCAGCGCTGCATATTTTGTTGCAAATAGACAATCATTAGTTTGGTACTGTCTATATATAGCTTGTTTTTTGGTCGCAACTCCAGGTAAATGTTGCCATTCCTGAACTTAACTCTGCAAATAGCACTGCTGGGTTATTTGAAAAGTCATTCAATCGATCAATGATATAAAACTTTTTGCAAAAATGTTGATCTTCACTTTACAATCTGTAGAAACTATGAGAATAGAAAGGTTCAGAACTTTTGTGTAACAGCACAGTTAAAAATATGCCAAATAGAAATCAAAACTGGAGGGGTTGAGGGTAGCTGAAGGATGGGATTAAAAACAAACAAAAGATAACTATTGCAAAATACAGTGACTGTAAAATGTAGAAGCCTAAGTGTTTTCCATTAGTTTACACCAATTAGGGTAAAATAAAAATCCACCTTTTGGTTACATTACAGCCTTATTCTAAAATGGATTACTTGTTTTTCTTTCTAGATCAATCTACACACTACCACGTAATGACAAAGCAAAAACAGTTTTAGATACTTTTGGACATTTATTAAAAATGATCACATTTACATAAGTATTGAGAACCTTTACTCAGTACTTTCTTGAAGTGCCTGTGGCACCTGACTAGTCTCCCAGTCCCTGCAGCTGAAAAACATCCCCCACAGCATGATGCTCCCACCACCATGTTTCACCGTAGGGGATGGTGCCAGGTTTCCTCCAGACGTGACGCTTGCATTCAGGCCAAAGAGTTCAATCTTGGTTTCATTAGACCAGAAATTCTTGTTTCTCATGGTCTGAGAGTCCTTTAGGTGCCTTTTGGCAAACTCCAAGCGGGCTGTCATGTGCCTTTTACTGAGGAGTGGCTTCCGTCTGGCCACACTACCATAAAGGCCTGATTTGGTGGAGTGCTGCAGAGATGGTTGTCCTTCTGGAAGGTTCACCGATCTCCACAGAGGAACTCTGGAGCTCTGTCAATGTGACCATCGAGTTCTTGGTCACCTCCCTGACCAAAGCCCTTCTCCCCAGATTGCTCAGTTTGGCCAGGCGGCCAGCTCTAGGAAGAGTCTTGGTGGTTCCAAACTTCTTCCATTTAAGAATGATGGAGGTCACTGTGTTCTTGGGCACCTTTTTAGTGTTTCAGAAATGTTTTGGTACCCTTCCCCAGATCGGTGCCTCAGCACAATCCTGTCTCAGAGCTCTACAGACAATTCCTTCGACCTCATGGGTTGGTTTTTGCTCTGACATTCACTGTCAACTGTGGGACCTTATATAGACAGGTGTGTGCCTTTCCAAATAATTTCCAGTCAATTGAATTTACCACAGGTGGGCTCCAATCAAGTTGTAGAAACATCTCAAGGATGATCAATGGAAACAGGATGCACCTGAGCTCAATTTTGAGTCTCATAGCAAAGTGTCTGAATACTTACGTAAGTAAGGTATTTGTTTATTTTGTAAACATTTCTAAACCTGTTTTCGCTTTGTCATTGATGTATTGAGTGTAGATTGATGAGAATCTTTTTATTTAATCTATTTTTGAATAAGGTTAACGTCAACAAATTGTGGAAAAGTCAAGGGGTCTGGGTAATTTCCGAATGCGCTGTATGTATGTGCAGTGCCATCAAGGTATTCAGACCCCTTGACTTTTTTTCACATTTTGTTTCGTTACAGCAAATTTATTAAAATGGATTAAATGTAAAAAAAAATTAAATACTCAGCTTTTATCTGTTTTGCAATGGAATTAAATATTCACTTACAGCTCTGAATTAATTTCCTACAGCTCACCAGTCCTTTCTGGTAGAGAATACCACAATACATTTGTTAGTAGATTAGGTATTCTGTGAAGAGATGTCATTCTGCCATGATGTTTATCAAAGGATGATGAAACCAAATGGCAGTCTGTTCAGTTATAGAACCTTCACCGTCAAACCCCTTTCACACAGACCTGAAAAGGAAATGTGAACACCACACCCATCCTTCCTGAAACCGGATACCCTACTGTGGAGAGGGGTAGAAAAGAGGGAAGCCTTTGGAGAGAATGGATCAGGGGGAGGGGGTTGGAGTTGGGTTGAGTGGGGTGAGGGACAGTGGTGACTCAAGTCCTACTTCCATTGTCTATTGGCCTGTTGGATTGTGGGAAGGGAGCTAGGTGTTACCAGAGAAAGACTGCCCGTGCTCGCCATTCAGCACAAGTCCCACTGACACAACCTGCATCCCAAATGTCACCCTATTCCCTATATAGTGCACCACTTTTGACCCAAAAGTAGTACACTAAGGTAATAGGGTGCCTTTTGGCAAGCAGCCACAGGCTCTTAGAAGCTGGGTCTGGACACAATGGCCTCATTTAGAAACGGAGGGGCCCTACCTGTATAGGAGTCGAGCACAACACTACTCCCTGGCTATTTGGCTCCCCAATCAGACAACCTAGCCTTTAGGAATCTGTTAAATGGAGAGGCCCGTAGGGATATGTGCAGCCAGAGAGAGGAGTGATCTGTACGATCTGCTTCCGGGCCTTAGTTTTATAATAACATGTCATGTTTGACATGACTTTAATGTAGTTGTGGGTTGCCTGTAGGCCTACCTGGTTATACTGAAATGACTCATAGCAAACCTCACCATTTAGCTACCTCTTGTAATTCCTTGTATTTACATGGTTCAGTGTTTTCCCTATATTCATTTAGCAGCAGCGCACCGCCGCGGCTAAATCGTTGCCGTCACTGCAAAACCCTTTAAAAAAAAATATATATATATATATATATATTTTTTTTTTCTATTTCTGCCGGGACACGCTTTTAATGTCAACATCAGATCGTCCGAGAAACCGCCAAGGTAACTAGCTGGCTAGCTTGCTGAAAAAAATCCTAGGGGAAACACTGGTTATATGGAAATGACGCATAGTGAACATTCACCATTTAGCTACCTCTCGTAATTCCTTTTAATCTGTTTCAAAAATAATTTTGACGTTCCAGCGACGCAATCACTCGCTGTACATGCTATGCCAACCTCTAACACTGTCTTAACTGGCAGGTGTTAATATTGCTAGCTGCTTGTGAGTTCATTCTATGGGCGTGTTGTCTGTCATTTGGTTTATTCTTCTGTATGTGTGTGGGTGTTTGTCAGTGTGTGGATGCATGTGTGTGTTTTTTCCCTGAAAGTCATCACTCTAAGTCAAGTTCTCCCTCTGGCACCAGATCCGCCTGTCTTTGGGGGCCGTACCTTCAGAGAGGGAGGGCATTGAAAGCTGATAGGATTAGAGTGTGACGAGCAGGGTCACAGCGCTCCTCGTATCGCCCAGTCTCCAGGACTGGGTTCAGGGAGAGTGGTGGAGGGGGAAGCTGTGTCACCAATCCCCGTGTCCACACACACCCCGTATCTTGCTTGGTGAATATAGTCATCTTTCACTGAAGCAATATCGTCCTCTGTGCTCCCCCGATTTCTCTGGGTGTCATACACTGTCACTGGAAATATGTCTGAGGGATCTTGGTTTGCGTGTGTGCATGAGGAGTGAAGTGGGGCCTATGTTCGTCCTTACGTGATCCCAAGTCTCCAGTTTTCTGAGTGCCTGTCTCGTTCCACTCCTCCTTCGCCAACCCTCCTTTCCAGTCGTCTGCCGAAAGCTCCTCCTGTCCCTCCATACCCTGAAACAGAGACGGATTGCAATGAGCCCAACAGCAGCGGGGCGCCTCTGACGATTCAACCAGGATAACCTTTTCACCTGGGTACCTGATGCAGCCTTGGCCCCCTTCGACCTCTCCACTGTCTGACGCTTACATATTCATATTATTACACAAGCTTGACAACCAAGTGCTTTTTATTTTATGTAACCTTTTATTGAACTAGGCAAGTCGGTTAAGAACAAATTCTTATTTACAATGACGGCCTACCCCAGCTAAACCCTAACCCGGACGACGCTGGGCCAATTGTGCGCTGCCCTATGGGACTCCTAATCACGGCCGGTTGTGATACAGCCTAGAAACGAACCAGTGTCTGTAGTGACGCCTCTAGCACTGAGATGCATTGCCTTAGACCGCTGAGCCCCATCCACTGATGCTTCATCCACTGATGTATTGAATTGCCTGTTTCGACAGACTAGTCAGGCTTTGATGTAATGGAGATTGTTCTTCGGCTGATATATCACACATTCTTTGTGGAGGATTTTGTCACTGTCGATATTGACGTCTGCGTTTCCTTTTTTCGGTATTTGGTCCAAGGTATCACATTGAGCCAGTGCTTCCCTTCTTTCCCCCTGATTCTCAGCTATGATAACAATTCTTCTCTGCTGTAACACTGACCCCTTAGTGGAAGGGCTCAGTGGAACGTGTCGTCTTACAGCAGCTCAAGGCCGGGATCGTATTGCGCCAACACTTACTCACTCTCCTGCTGGTGCAGACGACAACTCACACTGTGTGTGTAATCAACCCTGCTGGATCCAGCTTATTTCACAAGCAACAGACTGCCATTGTATACTTAGTTAAATCGATGTGCATGTGTTTGAAGGGTCCTATAGTCAGTGTTTTGAAGGTGGAATATACCATTGGAAAAGTACAATACAATGTAGCCTGACACCTCATTTTACCCTCCTGCGTCTGGTGGCTGACATGATAACCAACCGACTAGGCATATGAACATGGCAGTGACCAGTCATACCTCCCATAGCCATACCGAGGTCTTGCAACTCATTACAGGCATAGTTCCCCTAATGAGCCGTATGTACTGAGCAGATTTCACCCCCCCCGTGTAAACTCGTCTAAAAAATGTTAACTTTGAACAATCCCCATAACAATGAGCCAATATAGCTGTGTTATTCGATGAGATGGGATTAGTGTCATGTCATCTATCCCATTGGGTATCTCTAAAACACTTCATGTGCAAAAACCTAGCCCACACCCCCCCGTCATCGAAAGGCCATTTCATTTCTGACTGCAGCTATGCTGACCAAAATATCCCAGTCATTTGACAGATTTGCTTGTCTTTTTCTGAATGTTCAGCGGAGTTGTGTATGAAAAGCTAAGCCCTTTTAACACAGTCCTCAGTAGGGTTAAGGACTTGGTGTGCTTGCCGGTAAATGGACGACTACGCATTTTAGCCCAATACACCAGCTTTCTCAAGGATAGAGCTATATTACTGTGCAAATGACTTTTTTCAGAGGGAAAACGCTTGCTACAATGAAAACCTTGCAGGTAGACGTGACTCCCAAGTGGAAATGTGTTGTCCAGAGCATGTGAAGCATATTTGTTTTATAGGCTCTTTGATAATCGGCCAATGTTCTTGTCGACAGTGGATAAAAAAATTCAAAAATATTTTGTCAGGTTTGCAGTCTTTGTTTTACTACTCGTTGTGGAAGATGTTCAAAGTATTTGCTATTACAGGGCTGACATGAGGTCATGACAAAGGAAAGGGCTACTTGCTTAGACTGGACTCACTGGACAGACGTTGACTATTTTAGGTAAATTTGTGCACCTCCGTTAAGTATATGCAACAAATAAACCCTTTTCCTAACCTTAACTTAATTCACATAGCCTGCTCCGTAAATTCTCCTAACCTTTGTCGTTAGTTCTCCTAACCAGCAATGTAAATTCTCCTCGTCATTCTCCTTAATGACACAACAAGCAGTATACTTTATGTCCTCCAAGCGGCAGATAGCATGCGGTTAAGACTGTTGGGCCAGTAACCAAACGGTTGCTGGTTCGAATCCCTGAGCTGACTAGGTAAAAAATCTGTCGACTTACCTGTGAGCAAGGCACTTAACTGTAATAGCTCCTGTAAGTTGCTCTGGATAAGAGTGTCTGCTAAATGACTAAAATGTATGATAAGTTGCATCATCCAATTTGTATGCTATTGTACGACCGAGTAAAACGTATGATACTACACGTCTAATTTGTATGATATTGCACGACTGCTATTCCATCAGTTGGTAGAGCATGGTGTTTGCAACGCCAGCATGGTGTGTGCAACGCCAGGGTTGTGGGTTCGATTCCCACGGGGGGCCAGTACAAACAAAAAAAAATGCATGAAATGTATGTATTCACTACTGTAAGTCGCTCTGGATAACAGCGTCTGCTAAATGACTTAAATGTAAAAAATAACATAACTTATGTGGCGTAATACTGTATCATACTAAATGGAGAACATTTTTACATACCAAATCTTAGGCCATTATTTAACATTTATTTAACTAGGCAAGTTGGTTAAGAACAAATTCTTATTTACAATGATGACCAAACCTGGGACTCCCAATCACGGCCGGTTGTGATTCAGCCTGGATTCAATCTTCAGAAAGTATTCACACCCCTTGACTTTTTCCACATTTTGTTGTGTTAGCCTGAATTTAAAATGGATTTAAATAGCTATTTTGTGTCACTGGCCTACACAATACCCCATAATGTCAAAGTGGAGTTATGTTTTTAGAAATGTTTACAAATTCATTTAAAATGAAAAGCTGAACTGTCTTGAGTCAATGAGTATTCAACCCCTTTGTTATGGCAAGCCTAAATAAGTGCAGGAGTAAAAATGTGCTTAACAAGTCACAATAAGTTGTATGGACTCACTCTGTGTGCAATACTAGTGTTCAACATGATTTTTGAATGACAACCTCATCTCTGTACCCCACACAGTTATTGGTAAGGTTGAGCAGTGAATTAGAACAATAAAAACAAGGGAGGTTTTCCAATTCCTCACAAAGAAGGGCACCTATTGGTAGATGGGTAAAAAAACAAAACAGATATTGAATATCCCTTGGAGCATGTTGAAGTTATTCATTACACTTTGGATAGTGTGTCACTACAGAGATACAGGCGTCCTTCTTAACTCCGTTCCTGGAGAGGAAGGAAACCTCTCGTGGATTTCATCATGAGGCCTATGGTGACTTTCAAATAGAGTTGAATGGCTGTGATTGGAGAGAACGGAGGATGGATCAACAACATTGTTATGCCACAATACTAATCTAAATGACAGAGTGAAAAGGAAGCCAGTACAGAATAAAAATATTCCAAAACATGCATCCTGTTTTGCAATAAGGCAGTAAAGTAAAACTGCCAAAAAATTGGCAATGAACTTTGTTCTGAATACAGTGTTATGTTTGGGACAAATCCAATGCAACTCGTTATGGAATACCACTCTTCATATTTCCAAGCACAGTGGTGCCTGCATCATGTTATGGGTACGCTTGTCATCGGCAAGGACTAGAGTTTTTTTTTTATTTTTATTTTTATTTTTTTTTAATCCTAAAAAAAGAAACAGAATGAAGCTAAGCACAGGCAAAATCCTGGAGGGAAAACCTGGTTCTGTCTGCTTTCCAACAGACACTGGGAGACATTCACCATTCAGCAGGACAATAACAAATATACACTGGAGTTGCTTACCAAGATGACATTGAATGTTCCTGAGTGGCCTAGTTACAGTTTTCAATTAAATTGGCTTTAAAATGTCAAGACTTGAAATTGGCTGTCTAGCAATGATCAAAAACCAACTTGACAGAGCTTGAAAACATTTTTTTTCCTTCATACTAGAAAATAATGCCACAATATTCTATGCAAATTTTGTCTGCCAAATGTTTATTTATTTTATCTTTAACTAGGCAAGTCAGTTAAGAACAAATTTATTTTCAAATGAACTAGTGTAGCCCACAACCATATGCCATAGACAGGTCAGGGCATAACATAAGGATAACTCATAATATGCTAGTCTGTTCTTCTGAAATGGGCTGCATTTTCTTCATATCATGTTTCTTTAGACCTGTCTAAAATAAAGGATTTATTGTGATGGTTGTAGGCTATATTAAATGTATTTTCGACTTTAAAATGTAGATGTTCCAATGTTCTGCATCAGTTTGCGAAGCTTGCCAATGAAAAAATCATTAAAGCAGTTGGCAATATCAGTGGGTTTTGTGATGAATGAGCCATCTGATTTAAATTAATGATGGAGCCGAGTTTGCCTTTTTGCCCAAAATGTCATTTAAAATGCTCCAAAGCTTTTTACTATCATTCTTTGTCATTTATCTTTGTTTCATTGTATAATTTCTTCTTTTTATTCAGTTTAGTCTCATGATTTCTCAATTTGCAGTATGTTTGCCAATTGGTTGTGCAGCCAGACTTATTTGCAATTCATTTTGCCACATCCCTCTCAACCATACAGCTAGTTGGTAGCCAGTGTTGACACGGGTATCCGAGTTCTTGAGTTCTGAAGTTTTCGGCATCGAGTTGGTGTCCCCCGACAGCAGCTGGTGGGGAAACACAATAAGCAGTGGCTATTGTAGCTATACTGATCACAATTTGGAGTCTCACTCACACACTGGAAATAAGCACTTTGCAATTTTTGTAATTTTTTTATATTGTCAGCTGTTACTAATGATCCTCAGCAACAACCACACGGCCATGACGGCAATTTACAGTGGAAGCAAATTTAAGGTAACAAATTAATTAAATGGAATCATAACGTAGGCTATACCAACTGAACTAACAGTAAATTGGCTGTTGAATATGTGCGGTTATTAGTCCTACCGACGGTCTACTGATAGTGGCTAATATTTAACATAATAGGAAACAGAATCTCAGGGTAGCCTATAGTAACACATTCAAAATTCTGCATAATGACAGCATTTCATAAACTTTACTGTGAGAATGTTGATATGCTTCAGTTTGCTGGCATATGACTGGTTTCACATTTGTCTCCAGCGACTATAAGGTAAACTAGATCTAAAACAAGTAATTTAAATGTACAATTCCCTTATCCTTACACATTACTCATTTACCTTGCACTTATCAATTGCTATTATCAAGTTTTCAATTACAGGATAATGGTGTTATTTCTATCTTTAAAAAATTAAGTAGATGCTTTTTTTCTCTTGGAACCTGTAGGTTTGCTAGACCTTATTCATGGTTTCCTTGCAAGTAAAGGTATTGGAATTATTAGGGAATTAAGTCAAGGTTCAGAATACTCTATCTGTACACACATCACTGCCCCACCTTCCTTTACGAAAGTAGGTAAATAGTATGCCATTTTCATGCTTAAATTCAAGGTCAGAATACACACAGAGAATAGGGAATTATGTTCCATTTACGCATGCTTAACTTGAGTCGTAATTGGCACCTAAATGCATACAGATAATTGTCCGTCATGAAAAATGTGTCAGTTGTTATTAGTGAGCTGAATGTGGTTCTTTTTCTTTTTTTAGCTAATGTTAGGTAGCTAGCTAGGCAGCAGCCATAACCTTAGCTAGCTACGTACTGTTGTACCACAGATAGAATACCAATCAGATGAGCGCTAACGTTTGCAAGCTAGCTAACCAACAAGCGAGGAAAGCTAGCTAGCTATATTTTGCCAAGGAAGGTTTTTTAATCTAAGGCTGACGTCATCTGTGTAAACAAGCAAATAACGTTAAGCACAAATTAATCTAGTGAACGTCCTTGCCTGCCAGTTAGCTAGCCAACGAGCTAGCCATTAACAACTCAATGTTGATAATAACTTATATCCCACAATCTTCCGCATCGCTAGCTAGCTAGCTAAGTGAAGTTCATAGTTAACACCAAACTTTTGGAAACTGTCACACTGCAAATTTACATGCAATGGGAATTGCTCATCTAATGTTAGCTACTGACATAGTCAAACTGTTTTACTAGCTAATGCGTAGTGTGCAACCAGATTTCAGCACATAACAGCTGCTAGCTATCCTCGACCAAGTTCAGCCATGCATTTCACGACTTAAGCTGTTGCTGATCAAATTGCTTTGCTAAGAAACAGATGTATTGAATCTAAGAACCCGGCCAATGCCACATGCAGGTAAATGCAAGCTAGCTAGATCAACACACCAGACACGTTTGCTTTTTGACCATCCAAAGCAATTTAACATTAGCTAACGTTACAGCCCTTACCTTATGCATTAATTCAGTACGCTCCCTCTGTCAATTTGTCACTATATTCCAGATTTGCGTTGACTGATCAACAGTGTCAAGTTACTTTTCAGTGTGTTCTCAAAAATCCAAACATGCCATCCACACGTACCCAGTTAAAACAACATCTCATTGCTTGCTTGCGTGACCTGTGCACAGTAAAAAGAGAAGGCCATGCTTGCTAGCTGACTTGGTTAACTATAAATTAGACTGTTTAAAACACATCAACTGTTTTAGACCTTTGTTTTTTTACCAAGCAAGATAGTGGTTCGTCATACCCTCCGGGGATTGGAGGATTGTGAGTTTGCACCCAGGAGGAGACATTTTGAACATTCTCTTTCGTGTATAATTATAATTTTCTCTCACCCATCTACACACGATACCCCATAATGACAAAGTGAAAACATGTTTTTAGGCATTTTTGCAAATGTATTAAAGTATTCACACCCTTGAGTCAATACTTTGTATAAGCACATTTGGTAGCGATTTACAGCTTGGTCTTTCTGGGTGAGTCTCTAAGAGTTTTCCACACCTTGAATTCTTTTTTTAATTCTTCAAACTCTGTCAAATTGGTTTTTGCTCATTTGCTAGACAACCATTTTCAGGTTGTGCCATAGATTTTCAATCAGATTTAAGTCGAAACTGTAACTTGGCCACTCAAGAACATTCACTGGTTTCTTGGTAAGCAACTCCAGTGTAGATTTGGTCTTGTGTTGTAGGTTATTGTCATGCTAAAAGGTGAATTTGTCTCCCAGTGTCTGTTGGAAAGAAGACTGAACCAGGTTTTCCTCTAGGATTTTTCCTGTACTTAGCTCCATTCAGTTTGTTTATCCTGGGGGAAAAAACAGTCTGCATCCTATCATATGCTTATAATTGTTACAGCCACCAATACAGTTTTGTTGCATTGGATTTGCCCAAACATAACGCATTGTATTCAGAACATTTTTTTTTTTTTTTTTTTGCAGTATTACTTTTGTGCCTTGTTGCGAACAGTATGCATGTTTTGGAATATGTTTTTCTGTACAGGCTTCCCTTTTTCACTCTGTCAATTACGTTAATATTGTGGACTGTCATAGACATTTTAATCAAAGGGAAGAGACTGTAGATTCTTTCAAACAACCATTTTATAAGTTTTGCAAAAAATCTAACAACCATCACTAAGAATAGTCAGAGTTGAAGGCACCATGAGCAGAGATCTCTCTCTCTCTTATAGAAAAAGTACAACTTATTTTGTCTACGTGGCAGTTTAGCAGATGGGTACAATTAGGGACGGAACATGGTGCGTAAAACCGATTTAGCTTGTCTGTGCCTGCCATAACAAAGGGGTTAAATACTTATTGACTAAACTTTAGTTTTATATATTTTTATTAAGTTGTAAAAATGTCTTAACATAATTTCACTTTGACATTATGGGGTATTTTGTGTTGGCCAGTGACTAAAAAAAAAACTATTTTATCAATTTTATATTCCGGCTGTAACACAACGTGGAAAAAGGCAATGGGTGTGAATACTTTCTGAAGGCACTATGTACAAATGTTACTATTTCATTAATGTACGTTTGGGGAAAAAATATATATTTTGTGACAACTCACTTTGTTTACAGGTAATGTAGTAGTAGGCCTTTTTTCAGTAAAATGTAAAGTAACATGTTTGTGTGTATTTTCCAGGAGCTTTCTCAATTTTCTTGGTAACAGTTTAAGTTTACTCCATATTGGCTTGGCTTTCTGGCTTTCACTTCCCTCTGTTAAGTCAGCAGTTAATATTACATAAATACTAATAGCTACATTATTTATTTTGCCATTGTCATTATTGTGTATTTGACTTGTATTGCAGTTTTATGCTGTAATGTTGGTTAATCACCTTCAGGTGTAAACTGTGGCGGTGTGTTTGGAGAAGGTTTGAATCCTAAGCAACCTGCCTACATATTGTTTGAAGTACAATAGACCAACTAAGTTACTGTAGTAGGTCAAAGCTGTGTGCTGGAAAACCTTGGTAGAGCATGGGTGGAGTAGGCATTCTGGTGCTCATGTGAATTATCTTTTTCAGCTTCAGACCAATGCTTACTTTTCACTTAAAACGTAGTTTTTTTGTTTTAATTTCCTACTCAGCCAGTTTCGGGGGCAGCAGTCATAGAGGGTGACAAGGAGAGTTCCCAGTTTGTGGGACATGACCTTTTGGGAGAGGAAACATGACCAGAGTTTCCAGGAAGTGAGTTGTCTCTCTAAAGACGTGCGACAGGACAAGCAGCCTCCATGCATCTGTTTGTTTCTGATGACCTCTTCAAGGGCACTCACAATCTCTCCAATTAGGCCCCAAGATACGCCTTCATGGCAGGAAGAGACCAGACCTTATCAAGGATGACCGTTTAGTTCCAAATATGGTATTATTACACAAGTGGTCCCTCAGATGTTCATAGGCTTGGTAAACACATTACAACTGTAACTTACATTTTCATTTCCCCTGCCAATTATTGTGTGTTTGTTTTTATTAGACCAATCTTTCTGTGTGTGGTATACGTTGTATGTTGTAGTGGGCTGGAGTAAGCCAGGGCTAAGAGTTTGGATCCCTCTGTGAAATCTGGGCCGGTATGTTTACAGAAAGTGTCACTAAACCGATCTGACAGGGTGTGGGAAAACGGCTAAGTCCTCAGAGAGAGTGTAATGTAATCCAGCCCCAATGATGATTCGCTGCCTGTCTCAGTTGCACTGTAGATTGTGGTGTTTCAAATTTTGGTTGATCGTAACAACCATAGCCCGTCTATATTTAGCCTCATAATTGTGAGTCACTTTCCCCCTCTTTTTTTCCTAAGCTTCATATGAAAACATATCCAGTGGCATTGTAATCTTGGTTTCTTCACTGACACAGATGGCATCTATGGGTGTTATTAGCATTTTGAACAGCCTCAATTAGTATTGGTACACCAGGCCCGCGTCCTTGCTGCCATTCAAGTGAGCCGTTATCAGTGTTCATGTCAAAACAAGATTAATGCCTCACTCCCCCTTATCTTTGATATTGAATCTCCCCTCTCCCGCCTTCTCAAGGGTGTGTAAGTCAAGCCTCTTTAAATATTAAACACCTCATCAGAATTCTTAATGTTTCTTTAAGATTTAATCAAGGTATGACGCTGTCAAGAGTATAGCAGTGGTCATTTCCATATAAAATGACCCATGAGCACCAATGTGAAATTAATAGAATTGGGTGTCAAATGAAAGCTAAGAGTCTATATTTTTAGCATAAATAAAATGTTCAACCATTTCCATCTTAAAAATGAGGCTTAGGTAATGGTTCAACTGGACACAATGGGAAATCATAGTAGTCAGTAGTGGGAACTACGGTTCGGTCATCTGCTACTGTCCACACTTCCACTGGTATACTGGCATGTTCAGCTCATAACTGTTTGTTTCAGTCTGTTGTCTGGGGGTCAAAGTGAGTGGGGAAACAGTCTGGACACCCTGCTCTCTCTGTTCTCTCTTGCTCTTCTCTCTCTGCCTCTCTCTCTCCAGTTAAAAGTAGTTGGAATTTGGTCAGTCCACTCTAGCCATGATTGTTTTTTGCTCCGAGCCAGCCTTGATCTGGCCTAAACATAGACAGCCATGATTGGTGATTGGTTCAGATCTGGCCCAATCATAAACGTCTGTGTCACAAGTTTGGACAGCACAGTACAGTGAAAGAGTACAGTAAAGGACACACAGAGTACAGTATAATGTACTATACTCTACTGTGCTGTAGTCTACTGTGATGTCTAATCTTGTGGAACATGGGCGTCTATGATTGGTTCAGATTTAGTCTGGTCCGGACCAACCAAATTTGGTCTTATTTGGGGGCAGAGGTCATTAGAATATTAGCCAGTGTGTAGAATAATACCCATATATGCAAAGGATGATATCCCATATTTCTACCTTTTATGTACCTATTCATGATACATCACCATGAAGAGAATGACATTCATATCCATAATAATGCATTTTTGTGTAGTACAGATCAGGGACCCATACCGTAATTCTGTTGCCGGGTGTAAATCCACTTCACTTACTATAGTTAAATAACCAAAATAGATTTTTTTTCTAATTCAAGGTGTCATGTCATAGCTGACACCCCATTTTTCTGCAGACATCTTTGAATCTTAATTCAGAGCACATAATTCATTTTTGGAAAACGTTGTCGCATACATTTTACCGTAATTATGTTTCCAAGCTTTATATCAGCACAGTTCATCCAGTAAATGTTTTTGTGAAATTCTGTTTAAATTGTTCAAAGTAGTCCTTGTGCAGTTGTATGGTTTGTTAAACTTTGAAATGTTTGCCAAGTTCTGTTTAACATACATTTTAAAGAGAAAAATATGAGTCTCAGCATAAATCTGTTATTATAGAATTGTCCCAGTGTAAATTGTTGAAGGTCAACCTGTGATTATGCTGATGTCAGGCCAGTGGGACAATCCTCACACATTCCTGCCTGCTTTGAGCTCTGTTCTGGCAGTCACAGGACTCAGATGAGCCCCCTCTCTGAGGTCTATTTCAGTGGTCCTCCCTGCCAACCCCTAGCACACGCCAACCTCTCTCACACCAATCGAAGACTCTGCCTTCTGCTGCTGGCCATTTTATCACGATAGTCCCCACTCTCTAAAGACTTCTCTCCGCTGTCCCTCTCTACCCACTACTGAACTCTCACTGGACACTTCTAACCAGAGGTTGGATTGAGATTTTGGGCTGACCTTGGTGGAACTCCATTTAAATGGTAGGCTTTCAGTAACCACATCTACATTGACACAAATGTGGAAGACACATTTAGTTGAATATATTCAGTTGCACAACTGAACAGCCCCTTTCCCTCGAACATAATACAAATGAAACATTCTACTGCATCCCTACCAAATGTAACCCTTTCCATCCCCACCTTAACCCTCCTCCTCTCCCCCATAAGTCCTCTATCACCATCACACATCAAGACACAATCAGCTTTCCTAGTGACTGCTTTGATCCCGACACCAAACTACAACAAAGAACCATAACAGCCCTGACTACACCTGCAAGATGATGCCAGCCAGAGTTTGATAAGAATTGAAAAATGATCAGACACATATGCGCACACATGGAAAGGTGTACACGCACGCACACACACACACACACACACACACACACACACACACAAGTCTCTCTCACGCAGACACCCGCTTTCTCTCTTACACACACCTCGCTCTCTCACTAGAATCAGATATTGAAGGCAGGCGGGTTAATATTTCACGGCTCAGAGACATGTTCATGCGGTGCCTCCTTCCCATCAGACAAGGGCAGGGGGGAGAGAAATAATCTGAGGGGGAGGGGAGAATTTGTCATGGCTGTAATCCAACGTGTCCTAGGAGGATTGTGTCAACTGCCACCTTTCAGTATTATGCAGATTGATTTTCCCAGCTGTCTGTCAGATGGGATCCCTGGGCAGATCAGATGGTGCTGTGGTGACGCTCCAATCCATCACCTTACGACACCAGGTCACTTTTCATCACCATAGACTGGCGACTTGTCTCAAAATAAAGCACATGGGCCTCATGGGGTGTAGTTTAGGTTGTCTGCCTACCTTGTGTGTTGTTATGAATGGCTGGATTATGCACTATAGTGTTCGACATGAGTGTGTATTGTGTTCTGTTATTTACATTTTGAGTAAGCCGCAGGTTTTTAGTCTATAGATATTGTAGGTTCTTTACAACAAATCCAATCAAAAAGTAGTTACAGGTCAAATATGGATTAGTTCTATAAGTAGTGTGCCGAGCCGGCATTTCATTATTATATTAATGTACCATAATATTTATTATACCTTTACAGTGCTACCATCTCCCCCAGTTCCTACACGAATCAGTGCAAGATACATTTGACCTGTCATGGTACAGTATGACATCACAGGCTGTGATTGTAGAGTAAATTTGAAGTAAGTTACCGGAGGTCTCGAGTTTAAGTCTAATTCCAGAATGCCTGTTTTTTGAAGCCAGGTGTCCACGGCGGTGTGACTCTAGCTGACTTCCTGTCTGTCACTTCCTGTTTGACCTGTGCTTCTGTGCCAGACCCCGCTAATTCTGGAGCACCGCCCGATCCTGAGCTCTATCAGCAGGCCCAGGTTTTTCCTGTCTGCACAATGTAAAGGAAGTGTGTGGGGTGGAGGGGGAGTTTCTTTGATTTTGGCCCTGTGTAGAGGATGCTGAATCTGTGCTTTGCAGTAGATCTGTAGCACTCAAAACACTTCTCTGAACTTAATACTCTTCTATCAGGTCTTAGCAAAAGCAATGTTTCTTGAAAATGTTACTATTTAGTGACACGATCATGTGAAAAGGTGTACTGTGTGGTCTTCTATTGGAATGGAAAGGTGTTGCTTCCACACCATCATGCTTGTTACTGTCATCGGATGAATATACCCTATTAGATAACAAAAAGCCTTCATAGCCATCTCTATAAGAAGACCCTTATGCTTCGGTAGTCTATTCTTGATTTCCCTCCGCCAATACACATCATTACAAGCGTTTAGTAATACCCTGTGTCTCACTGTCAGTCCCCCTAAAGACCACCCCAATCAGATCCAACTCAAAGCTGTCATTACCACTTCAATTAATCTCAACCTCTCTGTGCTCCGAGCTCCTCCAGGCTCAGCCTCTCTCGGTCTTTATCAGCCCCGCACATCACCACCATGGCCCAGGCCCAGGCCCACTACACATACACACTACGAACACACGCCGATATGAACACACGCACGTAATCACACAGAAGTGTACACCCGCACTTAAATGTAGACACACACTCACACTACGCACAAACACACTTACATTTGTACACACACTAGCAGACACATGCAAGAGGCACACACACAATGTCCTCACCCCTGCAATTAAACTGAAATGTTTTTTTTCTTCTCTCTCTTGAGGCTATATAGATGAGCCAAGGAGGGAGCAGGAGGAGAAACTGTTTCGGCGAGATAGGGCCGGCACGTTTTTCTCAAGTCCGCTGTTTCTTTTCATTATACTGGAAGACGGGGCTGGGAACGACAGAGGCTTATCAGATGATGAGCAAGTCTTCTTCACTGTCTGTTGCCAAGAGCTGTGTCTGTGCGGCTCCAAAATTCCAGTCATCTCACACTTGGTTGATGAGGTGGTTTGCGTGAGTCAGAGTAAAGTGTTTGGACGGGGTACTGTATATGGATTGCTGCTCTCACTTCTGCATGGTTTAGCGTCACCCCAAAATTCCATCACTCCACCAGTCTGTCAGTCCTTGTGCCATTAAACTTCGCTTGGATTCCCAGATTCTGATAAAAATGTAGACCATTCCACAAAGTTGCTCAGACAATATGTACAGATAATATTTTGGTGCCATTGAGTTTTATGTTTCAGCCCTGAGTGCTTTGATTTCTACACCGTGATCCTCTATCTGGGGCATAGTCATTAGGGCATGCAATGGAAAACATTTTGCAATGAAAAATAAAATATATATGTCTTATTGGATAAGTCCAGGTAGCACCTCCCTTTTTCTGTCAATGTCCTTCTGTTTGGTGCCTAATAAATATGACCCCGGTGTGACTGGGTGACTTTTCCCTGGAGCCTGTTTCGTGCAATTGGGAGTTGCGATACTACGCCCATCGTCATGGGTCGATGTGCCTCTCTCTCTTTGTAGTGCATTGAATCGTCTTCAGAAGATTTAAGTACTTTGACTCTATCCCCCTTTTTTCCTCTCTGATGTGCGTGTGCATTCATCTTTCGCTTTGATTTCTATCGATATTCCCCTGCAATTGGGGACAATTGTAATCGCGATGACCGGCATAAGATTAGATCTTTTGAAAGTACTTTACTTCTCGTCAAACACTAGCACTTAGGGCTTTCATATTTCATACAGGCTCTAAAATAACTTCCTCCAGTTATCATCATCATCTTACAGAGACATGGATGGGACATTCCTACAATGTGACTCCCTCTCTTAACTTTGAGCTGTTGATGAGGCGGGTGAGGAAGTGAAATGGGTGCCTCCCTTCACTTAGCTTTAGCTTGAAGGGACACTATATAAACCAGCACCTCCATCAAAGAGCTAGCTACAGCTTTATCTACTGGTAGGATTTGGGAGGGAGTAAACCAGGCCAAGCTACAGCCCTTCCTGTAAATTAGGCATGCTTACATGAGTTAGACACAGACGCACTCTGCTGTCCCGAAGGGAGCAGACAGGCTCAGTATGCCAAGTTTTGGCAAGTCAGTTAGGATATCTACTTTGGGCATGACACAAGTAATTTTCCCAACAATTGTTAACAGACAGATTATTTCACTTATAATTCACTATATCACAATTCCAGTGGGTCAGAAGTTTACATATACACTAAGTTTAAGCAGCTTGGAAAATGCCAGAAAATGATGTCATGGCTTTAGAAGCTTCTGTTAGGCTAATTGACATAATTTGAGTCAATTGGAGGTGTACCTGTGGATGTATTTCAAGGCCTACCTTCAAACTCAGTGCTTCTTTGCTTGACATCATGGGAAAATCAAAAGAAATCAATTGTAGACCTCCACAAGTCTGGTTCATCCTTGGGAGCAATTTCCAAATGCCTGAAGGTACCACGTTCATCTGTACAAACAATGGTACGCAAGTATAAACACCATGGGACCACACAGCCGTCATACCGCTCAGGAAGGAGAGGCGTTCTGTCTCCTAGAGATGAACGTACTTTGGTGCGAAAAGTGCAAATCAATCCCAGAACAACAGTAAAGGACCCTGTGAAGATGCTGGAGGAAACGGGTACAAAAGTATCTATATCCACAGTTAAATGAGTCCTATATCGACATAAACTGAAAGGCCACTCAGCAAGGAAGAAGCCACTGCTCCAAAACCGCCATTAAAAAGCCAGACTACGGTTTGCAACTACACATGGAGAAATGTCCTGTTGCATATACCCTGACTCTGCGTGCAATGAACGCAAGAGAAGTGACACAATTCCACCTGGTTAATATTGCCTTCTAACCTGGATTTCTTTTAGCTAAATATGCAGGTTTAAAAATATATACTACTGTGTATTGATTTTAAGAAAGGCATTGATGTTTATGGTTAGGTACAGTCGTGCAACGATTGTGCTTTTTTCGCAAATGCACTTTTGTTAAATCATCCCCCATTTGGCGAAGTTGGCTGTCTTTGTTAGGAAGAAATAGTCTTCACACAGTTTGCAACGTGCCAGGCTGCCCAAACTGCTGCATATACCCTGACTCTGTTGCAAGAGAAGTGACACAATTTTCCTAGTTAAAAGAAATTCATGTTAGCAGGCAATATTAACAAAATATACTGCTCCAAAAAATAAAGGGAACACTTAAACAACACATCCTAGATCTGAATGAAAGAAATAATCTTATTAAATACTTTTTTCTTTACATAGTTGAATGTGCTGACAACAAAATCACACAAAAATAATCAATAGAAATCCAATTTATCAACCCATGGAGGTCTGGATTTGGAGTCACACTCAAAATTAAAGTGGAAAACCACACTACAGGCTGATCCACCTTTGATGTAATGTCCTTAAAACAAGTCAAAATGAGGCTCAGTAGTGTGTGTGGCCTCCACGTGCCTGTATGACCTCCCTACAACGCCTGGGCATGCTCCTGATGAGGTGGCGGATGGTCTCCTGAGGGATCTCCTCCCAGACCTGGACTAAAGCATCCGCCAACTCCTGGACAGTCTGTGGTGCAACGTGGCGTTGGTGGATGGAGCGAGACATGATGTCCCAGATGTGCTCAATTGGATTCAGGTCTGGGGAACGGGTGGGCCAGTCCATAGCATCAATGCCTTCCTCTTGCAGGAACTGCTGACACACTCCAGCCACATGAGGTCTAGCATTGTCTTGCATTAGGAGGAACCCAGGGCCAACCGCACCAGCATGTGGTCTCACAAGAGGTCTGAGGATCTCATCTCGGTACCTAATGGCAGTCAGGCTACCTCTGGCGAGCACATGGAGGGCTGTGCGGCCCCCCAAAGAAATGCCACCCCACACCATGACTGACCCACCGCCAAACCGGTCATGCTGGAGGATGTTGCAGGCATCTCCAGACTCTGTCACGTCTGTCACGTGCTCAGTGTGAACCTGCTTTCATCTGTGAAGAGCACAGGGTGCCAGTGGCGAATTTGCCAATCTTGGTGTTCTCTGGCAAATGCCAAACGTCCTACACGGTGTTGGGCTGTAAGCACAACCCCCACCTGTGGACGTCGGGCCCTCATACCACCCTCATGGAGTCTGTTTCTGACCGTTTGAGCAGACACATGCACTTTTGTGGCCTGCTGGGGGTCATTTTGCAGGGCTCTGGCAGTGCTCCTCCTGCTCCTCCTTGCACAAAGGCGGAGGTAGCGGTCCTGCTGCTGGGTTGTTGCCCTCGTACGACCTCCTCCACGTCTCCTGATGTACTGGCCTGTCTCCTGGTAGCGCCTCCATGCTCTGGACACTACGCTGACAGACACAGCAAACCTTCTTGCCACAGCTCGCATTGATGTGCCATCCTGGATGAGCTGCACTACCTGAGCCACTTGTGTGGGTTGTAGACTCCGTCTCATGCTACCACTAGAGTGAAAGCACCGCCAGCATTCAAAAGTGACCAAAACATCAGCCAGGAAGCATAGGAACTGAGAAGTGGTCTGTGGTCCCCACCTGTAGAACCACTCCTTTATTGGGGGTGTCTTGCTTATTGCCTATAATTTCCACCTGTTGTCTATTCCATTTGCACAACAGCATGTGAAATGTATTGTCAATCAGTGTTGTTTCCTAAGTGGACAGTTTGATTTCACAGAAGTGTGATTGACTTGGAGTTACATTGTGTTGTTTAAGTGTTCCCTTTATTTTTTTGAGCAGTGTATATACTTGTGTATTGATTTTAAGAAAGGCATTGATGTTTATGGTTAGGTACACATTGGAGCAACGACAGTCCTTTTTCGCGAATGAGCACCGCATCGATTATATGCCATGCAGGACAGGCTAGATAAACTAGTAATATCATCAACCATGTGTAGTTAACTAGTGATTATGATTGTTTTTTTAAGATAAGTTTAATGCTAGCTAGCAACTTACCTTGGCTTCTTACTGCATTTCCGTAACAGGCAGGCTCCTCGTGGAGTGCAATGTAAGGCAGATGGTTAGAGCGTTGGACTAGTTAACCGTAAGGTTGCAAGATTGAATCCCTGAGCTGACAAGGTAAAAATCTGTCGTTCTGCCCCTGAACAAGGCAGTTTAACCCCTGTGCGGCCGCATACGGGACGGACATCCAGCGAAAAATCCTATCGCCATTAGCATAACAAAATGTAATAATTTTATTTTTTCAAAAAAAAATTTCAAATTGTATCGTTTTATAGATACACTTCTCCTGAATCGAACCATGTTGTCCGATTTTCAAAAAGGCTTTACAGCAAAAGCAAAACATTAGATTATGTTAGAGGAGTATATCGTAAAAGTAGCCACATAGCCATTTTCCGACCAACCACATGCATCACAAATAACCAAAGAACAGCTAAATGCAGCACTAACCTTTGACAATCTTCATCAGATGACACACCTAGGACATCATGTTACACAATACATGCATTCTTTTGTTCGATAAAGTTCATATTTATATATAAAAACAGCATTTTACATCGGTGCGTAACGTTGATTAACTATTTTACCTCATGCATCCGATGAAACAGAGCTACAATTTACTACATTACTATTCGAAAACATTTTTAAAATGTAATATTGTCATTCTAAGATTTATAGATGAAAATCTCTTGAAAGCACCTGTAATGCCAGATTTAAAAATAACTTTACTGGGTAATCACACTTTGCGATACTCAGAACAATAGGCTAGCAATACAGGTCAGCGCCATCTTGGAACAATCGCATATCAAATCTAGTCTTGTATACTATTGTCAATAATCCCTTACCTTTGATTATCTTCATCCTTAGGCACTTCCAGGAATCCCAGGTCCACAACAAATGTATTTTAGTTCGAAAAAGTTCATCCTTTATGTTCCATTAGCTTGTTGTTGTTAGCGCGTTCTGAAGGCTGCACCAAAAGTTCCGACGTGCGCGGGGTTACTCTTTCAACAAAATGCATTTTTTTCTTATTTAGGTTCGTTCAAACATGTCAAATGTTGTATAACATAAATCTTTAGGGCCTTTTTCAACCAGAGCTCCAATAAGATTCAAGGGGGACGATTGCATTGTGTTTCAAAACGTTTCGAAAGGGGAGGGTAGCCAGGGGCGCCGGCGTCATAATGGTGATGGCCCTCTCCGTGTGACCACGTTCCACAGCGTGTCCACGTTCCACAGCGTGTCATTCTGTCAGTTTTCACAGTAGGAGACTCAAATCACTTTGTAAAGACTGGGGACATCTAGTGGAAGCAATAGGAAGTGCTCAATGAACCATAGCTCACTGTGTGATTAATAGGCAACGTGATGAAGTTGAGTCCGCAATTCAGAATTCCACTTCCTGTTTCGATCTGTCTCGGGGTTTTGACTGCCATGAGTTCTGTTATACTCACAGACACCATTCAAACAGTTTTAGAAACTTTAGGGTGTTTTCTATCCACAAGTATTAATGATATGCATATCCTAGCTTCTGAATTGAGTAGTAGGCTGTTTAAAATGGGCACGAATTTTTTTCAAAATGCGCTGTGGCGCCCCCTATCCTAGGCGACCATCAAGAGGTTAACCCACCGTTCCTAGGCCGTCATTGAAAATAAGAATGTGTTCTTAACTGACTTGCCTAGTTAAATAAAGGTGTGAAAAAAATACAAATAATTGTTATGAAAACTTGATATCGGCCCTTATTAATCGACCATTCCGATTAATCGGTCGACCTCTAATCTCAAGACATGAGTCAGGAAGTTAAAGCTTGGTTGCGAATGGATCTTCCAAATGGACAATGACCCCAAGCATACTTCCAAAGTTGTGGCAAAATGGCTTAAGGACAACAAAGTCAAGGTATTGGAGTGGCCATCACAAAGCCCTGACCTCAATCCTATAGAAAATGTGTGAGCAGAACTGAAAAAGCGTGTGCGAGCAAGGAGGCCTACAAACCTGACTTGGTTACACCAGCTTTGTCAGGTTGAATGGGCCAAAATTCACCCAACTTATTGTGGAAGGCTACCCGAAACATTTGACCCAAGTTAAACAATTTAAAGGCAATGCTACCAAACACTCAATTAGTATATGTAAACGTCTGACCCACTGGAAATGTGATGAAAGAAATAAAACCTGAAATAAATAATTCTCTCCACTATTATTCTGACATTTCACATTCTTAAAGTAAAGTGGTGATCCTAACTGACCTAAGACTGGGAATTTTTACTAGGATTGAATGTCAGGAATTGTGAAAAACTGAGTTAATGTATTTGGCTAAGGTGTATGTAAACTTCCGACTTCAACTGTATCTACTACAGTACCACTGTAAGCCTCTGTGTAACTGCAAGTGCTCGATTCATACTAATTACCCAGACTGTCTGTGTGGAGATGGATGATGACGATGATAACCCCTTGCTGCCACAAGGAGCTGAAATTAATGATTTGTTAAGTCAGACTCTGTTACTTCCCTCCCCACACACGTGTCATATCACATTTCACGTAAATCATTTTTTTCATCCACACTGACTGATATTCAATCTTGCCGCCGTCAGTTATAACGCAATATTATAAGCCGATCCATCTAGGAATGTGAGTGGATTAAAGAACTTCGAACACAGATGAGTAACCCATATGAATTCAATAACTTTTTGACAGCATCCTTTTTTGATTTAAACAAAACTGTCTATACATGCAGTACTTGCCCATGGAAGAAATGGTCAGAAAGCGACCAAACATTCAGGAGATGGAGGTGCTCAAAGTTGACCCATTTTTGTATACCCAACCATACCATGAGACATCCATTTCTTCATCACTGAAAAAGATAAATGGTTGAGTTTGATAACATTTCAAAACGGACCCTTTTTTTTTTTTTTTTTACATTTCTTGAGAAAATATTTTATGTATAATTATTATATTACCTTAACTTCAATTATCTAAACACATCAACTCCAATTTTTTTCATATTCGCAAATGTTGTAGCTTAGACTCTATTTTACATCATCTGAGTTGTTTGTTGTGCCCACCATTGGTTGAGACATAGCATGGTCTTGAATACAGGGTGGGTGTCATTTCAATCATAGAAATAGAATTGACCTATCCCTTCAGACCACTGCAATTTAGCTGGTACACCTTTGACATTTAAATTGAATTGACATTTTAACTTCTAAATACTACCACAAAGAAGGCTTCTGGTCCACCCACCGTCGAATGTCAACTTTAAATGGTCATGTCTGTTCTATATATTTTGATGTTTTCAATAGGTTTCCTATGGAGGATTGATGGTATAATTTAAAACAACATTTCCATTCAAGTCAACATTCTCTGATGTGTGGACATCCAACCATCTTTGTGGTACCATTTGAATGTAGACGTTTTCATTTTATTACATTTATCAGCCAAAACATAACACCCACCCTGTATTCAAGAGCATGTTCTGTCTCAACTGATGGCAGTCACAACACAAAAACCTCAGATGTAAAATAAGGTCTAAGCTACAACATATGTGAATATGAAAAAACCATTGGCGTTTAAGCGTTTTTAGATAATTGATGATTAAGGATTAAAAAAAATACTTTTTATTAGAAAACAGTTTGACAACCCTGTTTGTAAGCTTTTAAATGATTTCAATCTCACCGTACATTTTCTTCAGTGTTGAGGATGTGTAGGTCCCCCCCAGGGGCAAACGTCAACCTGTCTTGGGCTAGATAACTCTTCACAATGCAAAGCTGCCCCTAGTATCCCTACTCCTACGGTGTCCATTTTAGGACAGCCTCGAATGAGACTGTGGCGGGGCATTACTGTCCTGGGCAAGATTAATCTTCACTGCTGTAAAGCTGCCCCTAGACTAAGGCTGTCCTGATATGGACACCATTCTACTTCAATTCATTATCCATTCATCCCACACTTCTGTGGTCAAGGAGGCTATAGCTTCAGTTACATAGTTGTTGGAGCAAATCGACTGTGAGACTGAGGCTGTACTAAAATAGACACTGTACTACCATCTATCCATTGATTCATCCTTGATCAAGAAGGCTATAGCTTCTCAACGAGAACGTTGTTGGAGAAAGATTGACTGAAATCTCGAGAGGAGGTGCAGGCAGTCGAGTATCCATTGACGATCAAGATTTTTCTTGATCTTTCGTCTGGTGAGCTTCTCAACTTCGCCTTATCTTCACCTGTCTTAATTTCACTCCGATTTACTATCCTCTGTCTCTCTTTCCCTGTCTCTCACGCTTTATTCCGGTTTCTCTCTTGTTCGCACGCTCTTTCGTTTTTTCATTTTCTCTCTGATTTACTGTCCTCCAATTTTACTATCCTCCATTTATTACATCCAGTTGGGTCATTTTAAAATGCATCCAATGCTTACTGTTTAAGAAGCCAGCAAGGTTGTATTCCATATACACCACATGGTAGAAAATTGACTGAAACAAAGATACTACTTGAACTTGTCCAATAAGACACACTTGTTTTCATTTGTTTTGCTACATCTTGAATATGACCAAGGTAGCAGTAATGTGAAGAGTGAAAGCTTGTAGTAAATTAGAGGAATGGTGTGTTAGATACAGTAGTTTTGTCGGAGAATGCACCCCGCTGGGTGTCTGACACCGGACTCCAGTCTCTGTCTAAGCAGCAGCAAGTAGCAGGACCTCTCACCTTTCATCATTATCACTGCCAAGCAGCTTGCCTTAACCAGGGAGCTGTGTCATAGACCAGCACATGCAGACACGCACACTGGCTTCTGAACATGTAGTTTCTAAGGCCTGGAGCCCTACCCCCAACCATCACCTGTGTGACGGTTCAGCAGCAGCGGTGGTGGGTGGGGGTGGGGGTAGATTTGTCTCAAAGAAGAAAGGCATTAGGCCAGCTAAGACCCTTGTTGGGGTAGGCAGTGAGAGAGGCTACATGAGCGGAGAGAGGTAACTTAAAAATGGGACGGAGGAGAGCTTCTCTACTTAATGACAGCGGGCCGCTGTAGACTCTGGTCCCCCCCCCCCCTTTGCACATCCCTCTGCTGGATTATTCCCCCCTTACTGAGGCGTCTTAGCAAGGATGGAGGGATGAGAGCGGAGAGGGGAGCTTGTTGCCTAATGACTCAGAGACACACACACCGCCTCACAAGAGGGGGCAAATGGCATCCATTAGACTGTCAGCTCTGCTAATTATAGTAAACATGCATTAAACACACATACACCCTGTAATCACGAATGTAAACATACCACTCAGAGAGCGCCTTTGCTTCTCACAGTTCAACCCTTGATGCGTTTTTTTTTCATCTGTGAAAGCAATGAAAGTTTTGCATTATCGTTAGTGAATGGTTTGTTTTAAAGGATCCTCTCTATTAATCCTTTACATTCTAAGACCCTTTATATTGTTTCTGGAGGGAACTCGGTTTACCATCCTCTTTTTAGTTTGTGAATAGGGTTTAACCACCTATTATGCTACTGTACATTCATGTTATTTTGCATTACCTACACACCTTTATACCCATGGTGCTCAGGGTTTATTCACCTATGTTTTTACCACTACATCCCTGGTTGTATTGTGTTTGTATATGAACCCAGGAAGATTACCTCTGATGGGTATGTTAAACTATACTACTGTGGAATAGAGATTCAAATTATATTTGCATGAATGTACTGATCTTCTATCACTGTTGTTTCAGCTCATTGGTGCTCAGTGGCAGGTGCTGGTTATC
This sequence comes from Salmo salar, assembly GCF_965601325.2. Taxonomy (NCBI): domain Eukaryota; kingdom Metazoa; phylum Chordata; class Actinopteri; order Salmoniformes; family Salmonidae; genus Salmo; species Salmo salar. The sequence goes on from NC_138303.1 coordinate 71,792,248, forward strand.
TGCTTCCCCCACCTGGTTATTTGGACACATTGCAGTCTCTCTGGCCATGTGGTTTTTATTGAGTAAATCTCCGCTCAATCAGAACAGGCAGTGGATTGGGGTGATGACATCCTTAGTGGCTTTGCCAACAACTGGATGCATCTGTTTTTTTAGGGATACAGCCATCTTCAACCTAGCTTCCTTTTCTGGTGAGAACTAGATTTGGGAACACCGCTCAGGTGTTTCTTTTACACCTGCTACATTAGGTTAGGATGACTGTGATGGTGATCGGGTCCTGCTTGGGTGATTGGGGATTGGGCATCTTACAACAACTAACCCTTCAAGGTGTTTTCAAGGTATTTTGATCATGTCAGTTATCTGAAAGATGGCTTCTTTTAAAAAGTGTGTGTGCAGTTGTGAATGTATGCTTGTAAGCGTGTGTGCATGCATGTTCGTGAGATTAAAGTTAGGGGTTTATTCTAATGAATAATCAAAATATCAGAAATGACCTACCGGTATCCTCATGTGTTCTGATAACATTGGGCAAATAATTTAGAGTAGGGCTAAAATAACACATTTATTTAAATAATTTGGGAGTGGGAACATGGGACATCAGACAAGACCTATACACACGTCACATTTCATATGACACAGACGCACCCTGACAAGCTTACACACTCCATGTGATAGTTACACACACTAGCAGACGCAAAATGCACGCAATCACAAACACACGGCATGCAGTGATGGACTGGATTGAGAGATGAAGGAAGATTACACACAGCTCTTTAAAATTGGAAATGTAATTTTATTGAAAGACAAGGATATTACATGATTACCCAAAAGAAACAACAAATGACATTGAAGGGCATCTCTTCCATCTCATATAAATGTGATTATTTCAGCATTATTATTATTATTATTATTATTATTATTACTGACCCATACAGGAAATCAGAGTAACATGACTTCATACCATGGCATTGTTGAATAGTTTCTGATTGGCTTGAAGGGCATTTTATAGCGTGCATTATTTAATGCCTGAGAATCTGGTGTTTGGAGGATATACAATTGAAGTCGGAAGTTTACTTACACCTTAGCCAAATACATTTAAACTCAGTTTTTCACAATTCCTGACATTTAATGCTAGTAAAAATTCCCTGTCTTAGGTCAGTTAGGATCACCACTTTATTTTAAGAATGTGAAATGTCATAATAGTAGAGTGATTTATTTCAGCTTTTATTTCTTTCATCACATTCCCAGTGGGTCAGACGTTTACATGCACTCAATTAGTATTTGGTAGCATTGCCTTTAACTTGAGTCAAATGTTTCGGGTAGCCTTCCACAAGCTTCCCACAATAAGTAGGGTGAATTTTGGCCCATTCCTCCTGACAGAGCTGGTGTAACTGAGTCGGGTTTATAGGCCTCCTTGCTGCCAACCCGTGCTTCATGGTTGGGATGGTGTTCTTTGGCTTGCAAGCCTCCCCCTTTTTCTTCTAAGCAATACGATGGTCATTATGGACAAACAGTTCTATTTTTGTTTCATCAGACCAGAGGACATTTCTACAAAAAGTACGATCTTTGTCCCCATGTGCAGTTGCAAACCGTAGTCTGGCTTTTTAATGGAGGTTTTGGAGCAGTGGCTTCTTCCTTGCTGAGCCGCCTTTCAGGTTATGTCGATATAGGACTCGTTTTACTGTGGATATAGATACTTTTGTACCTGTTTCCTCCAGCATCTTCACAAGGTCCTTTGCTGCTGTTCTGGGATTGATTTGCACTTCGCACCAAAGTACGTTCATCTCTAGGAGACCGAAATTGCTCCCAAGGATGAGCCAGACTTGTAGAGGTCTACCTTTTTTTTTCTGAGGTCTTGGTTGATTTCTTTTGAAATTGACTCAAATGTCACTTGGCCTATCAGAAGCTTCTAAGGCTATGCCATAATTTTCTGGAATTTTCCGTGTTGTTTAAAGGCGCAGTCAACTTAGTGTATGTAAACTTCTGACTTACTGGAATTGTCATAGTGAGTTATAAGTTAAATAATCTGTCTAAACAATTGTTGGAAAAATTACTTGTCATCCACAAAGTAGATGTCCTAACTGACTTTCCAAAACTATAGTTTGTTAACACGAAATTTGTGGAGTGGTTGAAAAACGAGTTTTAATGACTCCAACCTAAGTGTATGTAAACTTCCGACTTCAACTGTATTGGCACGGGTGTTGTTAGGCCCGAGACGAAGTCGACACCGGCTTCGAGGCCATTATCACTTTTATACAACGGGTTACCAACATATTCAAATAATGATTTACATATTTTCAAAGTTATTTTGATTCATTTATTCATACTATTTTATCCTTCCACTGACACACATCTATGGTTGCTACCCAAGCCAGCTGGTCGTTTGTTCTATCGGTTCGGTTGCCAGAGATGCGGCCCAGTCGTTCGTTCTATTGGCATACTAGCTGGCAACGTTCTTATCCCTTGCTTGCTAGCTAGCCAACTACAGCTAACTTGTTTTAATGCAAATCAATTTATAACATTTTTGACATGCTTTTTTCTGGATTTGATTGTTGTTTTTCTGTCTCTCACTGTTCAAATAAACCTACCATTAAAATTATAGACTGATCATTTCTTTGTCAGTGGGCAAACTTACAAAATCAGCAGGGGATCAAATACTTTTTCCCTCACTGTATATCCATAAAAATGATGCTGATTCATGATTTCGACTGGCTGAGAAAAGCTGCCTGCCTCTGTCTCATCCCGACTCCCGACACGTTCATCACTATGGGACAGCCGGAGATCGAATTTGAATATTGAAACAATGTTGCAAATTTCAGAGAGACAGACAGACAGCAAGGTTTATTCAGAGCTCCGCTGTTGAAAACGAAATGTTAGTCTAAAAGAAATGAGACAATGTCTAGATGCTTTTAATAGTGAAGATCAAGTTTATAAATTGCCTGGCTTGGCTGATGAGACAGTGGATTGCGCAGTCAGATGGAACAGATTAAATAGACATTTTAACGTCATAGATTTAGCCGGTGGTAACTTGTGGAATAGACACTGGCTGGAAAGCGGTATAACCAATCAGGATTAGACTCACCTGTTGTATAATTCCCTGTAACGCACAGCATGTCAGCACGGTAGAATTCAATGGCTTTTAATTAATTCTTACATGTTCGATGTTTGAGCTGCTTTTGAAAGCAAAAGTTGAATTGAAAACCATTAATGGCATTGTTGAATTCGACTTTCGTAATAGCAAGCTGATAGTTTGGTTAGCTAAACTAGCGAGTATTTTTGGTTACCAAGGCAACTACTGTAGCTATCTAGTAACTTGCTAGCTATTTCTGTAGATGTTGAACACATGTCTACCTGCAAATAAAAAAAATTCTAGTGGCAAATGTAATACATTATAGCCATGGTAGGAAAGGGACAATCAACTCAGGGCTGGATGCATTCTCTGGAAAATAATGCAACTCCGTGCAAGGTGAGTTCCTCTCCGCTAGCGCTTCGTGGAACACACCTTCCACGTCATTCATTGTTTTCCATAGAACGCATAGCCCCTCGTTGATTATCCCTTCCATAAAGCAACATAACTTGTATAACCTAAACCAGCTGGAGACTTTGAGTAGGGCTGCAAAATTCCTGGAACTTTCATTAAATTCCCTGCTTTTCCAGAAAACCTGCTTGGAGGATTCCAGACTTTTTGCTTATTCCCTCCTGATTCCACTAATCCTCCAACCGGGATTTAGGGAAAACCAGGTAATTTATTGAACGTTCCAGGAATTTTGAGACAGCTAGCCACCCATCCTCTTTAGCGATTAAACATTGTGACTTAACTCTCTGAAGTCAGAGAATTGCCAGGAGAGCATAATACAGTATATCCACCACTGCATATAGCTACCGCTATTCTTAATGTCTAGCAAACTGCTCTGTAAGAAATGCCTCTGCTCGGCTGCCTCCAAAGCTGGAATGTAAGAGGTTAAGATCCTATGCTAGCTATATTGCTTTATGCCATGATGAGGTCTGTGTAATTCCCAAAGCTCAATAGAACATAGAAGAATAATAATGGTAAAGACGATTAGCTGTGGATAAAGAAGGGAATAGAAGTGCCTGAGTGGATAGTGTGGGTCGGTGGGGAGTGCCCTGAGTGGACCATGGACAAACCTGACTGACCCATTAAGTGGCCAAGCTGGCAACCCAGGCGGGTAGAGATTCATCCACTTTCTTTATTTCATTTTCATTCAAGTTTTTTTTTAATTTTACAGTTGATCCACTTTCAACGGGGAGTGCTGTCTGGAGTCCATTTCTTCCCCTCTGCTTCAATTACATCATAAGATGTATTTTTTGAAGGGGCTCTGTGTGTCAGTCGCTATGACTTATTGGGACCAAGTAACCATCTAGCGCTGTGTTTGTGGTAATGAAGAGCTTGTGGTCATGAAGAGTTATGAAGAAAAGTGCTTGCCTGTTTGGATATCTTTCCGTCTTTGGTTGGTAGGAACAATTGTTTTATGGTGTTATGTATTGTGCGCAAAGTGGTTGTGGCAATGAACTGTTGTTGGCAAGACTGTGATGACTTATCATTGGTTCCAATAGCTCTGGGAGAGAAATAGTAAGTATTTTGTTAGCAAATTAATTCCCTGTGTTGGCTTACTAAGCATGGTCTTCTTTTTTTTCTTTTTTTACAGTATGTGAGATCTCATGAAGTAGGAGGATCATTTCTTGAAGGGTGACAAGTGTTACACTGACGACAAAGTGCATTTTCCCTTTCTACCAGAAACACTCAACTGTTTTTGATTAAGGCCCCATGCATTTTGCAATTTATTCAGCCAGATGGTCACAACTACACTCAGACAGTTTCCATAAACACCCGCACCAGTAAAAATCCGCTAGCCTTCGAGCTGAACGATGATGGCCAGAGCTTACTCATGATGTTGCACGACGATTTATGTCAATATGTCATCGTTTTTGTCAAAGTATGATATATTTGGGCTTGAAGTGACTAATCTGAACTGCCCACTTTGTGCAAATCCGTATGAATGTGGTGTCTTTTCCTATGATATGACATACAAATCATTTTAAGCCTATGTTTTGTTTCAGGGCTGTGTTTCATTTGAATGTTAGCACCCACCAGCATGGATTTGTTTATTAATCAAAAACAGCTGCAAAGTTATTCCTCTTTGTGACTGAGATGAGCCAAACAGCCTTGTTGCCGCCTGAGCAATTGAGCAAATTAAAATTGTGGGTGTAAACTTGTTTTTGCAGCTCCTTTATTTTACCAGTAAAGTGTAAAATGTTTTATTGAACTAGGCAAGTCAGTTAAGAACAAATTCTTATTTACAATGATGGCCTCCTGCAGGGACGAGGGGCTGGGATAAAATGTGAATATATAGGATAAACACACATCACGATGAGAGACTGAAGACGACAACAGCAACACATGACAACACAGCATTGTAGAAACGCATGACAACAACATGGCAGCAGCACAACATGGTACAAACATTATTGGGCACAGACAACAGCACAAAGGGCAAGAAAGTCGAGACAACAATACATCACGCAAAGCAGCCACAACTGTCAGTAAGAGTGTCCATGATTGAGTCTTTGAATGAAGCGATGGAGAACTATCCAGTGAGTTTTTTTTTTGTTTTTTTGTTGTTGTTGCAGTTCCAGTCACTAGCTGCAGCGAACTGAAAAGAGGAGCGACCCATGGATGTGTGTGCTTTGGGGACCTTTAACAGAATGTGAATGGCAGAACATGTGTTGTATGTGGAGGATGAGGGCTGCAGTAGGTCTCAGATAGGAAGTGAGGCCTAAGAGGGTTTTATAAATAAGCATCAACCAGTGGGTCTTGCGATGGGTATACAGAGATGACCCGTTTAGAGGAGTATAGAGTGCAGTGATGTGTCCTATAAGGAGCATTGGTGGCAAATCTGATGGCCGAATGGTAAAGGACATCTAGCTACTCGAGAGCACCCTTACCTGTCAATCTATAAATTATGTCTCCATAATCTAGCATGTGTAGGATTGTCATCTGAATCAGGGTTAGTTTGGCAGCTGGGGTAAAGAGGAGCCATTACAGTAGAGGAAACCAAATCTAGATGTATCCTTAGCCTGCCGCTTTGATATCTGCTGAGAGAACGACAGTGTACCATCTAGCCATACTCCTAAGTACTTGTATGAGGTGACTTCCTCAAGCTCTAAACCCTCAGAAGTAGTAATCACACCTGTGGGGAGAGGGGCATTCTTCTTATCAAACTACATTACCTTTGTTTTGGAGGTGTTCAGAACAAGGTTAAGGGCAGAGAAACTTGTTGGACACTAAGAAAGCTTTGTTCTAGAGTGTTTAACACAAAATCCAGAGAAGGGCCAGCTGTGTATAAGACTATCATCTGCATATACATGGATGAGAGCTTCCTACTCCCTGAGCTATGTTGATGTAAATTGAGAAGAGCGTGGGGCCTAGGATCGAGCCTTGTGGTACTCCCTTGGTGACAGGCAGTGGCTGCGACAGCAGATTTAAGGACTTTATACACTGCACTCTTTGAGAGAGTTAGCAAACCAGGCCAAAGACCTCTGAGACACCAATATTCCTTAGCTGGCCCACAAGAATAGAATGGTCTACCGTATCAAAAGCTTTAGCCAAGTCAATAAAAATAGCAGCACAACATTGCTTAGATTAAAGGGCAATGGTGACATCATTTAGGACCATGCAGTGACACATCCATAACCTAAGTGGAAACCAGATTGCATACCAGAGAGAATACTATTGACATCAAGAAAGCCAGTCAGTTGATTATTGACTAGTTTTTCCAACACTTGATATGCAGGGCAAAATAGAAATTGCCTCTAACAGTTAGGATCAGCTTGATCAGATAATCCATTGGATAATTTGATGATTTTCACAATTTTTTCTGTATTAAGAGTATAATTGTGTGACATGATAGCATTTTGCAAACTCGCTTCCCCCATCGCCCCAAGATGAATGGTTTTGACCACTAAAGTTTTGCTCCACTGCTTTGATTTGTGTAACGTTAGCTAGAAGTGTCTTCAGATAATGAAAAGCACCTGTGAAGGAAATTCAAGGAACTTATAGTTGCATGTCATTTGCAGTGTACATGATCATGAGCAAAGTCATTGTCGCCTATCATTTCACGTCCCCTGTGAAAACCATGAGCATAGGCTGACTTGGCTTTGCTGTACCTCAGCCTCAGCCTGCCAGCAGCCGACCTACCAAAGGATGCACGTGTCCATTTACTGTAGATGTGTTTTTCTACATTGTATCTTTCAATAGTTACCCATATTACTGGAGCATCAGCTTATTCTTTTTAACTATTTCTATGGCTGCAATTTATGGAAGATGCCAAAACTTTGGAGTTGACAAAAGAGGGCGAAGTCAAAGAGAGGCCGGTGGTTTCCATTTGTGGCAAAGTTTTCCATAAATCGATGCTTATGACAAATCCATCTCCAGAACCAGTCATAGAGCCATCTGGCTAATGTTTTGAATACGGTGTAAAAAAAGCAACAACAAATAACATTAGATAGCAAGATAAGGTTAGCAAGATCTAGGTAGCTAGCAACACTGACAGCTGTTAGTGCCCGATTTTAGTTTATCAACTCCACATGGAAATTCACACACCCAATTCATGAATATGTATAAGTAGTCATTGATATTCTTCGGAGGTGGAACCTACATGTGCATTGCCTTTCTAGGACAGGAAATTACATCAAAATAGTGGCGGCAACTTCCTCTGGGGGTGGGTCCTTTTTAAAGACGTTCTCCAGCTAATTAATAAATCACACACACACAGTTGAAGTCGGAAGTTTACATACACTTAGGTTGGAGTCAACTTATTTTTCAACCACTGCACAAATTTCTTGTTAACAAACTATAGTTTTGGCAAGTCGGTTAGGACATCTACTTTACATGACACAAGTAATTTTTCCAACAATTGTTTACAGACAGATTATTTCACTAATAATTCACTGTATCACAATTGCAGTTGGTCAGAAATGTACATGCACTAAGTTGACTGTGCCTTTAAACGGCTAGGAAAATTACAGAAAAAGACTTGGAAGCTTTTGATTGGCTAATTGGCATCATTTGAGTCAATTGGAGGTGTACCTGTGGATGTATTTCAAGGCCTACCTTCAAACTCAGTGCCTCTTTGCTTGACATCATGGGAAAATCAAAAGAAATCAGCCAAGACCTCAGAAAAAAATGGTAGACCTCCACAAGTCTGGTTCATCCTTGGGAGCAATTTCCAAATGCCTGAAGGTACCACGTTCATCTGTACAAACAATAGTACGCAAGTATAAACACCATGGGACCACGCAGCCGTCATACCTCTCAGGAAGGAGACGCGTTCTCTCTCCTAGAGATGAACATACTTTGGTGCGAAAAGTGCAAATCAATCCCAGAACAACAGCAAAGGACCTTGTGAAGATGCTGGAGGAAACGGGTACATAAGTATCTATATCCACAGTAAAACGAGTCCTATATCAACATAACCTGAAAGGCTGCTCAGCAAGGAAGAAGCCACTGCTCCAAAACCGCCATTAAAAAAAGCCAGACTACGGTTTGCAACTGCACATGGGGACAAAGATTGTACTTTTTGGGAAAATGTCCTCTAGTCTGATGAAACAAAAATAGAACTGTTTGGCCATAATGACCATCGTTATGTTTGGAGGATAAAGGGGGAGGCTTGCAAGCCAAAGAACACCATCCCATCCGTGAAACACGGGGGTGGCAGCATCATGTGTTGTGTGTGTGTGTGTGCTTTGCTGCAGGAGGGACTGGTGCACTTCACAAAATAGATGGCATCATGAGGGAGGAACATTATGTCGATATATTGACGCAACATCTCAAGACATCAGTCAGGAAGTTAAAGGTTGGTTGCAAATGGGTCTTCCAAATGGACAATGACCCCAAGCATACTTCCAAAGTTGTGGCAACATGGCTTAAGGACAACACAGTCAAGGTATTGGAGTGGCCATCACACAGCCCTGACCTCAATCCCATAGAAAATTTGTGGGCAGAACTGAAAAGCGTGTGCGAGCAAGGAGGCCTACAAACCTGATTTAGTTACACCAGCTCTGTCAGAAGGAATTGGCTACCCCAAACGTTTGACCCAAATTAAACAATTTGAAGGCAATGCTACCAAATTGCTACCAAATACTAATTTAATGTATGTAAACGTCTGACCCACTGTGAATGTGATTAAAGAAATAAAAGCTAAAATAAATCATTCTCTACTATTATTCTGACATTTCACATTCTTAAAATAAAGTGGTGATCCTAACTGACCTAAGACAGGGAATCTTTACTAGGATTAAATGTCAGGAATTGTGAAAAAATGAGTTTAAATGTATTTGGCTAAAGTGTATGTACAATTCTAACTTCAACTGTATGCATGTATATGTGTATGAATAATCTCATTATTTTATAAATCTTTGTTGAAAAGTGATATCCAAAGTATAAGTAAAGTACCCCTCTCCCAACTCCAGGTGTGCTGGCCCAGATCCAGATGCCGCAGAGGACCATGGAAGTGATCGAGGGTCAGAAAGTGGTGCTGCAGGCCTGGTACAGCACCAGCTCCCTCACTGTCAAGAACACCGTTCTCTGGAACTTTGTGGCCAATAACACCCAACTGGTGAGTGTGTTTTAGGATCTGTTTTGTTGTGTGTGGTGCCTCTAGCATCTGTGCTGATCGTCTGACGATTTAAGGGCTGTCCTCACTTGAGATGCGTACAGTAACTTGAACTTTTGCACCAAACATTAAGGCAAAGGCATATTTGCTGTGACATATCATAAGTCTACAATAAAATGTACCTGCATTAGCTCTGCATACAAGTTACATACTGCCTTGTCAGAAGTACTTTGTACATGGAAAGGTTTTTTGGTGTAAAAATTAAACTCATCTGTAATATTGCCTTTTTTTTAAGTCAACTTGAAATGATGAATGTATTCTATTTTGTTAGGTTTTGTTTTAATGTTAAACTCTGACTTCTGTGACGCTTCACATAATTTGTCTGAGTATTCAGAAAAATATGTTTATGTTCTGTCCGGTTTTTGCTCAAAAGCTTCCAATGAAAACTGAAAATCTGACTTGCTTGGCCATCTGTGGCTGTAACGTGGAGGATTATTATCATGAAGGATGTTTGACTGCTGTTATACTGTTAATCTGGCAACGCTCTTCCTTTGGAAACCCTCCTAAATGAATCAAATAAAAGCCTTAACATTCCATATATCCACTGTATTTTACCCTTGCTTGAAAATGCATACATTTGAAATGTAACATTTCTGAAAATTAGGCCATCAAGTGAAACAATGCTAAACCACTGAACAGAGTTGTGATTTTGGGGTAAGGTTGGGTTTAACCCTTTACAAAACAAAAACAAATTAAGCTGGTGAAAGTGGGCCATAACTGTCATCTGACTTTTTCCCCCAAACTTACATCCACAGACAATGTTATCTAATGACCTATGTGGGTTTATACTGTATGTTTGCTTATTCCAGATTATCCTACCATAGTATACAGACGGACCAAGTCCCAAAGGGGATCAAACAAACACAAAAAGTCCACTACAGTAGCATTCACCAGCAGTTGATTGGGAGATTGCAGTTGTTGACCTTGAGATGGCAAGCTGCTTTGGCTAAAGGCCCAGTCATGGGGTGGTAGTCTGACATAACTAGAGAACCCTTATCTCAACTCTGTTTCACTTGTTTGCATAAAGGTCTATATGATTTGAAAGAATGTGGTTTTGTTATTATCTTCTAATCTCTTTGTCATATTTTAAAGTACTCTAATTATATTCCTACTCAAATACTTTTCATGGCTCTATTAAGAACATAACATCAGCTAAGAGAACATCTTGGTAATGGCAGATGGTGTAAAATTAAGAAAAGGACAGTATTTTTGAGGGAGCTTTGCAACAATCTTCATGGCTCTTGTCCCCACCATCCACCCCACACAGATCATCTCGTACACCCCAGACTCGATCAGTTTTGGCAGCCCCCAGTTCGGGGAGCGTGTGGGCTTCACAGCCACCATGCCCTCAACCAACCTGTCCCTGTACATCAACAACACGCAGGAGTCGGACTCAGGACGCTACCTCTGCCAGGTCATCATCCCCGGGGCAATGGGCCTGACTGGAGAACTTAGCCTCAACGTCAATGGTAAGGACAAGGAGACCCCTTATGCAGTTCTTGTAGTTTATGTAGTCATACAGCATTCCATCTGTGTATTCTTATAAGAGCTGTATATGAAGAATGAGGCAATCATGTACATACAGTGCATTCTGAAAGTATTCAGACCGTTGTACTTTTTCCACATTTTGTTACGTTACAGCCTTACTCTAAAATGGATTAAATAAAAACATCATCAATCTACACACAATACCCCATAATGACATAGCAAAAACTGTTTTTTAGACTTTTTTGCGAAATGTGTAAATGTGATATTTCACTTTATTTAAGTATTCAGACCCTTTACTCAGTACTTTGTTGAAGCACCTTACAGCAGCGATTACAGCCTTGAGTATCACGCTACAAGCTTACCACACCTGTATTTGGGGAGTTTCTCCCATTCTTCTCTGCAGATCCTCTCAAGCTCTGTCAGGTTGAATGGGGAGCGTCGCTGCACAGCTATTTTCAGGTCTCTCCAAAGATGTTCGATCAGGTTCTGTGAAAGAAGAATGGGAGAAACTCCCCAAATAGAGGTGTACCAAGCTTGTAGTGTCATACCCAAGAAGACTTGTGGCTGTAATCACTGCCAAAGGGCTGGGCCACTCAAGGACATTCAGAGACTTGTCCCAAAGCCACTCCTGCATTGTCTTGGCTGTGTGCTATGGGTTGTTGTCCTGTTGGAAGGTGAACCGTCAAGTCAGTCTGACAACCTGCTCCAGAGTGCTCAGGACTTCATCAAGGATCCCTCTGTACTTTGTTCCGTTCATCTTTCTCTCTATCCTGACTAGTCTCCCAGTCCCTGCCACTGAAAAACATCCACCACCATGCTTCACCATAGGGATGGTGCCAGGTTTCCTCCAGATGTGACGCTTGGAATTCAGGCCAAAGATTTACATTTTGGTTTCATCAGACCAGAGAATCTTGTTTCTCATGGTCAGAGTATTTTAAGTGCATTTTGGCAAACTCGAAGCACGCTGTCGTACCTTGTACTCAGGAGTGGGTTCCGTCTGGCCACTATACCATAATGGCCTGATTGGTGGAGTGCTGCAGGGATGGTTGTCCTTCTGGAAAGTTATCCCATCTCCACAGAGGAACTCTGGAGCTCTGTCAGTCACCACCGGGTTCTTGGTCACCTCCCTGACCAAGGCCCTTCTCCCCCGATTGCTCAGTTTGGCCTGGCGGCCAGCTGTAGGAAGAGTCTTGGTGGTTACAAGCTTCTTCCATTTAAGAATGATGGAGGCAACTTTGTTCCTGAGGACCTTCAATGCTGCAGACATTTTATTGGTACCCTTCCCCAGATCGGTGCTTCTACACAATCCTGTCTCGGAGCTCTACAGACAATTCTTTCGACCTTATGGTGTGGTTTTTACTTTGACATGCACTGTCAACTGTGGGACCTTTTATATAGACAGGTGTGTGCCTTTCCAAATCATGTTCAATCAATTGAATTTACCAAAGGTGGACTCCAATCAAGTTTGAGAAACATCTCAAGAATGATCAATGGAAACAGGATGCACCTGAGCTCAATTTTGAGTTTCATAGCAGTGTCTGAATACTTAAAGTACCAGTCAAAAGTTTGGACACACCTACTCATTCAGCTGTTTTTCGTTATTTTGACTAATTTCTACGTTGTAGAATAATAGTGAAAGACATCCAAACTATGAAATAACACATTTTGAATCATGTAGTAACCAAAGTATATTTGCAGACACTTGGCATTCTCTCAACTAGCTTATGCTTTTCCAACAGTCAAGGAGTTCTCACAAATGTTAAGCACTTGTTGGCTGCTTATCCTTCACTCTGCGGTCCATCTTATCCCAAACCATCACAATTGGGTTGAGGTTGGGTGATTGTGGAGGCCAGGTCATCTGATGCAGCACTCCATAACTCTCCTTGGTCAAATAGCACTTACTCAGCCTGGGGGTGTGTTTTGGGTCATTGTCCTGTTGAAAAACAAATGATAGTCCCACTAAGCGCAAACCAGATGGGATGGCGTGTTGCTGCAGAATGCTTTGGTAGCCAAGTGGGCCTTGAATTCTAAATAAATCAGTGTCACCAGCAAAGCACCCCCACACCATCACACTTCCTTCCCCATGTTTCACGGTGGGAACCACACACGAGGAGAATATCTGTTAATATACTTCGCGTCTCACAAACCGGTGGTTGGAAACAAAAATCTCAAGTTTAGACTCATCAGACCAAAGGAGAAATTTCCACCGGTCTAATGTCCATTGCTCATGTTTCTTGGCCCAAGCAAGTCTCTTCTTCTTCAAATTGGTGTCCTTTAGTAGTGGTTTCTTTGCAACAATTCGACCTTGTAGGCCTGATTCACACAGTCTCCTCTGAACAGTTGATGTGTCTGTTACTTGGTAAGCATTTACTTTGGCTGCAATTTCTGAGGCTGGTAACTCTAATGAACTTATCCTCTGCAGCAGAGGTAACTCTGGGTCTTCCTTTCCTGTGGCAGTCCTCATGAGACAGTTTCATAGCGCTTGATGTTTTTTGCATCTGCATGTGAAGAAACTTTCAAAATTCTTGACATTTTCCTGATTGACTGACCTTCATGTCTTAAAATAATGGACTTTCATTTCTATGCTTATTTGAGCTGTTCTTGCCGTAATATGGAGTTGGTCTTTTACCAAATAGGTCTATCTTCTGTATACCCCCCTACCTTGTCACAACACAACTGATTTGCTCAAACGCATTAAGACGGAAAGAAATTACTCAAATTAACTTTTAACAAGGCACACCTGCTAATTGAAATGCATTCCAGGTGACTACCTAATGAAGCTGGTTGAGAGAATGTCAAGAGTGTTCAAAGATGTTATCAAGGCAAAGGGTGGCTACTTTTTAAGTATCGCAAATATAAAATATATTTTGATTACTACATGATTGGTTACTTCATGATTCCATATGTGTTATTTCATAGTTTTGATGTCGTCACTATTATTCTACAATGTAGACAATAGTAAAGCATAAAGAAAAACCCTGGAATGAGTAGGTGTGTCCAAATTTTGACCAGTACTGTATGTAAATAAGATATTTCTGGGTGGGTTTTCTCGAAAAACCTGTTTTTAACTTTGCTATTTTGGGATAGTGTGTGTGTAGATTGAGGAAAATGTATTTTTTTTTTCTTCTTTCCATTTTAGAATAAGGCTGTAACAAATGTGGAAAAGGGAAGGGGTGCACGCACACTTACAGATGTGCTGTACTTGCAGTTATACCCACATATATAGTACATGCGCACCACATACAGGAACATGTGTGTACAGGTATCTTAATACAATAGTTTGTCAGTTTGCCACTACCCTAAATCCTAAACATTATTTTATCAGTTGTTATTCAAATACTGTCTCTAACTCAGCATCTCATCACAAATGGTCAACTAACTATCTCTTAAACCTCTCTCCTATGTCTCAGTCCCTCCTGCTGTCCCAGAGTGCTCTCTGTCAGGGAAGCCTGTTCTGAAGGGCAACGTCACACTGAGCTGCAAGTCCAAGTCAGGAAAGCCCATCCCAATGTACAAGTGGAAGAAGACCAGCCCCCCGTCCGAGGTCTTCTTCTCTCCCATGCTCAGTGAGTAACTACCTGCTGTGTGACATCTGGAACATGGTGGCCTAGCTTTATTAACCAACATCCTAATAATTTTTCGGGGCTTACTATGAAATAGTGTATTTATTGTAGTTGTCCTATATTTCAGCTAGAGCGTGCTCTATTTCTACAGTTTGATGAGAATAAGAACTTTGAGAGTACTGTAATAGTATGTAGTTCAGCCAAGTTGTTGTAAGCACCTAATGTGAGTTGCTCTGGATTAGAAAGGTACTGTATCTACAATAAGCACATGTAATGACAAAGCAGAGGGTATAACTTTGCCAGTGGCAAAGGGTTTTGGAAAGTGAAATGTGAATTGAGACAATCAGGTCTCACTTTACATGATGTGTCCTAAAGTTACAGGCGCTAGGTAATGACAGTGTAACCACATCCAGGTATAACAATTGTGAGTGTTATTTCAATCTGTACTTAGTAATACACTACATGCGTATGTGGCTACCATGTATCTATGTGGATTTAAGGACACTTAATGTAAAATGGCACAGGCAATCAAAAGGATGGTGAATAAACACATCTGACTTTCTTTTGGTATGCCTGTGTCATTGTTCTGTTCCGTTTTGGTTTTGACTTGGAGATTTAGCTGCTAATCTGTTTGGAACAAGATTAAAGCACAGATGAGGTTGAATCCTCATTTGACTCGCCTCAAATGCACTCGTTTGAACCTCTCTTCCAAATGCATAGTCAGTGTTCCCATAGTTAGATCAATTATTTCCTCTCCTTTATGGTATGCAGTAATTAGATAGGTATCCCACATTGTTTGGTACATTTTATTTTCTGGTTAGTAGGGATTTAATGATGAGGAATTTCATATGACGAATACACGGTGTCCATATAAGGACAGCCACAGCCTCAGTAAGACTGACAATGCTGTCCTAATATGGACACTGTATAAGTTTATCTCTCTTTGTGTGTGTGTGTGTGTGTGTGTGCGTGCGTGCGTGCGTTACAGATGAAAAAACAGGCACGCTGAAGCTGAGCAACTTGAGCAGCAGCATGTCGGGGAAGTACGTTTGTACGGCCAGCAACACAGCTGGCAATGACAGCTGCTACATCAACCTGGAGGTCATTACCTGTACGTACTGAAGTACCCACATGACTCACTATACACTATATCGACCAGTCAGAATGTAGAGAAATGTGCTTCCTAATATTGTTGACTCCTGGTACGTGAAATGGCTTAGAAAACCAGAGCATGCAGATATCCAGAGCAAGTAATTAACAATGAATTTTAATCGGGACTGATGCACTGCCCTTCACTTAAATGTGCATTCCTCTAAAAAGGGTGTAATGCACATTTCATGTTTATTTAAAAAAAAAATTGTATATATTAATTTGTTTTGTTGAAATTCCTGCACTAGGTAGCTAAGTCATCTCTCTCTCTCTCATCTAGGACCCACTAAAGTTTTATTTCCTCAAAACGTGGTCTGGTAGACTCTAGATTAGATGCAATAAAGCTTTTTTTTAAAGGAAACATCAATTTGGTGGAAAAGGCCATGCAGGGATGCTGTTCTGTTAAATAAATTCATCGAAATTGAATGAGGTTTAATAGCCTTTTTTGTATGTACGTTCTTTGTGTCTTTACGCGTCCACAAAAAAGTCAACTCTGCCTAGTCCTTTAAAAACACTGAACAGTCACAGGCTGCTGTTCTTGCACTGTTGGGGGAAGAGAGCTGAGTAGAGTTCATGTAAAAACAGGACTAATGTACAAAAACACGACACTACCGTAGTTTTATCGTTTCATCCACAAAGGCTCTTGATCCGGCTGAAGTTATTTACCCTGGAGAGTGAAGGTACTATTCCACAGATCTGTAGTGCAAATGTGTATGTGTGTTTCCCCAGCGACTAATGCAGGGATGATTGCTGGAGCCACGGTGGGCTCTGTGTTGGTCTTCATATTCATCATCCTCTTCCTCATCTACCTTCTGAGGCGAAAGAGAGACTATGAAGAGGACCGGGCCAACGACATCAAGTTAGACTCCCTTTCACAATATTGATGTGTTGCATGCGTTCATGTGCCCAAATGCATGTCAGCCAGTCTCTCACCCCTTTTCCCTTGCTCCCTCTCTCTTTCCCTCCTCTCTTTTTCCCCTCTTCATCCCCAGGGAGGACGCTCAGGCGCCCAAGCGCATCTCGTGGGCCAAGAGCGCCGGCTCAGGATCGGACGTGGTCTCCAAGAACGGCACACTCTCCTCCATCACCACCACTGCCAACAGACCCCACCAGAGGGAGCCCTCGTCCCAGCACCACCACCACCTCCAGCATTATCCCCAACGCCCTCCCTCTGAGACAGCCTCCATCATCACAGCCACAGGCAGCGTCTCTGGCTACCGAGCTGGACCACGCCATGGAGCCTCCACCCACGCCGTGCCGGACTACGGCTACAACGTGGCTACACCCCTGCCCCGCGGTCATCTGGCTAATTCTGCAGCATCCAGTGCCAACGGTAGCCCCATGCCCAGAACCAAGCACCCACAGTCCTATACCCAGCCCCAGGCAGTACCTGCTTCCCCGCGCCCACCACCTCTGCCCACCATTGTGACTGCGTCCAACATCTCCCGCATGGGAGGGGTGCCCATCATGGTGCCAGCTCAGAACCAGGCTGGCTCGCTGGTGTAACGCCAGTCTGCCATGGTGCGTTGTCCCTTTACCCTTCAACGCTGTACTTACTCATGTAGATTTTCAAAAGGAAAAGATTCAACTGCCACTAAGATATGTCTAATTCGAGCATTAAAGCTTGAATTGGCCTTCGAGAAGCTTGGGGCATTTGACCCGGTCAAAATGCAGTGAGATCAGTAGTAAGACCTTAAAAGAGATGGACTGTGTTGCTACATAAGGCAGTTTTATTTAAGTATATGGAAGTACATTTTTTTTTACACTTTTTATACTCAGTTTGTGTGCTAAGGATGCATAGATCTGGATTTCATACATTTGTGCAGTATCTTTTTTTAAATTATTATTGTACTATCGATCAATGTATGTTTTACAAAGTTTTCCAATGCAACTTTTTTCGAGATTGTATTTACTCTATCTACCATGTCCTATGAAGGCCATTCTATGACATCACTTTAAAAATGGGGACAAGATGTCATGACACCCACTGGTCAATGCGTGTGTGTGTGCCTGTGTATTACAGCAAGAACAGTCAATGCGTGGATCCCACTGATGTTTTACTTTATGCATTCCGCGCAGATTGTATCGATGTATGTATGACAACTGTAGATTAGGACCAAATAAAATAAATATATATGTTTTAATTGTCATACACGGATAGGTGCAGTGAAATGTGTTTTACAGGGTCAGCAATAGTAGTGCTGCACCCCTGGAGCAAATTAGGATTATGTGCCTTGCTCAAGGGCACATTGACAGATTTTTACCTTGTTGGCTGGGGTATTCAAACGCTTTAAGCACTAGGCTACCTGCCACCCTGTGCTTCAAACCAAATTTGCATATATTATACATTTTATTCTCAAATATGGTGGACTAGAATGACTTTCTGCAACATTTTCTAAATCCTAGGTAATCCGTTGCCTTTTCATGTACCTTGTATAAAACTTCACGCCAATGCTCTTTAGACACAGCGCTTAAAACGTTACTATTTTACTGCATAGGAATAGCTTATAGTATAAAATACAATTTGACACATTTTATCAATTACATTTGAATTTATCGACTAAGATGGTGGTTATATATGGTTCCACCATTGAGTTGTAATGATTTTTGGTTGCTCTCCACAAGGAAATTGTAAATAAGATATTTACTATTTTTCTTTCAATTGTATTTGAGGCTATTTGTTGGACTGGATACAAAACCAAAGAGGTTTCAACTTGTCAACATCCCAAGCTGATGACAAATATATTAATGGTTAATAGACCCAAAAGGTGTCACATCAAATGAGTCTAAGATGAGGCATAAAAGATACAAGGCATAAAACAATTCCAACGTGATATTGGCTATGTCACTGATCAAACTACCCTTGAGACAATCTGGACTTCTTTGATAGCATTTACTTTGGCAAAACTCTACTGTCCAATTTTTACCCTTAGTCTTGATTGCTCTATTCAGACATGTCTGTGTGTAGCAAGGTAATATTGTTCCACTAGGTTATGAACAAGATACTTGTAGTAGATTCAAGAAACAAAGCGTGGCACATAATAGACTACTCATTAAATATGAAGTGGAGGTTTGTGTCACTTTAAATCCGAGGACTGGTTCATATTAATGGCTGGAGTTAAATGAATAGAACAGCTTAAATGAAGCATGTAGGTTTTCCTTCTAAGCCTATCCTCAACCTCTGTATCACTGGAGAATAGCTATTGCCAGTACACTGGAGCAGAGAGACACTGTTGGAGCTAGGAACACAAGCATTTCGCTACACCTGCAATAACATCTGATAAACATATGTATGCGACCAATAAAATGTTATTTGATTTGATGTAAGACACAGTCTTATGTCCGTTTTTATGCGCACAGAAGGTCAGACCGGAAGAAAAGCCAAATGCTAAAAAGGATTAGCCACGACATCGCTGAGGATGTGTGACAATTTTTGTTGTATGGAGACTAGCTCAGACTCAAAATAACATATAGTATGTGACATACTTGTATGTGTAGTGGTATTCAATGGCAAATGCTTTTGCTGTTTTTTAAAGATAAAAATATGAAACAATGTTCAAGACTGGCCATTTGTGATACTGTAATGTATATGCATTATGTAGTACAAAGATAGAATTACAAAACACAAACACAAAATGATAACATTGAATATCACAGAACATCTTATAAATACTAGTAATCGATTAGTTATAACTGATAATGGAACGTAAGAAGACACACTGATGGCTGTTGTGCAAATGTATGTATGTATATATGCTCAACCATAGACAACTATGTACAGTGTTTAAGTTTCTTCAACTTATATGTATATTGAAAATACTCTCTCAATATTTTTAATTAAAAGAGGAATGGTTGTAAAGGTGTATAATTTATTTATTTTACCACCTGGAGAAAGCATTACACCTGTATGATCCAATAACCAATATCTCAGACCGGATGAGTAACAATGAATGTGTGAAGGCCTACAACATTATGGGCCATATCTTAAATTAACTTGTCATCAGTGCATGATTTTGTTCATGGAAAGAGAAATCCAAACAACCTTTTTTCTTTTGTCATCACCCTGTGGCCTAAATATAACTTTGCAGTTTGCATTCACTCCTGCCATCTATTGGTTGTGAAGATTATTGCATACAAAAATGGGGGAAAGACATGCAGTATATGGATTCCAAGATTAAGTGCAGAATTACAAGATATGAAAATGAGCTGAAATGGATCCAAATATAACACTCGGGACCAGTTTTCTCAGTTGGAAGAGTTTTCTAGTCCAGGACTAATCTGTCTGGGAGACTGATCCTTCTCACTGGGCACACCAAGTCATTTCAATGTGGATATTTAGGTAATATTTGGTTGAGATGTTGATCAATAACATTACAACCTATTAACCCACTCAAAAAGAAAGCCAAAAGTTTGTTGAATTTTCAAAGTGTTATAGCAATGCTTTCAACCATCTAAACGCAGAACTAAATTCCAATTGAAAAAAACAATGTCATAGTTTTGGTTTAGTTGTCACCCAAATGTCTATCCCTGTGCCTTCAACCATTTTAAAGCACAGCAAAATTCAAACGAGAATACAATGTCAGATGTTTGTTTATACAACAGATAAATGTGTTATCACTGTACTTCATCAAATGACCTGCATTGCAGTTGAGATTACATGAAAGTACATGGTGCAAGTGCTCAATGACATTCTGCGCAGATTATTACCGCAATTGTGAAGTTCTCCACAAATCTGCGGCCAGGGCCTGCGTTACGGGTGGGATTTAGGGGGCCTGGCTCGCACTACCAAAACCTTGCCCGTTCAAATAAGGTATTGAAATGTTGATCATTTATTTGAGCGAGACACGTGCCGACACTCATAAATCTCAGATAAAGCATCGGAGCGATAGAAATCGCACCACTCTGTCTCAGCATGGGTAGACCATGTATCTGATGCTGTCTGGACAAAAAAAATTATGGCATCTCATACTATTTCTGTCCAGACAGCATCAGATCCATGGGCTAGATATTGTAAAACAGAGGAGCCATGTATTGCTCGCTCAGATGCTTTCTCCAGTGAGAGAGTTTCAGCAGAGAGGAAGAGGTGACAGAGGGCTCACTAGCCAAAATCTGTCCAGAATAAGCCCAATGCATTTCTATGGGCTTAATACGCAGACCTAAACTTGTCGCCTGCTTTCCCGCCTTCGGGGCAACAACTCCCATTGTTAGGGCAGCGACATGAGCATCTCGTCATTATATACAGATTTCTGGTTTCAGCCATTTGCAAATTGGAAAGGAAAGTGGGCGAGTCCACGGTTCAGATCCTGGCTTTCCCTGAAGTAAATTGATGTTTTACCAAATTGATATAATTGCTCTTGTCTTTGATCATATTTGATCATATTACTCCCGTGCTAGCCTCTCTACACTGGCTTCCTGTTAAGGCAAGGGCTGATTTCAAGGTTTTACTGCTAACCTACAAAGCATTACATGGGCTTTCTCCTACCTATCTTTACGATTTGGTCCTGCCGTACATACCTACACATACGATACGGTCACAAGATGCAGGCCTCCTTATAGACCCTAGAATTTCTAAGCAAACAGCTGGAGGCAGGGCTTTCACCTATAGAGCTCCATTTTTATGGAATGGTCTGCCTATCCATGTGAGAGACGCAGCCTCGGACTCAACCTTTAAGTCTTTATTGAAGACTCATCCCTTCAGTAGGTCCTATGATTGAGCGTAGTCTGGCCCAGGAGTGTGAAGATAAATGGGAAAGCACTGGAGCTACGAACCGCCCTTTCTGTCTCTGTCTGGCCGGTTCCCCTCTCTCCACTGGGATTCTCTGCCTCTAACCCTATTACAGGGGCTGAGTCACTGGCTTACTGGTGCTCTTCCATGCCGTCCCTAGGAGATGTGATCTTCCTGTCCGGGTTGGCGCCCCCCCTTGGGTTGTGCCGTGGTGGAGATCTTCGTGGGCTATACTCGGCCTTGTCTCAGGATGGTAAGTTGGTGGTTGAAGATATCCCTCTAGAGGTGTGGGGGCTGTGCTTTGGCAAAGTGGGTGGGGCAATATCCTGCCTGTTTGGCCCTGTCGTCTGGGTTCTCTGTCATAGTCATTTTGAGGGAGTACGCACACATACAAGTACCTGGTCTGCTGCAGGAAAATGTAGGAAAGTGTCCAATTGGAGAAGTCTGATTTCTGATTGTGTTAACTCACCATGTCCATCACCAATAAACTGAGCTCCTCAGTCATTTTTTCTTTGTCTCACACAGTAAGGCAATGAACTATTTTTTAACATCCATTGCGAATGATAATAGTTCCTCACAGTAGTTCCTCACAGTATTTAAAAAATCTTTGACACTCTCCCGACCTCGCCGATCACCAAGCCTCGGTGTGAAAGTGCATAATATGAGTGCTGATCCCAGATATCCAGTGGAAACTTTACACAAAACAGCTGTCTGCCTCAAGCTCACTGGTGGGGGACTTGACGGCCCAGAATAGGCTCGTTGATACAGTTGCAAGTTTTCTAGAGACAGCTTCAGGCCGGACCCAGTTGATTGATTTGATACAATGTTGCTCTTTACTAGAGATCACAGGAGGCTGGTTATTGAACACGTTTCCACGTCTTGTTTTTATAAGAAACATTGTTGGAAATTCCAAATTGTTTGCATATTACATTTACATTACATTTAAGTCATTTAGCAGACGCTCTTATCCAGAGCGACTTACAAAATGGTGCATTCACCTTATGATATCCAGTGGAACAACCACTTTACAATAGTGCATCTAAATCTTTTAAGGGGGGGGGGTTAGAAGGATTACTTTATCCTATCCTAGGTATTCCTTAAAGAGGTGGGGTTTCAGGTGTCTCCGGAAGGTGGTGATTGACTCCGCTGTCCTGGCGTCGTGAGGGAGCTTGTTCCACCATTGGGGTGCCAGAGCAGCGAACAGTTTTGACTGGGCTGAGCGGGAACTGTGCTTCCTCAGAGGTAGGGGGGCCAGCAGGCCAGTGGTGGATGAACGCAGTGCCCTTGTTTGGGTGTAGGGCCTGATCAGAGCCTGAAGGTATGGAGGTGCCGTTCCCTTCACAGCTCCGTAGGCAATCACCATGGTCTTGTAGCGGATGCGAGCTTCAACTGGAAGCCAGTGGAGAGAGCGGAGGAGCGGGGTGACGTGAGAGAACTTGGGAAGGTTGAACACCAGACGGGCTGCGGCGTTCTGGATGAGTTGTAGGGGTTTAATGGCACAGGCAGGGAGCCCAGCCAACAGCGAGTTGCAGTAATCCAGACGGGAGATGACAAGTGCCTGGATTAGGACCTGCGCCGCTTCCTGTGTGAGGCAGGGTCGTACTCTGCGAATGTTGTAGAGCATGAACCTACAGGATCGGGTCACCACCTTGATGTTAGTGGAGAACGACAGGGTGTTGTCCAGGATCACGCCAAGGTTCTTAGCACTCTGGGAGGAGGACACAAGGGAGTTGTCAACCGTGATGGTGAGATCATGGAACGGGCAGTCCTTCCCCGGGAGGAAGAGCAGCTCCATCTTGCCGAGGTTCAGCTTGAGCTGGTGATCCGTCATCCACACTGATATGTCTGACAGACATGCAGAGATGCGATTCGTCGCCTGGTTATCAGAAGGGGGAAAGGAGAAGATTAATTGTGTGTCGTCTGCATAGCAATGATAGGAGAGACCATGTGAGGATATGACAGAGCCAAGTGACTTGGTGTATAGCGAGAATAGGAGAGGGCCTAGAACAGAGCCCTGGGGGACACCAGTGGTGAGAGCGCATGGTGCGGAGACAGATTCTCGCCACGCCACCTGGTAGGAGCGACCTGTCAGGTAGGACGCAATCCAAGCGTGGGCCGTGCCGGAGATGCCCAACTCGGAGAGGGTGGAGAGGAGGATCTGATGGTTCACAGTATCAAAGGCAGCAGATAGGTCTAGAAGGATGAGAGCAGAGGAGAGAGAGTTAGCTTTAGCAGTGCGGAGAGCCTCCGTGACACAGAGAAGAGCAGTCTCAGTTGAATGCCCAGTCTTGAAACCTGACTGATTAGGATCAAGAAGGTCATTCTGAGAGAGATAGCAGGAGAGCTGGCCAAGGACGGCACGTTCAAGAGTTTTGGAGAGAAAAGAAAGAAGGGATACTGGTCTGTAGTTGTTGACATCGGAGGGATCGAGTGTAGGTTTTTTCAGAAGGGGTGCAACTCTCGCTCTCTTGAAGACGGAAGGGACGTAGCCAGCGGTCAAGGATGAGTTGATGAGCGAGGTGAGGAAGGGGAGAAGGTCTCCGGAAATGGTCTGGAGAAGAGAGGAGGGGATAGGGTCAAGTGGGCAGGTTGTTGGGCGGCCGGCCGTCACAAGACGCGAGATTTCATCTGGAGAGAGAGGGGAGAAAGAGGTCAAAGCACAGGGTAGGGCAGTGTGAGCAGGACCAGCGGTGTCGTTTGACTTAGCAAACGAGGATCGGATATCGTCAACCTTCTTTTCAAAATATCATAGCTAAACAGCGCTGGACTTGGTTAAAACCCTGGATGGTAGACCAAAGGGGAGCTGTAGATAGTTCAATTCTCCAGTAGGAAGTGCTGCCCACACTTTCTGATAGTGGATATAACATTGAAGATCTGATGTTGTTTTAAAGATACAAGTTCAACATATTTTTAACAAGGTTTCTCGATGTTGAAATTTAGTTACCATGTCGACCTAGTCCTGTGGTTGAGATTTCACCCTTAAAACAACCATTTATGTTGATTACTTTTTTCAAATCCAATGTCTTTTCCACGTAGATTCCATGTCACAATACGTTGACGAATTATGTTAAAACAACGTTGAGGTTGTTCCCAGTGGGTTGTGTTGCCTTGATTCAGTCAACAGAGAGAAGGGACAAAAAAACACATCTGGCACACAGTTTTAGGGTAGCATGTTTATTTGAACTTGCGATTAGCAATGTAGTATTCTCCTACGTGGCTCACAGGAATTCATAAATAAGTAGGCCTATACCGTATTCAAATGAGCCCATGTCATCAGTGACAATGAAAACTCAATGATAAAACTCCATGTGACAGAATGGGGTGACACATACTCTGATTATTCATTAAATAAAAGTATAAAATAAACAAAACAACAGTACATGATGGCCTATATGAAATATAAGATCACAGTAAAAAGAAATTATCAAAAGTCTGAAGAGCACTGAATATTCAAACATTATTGGTTGAAATAACAAAAACATTCAAATATACTGCACCCGTAATATTAAGCTACAGTACTAGCATGGCAGAAAAGGTAAATGGCTTTTTTATTCAAATTTGTTAAGTTTACAGGTTATTGTCCTCGAATAATGAGAGAAATGTTCAGTCCAGATTTCCTACATTTAAGTTGAACCCATCAATCCTCAATAATCTGTACAAGGTGACATATGGGTAGACAGACAAAATGGCATAAGAACCAAACCCCTTTTAGGCCTGAGGTACAGTGAAGTAAAACATAGCCATGTGAATATCTGATATCAAATAATCTCTGTAAAAAATAGAAAATAAAACTAAAAACGAATCCCTGTATAACTGTGTGGTCAGTATTAGCTTATCATGCTCTGAAAAGAGATCAGTAAGTCAGTTCTTCAACGGGGGTACAGTGGCCCCATACACTAGTATTCAGGCGGCTGCCATTTTGGCTCTGGACGGATCTTAGTGTGCAGGAAGGACAAGGTGAGCTCAGCAAAAGGCAGTAGTTTTATTACATGAGTTAGGTACAATGATTTAGATGGTAATGATCCATGGCTGATTATGAAACAGGGGGGAGCTCATGCAGCTTGGACTGGAGGAGGGGTGGAGGGTTACCAGATTGGAGAGCCCTCTCCGAAGTCTCCGTCAGAGAGCAGCCCATGGCTTGAATTCTTTAAGTAGGACACAGCACTGGAGAAGAAAAATAGATTGATAATTAGGAATACTTCAATCATCGTTATAATAATTATCATCATAATGTCATCGCCTAGTCTTCGTCAACTGTGCTAATCAAATTAGCTAAAAAACATTATAATGAGCCTTTTTTTTCTTACAGGCACATTTCAAATTAAATAAGTTCAGACAGGAAATTCACATTAATCTAACCATTTATTAGAAAATAGAAGACAACCCATTACCATTATAATAAACTACAGGCAGTGAGAGAGATATTCCAATGCCCCTGATGGTAACAAAACCAAACGGGTGGAGGCTGGGGTGGTGGTAGGCTAGCAGAAAACAGACAACGCATGGCAGGTGGCAACAATAGTTGCAGCAGCAACATTAAGCAGCAAAGACATGCCAAGCATACAGCTTAGCTTGGTCCTTTGGTATAGCATGGCACAGGAAATGCCAGGGTAGTGGGTTTGATTCCTGGGACCACTCATACGTAAAATGTATCCATGCTTGACTAAGTCACTTTGGATAAAAGCGGCTGCTAAAAATGGCATATATTTATATTATTATAGTGGAGCCGCAATGCAGCAGCAGATGATGTGTGTGCAGATCTGGTCAATTTAAATAGCCATATTAGGGTAGGACGTGTTGTTTGAATCCAATTGGTGCAATCTCAGCTGATTCTATGAAACATTCGATATGCAAACACTTGAGTTTCCCATCGGAACAGGCTTCACTTAACTATTATAGCAGTGGAATAGCCCCTTTAGGTACCATGTATCAGACTAGTAAGTGGATACTGTACTTTCCACTTTTGTTATCTTTACTTGGATAATATAATTGTATTCAATTAGTTATTCCCTTACACTTGGAGTAATACATATGTAATGTTAAGTGTTTCTAAACCTAATCAAGCATTAGTTACCTTTTAATATGTAGTCAGTTAGCAGTGTAGGCACCTTCTCACTGTCCTCCTTCATGGCGTAAAGAACTGTGGGGAGAAAATCAAAACAAGGCGGTTCTTAGCACTGAGTGTAGTACTGGGCATTGGCACATTTCTGAGCTATGCTACTTGTATAGCTGTTATGTGGGACAGAGACTAATCAAATTGAAAATGATGTTTGTGCCGGGCTAACTGAGCAAAACAACATTTTGAGGGTCAATTTGTGTGTCTATCCAATGAAAATGTAAACGGAGTTGAACATTTGGGGATGTGGTTGTATGATCAGCTAACCCAAACTAGGAAAACGACCCATTAGCTTAGCATTCAATTACATTATCCCGCCTACTTACTATTGGTGATCATCTGAAGGTCGTCCACAGTTGGAGGAGTTGCTTTCTTCTCATATGGAATTACCGTGTTTAGATACTGAACAACGAAGACAAAGAGAGACAGTTAGGGAAGCGACGTAGCAGTGTTGAATCATTGTAGAGTTAACACATTGAACATACTTGGTGGCTAGGAGCTGTAAATGCTTAAGTGTCTCACCTGTTTGTCCGTCCCTGTGCTGCCAAATGTCTGTCTGATGCCCGTCTGCAGGATGTTGGAGAGGCCCTCCATGCTGAAACGCTGGAACACAGACAATCACCAGCTGTGAGTGACAACGACCCTCTGTCACCACAACACAGTAACACTTTCTATGAGACAGCTGTCTTGTGATGCATTCTAAATGCAGTTATCAGTTATCTATGCATTTATAAAGCTTATGAGGAGCTTTTATGAATATAGTATGCATAATAGTGTGTTTTATAATGCATGTAACCTAACAGCATTTATAAAGGCTGTTAATTTAAAAGGAGCCGTTATGAATGCTTGTGACATTACAATCAGACATTACCACGTCAATTGTATATAGACTGGTTGTACATCATGATCAGGGCTACAGTAATTGACTCCATTCCTACATTGTCATTACTAAACAGATAAAACAACCATGGTATTGGACAGGTAAACACAAGCGTGTCCTTTGCTATGAGTAAAGAGGGGCTGTTAAGTGTTGTTAATTTGTTCCTGGATATGGACAGGCTGGTCTATGCTTTTACTGTATAAGAACCTATGGCCAATTCCTCTGTGAGTACTCTGTTGGTTTTTCTTCCCGTAAGTGCAGTTTATAATAACAAAAAAAATTATTGTGCAGTTAGTTAGGGCCTAATGGCCTCTATGTCCATTATCCATGACGATGTGTGAGGCAGAGAGAGGGAAAGAGCGCTGTCTGGCTTGGAAATGCATCCGTATGGACATTAACACACACACACACTCATGCTTGTGTGTGTGTGTGTGTGTGTGTGTGTGTGTGTGTGTGTGTGTGTGTGTGTGTGTGTGTGTGTGTGTGTGTGTGTGTGTGTGTGTGTGTGTGTGTGTGTGTGTGTGTGTGTGTGTGTGTGTGTGTGTGTGTGTGTGTGTGTGTGTGTGTGTGTGTGTGTGTGTGTGTGTGTGTGACAGACAGACAGACAGACAGACAGACAGACACACACACACACACCACCATCAGCCTATACACTAATACCATTTCCCATACAAACATACCCCCCCGCTCATGTATCTCCCTCCCTCAGTGCTTACCTTCATAGGCATAGAGGCGGGCTTGGAGTCCGTCGGGGCATTGGTTGTAGTAGTAGTACCACCAACCACGGTCGTGGTTACCGCGTTACCCTGCAGACTCAGGCCCTTATCGCTCCGGCGCCGGCGCTTGCCCGTGTCCCGTTGCTCCTTCTGGCGGTTCTGCACATCCATGAGGGCCGTGATGAACGTGTTCTTCACCTCCTTCTCAAACTCCAGCTCGTCACGGCGCGCCAGCTGGGTGACCAGCTCCTCGGAGTACTCCATGATGGCCGACTCCACCCGGCACAGCAGCTCCACCAGGGCTGAGCTGGGCATCAGACTTAGGCCTGGAGAGAGAGAGGCATGGTCTGGTATGGAGCTACTATAGCTTTGCCTGGAGCCCAGATCTGTTTGTCCTGTATAGCCAACTCCTACAGTCGTTGTCACTAACAGATCTGGGACCAGGCTAACTGTACATAGAGGTGAACCGAGATTCAATATTCATAATATTATATACTGTACAAGGGATATCAAATTGCTTCCCTCGAGGGCCAAAGCATTGCTGGTTATCATTATTATCAGGGATTGACTCAGACCTGGCGCATCAGGACGAAGTGAACTCTCTGGCCAAACAATGACAAACTTCAAGGTAAAAAATAAAACCTGGTCCCGTATTCATAAAGCAGGAGTGCTGGAGTGCTGATAGGAGTAGGAGTGCTGATTTAAGATCAGAAAGATCAGAAATCACAGTTTTCTTTTCAATCACTTTGGTGCTATTTTCACAAGTACTGTATGTGGTGATTTTTCTAAACTCTTAGTACAATTCTCCGAACTGGTAACACTTGTAAGTCTTATATTCAAAACCTTTAATTGTGCATTCATTTGGTTTGGAGACATCTTTCACCACACAACCATTGATCAAAAATATATGTTTACTGTGAAACAGCAAGCGAAAATCGATTTAATCACCAAAACATAATGAGAGTATTTTCTGCATGAACAGTAGTTATAAAAAAACAACTGTTAAACCAATAGCAAAAAAAATGCAAGATACAGGTTTCAAAACTTTGAATGTTGTATGATACAGTACTGTAAATTACAGTACATAACATTGTTTTCACATTAGGCAATACACCTGCACTACCCATCAAAATTTACTGAAACTCACATTTCCATAATCTGTATCCCATGTGTGATTAAAGTTGGAATTATTGAAGAAATATTCCACAATCATTGATGCAAAAAATACATGTATTGTTCAGATATAATTACACTGTAGGTGTACTGTAATCAAATGAAATGAATGAAAGAAAGAAACAATGTTTAGCAGGAACTAGTTTGCATCAAGCCTGTCTTGAACAGTTGGTAAGTTCTCATCGACATCACAGCAAAGGTCTTCATTGTTCATGCACCTGGGGAAAAAACATTTGGCATGACAAATCCAAGGCTGACATAGGTCTGGATTGATGTCATTGCATGCCTCATTTATAGCCTGAAGGAGGATGGTACACTCATGGTGATACAATCATACACCTTTGACTTGTATTTTCATAATGTATTGTATTTTACAGTATTGTATTGTACTTATGTATTGTAGTGGTCCTTTGTGGCTTAGTTAGTAAGAGCATGGCACTAGCAACACCAGAGTTATGGGTTCTATTCCCATGTATATTAAATGGCATATATTACGATATTACAGTACTGTATTGGCCAATGCAATTTTTGTAAAGGAGTGTGAAAATCCCCCATTAAAAAGACCCCAGCAGCTTCATCTTTTTAGCTATTTAGGGGATGCATTTGTTACATACAGTACATCTCTAAAACTTACTGTAAAGTCAAATCAAAATTATAGTACATTACAGTATATCAAGTTTTATACTTTACAAACATACATGTTCATTATGTAGTTCTCTGCAGTAGACCTGTAGTAGACAAACCAGTTTAAAACCTATAGGTTTACTAAACGGTTAAGTTGTTATCAATTAAGTAAGAGTAAAATGTATTTTAACAAATGAGAAGACAATTATGTCAAAAATAATGTGAGCACTGTATTGTGAAAAGCAATAACTTCATATGAACATGAGCCATGTGAAACATGTATTTCTAGATAAAACAATGATTAAGTTTGGTGAAAAAGTGACTTTATGATTGTGTATGTTGTACTTAGTTAATTAAACATATGCTTAGAGTTTTGAAACAACTGCCTTTTTGATTATCGGTTTTGAGTTTTGTACTAAGCGTTGTGAAAATATACCATAGTGCATTCGGAAACTATTCAGACCCCTTCACTTTTTCCACATTTTGTCTTATTCTAAAATGGATTAAATAAAAAAAATGTATCATCAATCTACACACAAATACCCCATAATGACCATAGACATTTTTTCACATATATTAAAAAAGCATAAATACCTTATTTACAAAAGTATTCAGACCCTTTGCTATGAGACTCGAAATTGAGCTCAGGTGCATCCTGTTTCCATACGATCATCCTGGAGATGTTTCTACAACTTAGAGTCCACCTGTGGTAAATTCAAATGATTGGACATGATTTGGAAAGGTGCACACCTATCGATATAAGGTCCCACAGTTGACAGTGCATTTCAAAACAAAAACCAAGCTATGAGGTTGAAGGAATTGTCCTTGGACCTCCGAGGCAGAATTGTGTCGAGGCACAGATCTTGGGAAGGGTACCAAAACATATCTGCAGCATTGAATGTCCGCAAGAACACAGTGGCCTTCATCATTCTTAAATGGAAGAAGTTTGGAACCACCAAGACTCTTCCTAGACCTGGCCGCCTGGCCAAACTGAGCAATCGGGGAGAAGGGCCTTGGTCAGGGAGGTGACCAAGAACCCGATGGTCACTCTGACAGATCTTCAGAGCTCCTCTGTGGAGATGGGAGAACCTTCCAGAAAGCCAACCATCTCTGCAGCACTCCACCAATCAGGCCTTTATGGTAGTGGCCAGACGGAAGCCACTCCTTAGTAAAAGGCAGGCCGCTTGGAGATTGCCAAAAAGCACCTAAAGGACTCTCAGACCATGAGAAACAAGAGTTTCCGGTCTGATGAAACCAAGATTGAACTCTTTGGCCTGAATGCCAAGCATCACGTCTGGAGGAAACCTGGCACTGCTCATCACCTGGCCAATACCATCCCTACGGTGAGCATGTTGGTGGCAGCGTCATGCTGTTGGGATGTTTATCAGTGGCAGGGACTGGGAGACTTGTCAGGATCGAGGGAAAGATGAACGAAGCAAAGTGCAGAGAGATCCTTGATGAAAACCTGCTCCAGAGCGCTCAGGACCTCAGACTGGGGTGAACAGGACAACGACCCTAAGCACACAGCCAAGACAACGTAAGAGTGGATTCAGGACAAGTCTCTGAATGTCCTTGAGTGGCCCAGTCACAGCCCGGACTTGAACCCGATCGAACATCTCTGGAGAGACCTGAAAATAGGTGTGCAGCAACGATCCCCATCCAACCTGAAAGAGTTTGAGTGGATCTGCAGAGAAGAATTGGAGAAACTCCCCAAATACAGGTGTGCCAAGCTTGTAGCATCATACCCAAGAAGACTAAAGGCTGTAATCGCTGCCAAAGCCTTCCCTGTGGCTCAGTTGGTAGAGCATGGTGTTTGCAACGCCAGCATGGTGTGTGCATCACCAGGGTTGTGGGTTCGATTCCCACGGGGGGCCAGTACAAAAAAAAAATGCATGAAATGTATGCACTCACTACTGTAAGTCGCTCTGGATAAGAGCGTCTGCTAAATGACTAAAATGTGCTTCAACAAAGTACTGAGTAAAGGGTCTGAATACGTATGTAATATTTCTGTTTTTTTATTTTTATAAATTTGCACAAATTTATAAAAACCTGTTTTTGCTTTGTCATTATGGGGTATTGTGTGTAGATTTTTTAAAATCAATTTTAGAATAACACTGTAACGTAGCACAATGTGGAAAAAAGTGAAGGCGTCTGAATACTTTCCGAATGCACAGTACTTGGTGAATTATTTTTGAATTTTTTTAAAGGCAATATGGATCCTAGATCATCACTCCTTCTTTGAGATACTTTATGAATATTGGCCAAGTACCACTTCAGGCCTCAAGGGGCAGGAATTAAATAGTCCTGCTGTATACAGTACATACAATATAGGGATAGATGACATAAGTGGGATGATATCACTTGTACATCATCCATTTACATTTTTCATTACCTTGATATTAAATTCTGAGTAGAGTTACTAGCCTTTGACTGTTTCTGTGACTGTAAATGCTGTCTAATATTACTTATATTTTTGGAAGTAAACCGACTTTGCGTAAAACATATTTAAGATGACACACCCAATTCCAAATACAAAGAAATACTCAAACACATGCAGTGCATCTACACACAGACATATGGATTCACAGACATATACCCAAATGTGCTTCCATAAACACACACACACACTAAGCAGGAAACGTGTCTCTCATGCAGGGGAGCCACATGGTCACACCATATGTCTTTCCACAGGGAACCATATTGAGTGCGTGCCTTGGCCCTCTGAAACGATGAGACTCATATAAAAAAAATGCCTGCTGCAGCTTTATCCAGTTATTTATCCTTTTTGCATTACATTCACCATAGAAGCTGAAGACTGATGAAATATCCAGATGTTTACTCAGGTAAACTGACAACACTTCCATATTGTCTGATCTATGACCCCTCACACAATCAAAGTCCTACAAGCAGTGCAATAGCCTGCTGAGCTAAGAGCCTTGGCGTGACCCTGGACAACACCCTGTCGTTCTCCACCAACATCAAGGCGGTGACCCGATCCTGTAGGTTCATGCTCTACAACATTCGCAGAGTACGACCCTGCCTCACACAGGAAGCGGCGCAGGTCCTAATCCAGGCACTTGTCATCTCCCGTCTGGATTACTGCAACTCGCTGTTGGCTGGGCTCCCTGCCTGTGCCATTAAACCCCTACAACTCATCCAGAACGCCGCAGCCCGTCTGGTGTTCAACCTTCCCAAGTTCTCTCACGTCACCCCGCTCCTCCGCTCTCTCCACCGGCTTCCAGTCGAAGCTCGCATCCGCTACAAGACCATGGTGCTTGCCTACGGAGCTGTGAGGGGAACGGCACCTCCGTACCTTCAGGCTCTGATCAGGCCCTACACCCAAACAAGGGCACTCCGTTCATCCACCACTGGCCTGCTCGCCTCCCTACCTCTGAGGAAGCACAGTTCCCGCGCAGCCCAGTCAAAACTGTTCGCTGCTCTGGCACCCCAATGGTGGAACAAGCTCCCTCACGACGCCAGGACAGCGGAGTCAATCACCACCTTCCGGAGACACCTGAAACCCCACCTCTTCAAGGAATACCTGGGATAGGATAAAGTAATCCTTCTAACCCCCCCCTTAAAAGATTTAGATGCACTATTGTAAAGTGGCTGTTCCACTGGATATTATAGGTGAATGCACCAATTTGTAAGTCGCTCTGGATAAGAGCGTCTGCTAAATGACTAAAATGTAAAATGTAACTCAAACAAGTTTACATATGTCTCTTGCAAGGTTATTTATTTCACAATCAATGCTCATAGAGCCAGCTCTGCTATATGAGCACATACTTAACCACTATGAGATCAAAGGTCACTTTATTTGTACACAGTATTGTATGGACAGGAAATTGATTTTGGGAAAAGGTGTCTCCAATGACAATGTTAATTGGATGTTGAATTGCTTAAATTGGCACTCGCTTCTGTTTATCCAACTCCTTGGTTTATGTGACTTGGTGTTTAACCCTTCAGGCAACATTAGTTTCTGTACACTTACCTTCATAGGAGGGCATGTTGTTATTGGAGGCCTGGGACAGCTGTCTAATCTCCTCCAGAAGGGATGGGCTGGACTTGGATGAGGAGTGTCCACTCTCTTCCTCGTCCTCCTCCTCGGTCTCACCAGGGTCCGGAGAGTTCTCCATCATCTCAACTATCTCCTCAATGACCTTGGAGAGAGAGTGATCGAGGAAGGGATTGAGGGAAGGTAGATGAATACATACACTTTCACAAATAGCACTTAAAGAATCTATGCATCACCAAAAGGTAAACATTCATGGTCTTCAGGCATTCATTATTCATGTGCAGTAGTCCATGAGGTAATGCAGAATGGAGCTACTTGACATACACTACATGACCAAAAGTATGTGGACACCTGCTAGTCAAACATCTAATTCCAAAATCATTCGCATTAATATGGATTTGGACCCCTTTTGCTGCTATAACAGCCTCTACTCTTCTGGGAAGGCTTTCCACTAGATGTTGGAACATTGCTACGGTTATTTGCTTCGATTCAGACACAATAGCATTAGTGAGGTCGGGCACTGATGTTGGGAGATTACACCTGGTTCGCAGTCGGTGTTTCAATTTATCCCAAAGGTGTTTGATGGGGTTGAGGTCAGGGCTCTGCACAGGCCAGTCAAGTTCTTCCATATCGATCTTGACAAACCATTTCTGTATCAACCTCGCATTGTGCACAGGGGCATTGTCATGCTGAAACAGGAAAGGGCCTTCCCCAAACTGTTGCCACAAAATTGGAAGCACAGAATCGTCTAGAATGTCATTGAATGGTGTAGCATTAAGACTTCCCTTCACTGGAACTAAGGGGCCTAGCCCGAACCATGAAAAACAACCACAGACCATTATTCCTTCTCCACCAAACTTTACAGTTGGCACTATGCATTGGGGCAGGTAGCGTTCTTCTGGTATCCGCCAAACCCAGATTCGTCCGTCAGACTGCCAGATGTTGAAGCATGACTCATCAATCCAGAGAACGTGTTTCCACTGCACCAGAGTCCAATGGCAGTGAGATTTACACCACTCCAGCCAACGCTTGGCATTGCGCATGTTAATTTTAGGTTTGTGTGTGGCTGCTCGGCCATGGAAACTAATTTCTTGAAGCTCCCGGCGAAAAGTTATTGTGCTGACGTTGCTTCCAGAGGCAGGTTGGAACTCAGTAATGAGTGTTGCAATAGAGGACAGACATTTTTTACGCGCTACACGCTTCAGCACTCCCGTGGTCCCGTTCAGTGGTCCCGTTCTGTGAGCTTGTGTGGCCTACCACTTCGCGGCTGAACCATTGTTGCTCCTAGATGTTTCCACTTCACAATAACAGCACTTACAGTTGACCAGGGCAGTTCTAGCAGAGCAGAAATTTGACGAACTGACTTGTTGGAAAGGTGGCATCCTATGACGGTGCCACGTTGAAAGTCACTCAGCTCTTCAGTAAAGCCATTCTACTGCCAATGTTTGTCTATGGAGATTGCATGGCTGTGTGCTCGATTTGTCAGCAACGGGTGTGGCTGAAATAGCCGAATCCACTAATTTGAAGGGGTGTCCACGTACTTTTGAATATATAGAGTATAGTCTTGCAATACTTTTCGCCTTGGCTTTTTTAACCACTGTTATTATATGGGGCTTTAATGTATTCTGCTTTCGTATATATTTTTTTAACTGTCTAAATAAGCTAGGAATATACATACAGTCCCTTCAGAAAGTATTCATATCCCTTGACTTATTCCACATTTTGTTGTGTTACAGCCTGAATTCAACATTGATTAAATATATGTTTTCTCTCACCCATCTACACACAATACACCGTAATGAAAACAATGTTTTTTAGAAATGTAAGCAAATTTATTGAAAATGAAATATGGAAATATCTCATTTACGTAAGTATTCACACACCTGAGTCAATACATATTAGAATCACCTTTAGCAGTGATTACATCTGTGAGTCTTTCTGGGGAAGTCTCTAAGAGATTTGCACACCTGGATTGTACCATAGTTTCACATTTACTATTTAAATAATTCTTTAAGGTCTGTCAAGTTGATTGTTGATCATTGCTAGACAGCCATTTTCAAATCTTGCCATAGAATTCCAAACCGATTTATGTCAAAACTGTAACTAGGCTACTCAGGAACATTCAATGTTGTCTTGGTAAGCATATCCAGTGTAGATTTGGCATTGTGTTTTAGGTTATTGTCCTGCTGAAAGGTGAATTTGCAGCCAGTGTCTGTTGGAAAGCAGACTGAACCAGGTTTTCCTCTAGGATTTTGCCTATGCTTAGCTCTATTCTGTTTCTTTTTAGCCCCCCAAAAAATGAAGATGACAAGCGTACCCCTAACATGAAGCAGCCACCACCATGCTTGAAAATATGAAGAGTGGTACTCAGTGATGTGTTGTGTTAGATTTGCCCCAAACATAACGCTTTGTACTCAGGACATAAATGTAATTTCTTTGCCATATTTTTGCAGTTTTACTTTAGTGCCTTATTGCAAACCAGGATGCATGTTTTGGAATATTTGTATTCTGTACAGGCTTCCTTCTTTTCACTCTGTCATTTAGGTTAGTATTGTGGAGTAACTACAATGTTGTTGATTCATCCTCAGTTTTCTCCTATCACAGCCATTAAACTCTAACTGTTTTAAAGTCACCATTGGCCTCATGGTGAAATCCCTGAGTGGTTTCCTTCCTCTCTGGCAACTGAGTTAGGCCTGTATCTTTGCAGTGACTGGGTGTATTGATACACCATCCAAAATGTAATTAATAACTTCACCATGCTCAAAGGGATATTCAATGTCTGCTTTTTGTTATTTTACCCATCTACCAATAGGTGTCCTCCTTTGCGAGGCATTGTAAAACCTCCCTGGTCTTTGTGGTTAAATCTGTGTTTGAAATTCACTGCTCAGCTGAGAGACCTTACAGATATTTGTATGTGTGGGGTACAGAGATGAAGTAGTCATTCAAAAATAATGTTAAACACTATTAATGCACACAGAGCGAGTCCATGAAACGTATGTGACTAGTTAAGCAGATTTTTACAATATAGTGTTTAATTTTTTATACATTTATAATAATTTGTTAAAAACAATATTCCACTTGAACATTATGGGATATTGTGTGAAGGCCAGACTGTAACACAACAAAATGTGAAAAAAGTCAAGGGGTGCCAATACTTTCTGAAGGCACTGTAACTGGAAGTACTACCAAGTTGTTTGTATAACAGAAAGTACGTGTGTCTTTAGTCACCTGATCAGCAGTGATAAGAGGCTCCTCACTTAGGCAATTGGCATTGTCGTTCTTCTCGTTCATCTCCTCCTCCTCTTTTTCATGAATCTGGAGAATGCGAGAGAGAACGAATGAAACCATGGAAACCCCTTCAGCCACATTAGTGGAATCTTAACTTCTTAGTATTAGAAATAGAAACCATGGAAACAAGGTTTACCCCCACTGGTGTTAGCGTTAGCATCTTAGCATTCAAAAAATAAGATTACAGAAAAGCCATTCACCCATTTTGAATTTAGCTTTAGCATATTAGCACTGGCGTTTGGGGAGCTAATGAACATTCCCCAAATTTGACCTCATCATTCCCTTCTCTGCTCTTCATCTGAAAATACCATTTAAGCCCCTCGAGTATGGAAGCCATCTTGAAAGTGTTTGGGTTGTGCTTAGTCGCATTCAAATTGCCATAATTCTATCTATTGACTGTTTATTTTCTACTTCCCTCTAAAAAAAATATTGCTTTTGATGCTCATTGTTCTTATGCCATTGGCCTCAACCAAGTTAATCCCGGCAAGGATATCAATCAGCAATAAACTAAACCGGGGGCATAGAAGACTAAATGCTGATGGACTGCTTTTTCACTGTCTGTAGAGTCTCTTATAGCTTCTGCTGGAGACTGTGTGTCTGCGTATTGGCCCTGACCCAGCCCTGAGCCTTGGCCCTGACTCTTTGAGTGCCTGCAGTTGCACGTGAGAGCAGATTAGGGGAGGAGAGGGCGAAAGGGTGTAGGAGGAGGAGGGTGGTTGACTGATACTGAGTAGCAGGCAGTCAAGGCAGCTCAGCCTTGATTTTTGGTGTCAGGTCAGGTGACGTCAGCGCCACAACCACAAGGCATGAATGACATCCAGCCAGCCAGCCAGTCAGCCAGCCAGCACACTCTAGCTAGCATTCTTTCTAAGACGTTGCTCAGTTACAGCACGTCCTCCCACATTGCCTCCCTACAGAACACACTAGTCAGTCATACATGAAAGAGGTGAGGTTTTGAGCAGAAAAGACCATTCCTTGCACTAGAATCCAATTGATAATACAAATCTGAAATCCAATTGTTCTGAAATCCATTCAAATAAGCCTAAAAGTCTTAAAGAAAAATGCAATTCCAAGATAGCCTTTCAAACTCTTGTCTCAAAATGTTTCAGGTCTTTCCAGGTGAGAAGGGAGAGAAAGATGATTCTTCCCATGACCTTAAATTATAATGAAGTATATTAGAAAGTATTACCTCCTGATCGGAGAGGTTGCCGTTGAATCCCTCTGAGTTGGGGTCGTCCCAGCTGGAGACAGAGGAAGGGACGTAGTTATCCGTCAGAGCATCCCACACACTGAAACATGGACAACACAAACACACATTCAGTCACTGCAACACAACAGAAGTACACAGTAAAAATGCAACAAACAAAAAAAAACAGATGCAAACACACAACCACCAACATTGTAACAGGTCATCTCATACACTGCAACACAAGACAAACACACAGCCACCAACGCTGGAATGATCAGGACATTCACAACAAAGCACAATACACTATCAGTCCTCAAGGCTGAAACTATTTGGAAATAGGCTTTTTGTTTGGCACAGCAGCCTAATCCCAAATCCAGTGCCGGTTTGTGATTTAAAGAATTGAGGAGGAGGATGGATTACATAAGAGGACCATCCTTCTCTTCCTCTCTAGATGACCCTCCTCTACCCAAGTCATATTTGATAGAAATGATCAATTGTATATCTGCAGCCATTTCCTTCTATTAGTGTTCCTTTGACCATTTGCAGACAGTGAATTCAGAGGAGGAGATGTTCACATGACATAATTGTGCTTTGTTCCCAATTCTGTCCCTCAACTTGCCAACATAATAAATAACACCAAAATGCACATCATAATCCTCCGTATTGCACTCCAGGCTGCAATGCACACTGTCAACTAACAATTAAAGACAAGCCCACAGTTTACAAATTTTTTAAAGGTGTCCAATGTGAAGAAGTATAGATAAAAACAGCCCCTTACAGCATTGTGCAGGTCCTCCTCGAACTATAAGCACCTCGGTCCAATCAAGGCTGCAGCATTGTGAAAATGACCAGAGTAGAACTCTCCCTTTGTTTCCGCTTTCTTTGTTTTCCACCCAGCTTGGCATGGCACCCACACCCTACCCTCCTCTTAGTGGCACTGCCCAGCCATGCGCCAAACAGGAAACAAGCAGCCATTCATCGGGACTCATGACCTCACAGGTCATGCCTGTTGTGTTGTCCACACACACACACACACACACACACACACACACACACACACACACACACACACACACACACACACACACACACACACACACACACACACACACACACACACACACACACACACACACACACACACACACACACACACACACACACACACACACACACACACACACACACCTCTCCATCTGCCAAACAGGAACTAACTGGTACAGCACCGTCCCATATATTTTGCAAACCTTTAGTTAATCTGGAACTTAGATTTAACCAATCATTCCACCAACTGTGTCGCATAACATAAAGGATCTATCAAGCTTACAACAGATAAATGTGTCCATGTTCCTTGCGTCACTACATGGATAGTGATGGGGGAACCAATTTCAAAACATTCAAATCAGAAACATCATAAGATGCGGTTTCTAACTCTGTGGTGTACTGTAGAATAGATAAGCAAAACATCATTCAGGTACACCCACATGCTAACAATAGCATCCCAAACATGCATCTTTGTATGCCATTGTAATATTATATCATAATGATTTCTGAATATGAATCAATAGGCATAGCCAAGGTCACATACAACAAAGCTATTCTTAGCAAGAGGGTTTATTTCCACCCAATGTGAGACTGTCTGCGTTTTCTCTTCAGAGGCTGTTGGCAAATGGGAGTTCTGGTTGCCTGCTGGTAGAGGCAGTAGACAGACCAACAGAGGAACAAGAGAGTACAAAAATACATTGAATAATTCAAGGCCTATCCCGACTGTGGACTGCTGGGTTGCGTTGTGGATTTTGCTGGTGGGCGATTTGGTCACTGTGAGGTAGGCTGAGTAACAGCTTCACCGTTGGTCATCATAGGATCTGAGAGTTGGGTCATGAGATATGCAGTGGTATTGTTTGAGCAATGTTAAATAATGACATACAGTGAGCTCCGAAGGTATTGGTGACACACTGGATTTGAAATGACACAAAGACTATGAGGTTGAGGTGCAGACTCTCCACTTTAATTTGAGGGTATTTTCATCCATATTGGTTGAACCCTTTAGAAATTACAGCACTGTTTGTACATAGTCTTCCCATTTTAGGCGACCAAAGGTATTGGGAGAAATTCACTTATATGTGTATTAAAGTAGTCAAAAGTTAAGTATTTGGTTCCATATTCTTAGCACGCAATGACTGCATCACGTATGTGACTCTATAAAACTTGATAATAAATAATTTTGTGTCCCATACAAATTAATGG
Source organism: Salmo salar (assembly GCF_965601325.2). Lineage (NCBI taxonomy): Eukaryota > Metazoa > Chordata > Actinopteri > Salmoniformes > Salmonidae > Salmo > Salmo salar. Next base: position 71,833,107 of record NC_138303.1, read on the forward strand.
TAAATAATGTATTGTGTAATTTGGAATAATTTTTATTGTAAATAAGAATAACATATGTTCCTAAACACTTCTACATTCATGTGAATTCTACCATGATTATGGATAGTCCTGAATGAATTGTGAATAATGATGAGTGAGAAAGTTAGACACTCATATATCATACCCCCACAAAAAATGATAACCTCCTCTATTACTGTAATGGTGAGAGATTTGTGCGTCTAACTTTCTCAATGGAAATCCAATTTATCAACCCATGGAGGTCTGGATTTGGAGTCACACTCAAAATTAAAGTACAGGCTGATCCACCTTTGATGTAATGTCCTTAAAACAAGTCAAAATGAGGCTCAGTAGTGTGTGTGGCCTCCACGTGCCTGTATGACCTCCCTACAACGCCTGGGCATGCTCCTGATGAGGTGGCGGATGGTCTCCTGAGGGATCTCCTCCCAGACCTGGACTAAAGCATCCGCCAACTCCTGGACAGTCTGTGGTGCAACGTGGCGTTGGTGGATGGAGCGAGACATGATGTCCCAGATGTGCTCAATTGGATTCAGGTCTGGGGAACGGGCGGGCCAGTCCATAGCATCAATGCCTTCCTCTTGCAGGAACTGCTGACACACTCCAGCCACATGAGGTCTAGCATTGTCTTGCATTAGGAGGAACCCAGGGCCAACCGCACCAGCATATGGTCTCACAAGGGGTCTGAGGATCTCATCTCGGTACCTAATGGCAGTCAGGCTACCTCTGGCGAGCACATGGAGGGCTGTGCGGCCCCCCAAAGAAATGCCACCCCACACCATGACTGACCCACCGCCAAACCGGTCATGCTGGAGGATGTTGCAGGCAGCAGAACGTTCTCCACGGCGTCTCCAGACGCTGTCACGTCTGTCACGTGCTCTGTGTGAACCTGCTTTCATCTGTGAAGAGCACGGGGCACCAGTGGCGAATTTGCCAATCTTGGTGATCTCTGGCAAATGCCAAACGTCCTGCACGGTGTTGGGCTGTAAGCACAACCCCCACCTGTGGACGTCGGGCCCTCATACCACCCTCATGGAGTCTGTTTCAGAACGTTTGAGCAGACACATGGACATTTGTGGCCTGCTGGAGGTCATTTTGCAGGGCTCTGGCAGTGCTTCTCCTGCTCCTCCTTGCACAAAGGCGGAGGTAACGGTCCTGCTGCTGGGTTGTTGCCCTCCTACGGCCTCCTCCACGTCTCCTGATGTACTAGCCTGTCTCCTGGTAGCGCCTCCATGCTCTGGACACTACGCTGACAGACACAGCAAACCTTCTTGCCACAGCTCGCATTGATGTGCCATCCTGGATGAGCTGCACTACCTGAGCCACTTGTGTGGGTTGTAGACTCCGTCTCATGCTACCACTACAGTGAAAGCACCGCCAGCATTCAAAAGTGATCAAAACATCAGCCAGGAAGCATAGGAACTGAGAAGTGGTCTGCGGTCCCCACCTGCAGAACCACTCCTTTATTGGGGGTGTCTTGCTAATTGCCTATAATTTCCACCTGTTGTCTATTCCATTTGCACAACAGCATGTGACATTTATTGTCAATCAGTGTTGCTTCCTAAGTGGACAGTTTGATTTCACAGAAGTGTGATTGACTTGGAGTTACATTGTGTTGTTTAAGTGTTCCCTTTATTTTTTTGAGCAGTGTATTATTTACCACTAATTTCTAGTGGCACAAAATTCTGAAATCTGAAACACAACCAAAACAAACAGCAAATGCATCCAACAAGTTTGTAGAGTGACAACCTTGATGTAATGATTGTGTGCTAGGAATATGGGAACAAATACTAATCTTTTGGCTACTTTAATACACATAAGTGAATTTGTACCATTACTTTTGGTCTCGTAAAATTCGGGGACTATGTACAAAATGTGCTGTAATTTCTAAATGGTTCACCCGATATGGATGAAAATACCCTCAAATTAAGTCTGCACTCTAACCGCATAGTCATTGTATCATTTCAAACCCAAAAGTGTTGTAGTACAGAACCAAAACAACAAAAAATGTGTCACTGTCCCAATACTTTCTGAGCTCACTGTAGTATCAGCCAATGCTCTGTTTAACTGATAGCTGTGATGCCTTGTGGGATTCTATCTGAACTGCTATGAATGCATAGGTGTAGTGTTCATAGCTGCTCGTTTCACACCAAACCCAGAATTTACATGCTCTGATTGCAGTAAATGGTGTGCCTTACGAATGGGACTGTATAGCCACAAAAGTATGCAATTTGAAGACAGAAGAGGAAGACATCATCAGACATGATGTACTACCTAAACAAGCAAGCATTGACTAATGCTTTGCTCAGAAGATTGCTGCAATGGATGTGCCATGTTATCAAAAATAATACAGGGGTGCATTGTACAACCCAAAAGGCAAGCAGCTCAAGAAAAAAATAATCACTCCCCCGTGATACACCATTTGTATCTTTAGCTCGTATCTCAAAAGCACATACTCTTTATGCTGAAGTCAGACTTAAGCTTCAAAAACACAAAGGTGGTGGCCGACACTCACTCCTCATCCTGCAGCCGCTCCTCGTCCTCCTCGGTGTGGGACTGGTTGCGCACAGGGGCCAGGCCCTCCGTCTTGGTGTTGTAGTTGTGGAAACAGACGTTCAGCTTCTCGTCAAACTCATTGACCAGGTCCTCCATGGACTTGAAGCTCATCATCTCCGAGAAGTTCTCCAGTTCGGAGAAGTCCTCGCGGGTGATGGGAGCCAGGGGGGCCATTGGGGCCAGGGGGATGGTGCTGTAGGGGGGTCGGCTGAGGGGCACAGCCCGATCCATGTCCTCTACCCGGCAGGGCCGGAGGTCTTCAAACTCCTCATCCAGGCACACAAGGGGAGCCTCCATGGTGGGTGTTTCCAGTCACAAGTCAACGACAGAGAAAGGAGCCCTAAGAGAGGGAAGGAAGGGAAATGAGAAAACATGGACTTTACAGGGGGCTGCTTTTTTCAATTCACGCCATTAGATCAGGGTTTTGTCATCCATCCCAAAGAGGTACACATTAAACACCAGTGACCCAGAAAAGACAAAGCATGTCTGGGTCCCAGCCCAGGCACCAGTATTTCAGGTCTCAGGAAGGCAGTAGTGATGCTAATTCGGGTATCTGCTACATCAGCACTCGCACATGTGATTAAAAAAAACAAAGGCTTGGTGATTAGTTGAATCAGGTGCTGGGCTAGAGTAAAAATACTTGATTACATGCTAAATTTACACATAATATATTTTTATGGCATCTCAGGTATCTTGAGTAATTTCAGTTTGACATTTATGTGGCAGCAACTCTATAATGGCAAAGTCCCTCCCAAAAAAGAGGAAAGAACCAGTCCCACAGGAAGACAAAATGGTACCAGCAATACTGGTGGGATTTAATTGATGAGGAAAGGGATTCAGGGACAGACAGTCATTATAAAGACAATACTGTGGCCACCCATTATGTTTTCTAACTTGTCTCGACACTCAACAAAAGAAATAGCTTAGCTAGCCCTACATTTTGATAATGTGCTAATTATAGATGTATCTCTGTGGCAAATTCTGTGTCACAACAAAATGGTACTAAGCACCATCAAACTTGGTGAACATTGTTCAAGTCGGACACTTACCAAATTTAGCACAAATCCTAAAAACGTATATATATATACTGTAGCCAGTGGTGGAAAAAGTACCCAATTGTCATACAAAGTAAAGATACCATAATAGAAAATGACTCAAGTAAAAGTGAAAGTCACCCAGTAAAATACTACTTAAGTAAAAGTCTAAAAGTATTTGGTTTAAAATGTACTTAAGTATAAAAAGTAAATGTAATCGCTAAAATATACCTAAGTACCAAATGTAAAAGTACAAGTATAAATAATCTAAAATTCCTTATATTAAGCAAACCAGACAGCATGATTTTATTGTTTTTTAAATGTACGGATAGCCAGGGGCACACTTAAACACTTAGCCATCATTTACAAATGAAGCATTTGTTTAGTGAGTCTGCCAAATCAGAGGCAGTAGGGATGACCAGGGATGTTCTCTTGATAAGTGTGTGAATTAGACAATTTTCCTGTCCTGCTAAGCATACATCCTGAGGCTGCATTTATTGTAGCTAAGGGATTTTAACAAAGCTAACCTGAGAACAAGACTTCCTAAATTCTATCAGTATATCGAATGCGCGACACGAGCTGGTTGCATTCTGGATTCCGTGATGCATACAAAGCCCTCCCGCCCTGCCTTCGTCAAATCTGACCATGACTCCATTTTGTTGCTCCCAGCCTATGGACAGAAACTAAAACAGGAAACGCCCGTGCTTAGGTCTATCCAACGCTGGTCTGACCAATAGGATTCCACGCTTCAAGATTGCTTCGATCAGGTGGACTGGGATATGTTCCGGATAGCCTCAGACAATAATATTGATGTATTCGCTGACTCGGTGAGCGAGTTTATTAGCAAGTGTATTGGAGATGTCGTACTCACTGTGACTATTTAAACCTTTCCTAACCAGAAACCGTGGATTGACGGCAGCATTCGCACAAAGCTGAATGCGCGAACCACCGCTTTTAATCATGGCAAGGCCACTGGGAACATGACCGAATACAAACAGTGCAGCTATTCCCTCCACAAGGCAATCAAACAAGCAAAACGTCAGTATAGAGACAAAGTAGAGTCGCAATTCAACGGCTCAAACACGAGACCTATGTCTACAATCAATCACGGATTACAAAAAGAAAACCTTGTTCCCAGACATTTTAAACAAATTCTTTGCTCGCTTTGAGGACAATACAGTGCCACTGACACGGCCCGCTACCAAAGCCTGCGGGCTCTCCTTCTCCGTAGCCAATGTGAGTAAAACATTTAAACGTGTTAACCCTCACAAGGCTGCCGGCCCAGACGGCATCCCTAGCCGCATTCTCAGAGCATGCACAGACCAGCTGGAAACAACATATCCACCCTGCTGATCCTCAACACTGGGGCCCCACAAGGGTGCGTTCTCAGCCCTCTCCTGTACTCCCTGTTCATCCATGACTGCGTGGCCATGCACACTTCTAACTCAATCATCAAGTTTGCAGACGACATTACAGTGATAGGCTTGATTACCAACAACAACGAGACAGCCTACAGGGAGGAGGTGAGGGCCCTGGGAGTGTGGTGTCAAGAAAATAACCTCTCACTCAACGTCAACAAAACAAAGGAGATGATCGTGGACTTCAGGAAACAGCAGAGGAAGCACCCCCCTATCCACATCAACGGGACAGTAGTGGAGAAGGTGGAAAGTTTTAAGTTCCTCGGCGTACACATCACAGACAAACTGAAATGGTCCACCCACACAGAGAGCGTGGTGAAGAAGGCGCAACAGCGCCTCTTCAACTTCAGGAGGTTAAAGAAATGTGGCTTGTCACCTAAAATACTCACAAACTTTTACAGATGCACAATCGAGAGCATCCTGTCAGGCTATATCACTGTCAGGCTATATCTGTGTTGTTGTATGTGTCGAACTGCTTTGCTTTATCTTAGCCAGGTCGCAGTTGCAAATGAGAACTTGTTCTGAACTAGCCTACCTGGTTAAATAAAGGTGAAATAAAAATAAATTAAATAAAAAACAAACATAGAGAGGCTGCTGCCAACATACAGACTCACATCTCTGGCCACTTTAATAAATTGACTTAATAAAGGTATCACTAGTCACTTTAAATAACGCCACGTTAATAATGTTTACATATCCTACATTACTCATCTCATATGTATATACTGTATTCTATACCATCTACTGCATCTTGCCTATCCCGCACGGCCATCGCTCATCCATATATTTATATGTACATATTCTTATTCATCCCTTTACATTTGTGTGTATAAGGTAGATGTTGTGAATTTGTTAGATTGCTTGTTAGATATTACTGCATTTTCGGAACTAGAAGCACAAGCATTTCGCTACACTCGCATTAATTAACATCTACTAACCATGTGTGTGTGACCAATACAATTTTATTTGATTCAAAATGTATCTAGTACTTTTGGGAGTCAGGGAAAATGTAAGGAGTAAAAAGTACATTATTTTCATTAGGAATGTGATGAAGTAAAAGTTGTCAAAAATATAAGTAGTAAAGTAAAGTACAGATACCCCAAAAAACTACTTAAGTAAAAATACTTTAAACTACTACTTAAGTAATTTACACCACTGACTGTTGCAATAATAAATCAGTCATCCCCAATGGTGAATTACTCTGTATGTAATTCTTGTTCTTAATAACTATTCTGGAAAGTACAGAGTGATCTGTATGAAATTGCCAAGAACTATTGATTCCTGTATATAATGGATTCTTGTAGATAATAGATAATGAAGCAAGAACTGTTGGATAAAAGTTGTGTTTGAGTCCAAGTTCTGACGCAGTGCAATTACAAGAGTGAGGGCTAGATGTACTAACGCTTTTCCTGGATCTTCGCCTGTATCCAGGGAGTGGAGTGGAGAGAAACCAATTTAAAACAAGCTTGTGTAAGCGTCTTCCTCTGTCTCCATCACATTACTCAGCAAAGTGCCGCTTCATCAAAAGCCAGATATTATTCTTCAGCCTCTCCTCTCTCTCTGTTTGTCTCTTATTTCCGTCATACCCGCCCTTATTTTCTGCAGAGAAGCCTCTGGGTTTGTATTCATATAGCATCCCAGAGTATGAGTGCTGATATAGGATCAGTTTGGCCTTTTATATCATAATGAATGAGATTATATGGACAGAGGGGATCTGATCCTCAGCACTCCTCCTCTGAGATGCTTTGTAAAAAATGGGCGCTGATCATGTCTAATTGACATGAAATGCACAGTCCAGGAAATGACTACAAGTCCCACAATCCCTTCCAACAGAGACGACGATGAATCATCCCGTCTCCATTATGTGACTGACAACTGGCATTTGAAAACACACAATGCATGTATGGCAATGTGACATGCGCTCTGGCACATTGCATGTGTATTATTGTTCCTTCAAATTAATTATTAGGCAACTAAAATGAAGTGTCAATGTCATTTTAGTCATGTTGTTAAAGATATTTGCAGCTTTTTATGGCTACATAAGAAGCTTTTAGCCTTTGTTTGTTCCTAGACCATATGCTAATGGACATCTTGCAGGTGGATACAAAGAAAATACTGAAAACAGGAGAACATCCTTTTGTTCTGGTAAACAAGTGAAATCATGACAGCAGGCTGAGAGTGACAATATGGATGTGTGTGTGTGTTTGTGTATGTGAATGTACTGTATGTGCATGAGTGTATGCACTCATGTGTGTGACGTTTGACCTTCACCTTAACCAATGGACCCAGGTGTATGGCTGTGTTACCCTCCCACTGTTTCGCTCCCTGCCAGAGGCCAAAAACACCAAAAACAACCAATCATAGAACCTCATCAGAGGTAATTTAAAGATACACTATGCAGAAATTGCTCCGCCATTTCCTGGTTGCAAAAAATAATAATAGTTTGCCTAATTTCAGTTGATGTAACAAAACAAGCAAGTGTAGTGTAGAGAATCATTGTACAATCTAGACCGCTGTGAAATATTTTTTCCAGAACCAAAAATATTGTATTTTTAGCTGTTTGAAGCTGGTGTACAAAACCGAAAGTAAAAGACGCAAAAACGAAACTTAAGAACAGGATGCATAGAAATAGAGCACATTGAATGAATCTACCACTTCTTAGATTTATAACTCACATTTCTATATGAATTGGGTCAGGTCGCCCAAAAAGTTACAAAGAGGAATAAATGGCTGTCCCCATATTATACTGGAAAAAAATAACTGCCAGCCCACTGACTGGACAACAAATCAATATTTGTTGCTATGCCAAATCTATTGCCATAATTTAATAAAATAAATCAAGCCCATTTTTTATATTGTTGATTTTTTTAAACATATTTGGGTGATTTCAATTAAATTGCAACAGTGATGGGTGGATCATATGGTTGCATTTATCTCAGAACAATACAAACCCATGTCTTTTGCTATTCATATTCATATGGCTGTGTGGCTGCCTACCGAAGCCTCTCCTGGGGTGAACATGAATATGTTTACATCTTTTACCACCATTGGCTTCATGAGAACATCCTTGTCAGTCCCATTGTGGAAGAAGATGGTTTTGGCTAAGATACAGTATAACAAAATTGAAAGCTACTTTATTCCAACATTCATACCGGCATATAATTTACACAGCATCTTTTGCATTGATATAACAAAAATCAATGCGTGTTCGGCAGGCATACTGCTATAATAAAAATGGACACCAAGCACTGACTGTATATGTCATCAGTGCTTCTTAGGGTGAAAAACAGGAGGGGGAGGGAGAGAAGGAGAGGATGAGAGGACGAAGAGATGGAAGACAAGACCATGGTTACATATGAGGGAGGGAGATGGAGGGGGGAGGTGGAGGTAGAGAAGGATAGATAGAACGATAGATTACCTGCAGTAACTGTGCCTCCTGTAATATGGCTTAGAAACAGAGAGACAGTCCCTCCTAGGCAAGGCAGATCTGCAATACGCCACCTTCCTCTGCAAATCCCAACACTGGCCAACCAACAGCAATCACAGTCATTCCAGAGACTGGAGAGAAAAGAAACAGAGAGAAAGAAAGAAAAAAAAAGACAATGGCCGGTGCTGTTCTGTCTGTCCGTTCTCCTCCAGTAGCCCACAGCCCCCTTGCTTATCTCTCTCCGCTGGCAGCAGCTGCACGTTGTTTTCCAAACAATACGCAACCTCAGCCTCAACCTTACTGGAGAGAGAGAGCCTGTGCGTTGCTCGCTCGCTCTCTACAGCCTGCCTGCGGAATCATCATCCCCCTCTCTCCTCCTCCTTCTCCCCCTCTCCCTTTGTCCACACCTCCCTCCTCCAAGGCTCAAACCCTCAATATTAATGAGGAGAAGGGAGAGGCAGCTGCACCCTGTGTGTACTGTAGAGACCATGCAGACTGTCTGCCATGGCTGCATTATTATATTTTCCCGGAACCTGCTACTTATCATTCTATGGGTAGAATTGCAGGGAAGCTAGCTTAATTCAACTGAGCCAGCTAGCACCATGCCTGTGAATATGCTAGGCTGATTAGCATTTTGACAGGGACAGAGTGCTGCTGGTGCGGAAACAAAGCTGAAAGGAGGGGCCCTGAGACTAGGGGTAGTGGTTAGTTTAGTTTGCTTGCTAGCTTGGGAAGGAAGAAGGTTGTAATTGTTGGTCCCACCTCAATGAGAGCGGTAAGCAGAGGGAGTATGGTGAGAATCTGTGATGACGTCAAAGAAACCTGCCCTTTTATTTTTACTGTACCTGTATTTATTGGTGGTCCTGTGAGTGTGTGTGACTGTGAGTGAGAGTGAGAGAGAGAGAGACCGAAAGGCAGTGAAAGATTGAGAGAATGCCAAACAGGCAGCAGTCCACCATGCCAGAAGACAAAGATGGTTGTTGTAGAGGCACTTCTGTCAACTTGGTTTTTGTCACCATGTGAGTTACAGATGGCTTTACACACACTACGTCATACACACACACCAACAGATCCCCACCACCCCGCACACACACTTCCACAATATAAACCCACTCAGCTCCTTGTCAATCCCTGGCCTGTTCCCTGTCCCTAATCCCTGACTGGATTTAATCTGATTCTGTGGTGGAGATGAAATCCCTTTGAAAGCCTCATAGCCGGCATAGGAATTGAACCCGATTTGCTCGTGTTACAGTTTTACACACTATTTTAACACTGTGGTGCACAGAGTGATGCAGACACATATGGCCATGCCATGATCTCTCCTTGGTACATTAGGGCTATACTCTTCTGCTAGCCGCACTAAATGGTTTAGCATATCAGATTAGAGGCAGTCTGTTATGGGGCTAATGCAGTTTGTCTTGTAGATGACTGTTGATGTAATGTTTTGGAGCTGAGTTTCTAAGCCGTAACATCATCACCGTAATTTACCGATCAGAACATGGTTATGGTCACCCAGTGCTTAGATTACACAGTTCCAATGTTCCCCTACCCACTGTGGCAAAGTCATACAAGTGACAATGAGCTTATATTGTGTGACTGACTCAGTGTGCTTATGTAACACAAAAAAAATAAATTTAAACCAACATTTCATGCGCTTTGTTTTTTCACTGATCTAAACTGGGGGTGTATTTACTAGGAACCAAACTGAAATTAACAGGCCGAAACGAAAGGGGACATAAAAGAAACTCATTTTCATTGCAAAACATTTTGCTATGGTGTGCAATAATGAATACACCCCAGAACATGATAAATATACTTCTTGTTTCAAAAAGAAGGAAAGTTCAAATAGATTTCCAAACTGACACCCAAGCATCAATACAAAATTAAACTGAAGATTATGGCCTTCACTCAATTGGGCAAAGGTCCGTCCTCCCCTAGACTCCTCCGTCCTCCTCTTCTCCGTGACCCGGAAACCGATAAGTGGTCAACCTATTTATTTTATTTTACCTTTATTTAACTAGGTATGCCAGTTGAGAACAAGTTCTCATTTACAACTGCGACCTGGCCAAGATAAAGCAAAGCAGTGCGACAAAAACAACACCTAGTTACACATGGGATAAAACAAACGTACAGTCAATAACACAATAGAAAAATCTATATACAGTGTGTGCAAATGTAGTAAGATTAGGGAGGTAAGGCAATAAATAGGCCATAGTGGCGAAATAATTACAATTTAGCATTAACACTGGAGTGATAGATGTGCAGATGATGATGTGCAAGTAGAGATACTGGGGTGCAAAAGAGCAAAAATAAATAACAATATGGGGATGAGGTAGTTTGGTGGGCTATTTACAGATGGGCTGTGTACAGGTGCAGTGATTCGTAAGCTGCTCTGACAGCTGATGCTTAAAGTTAGTGAGGGAGATAAGTCTCCAGCTTCAGTGACTTTTACAATTTGTTCCAGTCATTGGCAGCAGAGAACTAGAAGGAAAGGCAGCCAAAGGAGGAGTTGGCTTTGGAGATGACCAGTGAAATATACCTGCTGGAGCGCGTGCTACGGGAGGGTGTTGCTATGGTGACCAGTGAGCTGAGATAAGGCGGGGATTTACCTAGCAAAGACTTATAGATGACCTGGAGCCAGTGGGTTTGGTGACGAATATGAAGCGAGGGCCAGCCAACGAGAGCATACAGGTTGCAGTTGTGGGTAGTATATGGGGCTTTGGTGACAAAACGGATGGCACTGTGATAGACTACATCTAATTTGCTGAGTAGAGTGTTGGAGGCTATTTTGTAAATGACATCGCAGAAGTCAGGGATCGGTAAGATAGTCAGTTTTACAAGGTTATGTTTAGCAGCATTAGTGAAGGAGGCTTTGTTGCGAAATAGGAAGCCGATTCTAGATTTAATTTTGGATTGAAGATGCTTAATATGAGTCTGGAAGGAAAAATACTCACCAAAAAAGAATTAGGAAAAATAAAACAATGTCAAACACATTTGGCAGTGATTACAGATGTGAGTATTTCTGGGTAAATCTCTAAGAGTTTTGTACACATGGATTGTGCAATATTTCCCCATTATTCTTTTCAAAATTCTTCAGTCTGTCAAGGTGTTGGGGATTCATGGCTGGACAGCTATTTTCAAGTCTTGCCATAGATTTTCAAGCAGATTTAAGTCAAAACTGTAACTTGGCCACTCAGGAACATTCACTGTCTTCTTGGTATGCACGTCCAATGTAAATTTCAACATGTGTTGTAGCTTATTGTCCTGCTCAAAAGGTGAATTCCTCTCCCAGTGTCTGGTGTAAAGCAGATTGAAGTAGGTTTTCCTCTAGGATTTAGCTTGTGCTGGGCTCCTTCCCATTTCTTGGTATCCTGAACAACACCCCAGTCTTTGCCAATGTCAAGCATACTGTACCCATCCCATGATGCAGTCACCACCATGCTTGAAAATAAGGATGCAGTTATTCAGAGATGTGGTGTATTTGCCCCAAACATAAGGCTTTGCATTTAGACAAAAAAGTATATTCCTTTGCCTTGTTTTTTTGCAGTATTACTTTAGTGCTTTATTGCATGCTTTGGAATCTATTTATTCTGTACATCTGTATTCTTCCTTTCACTCTGTCATTTAGGTCATTATTTTGGAATCACCACAATGTTGTTGATCCATCCTCAGTTTTCTCCCATCATAGCTATTTAACTCACCAATGGCTTCATGGTGACATCCCTGAGCAGTTTCCTTCCTGTCCTGCAGCTCAGTTCAGAAGGATGACTATCTTTGGTGTGTATGGGTGGTTTAATACTTCACACACAGCATAATTATTAACTTGACCATGCTTAAAGAGATATTCAATGTCTGATTTGTTATTGTTACCAATCACTGCCCTTATTTATGAGGCTTTCGAAAAGCTCCCTGGTGTTTGTAGTTGAATCTGGGCATGAAATGTTATACTTGACTGAGGAACCTTACAGATGTATGTATGGGGGACAGAGGAAAGGGTAGTCATAAAAAAAGAATGTCAACCCCTATTATCTCACAGAGTCCATGTAACTTACTGTATTAGGTGATTTGTAAAGCCACATTTTACTCCAGAACTACTTTAGGCTTACCTAAACAAAGGGGATGAATACTTATACAAGTATATTTTAGTTATAAAAAAAAAATATTAATTTGTAAAAAAACTATTTCACTTTGACATTATGTAGTATTTAGTGCAGATCACTGACAAAAGAAATCACAATTACATATATTTCAATCCCACTTTGCAACGCAACAAAATGTGAAAAAATCCAAGGTGGCTGAATACTTATGATACCCACTGTATTTAGCGTTTCAAAATTATGGCCATTTCGATAGATGGAAACTCAGCGTGAGTGGCACTAAATTAACCCTCGACAACCGTTGAGTGCAGAGAGTGGATTTGCGAGTGTAAATGAGTGTGATAAAGGAACCGTGAGAGAGAGGGGGGGGAGTGGGGGAGAGAGAGCGAGCAAAGAAGAGAAGGCGCAAAAGGGTGTGAGTGGTTAGAATCATGTAGAACAGAGTGTAAAAGAGAGAGTGGGAACTCTGCCAAGCTCAATGGCAGAAATGACATCACTCAAGAGGCGCTGTGCCCACCTGCTGCGGTAGAAAGGGATGAGGCACGATATCAGACAGACTCATTACACGTTTAAATCGTGTTATTTTTTCATTAATCAGTTTGAGGGGCAAGATAAGTCTATTTCGTGTGAGAAAATGTCTATTACTGTCAATATATTACCAATCTTTGGTAAAATTAGGATTTTACAGGACTAACTGTGAAGTGGATAGTGTCTTATGTCATTATGAAATATCCAGCTGTTGCATTATTGATGTGATAGGATGGTTCTATGTTCATTGTCCAGGATTCAGCTCACACACCTCATGTTTTTCGATGATATTTGATTCATGGTCCTCATGTTGTAAGAATGTATTTCTGGAATCAACACTGGCCAACAATCTAATAACTCTGCATTATAAGCCACAACCCCCCCCCCCCACTACAACAGTAAAAAAAGTAATAAAAAAACGCACTTCCGACAGAGGCCCCCGTTACCATGGAAACCTGGCTCACACATCTGAACTTTGCACTAGAGGTGGTTGCCGTGGTTGCGAGACGAGGGAGCCACAGTTCCTCTAAAATGTGTCAGCTGCATAACGTAAGAATCAAACAAACCATAAAACTCAAAGAGCTTTACCATCTAGAAATGCATTACCTTTAATGTGACCCCAATAGGTGATGCAAGGTCACATACATAAAGGACATCATGATTAAACAAATAGAAATAGTTGGCCTATGGGCCTTTTTTTGTGGGCCTTTCTAGTTGAGCAAATCCTTTCTGTGTACATTACCAGCAACACCTGGATAGCAGTTTTGATTGAATAGGAAGAACCATAATGTGAAATCAAACACAGGGAAGACCATACACTTCCACTGTTGGTGTCCAACGTTAAGAATGTGTCAATGTGGCTGCCGTTCAATTTTCTGGGGTGCAACGTAGTCTAATAGTGTGTAGCTCAACAGGCCCAGTGGATAAGTGGGCTTTACCTGAAAATAATCAATACTGAAGAACACAGCACACTTTTTCCCCATGACTTCATTCCTCAACTGATAAAAATACATCAGTCAGCAGCATTTGCTGCTCAATCAATACCAATAGCCTAAGCATGGAGGAGTTAGAACACTAGTCAGTCAGTGGCAGCATTCTATCAGCAATCTTTTAGAATAAACTATCCATCTCCTCTAGCAACCAGCCTCTGTCAGTACTAAGGACGCTCACTCACAGTGTAATGCATGTACTTTAGGGTGTATCTTAATAGTCTACAGTGGCTTCCTTTCCTTATCTCCTTTACACTCATTTGGAGTCACAGGATAGGTGGAAATATTGTGGATGCCTATCAGGAATTAGCTTTCACCTAAATTTGCTTTCACCATCTTTCATCATTACAGATGAAGGAGATGAGCGGGAGCAACCGAGACTACTTGCATCCTCTGTGTTTGAATGGGTTGAAAGATATTACAGAAAAAGATGGGAGTAAGGTATATCTAACCAGGAGTGCATGCAAGCTTGCCCCCTAGTGATCATGTTTGTGCTTCACATCATGAGAGGAGCAAGCCAGGCATTTAATAAAAACATGACCATTTTAGTCTCTCTTTTAAATCAGAGAAATTAGATTAAAAACTATTTTCAAATACAGAAACACAAAATACAACTATTAAAAGGGAAAAGGTAACTTTGTGTACTTGTATCCTGTATGCCATTTAGCCTACAGCTTTTGTTTGTATACTAACATTCCCTTTCACAAATGGGCTAGTACCTTATAGCTTGCTATGAAAGATACATTACATTTATTTTAGGATAAGATATATACCTACATTTCTGTAAATACACTTAAAGCTTGGTACATCCACTTTTTTTTTTTTTAAAGGATTGGTACATCCACTTTTTGTCTTTTAAAGAATTATACAGTGCCTTCAGAAAGTATTCACACCCCTTGACTTTTTCCAAATTTTGTTGTGTTACAAAGTGGAATTAAAATGGATTTAATTGTCTTTTTTTAAATCTACACTAAATACTCTGTAATGTCAAAGTGGAAGAAACACTTGTAAAAAAAATACTAATATAGCTTGACAAGATACAGTAAGAACCACCTTTGGCAGCGATTACAGCTGTGAGTCTTTCTCTAAGAGCTTTCCACACCTGGGTTGTGCAACAATTGGCCATAATTATTTTTTTAAATTCTTCAAGCTCTGTCATATTGGCTGTGGATAATATTGAAATATAGTCTGCAATACTTCTTGCTTTGGCTTTTTTAACCACTTACTATATAGGGTGTTAATGTATTATTTTGTACACTGTTGTCTCAACAAGCTAGGGACATCCCTTCAGAAAGTATTCACAGCCCTTGACTTATTCTAAATTTTGTTGTGTTACAGCCGGAATTCAAAATGAGTTAAACCTATTTTTTTTCCCTCACCCATCTACACACAATACCCCATAATGGCAAAGTGAAAACATGTTTTTTTTAATTTTCGCAAAATGTATTGAAAATGAAATACAGAAATATTTTATTTACTCAAGTATTCACACACCTGAGTCAATACATATTAGAATCACCTTTGGCAGCAACTACAGCTGTGAGTTTTTCTGGGTAAGTCTAAGAGATTTGTACATCTGGATTGTACAATATTTGCACATTCATACTTTTTTTTTCATTCCTCAAGCTCTGTCAAGTTCGTTGTTGATCATTGTTAGACAGCCATTTTGAAGTCTTGCCATAGATTTACAAGACGATTTTGTCAAAGCTGTAACTCGGCCACTCAGGAACATTCACTGTCTTCTTGGTAAGAAACTTGTGTAGATTTGTCCTTGGGTTTTAAGTTATGCTCCTGCTTAAAGGTGAATTAATGTCCCAGTGTCTGGTGGAAAGCAGACTGAACCAGGTTATCCTCTAGGATTTTGCTGGGCTTAACTCCATTCTGTTTATTTTTTTTATCCTGAAAAAACTCCCCAGTCCTTAACGATTACAAGCATACCCATAACATGATGCATCCACCACCATGCTTGAAAATATTGAGTGGTACTCAGTAATGTATTGGATTGGATTTGCCCCAAACATAACACTTTGTATTCAGTACAAAAACTGAATTGCTTTGCCCCAATTTTTGCAGTATTACTTTAGTGCCTTGTTGCAAACAGGACGCATGTTTTGGAATATTTGTATTCTGTACAGGTTAATTAAGTTAGTTTTGTGGAGTAACTACAATAGTTGATCCATCCTCAGTTATCTCCTATCACAGCCATTAAACTCAAACTGTTTTAAAGTCACCATTGGCCTCATGGTGAACTTCCTGACCGGTTTCATTCCTCTCCGTCAACTGAGTTAGGAAGGACACCTGTATCTTTGTAGCGACTGGGTCTATTGATACAACATCCAAAGTGTAATTAATAACTTCACCATACTCAAAGGGATATGCAATGTCTGCTTTTAAAATGTTTTAAGTCACTGCTCGACTAAGAAGCCTTACAAATAATTGTGTGTGTGGGGTATAGAGATGAGACAGTCATTCAAAAATGTTAAACACTATTATTGCACATAGAGTGAGGCCATGCAACATATTGTGACTTGTTAAGCAAATGTTTCCTCCAGGAAGTTATTTAGGCTTGCCATAACAAAGGGGTTGAATACTCAGACAAGACATTTCAGCTTTTCATTGAATTAGTCCATTTTTCAAAAATCATAATTCCACTTTGACATTAAGGGGTATTGTGTGTAGGCCAGTGACCAAAACATCTCAATTTAATCAATTTAAAATGAAGGCTGTAACACAACAAAACGTGGAGAAAGTCAAGAGGTGTGAACACTTTCTGAAGGCATTGATTCTTGAAGAATACAACCCATGCGCTTGTTGTATTCAATTGTTTGTAAACAATGACATCGTAAACAAACAATTTATAGCCTCAAAACTGTCAGTCCTTGCATCTGGAGCGCTGTCTATGCATTCAAGTGGAGTTATATTTTCCCATCCCTTGGCTGTATACCAAAATAAGTGGCAGGATGGACATTTTGTAGTTTTTCCAATTGCAGATTGTAGTTTTAAAAGGTTGGTATGATGACTTTGTTAACATATTTATGTTTGATCTATGTCCATTTCTTGAGTCATTTTGAATTAAATCCACCATTCTCTAATATGTTTAAGAACATTTGTTTAGCATTGATAAAGCATACTCAGAAATCGAACCTATTGCAAAGCAAAGTGTTAATCTCTAAAATGATACACAGTGATAATTTGCAATATCTTCTGATGGGTGTTTTACACCAAAAGCGACAAGCCAGGTCATGGAAGGTTAAAGGGACACTTCAGCAGTTTTTAACCCGAATACAGTATGCTGATAAAAAGTAGAGAAGTGCCCCTTTAAAAAGTGTTTACAGAGTCATAGGGCTGTGTCCCAAATGGCACTCTACATAGGTAATAGTGCACTGTCCTATGGGCCCTGGTCAAAAGTAGTGCACTACATAGGGAATAGCGTGCCATTTGGGACACATCCACAGTGTTACCCTTCAGACTCAGGGACACTATCAAGTAAATCAAGCTACAAATAAAGCCCGCATTGAGAAACCGCAGTAATAATTATAATACATGGGACTTTTAAAGACACTTGTAGCCCAGCCCATAGGATTTAATGAACCCACATGTCTATGAACAATACAGTTTCAGTTCATTTATCAGGTAAGTCGCTCTGGATAAGAGCGTCTGCTAAATGCGTCTGCTAAATGACAAATGTAAATGTAAGGTATGAAGGCCTAGATGAATTCACTTCAGCGTTAACCAGTACACACAAGGCAGATCTTTGTTTTTATTTAAGCAATATGTAATTTGGTGACCAACTGCTCGTGTGTTCATTGTCACGAAACCACAACCACCCTACTCACGCTAGAAGTTCAGAATGAGAATGTACGGCTGCATGGGATTTATACTAATGCGACTATGTGCAGCCAATGGCAATGTTCACGATAGGTATAATCCCGGGAGACCCTTGTGGATTTGACAGCTCTAACCCAGTTCCACCTCCGACACCTTCAAAACAACAGCTATGAGGGAGTCGGCTAGCGTGAACCTGATTGAATCTAGCCTGAAGTCTAGTTAGAGCATAATACAAACACCATTCTAAAAGACTAACACATTCTTTGTTTCTTCATATTATTTCCAGTCAGTACTACAGTGCCGGCACACATTATGAGGACTTCAGTGCATTCACACCGGAAGTCATGTACCTGGTGTAAAATGGTTGGAGATGACAGAATAAATAAGCTGTGATGTTTCTAGAATTGAACTAGAACCATTTGGCAATTAACCATAAGAAAAAAAGTTAACCAGTGCTGGTAATGTTTTCTAGGTACTTGTCAAACCAGTCACAGACAGAACACTGTGGATCTTGTGCAAATAAAAAATATATATTAAATTGATCATATATTCAGTTCATACGTTGGAAAGGTTACACCAAAATCTGCCACACTTGTATTAACAGCAGTAGCAGTGGGCGGAGTTTGTTTTGGGTGGGTAGTGATTTCATCAGGACCAATGGAATGGTCTAAAATGAGAAAACTCTGCCTACCCGGGGAACCGGTGTGGTGATACTGATGGTTTCTATGGTAGGATGGAGTAGCGCATTTTTGCACAGCCTAACCCTTTTCCTAACCTTAAATGTGAAATGTTAGGACAATTAGGTTTAGTAATTTAGCAGACGCTCTTATCCAGAGCAACTTACAGGAGCAATTAGAGTGAAGTGCCTTGCTCAAGGGCACGTCGGCAGATGTTTCACCTAGTCGCTCGGGGATTCGAACCGCCGACCTTTCAGTTACAGTGCCAACATTCTTAGCCTCTAGGCTACCTGCCACATTAATTATCCTAACCTGTAACGTTAATTATCCTAACCTGTTACATTAATTATCCTAACCTGTAACGTTAATTATCTTAACCTACTACTTTAACTACCCTAAAGCAACCGTAGAAGCCATCAGTTCCGAGAAACCATTAGTGTACCACACTGGGCCATGCAAAACCAACTCACCCAATGTTAATGGACATAAGTCAACTAGACAAACCCAGAACATGTATAATGCTGATAAAATATCAAATACATAAAAAATATACATGTTTGCATCTACTGATAATGACAAAGTTTGGAATGTAATGTTATTTTTGATGATAGAGTGGAATTCAAATGGAATGCAATGTTTTATACAAATGATTTGTTTGACGATTCAAATGTAATTTTCCCTAAGCTGGTGTGCATCTAAAGTTGCATGACATTTCGCATTCTGATTTTAAAGCCACGTTTATACCTTGCACTAACATGCGGACACTGGACGCATACAGTGGACGGATAAGAGACTAATTGTAATACCATGTGTGTACACCACAAACCTTGATCAGATAGAGATCTGATCATCTTGATTGGATGACGCCCACATGTTAATGCAAGGTGTAACCAGGCCTTAAGAGGTCTTGCATGTCCATTGAGTCCAACTGCCAAAGAGAAGTACTCATTAAGAGATGCCTAAAAGGTTTCTCAACAGCAGCTGTTTACACCCTTGATTTGAGTTAAGAAACATCACTAATTCAAAGGGCAGAAAAAAGACATTACGATAATCAGTACAGCAGAAAAACCTGGCTAAAAGCATATAAAATATACCATGAGAACACCTTATTTCTTCAAACATTGAATTATAAAGTGACATCTTTCATCCCTTTTCAGCTGCAGTTGTTGGAGAAAGTGACATCATCAGTGTTGTTGATGAGATGACGACGTTGAAAGGGGCGAGGTTATAAATGCCTAAAATGGCTGCCGTTCACATAATTTTGTACATCACACACGCACATGCTCTGTCATAGATATGACCTGACGAGCACGCACACATTCATAGATGCAGTCAACACACATGCATTCTTTCTCACAGTCGTAGATTCACAGACATGTGCACAACATAGTGCTGCCACACACACACACACACACACACACACACACACACACACACACACACACACACACACACACACACACACACACACACACACACACCTTTTCGAAGCGATGGATTGTAGACTATGCTGGGGCTTAGCTACTGTTCCGTAGCCTGGGCATGAGCTAGGGCTTTGTCGTCACTGGACGAGCACTCGAAGCGCTGTGAGGCGATGGCCGCTTGGTGGGACATGCTCTTCCTCACTACGTCCCCCCTCCTCCACAGAGTGATCTCCTAGAACAACGCAACAAAACAGGGTAGCGTTAATGAGGCACCAAATGGACAAAAACAGAAGGAATCAGGGAGAGACTACCTGGACTTGTCCAGTAAGAATGTTCAATATCACTTTTCTGTTGCGCTAATCAACACACCCCAGGTAACACACAGTCAACTAGTATATAGTGGTGTACACCTCATGTTATGATTCAGCATGGTGTGATACAGGTATGATAAGACCTCTATTTGGTTTCCTTTCGTTACATCCATTATACAAAATCAATGTATTGTTAAAGCCGTACTGTTGCACAGCACTCATGCACAGAGTTGAAATGAACAAGGTGCTGACCTTGACTATTGAGATGTACCACAAATTATACCAAATAGAACAACAGCGTAGAGCATTATGAACCAACACCTACCCATCTTCCATTCTCTCTACCACGGGTCTAGTGTTTGTACTGTCTCTATCGTGTGTCTGCATGTACCTGCTGTTTGAAGTAACACCTCTCCTCCTCGTCTATGAGCACCAGATTGAGGTAGTATCGCACAGAGTACTTCTTGTTGATGACCCTCATCGTAGGAGTGATCTCATAGCCAGCCAAAAAAAGTCGAATAGGGATGGACTCCCCTGAAAGAGACAAAACCCATATTATTAAAGTGATAGTTCACTGTAAAATCCCAAAACGTTGTTTAGACGCTTTCTGTCCACGTCCCATGCCCAGTGTGTAAATCCAGCCTTGTCAACTGTGCAGGTTGGCAGAAGGGGAAATCGGAGGATGGGGTCATTGTAATAGCTGGAATGAAGTGAATGGAAAATTATCAAAACATACAGTTCCATTCCAGCCATTACAATGAGCCCGTCCTCCGATTTCCCCTTCTACCAGCCTCCACTGGTTGTCAATGCCACTCACCTCTCACTGGTGCTCCATCCATAATCTCGTACTTGGCTATAGTGTCGTTCTCATGGTACACGTTTGTGCCCGTGCCAGTCATCTCTCGCTTGATGATATTAATCTCCATGTGTCTGAGCTTGATCCATACCAACAGGAAGTAAATCTTCCCCACGATGACATCTTTTAGGTGGTACCTGTGTTAAAATGACAGTTCACAGCAAAAATTACATATTTAGGTATTGGTTTCCTTACCTTGAGAGCGGTCTATGGACAAGGAGAGACTGAAAACCAAACTGGTTTTGTTTAACTAGTCACTACCATCAAATGCTAATAAACAGTACTGACAGAAGTTGTCATAATAACGAGAACTACGACAATGTTTCACTCCCCTCAAACCGGTCAGTGTTTATATAGATTTGCGACAAAAGCTACTTCAAATGTTCTACTATGTTCAGGTGGTTTTTCCCTCACAAATCATATGATATAAAAACGCTATTATCATGGGAGTTTAGGGAAGTTCAGCCAGGGAGACTGAAGTTTCACTAAAGCTCTGCTATCTCTCACGCCATTCAAAAACAAGAATATCGCAAGACTTCCAATCAATGTATATGATAAACCATGGTAACAGAGTCATACTTAGACTTGTTGTACTCAAACTCGATGTGCAGGCAGTCTTTGATTCCCACTTCCATCTTGATAGACGAGTTGAGTTCTGGGTACATACTGAGCGTGTGCAACAACAATTTCCATTTCTTTACTGATGTCGTTCAGTCTCCGGCTTACAGTTACCTGCAGAAAGTAGCTGCAATATAAAAAAGAAAAAGAGTCAACTAATCTATTGGGTAATAATACAGGATGCACAAAAAACTATTCAGAAGGTCACCAATAACACTGATAGGAGTCACATTCTCTCCATAAAGACCACAAATAGTTGGTGAGACATAGAAGAAATCAAGTGAAGTCTGAGCCATGATGCATATACAGTAATATCAAGGCAAAGACCAACAGACTCTTAAAGGGATACATCGGGATTTTGGCAATAAGGCCCTTTATCTACATTCCCAGGGTCATATGAACTCGTGGATACCATTTTTATGTCTCTGTGTCCAGTATGAAGGAAGTTAAGAGATAGCTTCATGAGCCAATGCTAATTAGGATCCCTTTAAAAACAGTTTCTATCCCCTGGCCATAAGACTGTTAAATAGCTAACAACTACTGCTCCCCCTCACAACGACCCTGCTGCTAAAATTATTATTGATTTGATGTAATACTACCACTATGCTGATGTTCATTGATTGCAATTACCATTAGTACCCATTTATTTATCCTGCTACGGTCACTATTACTACTGTTTACACTAGTATATTACCATAAGTACTCCCTGTTCACCCATTACTGCTTGGTCACGCACACCTTGAACTCAATCATCAAGCTTGCAGACAACAACAGTGGTAGACCTGATTACCAACAATGACGAGACAGCCTACAGGGAGGTGTATTCACACCACTTGACTTTTTTCAAATGTTGTTGTTGTTGTTACAGCCGGGATTTATAATTGATTCATTTGAGATCATGTCACTGATCTACACACAATACCAAATAATGTCAAAGCGTATTTTTTTTATTAATTAAAAAAAATGATAGTTGAAATGTCTTGAGTCAATTATTATTTAACCCCCTTTGTCATGGCAAGCCTAAATAAGTTCAGGAGTAAAAATGTGCTTAACATATCGAATAATAAGTTGCATGGACTCATTCCGTGTTCAAGAATAATGGTTAACATGATTTTTGAATGACTACCACATCTCTGTACCCCACACAATACAATTATCTGTAAGGTCCCTCAATAGAGTAGTGAATTTCAAGCACAGATTCAACTACAAAGACCAGGGAGGTTTTTCAATGCCTCGCAAAGAAGGTCACCGATTGGTAAACATGTCAAAATAAAAAAGCAGACGCTGAATATCCCTTTGAGCATTGTGAAGTTATTATTAGGCTTTGGATGGTGTATCAATACACTAAATTCAGGCTGCAACAACAAAATGTAGATTCAGTCAAGGGGTTTGAATACTTTCTGAAGGCACTGTATATTTTTTACATATAGATATTTTAATAGTGTGTTATACTGTAGCATTGTATTGATGTTCATTGTTTTCTGCCCAGGGATTACAGATGAAAATGAGCCATCTAATTAAATCTGATGCAATGGAATGTTGTACATGGTCCCTGACAAATAAATAAAAATAATAAATATGCACTTCACTTAAAAGACAAATGATTCTCTAGAGTTAACATATTTACAGAAGTTAAGATACTGTAGATATGCACTGTCCTGGAGACATGGGAAGTGGCAACTCTCTAGACTCTAGTCTAGTCTGTCTCTATTTTCAGTTTCTATCATTTCTGTTTCTATTTGCCAAGGCAACAATTCTGTTTTGTTTACATTTTAGTCATTTAGCAGACGCTCTTATCCAGAGCGACTTACAGTACATTTTTATTATTGTTGAATCCAAAACTCTTAAAATGGCACTCTGGAGGTGAATCCATTCAGACCCAGGCATTTTTACCACAGACAATCAGTTTTACGATTCTTCAAATGGTTACATTTAACTAAATGGCCTAGAATCGCATGCAACCAATTAACAATTACCTGTTACCAAAGACAACAACTAGAATGCACTATTATTAGGCGATAGAAATAACAGTGAAATCGCATTTGGAACTCAGGCCCCCCTGTTTTGAGCCCCACATTTTTAGGGGGCTTGCCTGTTTTGCATGTTATTTTGGCATTAATACGTGTCACATCAGTTTGCAAACCATTAAAAAATATATATAATTTAGTTAATAAAGCTGCATACAAACATGGTCTCCTTGTTTTCTTGAGTAAGGCAGCTCCAAAATGTTGGTGTTTCAGCCTAGCTCAGTGCTTTCTGTGGTGTGGGGCAAGCCAACAGAAAATAAGGAGCATTGAGCCGTGATTGGCTCAGTGTTCTGACACTACGTCACCACCATATCTAAGGGTAGACCTCAAATTTGAGCCCCTTGGGTGCTGCCATAAAGTTACATTAGAAGTGCCCATCCAAGAAGGCTGAAGGTCATCGGCCACAGATAAAATGACGTAAAATCACGTTATATATCTACTCTAGCTTTGACTGACTGATCATGTCAACATCATACTTTCAAAATCATAGCTAGCAAGCTAGCATTCATCATCATGAATCAAGTCAACAAGCTACTGGCAAATTCTTTTTCATATGAAGAGAAATTATAGATAAAACGTATCGGTGCTCATCGACCATTGGACATAAACATTACACAACCAATTTGAAATCGCAAATTCAACAATGAGTGGTTTGGAAGGAATCAGTGACAGTGGCTGTGTGATCACAAATCTGGGATTAAGGGGCTCTTTTCCAAGTTTAAAATAATAAACATTCAACATAGGCCATGCTATCAATGAAGCATGATTTGTGCCACGCTCAAAACAACTTAACTCGGAACTGCGAAAACTTGACTTCAGAGAGTTAAACAAGCTCCGACTGGGAAAATACATTTTGAACGGTCATCCAACTGTGAATCCAGCCTCTTTCTAGAGCTACGACCTGAAGATCAATGATGTCATCATGATTCAACCTTGTTTCCCCCCCCCCCCCCCCCCCCCCCCCAGAGTTCTCAGTTGTTTTGAAAGCACCATAAATCCAGAGAATAGACTTGTTTAGTCTTGCCAGATGCTTGCTGTTGCTTACCGTAATTTGACATTCTGGCCCGTGTAGGCCTCGTATGGTTTCTCCACATTTGTGAACTCAAAGTCGAAGGTTCGGGACTGCGTTAGCTCTCCCGGTTGGGCCAAGTCTTTAACCAGAGACACAAACTCAAAGTTGTTTCCCCTGTCGTAGTACAGCTCTGACAAGAGAGAAATGGTTGTTGGTATCACCAGTTTACAGATTACTTTCTAATCTATCCCTTTAAAAGGCCTTACATGTACTATAGAGAGAGATTCAAGGTAATGCAACAAAATTACTACTGGTTACTGCATCTTACAAGGGTGTACATTTTTTTATGTTATTAGTCACAAACACATATTTAGCAGATGTTATTACGGGTGTAGCAAAATACTTATCTAACAAGTTATCTAGTAGTATCTAACAATTCAGACAAATCTAAAAGTAAAAGCTCAGTCCGATGATGCTGTGACACACCGCCCCAGACCAAATCAATCCCGCTCTAGAGTACAGGCCTCGGTGTAACGCTCATTCCTTCGACGATAAACGTGAATCTGACCATCACCACTGGTGAGACAAAACCACGACTCGTCAGTGAAGAGCACTTTTTGCCAGTCCTGTCTGGTCCAGTAATGGTCGGTTTGTGCCCATAGGCAATGTTGTTGCCGGTGATGTCTGGTGAGGACCTGCCTTACAACAGGCCTACAAGCCCTCAGTCCAGCCTCTCTCAGCCTATTGCGGACAGTCTGAGCACTAATGGAGGGATTGTGTGTTCCTGGTGTAACTCGGGCAGTTGTTGTTGCCATCCTGTACCTGTCCCGCAGGTATGATGTTCGGATGTACCGATCCTGTGCAGGTGTTGTTACACGTGGTCTGCCACTGCGAGGACGATCAGCTGTCCATCCTGTCTGCCTGTAGCACTGTCTTGGGGATCTCACACTACAGACATTGCAATTTATTGCCCTGGCCACATGTTCACGCAGATGAGCAGGGACCCTGGGCATCTTTCTTTTGGTGTTTTTCAGAGTCAGTAGAAAGGCCTCTTTAGTGTCCTAAGTTCTCATAACTGTGACCTTAATTGCCTACCGTCTGTAAGCTGTTAGTGTCTTAACGACCATTCCACAGGTGCATGTTCATTAATTGTTTATGGGTCATTGAACAAGCATGGGAAACAGTGTGTAAACCCTTTACAATGAAGGTCTGTGAAGTTATTTGATTTTTACGAATTATCTTTGAAAGACAGGGTCCTGAAAAAGGGACGTTTCTTTTTTTGCTGAGTTTAGTTGGTTTAGCCATGGAAAAAGACAGGAACCTTCCCGCTGGCCATGATTGGCTGAGTTAATGGATGGGCTGGACATGCCGGGAGATGAGTTTGGATTGGTCTGCCTCGCCGTTTTTGAAAGATATAACATTAGCCATCAAGAACTACAAAAGTTGCAACTTCTCAACAATATTGATGCCCTGAATTTAACAGGCGTTATCGACAGATCAGTTGGAAAAAATTATGGTCTACTTTCTGCACACGCCACGGTCAGTGTGAACCAGAGTGACTTGAAACAACCCTGGCCAACAAGATGTAGCTACAAACAAAGCGGAGTTAAATAGTTCCAGTCTGACGTGAAGCATTCATCCATGTATACGGGTAAGAGTCTAGCTATAGTTTCAGATATAAGTTACTAATTTTGTCAGAAAGTCATTTTCATTGCAAGATAAAGCGTACTGTTAGCTAGCTGGCTCACTAGCTAATGTTACGTGTATGATCTGTGTAGTAATATTATTTGAATCAGAAACCCATTTGTATTGCTAGTTATAGCCTTATGTTAGCTAGCTAACATTGAACCTAATTTGTTAGCTTTAGCTACCTGCAGATTCATACTACAGCTATGATAATTGCATTGGTGGTAGTAGAAGGAGTTGGGATTATGCCGGTCCATTGTTTAGCTAGCTACATGTCTAAACAAAAGACTCCACTTCGGCCGGATTAGTAAATGGCCCATCAAGTTAGCAGGTATGTATGGGGGTGATTACGGCTATCTATTGTATTTAATGAACATGTGTACATGTCTAGAGAATAGTGACCCATCCACTTAGCTAGATGTTGTTGGGGTTGGTTATAGCATTTCCTTCACATGACCCATCAATTTAGACAAGTGTCGGGTAAGCGTCTTCTAATAATTACAAAAATATCGTATCTGGACACTTAATGTTTTTGATATTGCTACCATGCAAGTAACTATTTCACTGTACCGTTTACATCTTCTGTATCCTGTGCATGTGACAAATACATTTACATTTACATGGCCTCACATGTAAATCCTTAAAGAGATGGGTGGGGCTAATGCTTAAGAGGGTTGTGAACGATGCTGAATTGGCGTAGACAGAGGAGCTCTCCAATACCAAAACATCCAAGGGCCATTTTCTCAAAAGTGGAATTTATCAACTTTAAAAGCAGAATTACTTTCTCATTGTTCCGCAACTGCAGAGTATAATATTCGATTTTCTAGCTCCGAGTCTCTACTTTTAGCCAATGTACAAAAAAAAATTATAATAATAATAATAATTAAAAAAATATGAATTTTGCTACATAGGACCGAATCGAGGCGGTGTTCAAATGTGGTTTCCAGCTTGCATAAAGTCCAGTGTAGTTCCTTGAGTGTCGTCGTGATATTGGCTTGAGGGGGAATATACACGGATGTGACTATAACCGAAGATGATTATCTTTGGAAGGTAATGGGGTCGGCATTTGGTTGTGAGGTATTCTAGGTCGGGTGAACAAAAGGACTTGAGTTTCTGTATGTTATCACAATCACACCATGAGTAGTTAATGAAAAATTACACCACCGGAGAGTTCTTTATTCCTGTCTGCGGATACTGATAACGTTTATTACAATGTAGGCCTAACTATAAAGGACATGATACAGACCAAGTGTAACTGACAGGTGAAGTTAGTCTCATGATTTGCACATCTGAACTTCTGACTGGTTAAGTTAGCCTCATGATTCTCACACATTTTTGAACTTCTGACCAGGCAGAATCTACTTTAGGAGAGTTTCTGTGGCACAATGGTTCTTCTGTTGATCACTTCCAGTATATCACGCAGCCCACCACAGGTCACGATGCTTTAACCCGTGCCCAAGTTGCATGCAGTGAATGAGCATGGCATGGCTACGTGTTGCGTCACTGTTCAATCAATGGACACAGATAGCTAATTTGATCAGCCTGGCAATTAATTAGGATGACAATATCATGAACAGAGACTTGTTAATAATGTTTTGCACCATGGATGTTTGTGTAGCTTATTTAGTTATTTTGGTAGAGACAACACAAAGATGGGTCTGTCACACTTACCAATTTGCCCAATAAACTCTGACTTTTCCAGATACTGTATCGCCATCATAAAACAGAAAATATTGGTCCTTTTTCCCATCTTCGGTCTTATGTTCGGCTTTCTTTCTTGTCTCAGCGTCATTCAAAACTATATCGATTTGTGCACTTTGACCTAAACTAAAAAAGCTCATCACTGCACCTTGTTTCAGAGCCTTTGTAGATTCTGCATGTACAACAAAAATCCTACGTTACTGTATTTCAAATCCTTGCTACAGTAGCGAGTGATTTCTTCCGAAATTTAGATTGTGCTGTACTATGCAACTACCTAAACTAAATAGGGCAACTGTTGATGAAGCAATGTCCAATGTTGAGCGTCCTCTTTAAATGCGCATGCGTGTAAGTGCAGGGTGCATTAGAAAAACAGACATTCAGATAGGTGGTTTCTCTCTTTATGATAATTATGATATTCTAAATAAATGAAACAAGATAGATATGTCAGCTTCAGCCAAAGCTGTCAGCAGAGACCGAAGAAGTGACACATCCCACTTCCTCATTTTTTTCTGGTTAAAATAGTCATATACTGGGTCATATACAGTTAACGCACTTAGTAGACAAGTCCCCACTGCTATCGAGAGAGCCACCTCTTAAGTAGAACGGAATCAACGGTAAACGGCCTGAGTGGGACATTTTAATTTATCCAATATCTTTGCTGTTAGCGTCAGATTCTGCGCCATTTCAACCCAACATTTCTGGTGCGAAAACAACCACTGATGACATAAAACAAGCGCGCAGTGCCGCGCCTGCAGAGTTGGGTCACAGATTTTTTATAACTAATTCAAGATAAACCACAGCCTGTCGTTTCCAATGGGAACATATGAGGCATAGTGGGCAGAACAAGCAAGGAAGTGGGCAGAGCCAAATACGAGCTAGCGAGATCCTATTGGCCCGTTCTAGCACATATTTGCATATTTCCGTTAGGGAACGCATACTGTGAAATACATGTGTGCAATAACTCAATCAACTTTGCACTCCTAAACAACGTGATTTTTAAAAACTTTGAAGAAGGCTAAAGTCTAAAAAACGTAGTCCACTCAGTTCATAACAGATTCCAGTTTTGGGAACATAAAACTGTATTGAGATCAAATGTTTCATGATGAGACAATTTGCAGAATGAAGGCCAAAATCTTCTTCAACCTTCTCCCATCAACCTTCTCCCAAAATACAATAACATTTTATTTGTCACATGCGCAGAATACAACAGGTCTAGACCTTACAGTGAAATGCTTACTTACAAGCCCTTAACTAACAATACAGTTTTAAGAAAATACAAAAAAGTAAGAATAACAAGTAAAATAAAAGAATAACAAATAATTAAACAGCAGCAGTAAAATAACAATAGAGCGGCTATATACATGGGGTACTGTTACAGAGTCAATGTGCGGGGGCACTGGTGTCGAGGTAATTGAGGTAATATGTACATGTAGGTGGAGTTATTAAAGTGACTATGCAAAGATAATACCAGAGTGTAGCAGCGTAGAAGGGGGGGACAATGCAAATAGTCAGGGTAGCCATTTGATTAGATGTTCAGGACTCTTATGGCTTGGGGGTAGAAACTGTTTAGAAGCCTCTTGGACCTAGACTTGGCGCTCCGGTACCGCTTGCCGAGTGGTAGCAGAGAGAAAAGTCTATGACTAGGGTGGCTGGAGTCTATAACAATTTTTAGGGCCTTCCTCTGACGCAGCCTGGTATAGAGGTCCTAGATGGCAGGAAGCTTGGCCCGGGGATGTACTGGGCCGTACACACTACCATCTGCTCTCGATGGTGCAGCTGTAAAACCTTTTGAGGATCTGAGGACCCATGCCAAATCGTTTCAGTCTCCCGAGTGGGAATAGGTTTTGTTGTGCCCTCTTCACGACTGTCTTGGTGTGCTTGGACCATGTTAGTTTGTTGATGATGTGGACGTCAAGGAACTTGAAGCTCTCAACCTGCTCCACTACAGCCCCGTCGATGAGAATGGGGGCGTGCTCAGTCCTTTTCCTGTAGTCCACATTCATCTCCTTTGTCTTGGTCACGTGGAGGGAGAGGTTGTTGTCCTGGCACCACACAGTCAGGTCTCTGACCTCCTCCCCTATAGGCTGCCTCATTGTTGTCGGTGATCAGGCCTACCACTGTTGTGTCATCAGCAAACTTAATGATGATGTTGGAGTCGTGCCTGGCCGAGCAGTCATGGGTGAAAAGGGAGTAAAGGAGGGGACTAAGCACGCAACCCTGAGGGGCCACCGTGTGGAGGATCAGCGTGGCGGATGTGTTGTTACCTACCCTTACCACCTGGGGTCGGCCTGTCAGGAAGTCCAGGATCCAGTTTCCGAGGGAGGTATTTAGTTCCAGGGTCCTTAGCTTAGTGATGAGCTTTGAGGGCACTCTGGTGTTGAACGCTGAGCTGTAGTCAATGAATAGCATTCTCATGTAGGTGTTCCTTTTGTCCAGGTGTGAAAGAGCAGTGTGGAGTGCAATAGAGATTGCATCATCTGTGGATCTGTTGGGGCGGTATGCAAATTGGAGTGGGTCTAGGGTTTCTAGGATAATGGTGTTGATGTGAGCCATGACCAGCCTTTCAAAGCATTTCTTGGCTACAGACGTAAGTGCTATGGGTCGGTAGTCATTTAGGCAGGTTACCTTAGTGTTCTTGGGCACAGGGACTATGGTGGTCTGCTTGAAACATGTTGGTATTACAGATTCAGACAAAGAGAGGTTGAAAATGTCAGTGAATACACTTGCCAGTTGGTCAGCGCATGCTCGGAGTACACGTCCTGGTAATCCGTCTGGCCCTGCAGCCTTGTGAATGTTGACCTGTTTAAAGGTCTTGCTCACATCGGCTGCGGAGAGCATGATCACACAGTCGTCCAGAACAGCTGATGTTCTCATGCATGTTTCAGTGTTACTTATTATTTAGCTTGTCTAGTAGGCTCGTGTCACTGGGCAGCTCTCTCGATCTTAGTTATGTATTGACGCTTTGCCTGTTTGATGGTTCGTCGGAGGGCATAGCGGGATTTCTTATAAGTTTCCAGATTAGAGTCCCACTCCTTGAAAGCGGCAGCTCTAGCCTTTAGCTCAGTGCAAATGTTGCATGTAATCCATGGCTTCTGGTAGGGGTATGTACGTACAGTCACTGTGGCGACGACGTCATCAATGCACTTATTGATGAAGCCAGTGACTGATGTGGTGTACTCCTCAATGCCATCAAAAAAATCCCGGAACATATTCCAGTCTGTGCTAGCAAAACAGTCCTGTAGTTTAGCATCTGCTTCATCTGATCACTTTTTTATAGACCGAGTCACTGGTGCATCCTGCTTTAATTTTCGCTTGTAAGCAGGAATCAGGAGGATAGAATTATGGTCAGATTTGCCAAATGGAGGGTGTGTGAGAGCTTTGTACGCATCTCTGTGTGTGGAGTAAAGGTGGTCTAGAGTTTTTTCCCTCTGGTTTCACATTTAACTTGCTGATAGAAATGAAGTAAAACTGATTTAAGTTTCCCTTCATTAAAGTCCCCGACCACTAGGAGCGTCGCCTCTGGAGGAGCGTTTTTCTGTTTGCTTATGGCGGTATACAGCTCATTGAGTGAGGTTTTAGTGCCAGCATCGGTCTGTAGTGGTATGTAGACAGCTACGAAAATAGAGATGAAAACTCTCTAGGTAGATAGTTTGGTCTACAGCTTATCATGAGATACTCCACCTCAAGCGAGCAAAACCTAGAGACTTCCTTAGATATCTTGCACCAGCTGTTGTTTACAAAAATACATCGGCCCCACCCTGTGTCTTACCAGAGGCTGCTGTTCTATCCTGCCGATAGTGTATAACCCGCTAGCTGTATGTTATTAATGTTGTCGTTCAGCCTGTTCGGGTGTTTGAATTATATCCTTCATGTCCGACTCATTGAAGAAAAATTCTTCGCCCAATTCGATGTGAGTAATCGCTGTTCTGATGTCCAGAAGCTCTTTTCGGTCATAGAGACGTTAGAAGCAATATCAGGTACAAAATAAGTTACAAACAATGTGAAAAAAAAACAGCACGGTTGGTTAAGAGACCATATTTGGTAGCGAGTGGAAATGTCAAGCGGATGCTACATATTTATACATCCAGTGAAATATCTGTTTCATTGTTCTATCTGTTGTTGGGTCGTCACTAGTTACATATGTTTGGTGACGTCGTCGTGGCAATGGCAAAACATAATCTAGCAACTTATAGCGACAATTCAAGGAGCCAAGGAAAAATACTTTGTATTGTCAAGTCAGTCTTGAATTCATTGTTCAAAAGAGTTGGGGTCAAGTAACTTGCTAAAGAGTTGAAATGTATTCATTGTTGGTGTTTTTGTGCAAGGGTGGGATTTTGAATTCACTGAAACTGGATACTGCCATTGTCATAAAAAATGGATCCAAGGAATTGAAAACGTTGTTACCCTATGTTACTGAACCTGAGGTGTCCACTGTAAGAACTGATCGCACATCACAAGTAAGAACTGTTTTATTAAGAGTGTAACTTGCAAATTGCATTGTCTTTTCTGTTTAGCTGACCTTAACCTCAAGTACTTGTTTGACACAAGTAGCTAACCCCTTTAAAGCTGGAATTCTTAATGGTGAAACGGCCACGTCCATTTGGGATATTACAACAACAAAGAAGTTACTGCAAACAATGAAACACTGTTTTTTCCCTCGGACATCATTGCATGAGTGATAGAAAAGCACAAAATGTACCGTTTCATCCATAAACCGAAACAGTGCTGCGGGCAGCTGAGTGAAAATGGAGGAAAACTAAACTTCCGGGGGCCCTATCATCCTTTCACTCCCTCCTCTCAACCTTATTTTCCTTTGTATCCGCAGCTAAAGCTACTTTCTACAACTCTAAATTTCAAACTTCTGCCTCTAAACCTAGGAAACTATTTTCCACCTTCTCCTCCCTCCTTAATCCTCCACCCCCTCCCTCTCTGTGGACGACTTAGAAAAAAAGTTGTCATCTTTCTCCCTTCTCTCTCCAGATGACATCCTGCGACTAGTGTGGTCTGGCCGCCCGACAACCTGCCCACTCGACCCCATACCCTCCTCCCTTCTCCAGACCATCTCTGGAGACTTCCTCACTAACCTCATCAACTCATCCCTAACCACTGGCTGCGTCCCCTCTGACTTATAAATGGCTGGAGTTTCTCCCCTCCTCAAGAAACCAATACTTTACTCATCTGACGTCAAACTATAGACCTGTATCCTTTCTTTTCTTTCCAAAACACTTGAGTGTGCTATCTCTGCTCAACTTTCTCGTTATCTCTCTCAGAACGATCTTCTTGACCCTAACCACTCAAGCTTCAAGATGGGTCATTCAACCGAGACTGCTCTTCTCTGTGTTACAGAGGCTGTCCACACTGCCAAAGCTGACTCTCTCTCTTCTTTTCTCATCCTCCTAGATCTATCTGCTGCCTTTGACACTGTGAACTATCAGATCCTCATCTCCACCCTCTCAAGGCTGGGGTGGAGATGAGGTTATGCACACTTAGGTTATGCACACTCTTGGATTGCATCCTACCTGGCAGGCCACTCCTAGCAGGTGATGTGGAGAGGATCTGTGTCTGCACCATGTACTCTCACTGCTGGTGTCCCGCAGGGCTCAGTTCTAGGCTTTCTTCACTCTATACAAGTCACTCGGCTCTGTCATATCCTCACATGGTCAAACCCTACACCCAACCCGAGCACTCTGTTCTGCCACCTCAGGTCTCTTGGCTCTCCCACCCATACGGGAGGGCAGCTCCCGCTCAGCCCAGTCCATGCTCTTCTCTGTTCTGGCACCCCAATGGTGGAACCAGCTTCTCCCTGAAGCTAGGAGAGCAGAGTCACTGCCCATCTTCCTGACAACATCTAAAACCCTTCAAACAGTATCTTAAATAATCCTCCTCCTCAACTTGAATGTACTTTCTATGCCTGTGACGTGTAGTTGTCCCACTTAGCGATCTTACGATGAATGCACTAACTGTAAAGTGCTCTGGAAAATAGTTAAATGCTAAATGACTAAAATGTAAATCTAGTGGCCGAAGGAAAATAAACAGACTGAAAATTAGTAGAAGTGACACTACTATGCTACTATGACTTGATTGTGATATGATTCAAATGTATCAATACCAATCAGCGATAGCACATTTTCTTGTCCATTAAAAAAACATCAAATTGATCAGAAATACAGTGTAGACATTGCTAATGTTATAAATGACTATTGTAGCTGGAAACTGCAGATTTTTTATGGAATATCTACATTGGCATACAGACGCCCATTATCAGCAACCATCACTCCTGTGTTCCAATGGCACGTTGTGTTAGCTAATTCAAGTTTATCATTTTAAAAGGCTAATTGATCATTAGAAAACCCTTTTGCAATTATGTTAGCACAGCTGAAAACTGTTATTCTGATTAAAGAAGCAATAGAACTGGCCTTCTTTAGACGAGTTGAGTATCTGGAGCATCAGCATTTATGGGGTTGATTACAAGCTCAAACTGGCCAGAAACAAAGAACTTTCTTCTAAAACTCGTCAGTCTATTCTTGTTCTGAGAAATTAAGGCTATTCCATGCGAGAAATTGCCAAGAAACTGAAGATCTCATACAACGCTGTGTACTACTCCCTTCACAGAACAGTGCAAACGGGTTCTAACAAGAATAGAAAGAGGAGTGGGAGGCCCTGCTGCATAACCGAGCAAGAGGACAAGTACATTTGAGTGTCTAGTTTGAGAAACAGACGCCTCACAAGTCCTCAACTGGCAGCTTCATTAAATAGTACACCCAAAACACCAGTCTCAATGTCAACAGTGAAGAGGCGACTCCAGGATGCTGGCCTTCTAGGCAGAGTTGCAAAGAAAAAGCCATATCTCAGACTGGCCAATAAAAAGAAAACATTAAGATAGGCAAAATAACACAGACACTGGACAGAGGAAGATTGGAAAAAAGTGTTATTGACAGACGAATCTTAGTTGAGGTGTTTGGATCACAAAGAAGAACTTTCGTGAGATGCAGAAAAAATGAAAATATGCTTGAGGAGTGATTGACGCCATCTGTTAAGCACGGTGGAGGCAATGTGGTGGTCTGGGGGTGCTTTGGTGATGGTAAAGTGGGAGTTTTGTACAGGGTAAAAGAGATCTTGAAGAAGGAAGGCTATCACTCCATTTTGCAACGCCATGCCATAACCTGTGGACGGCGCTTAATTGGAGCCAATTTCCTCCTACAACAGGACAATGACCCAAAGCACAGCTCCAAACGATGCAATAACTATTTAGGGAAGAAGCAGTCAGCTGGTATTCTGTCTATAATGGAGTGGCCAACACAGTCACCAGATCTCAACCCTATTGAGCTGTTTTGGGAGCAGCTTGACCATAAGGTACATAAGCAGTGCCCATCAAGCCAATCCAACTTGTGGGAGGTGCTTCAGGAAGCATGGGGTGAAATCTCTTCAGATTACCTCAACAGATTACCTTTGACGAAAGCAACGTTTGAAGGACACAATTATTATTTCAATTAAAAATCATTATTTATAACCTTGTCAATGTCTTGACTATATTTCCTATTCATTTTGCAACTAATTTAATGTATGTTTTCATGGAAAACAAGGACATTTCTAAGTGACCCCAAACCTTTGAACAGTAGTGTCGATATACTTGGGATTCCTATTCAACGCATAGGACTGTCTAATCCTATTTCTAATCCTATTTTCTGTCTAATCCTCCCGAATGGCGCAGAGGTCTATGGCACTGCATCTCAGTGCTAGAGGTGTCATTACAGACACTGGTTTGATTCCAGGCTGTATCACAACCAGCTGTGATTGGGAGTTGCATAGGGCGGCGCACAATTGGCCCAGCGTCATCCGGGTTAGGGTTTGTGGGTTCGATTCCCACGGGGGGCCATGTATGAAATGTATGCATTCACTACTGTAAGTCGCTCTGGATAAGAGCGTCTGCTAAATGACTAAAATGTAAATGTAATGTAAATGGTTTGGCCGGGGTAGGCCGTCATTGTAAATAAGAATTTGTTCTTAACTGACTTGCCTAGTTAAATAAATAAAATAAAACAATTCTTACACCTAAATTCAGCTTGCCAAAGCCACAATGTAAAGTTTTTCCCAATAAACCTGGCACTGTCAGAAAGAGTGTAATGATGAATCCTGTCTATCGCTGTTTGTAGGAGTTTGTCAAATGGTAGTGCTCACTGTTCATCCGTTTCGTTGCCGTGCTGGTGGATCCTGACCCTATTATCGCTAGGTAAGTGATGATCATTCATCAGTCACCAGTTCCAATAAAAAAATTACCAAATTAATTAACTGAGGGAACTGTTAAATTAATCCCCACCCTCCCCTCCAACTCCTGCTCAAGAAGAACCCAGTGAGGTTCTCGCAGCACTTCATCGAGTGCATCTTCCACTTCAACTCCTATGAGAAACACAAGACCTACAACTAATTCCC
The DNA here is from genome assembly GCF_965601325.2 of Salmo salar. NCBI lineage: Eukaryota > Metazoa > Chordata > Actinopteri > Salmoniformes > Salmonidae > Salmo > Salmo salar. Next base: position 71,869,741 of record NC_138303.1, read on the forward strand.
TCAAAAGGCCAGGTACGATTATGCTCCTATTTGGGGTTTAAAGAAGTTTCATATTTGGAACCAATTGCTTTCTACAAGGAAGGTAATAAGAACTATTCGAAGTCTGTGATTTTCAAACTGCACGCTGTCTTTGGGATATTGCTGACCAGCCCCTCATGGTTAGATGGTCAGAGATTTGCGCAGTGAAAATGTTTTATAGTCAGTGTATGAGTAGTATAAATGGGTTGGTTGTTAAAGTGATAATGCTCAAGAAGCCAGTGTTTGGAGGATATATTGGCACGGGTGTTAAGCCCGAGACAAAGTTGATATATACTCCAAACACCGGCTTCGAGGGCATTATCACTTTTATACAACGGGTTACCAACATATTCAAATAATGACTGACATATTTTCATTAACATTATTTTGATTATTTTATTCATAATATTTCATCCTTCCACAAGATATAGACCCGACATAAGTCTAGGGTTGCTACCAAAGCCGGCTGGTCATTTGTTCTATTGGTTCTGTTGCTAGAGACGCGACCCAGTCGTTCAGTCTTTTTATTCTGTATCTATGGACACGACCCAGTCGTTCGTTCTAAATATTCCATTGCCATACTGGCTGGCAACGTTCTTATCCCTTGCTTGCTAGCTAGCTGTAATATTCACATGTGAATACATACTGAATTATAATTGGATGCATTTTACCGCCGTATCATACTGTGCGTGATTGGTTAAGACCACCCAGACTGTTAGGTCATGGCCAGTTGATCGTGGTTGGAGATAGGCGAACATGCAGTTGTAGCTAGTTAATAAAGAGTTATGTTAAGAAACATCCTGTAGTTCTGCGTTTTATTATTTTGTACAAAATAAGACATGGTGTCAGAGTAAATGGTCTTAAAATATGGATTTTTCTGGAGTAACTTCACCTCGAATGGACTGGGAGTCTACAAACTTACCCGATGCATGGCGTAAGTACAAACAGCATGTGGAGCTAATTTTCACGGGTCCTCTGAAGGCAAGAGGAGAAGAGGAAAAATGCAGCTACCTGCTCCTCTGGATCGGTGAAAAAGGGAGAGATATTTACCACACGTGGACACTTACCGAGGCTGAATCAAAGGTACTGAAAACATACTACGATCGTTTTGAAGCATATGTTGTGCCGAAGACTAATACAATTTTCGCTAGGTACAAATTCCATGAGAAAGTACAGGGAGCTAGCGAGTCTTTTGAACCGTTTGTGACTGAGCTGCGTCTGCTTGTGAAAGACTGTGATTATGCAAACAAGGATGAGATGATGGTCAGGGACCGTATTGTATTTGGAATACACTCACCGCGAGTGAGAGAGAAACTTTTGAATGTTGGGTCTGAGCTAACGCTGGACAAAGCTATCGACATAACCAGATCTCACGAGCTAGCACAGGCTCAGATGAAAACCATTTCGCGCCGCAGCACGAGCGCATCACGTGAACAAGCAGTGCACGCAGTCAGGCAGACATCAAAGCACACCTCTGGTGCCCAGAGAGCGCGTTTCAGAACGGAGAGAGACATAACTCCAAAACAGAGCGACACAGACTCAAAACGCCCCAAAACATGTGGATATTGTGGATACAAAGTGCATGGCGAACAAGGAAATTGCCCAGCTAAAGGCAAACAGTGTACTAAATGTGGTAAATGGAATTACTTTGCAAACGTGTGCAGAGCTTACCGAGTGAAGATGAAATGTCAATCAAAGAGTCAAATGATGATGAACTGTTTATTGATTCAGTGACACAGAAAAGTCACATATCAGAGACAGAGCAAGCCTTTGCTGACATTGAGATAGGAACACAAGGCACAAAGCTAAAGTTCAAACTAGACACTGGTGCACAAGTAAACATTATTCCTCTGAATAAGTACCGCAGCTTGACATCTGAGTGTGAGCTACAGCCCACCATGCGCAGACTGACTGGTTATGGTGGTGAACAGCTCCCAGTAAAAGGCACATGCACTTTCAAATGCAAATACAAGGAAAGTGACATGATGTTGGACTTTTACCTTGTTGACACTAGAGCACCTGCAGTGCTAGGTCTTAACCTCTATGGGCTAGGTGGGACACTTGCGTCCCACCTACTCAACAGCCAGTGTAATCCCGTGGCGCGATATTCAAATACCTAAAAAATGCAAAAACTTCAATTTTTCAAACATATGACTATTTTACACCATTTTAAAGACAAGACTCTCGTTAATCTAACCACACTGTCCGATTTCAAAAAGGCTTTACAACGAAAGCAAAACATTAGATTATGTCAGCAGAGTACCCAGCCAGAAATAATCAGACACCCATTTTTCAAGCTAGCATATAATGTCACATAAACCCAAACCACAGCTAAATGCAGCACTAACCTTTGATGATCTTCATCAGATGACAACCCTAGGACATTATGTTATACGATACATGCATGTTTTGTTCAATCAAGTTCATATTTATATCAAAAACCAGCTTTTTACATTAGCATGTGACTAGCATTCCGACCGAACACTGCCGGTGAATTTACTAAATTACTCACGATAAACGTTCACAAAAAACATAACAAATATTTGAAGAATTATAGATACAGAACTCCTCTATGCACTCGATATGTCCGATTTTAAAATAGCTTTTCGGTGAAAGCACATTTTGCAATATTCTAAGTAGATAGCCCGGCATCACAGGGCTAGCTATTTAGACACCCAGCAAGTTTAGCACTCACCAAAGTCAGATTTACTATAAGAAAAATATTAATACCTTTGCTGTTCTTCGTCAGAATGCACTCCCAGGACTTCTACTTCAATAACAAATGTTGGTTTGGTCCCAAATAATCCATAGTTATATCCAAACAGCGGCGTTTTGTTCGTGCGTTCAAGACACTATCCGAAAGGGTAAATAAGGGTGACGAGCATGGCGCATTTCGTGACAAAAAATGTCTAAATATTCCATTACCGTACTTCGAAGCATGTCAACCGCTGTTTAAAATCAATTTTTATGCCATTTTTCTCGTAAAAAAGCGATAATATTCCGACCGGGAAAGCGTGTGTACGTACAAAGAGAGAGAAAATAAAAACATCTCGTGCACGAGCCTGAGTCTCAGAGTACTCTGACCAGCCACTATCCAAACGCGATAATGTGTTTCAGCCTGGGGCTGCCTCGATATCATTCAGCTTTTTCCCGGGCTCTGAGAGCCTATGGGAGCCGTAGGAAGTGTCACGTTACAGCAAAGATCCTCAGTCTTCAATAAAAAGAGCCAAGATGAACAACAACTTGTCAGACAGGCCACTTCCTGTTCAGAATCTTCTCAGGTTTTTGCCTGCCATATGAGTTCTGTTATACTCACAGACACCATTCAAACAGTTTTAGAAACTTTAGGGTGTTTTCTATCCAAAGCCAATAATTATATGCATATTCTAGTTACTGGGCAGGAGTAGTAACCAGATTAAATTGGGTACGTTTTTTATCCGGCCGTGTCAATACTGCCCCCTAGCCCTAACAGGTTAAAGCATGTTTAGACATGGACCTCATCAAGCTAGTTTTATCAGTAACAGCACCAGTAGAGACAGGAAATGTACTGGAGGAGTTTGCTGATGTCTTTACAGGAATAGGATTATTCCCAGGAGAATGTACCATTCACCTTGACCCAGACGCAACCCCTGTGGTCTACCCACCGAGAAAGATTCCCCTTGCTCTCCGTGCCCGTCTGAAGAAAGAGTTGGAGAGCATGGAGCAATCTGACATAGTCACCAAGGTTACAGAACCGACTGACTGGGTAAACGCGTTAGTGGTGGTGGAGAAACCACGCACAGGCAAGCTCCGAGTATGCCTCGACCCAAGAGACTTGAACAAGGCTATCAAACGGCCCCATTACCCTTTACCGACGCTAGATGGTATCACACACAAGCTAGCGGGAGCACACTACTAAAGTGTCATGGACGCTAGATCAGGCTACTGGGCTATCAAGCTCACAGAAGAGTCATCTAAGCTCACAACATTCAACACACCGTTTTGACGCTACAGGTTCCGTCGCCTGCCTTTTGGGATTATCTCAGCCCAAGACGAGTTTCAGCGAAAGATCGACGAAGTGTACGAAGGCCTCGACGGAGTTGTGGCAATTGTGGATGACGTCCTTGTCTATGGTCGAACCAAAGAGGAGCACGACCGAAACCTCCGCGCGATGCTGCAAAGATCCCGCGAGAGAGGAGTCCGGCTCAACCCAGAGAAGAGCAGTTGGCGCTACAGAGGTCAGCTACTTCGGACATCTTCTCACAGCGAATGGAATCAAGCCAGATCCACAGAAGATCTCAGCCATAAAAGAAATGGAGCCACCAAAAAACCGTGCAGAGCTGGAAACAGTGCTTGGCATGGTCAACTACTTATCCAAGTTCGCACCCAGCCTCTCCAATGCTAATGCACCCCTGCGTCAACTGCTAAAGCAGTCCAGTGAGTTTCTTTGGGACAAGCAACACGACATTGCTTTCCAGAATGTGAAAGACTTGATCACGAGAGAACCAGGACCAATCCTTGCCTACTACGACCCCAACAAAGAGCTCAGACTCCAAGTGGACGCGTCGAAGTATGGACTAGGTGCAGTGCTACTGCAAGAAGGAAAGCCCATCGGCTACGCTTCCAAATCTCTTCTCTGAGATTGGTAGGAATAATGATATTCTCTCACAGACTGTGAAATCAACTACGCTCAAATCGAAAAGGAGCTCTATGCCATTCTGTTCGGATGTAAACGTTTCCATCAGTACGTATATGGACGACAAGTCATTGTGGAATCCAACCACAAGCCCCTTGAGTCAATCATGAGGAAACCACTAGCTGCAGCCCCGCCAAGTCTACAGAGAATGATCCTTCAACTACAAAAATACGACTTCACAGTCACTCACCGTCCAGGCAAAGACATCCCTGTCGCAGACACACTCTCCAGGAAGTTTCTTACCTACAAGGACAGCAGCCTCAGTGAAGGCATGGACATGCAAGTACACACTGTGTACAGCAACTTACCAGTTAGTGACAGAAAACTGAAGGAGATCCAAGCAGAAACAGAAAAGGACTCTCAACTCACACAGCTGAGGGAAGTCATACAGGATGGATGGCCTGAGGAGAGGAGAAAATGCCCTCAGAGCGTCTCAGAATTCTGGAACCATGGTGATGAACTATCACAGATCAACGGAATCATTTTCAAAGGAGAGAAAATCATTATTCCTACCAGTCTCAGAGAAGAGATTTTGACAAAGATCCATGCTGGACACATGGGCATGGAAAAGTGCAAACAGAGAGCACGGGACATTTTGTTTTGGCCTGGAATGTGCAAACAAATAGAGGACATTGTTGGTAGATGCACCATCTGTCTTGAACGACGCCCCTCAAACACCAAAGAGCCAATGTTACCTCACTGTATCCCAGACCGACCCTGGCAGGTCGTGGCAACCGATCTGTTCACCTGGAACAACGAGGACTACATCATAACAGTGGACTACTACAGCAGATACTTCGAACTCGACAAGCTTCACAGCACCACATCTGCAGCTGTGATACACAAGCTGAAAGCAGCCTTTGCCAGGCATGGCATTGTAGAGACTTTAATATCTGACAATGGGCCCTGTTACAAATCAAATGAGTTTGAATCCTTCACAAAAGCATGGGAGTTCACACATGTCACCACAAGCCCACATTACCCTCAAAGTAATGGCCTTGCTGAAAAATCTGTGCAGATTGCTAAATCACTCATGGACAAAGCAAAAGCAGACAAAAGAGACCTCTATCTCAGTCTCCTTGAATACCGCAACACTCCAGTTGACAACTTTAAATCACCAGCACAACTGTTGATGAGCCGCAGACTTCGCTCAACCCTTCCCAGCACCAACCAGCAGCTGCAACCTGAGGTCGTCAGCTACAAGGAAATGCATGGAAAACGTGCACAGAGACAACAACAACAAAAGCGATACTACGTCAGGTCAGCTAGACCACTGCCACCACTGATCGACGGAGAGTCAGTTAGAATCCAGGAGCATGGCCTCTGGAAACCAGCAGTCGTCATCCAGCCAGCTGACACTGAACGTTCATATCATGTCCGCACAGCAGAAGGAGCGGTGTACCGCCGCAATCGTCGTCACCTACTGAACACAAAAGAATAACACACTGATGAGATGAACTGTTCCCCTGAAAGAGAACGTGATGGACTAAACACACATACAGCACAACATACACCACACTTACCTGCAACACCACAAGAACAGTTGACTGACACAGAAGCATGCGCAGCATCATATCGCACAAGGTCAGGAAGAGAGGTCAAGCCCAGAGCTGTCCTAGACCTGTGAAATGTCAAAGGGTGTAGGCGGATCGCTGCCCTAAAAAAGTTCCAGACTGTAAACTTGTTATTGAAAGTTAATTTGACATGCTTTGGTATTGTATTTATTTGAAATGTTAAGATGTCATTTATACAGTGAAAGCTGAGTTGCTGAGAATCCCTTGTTTGAAAAGTAACAGTATGTTGGATCATTGTTTCAGAGTCTATGTTGATTCAGTTGGTGTATTATGCAATATAAATGGTTACTTACCTTGAGTTCAAACTACAGAGCATGTATCCAAAAGAAAAGCTTAGAATATGTAAAACATTTGTATTTTGTTTAAAAGAAAGGGGATGTAATATTCATATGTGAATACATACTGAATTATAATTGGATGCATTTTACCGCCGTATCATACTGTGGGGTGATTGGTTAAGACCACCCAGACGGTTAGGTCATGGCCAGTTGATCGTGGTTGGAGATAGGCGAACATGCAGTTGTAGCTAGTTAATAAAGAGTTATGTTAAGAAACATCCTGTAGTTCTGCGTTTTTATTATTTTGTACAAAGCGTACAAAACAAGACACTAGCCAACTACGGCTAACTTACAGTCACGTCAAAAAGAATAACAATAGCTGTATTTGCATTTGTTTAATCAGTTTTCTAGTGACATGTATTTGGATACATCCATAACAATGCGCTAATGAGGCGCGATTTCGCCTGGCATAGAAAATGTGATCACGGGGTCTCCTGAGTGGTGCAGTGGTCTAAGGCACTGCATCACAGTGCTAGCTGTGCCACTAGAGATCTTGGTTCAGGTCCAGGTTCTGTCGCAGCCGGTCGCGAACGGAAGACCCATGGGGCGGCGCACAATTGGCCCAGCGTCATCCAGGTTAGATGAGGGTTTGGCCGGGAGGGATGTTCTTGTCCCATCGCGCACTAGTGACTCTTGACGGGCCGGACGCAATGCACGCTGACACGTTCGCCAGGTGTACAGTGTTTCCTCCTACACATTGGTGCGGCTGGCTTCCGGGTTAAGCGGGCGTTGTCAAGAAGCAGTGCAGCTTGGCTGGGTTGTGTTTCGGAGGACTCACGGCTCTCGACCTTCGTCTCTCCTGAGTCCGTACGGGAGTTGCAACGATGGGACAAGACTAACTACCAATTGGCTACCACGAAATTGGGGAGAAAAAGGGGTAAATTAAAATTAAATTTAAAAAATAAAGAAAATGTGCTTACTCGTCAGGAGTGACACTGTTGTTCAGAGGCGCTAACCAACAACACTTCACTTCAAACTGAAGCTGGAAAGACTGCAAACTAGCTGCACTTCATTTCGTTTTACCTTTTTTTAAAGTAAATTTCTTTGTGTGTGTATATATATATTTTATTATTATTTATTTATTTCAAAAATATATTTTTATTTTGGGGGGGATATATCCATAAAAATGATGCCAGCTGATTCATGATTTCGACTGGCTGAAAAACGCTGCCTGACCTCCTGTCTGTCTCCTCCCGACCCCTACACGTTCATTACTATTGGACAGCTGGAGATCGAATTTGAATATTAAAACAATGTTGCAAATGTCAGAGAGACAGGTGGCAAGGTTTATACAAAGTTCTGCTGTTGAAAATGAAATGTTAGTCTAAAAGAAATGTGAGATAATGTCTAGATGCTTTTTATAGTGGAGATCAAATTTATAAAGTGCCTGGCTGGGCTGATGAGACAGTGTATTGCGCAGTCAGATGGAACGGAGTAAATAGGTATTTTAACGTCATAGATTTAGCCGGTGGTAATTTGTGGAATAGACACTGGCTGGAATGCGCTTTTAACCAATCAGCATTCAGGATTAGACCCACCCGTTATATAATTCGCAACAAAACTGAAGTGTGCGCAACTTTGGGGCCAAACAGATGGGTTTGGTTTAGATTGTTGACAACATGTAAACTATATTTCGTCAACAATGTTTATTGAAAACAAATACATTTGCACAATGAGCACTTGTCTATCAAATGCATCGTTACAGTTGTTGGTTAGCTAACTAGCAAATTTTTGCCATATTAGCATTGACATGAAATCAGTCAAAACAAAGCATGGTATCAAGAACAAGATGAAACGAGCCACTTACGTTTCCCCACGTCAGTTTATTGTCATTCTTGCTCGCAATCTGGCCATCCAGAATCACAACACAGCAGACTTCTGCCCCATGGAAGCCTGCACATTGTTTTTGTGAGGTTGTCAGCTAAACCATGTATGGGACTTGTGCTTTACTGTTCTAGTGTGTGTGGTTGTGAACTAGACAATTTGAATTAGCTATTCAAGAGCAATTCTCCTAAAAGGAAATGTGTGCCATGTGTTACAGAGTACATATGGGTGCCATTCTGTTCAATAGCAATTATGTAGCTTGCCAGTACCTGGTCCATAACAGGTTGGAAAACACTGTTGTAAATGTCTGATTATTTGTTCTCCCTGAAAGGAGCCCAGAACAAAGAGAGGAGGGTAAGGATCTATAAGTTCCAGCTGCAGCACTTCAGACACCTAGTGCTTTAACATCACCATCAAGATCACCTAGAACATCCTAGGTAAGAGCAACAACTGTGGTACATTGCAGGGTTCTCCCCGAAGAATGTAAGAGGGGCGCTGTTACACCTTGTGGACTGGCTGCATCACTATGTAAATACAAATACATATATATTGCATTTTTTTAACTTGATTTGTTATCATTTAAGGACATTTTGTTTACTCTACATTGCAGGAAATGTCAGTTAGTTGCAACATCTGAGTTCAAATGTATGCTTTGTGGATGGGGAGCTGCCCCTGGAATGTGATGGGGCGGCGGTGCTAGCTGAGACCTTTTGGGATCCTCAGCCTCAAGGAGATCAAGCCGTCAGCGCTGAGTGGGGCGGCAGGGGCTGGTGGCAAACGAGTAGATTGCCATGACCAAGGTGGACCAGAAGAAGGTGGTTTCATAGGTACGTTAAACTTTGAATATTGGTACTAGTAAAAATAGATTATGATATTTGTACTAGTAAATAATACAAAAGGGTACTATTTGGTTGCAATTGAAGCTTTGTTTAATTATTTACTTTTACAAGCAACATGTCTTAATAGTACACACACTGTTGTATTATTAAAAAAAATTGTAGTAGTGATAATATTGATGATATCACTCTTTATGTCATTTATATCCAGTTGTTGTAGTAGTGATAATATTGATGATATCACTCTTTATGTTATTTATATCCTGTGACTTACAATAAACATGCATTTGTCCCACACAGTACTTAAAACCACAACTTGTGTTCCAAGCCACTAGAGGGCGCCAATGGCTAACTGACAAACCCCCATCCATCCTTTCATCCACCCACATCCAGAAGAAAGATTTCATCGATAACATGATTCCCATCATCATCAATCTGAAGAGCATGCTGAAACAGAAGCGCTGGCCAGTTCTGAAGGACATCATGGGCTCCCTCCAGGTAAGGCAGAGAGAGAGGACAGCCATCATCATGACATGGAGTCCATTGTCAAGGATAATGTCCCTCATAACGACCTTAGAAATTATACTGAACAAAAATATAAACGCAACATGCATCAATTCATATAAGTTACAATTCATATAAGGAAATCAGTCAATTGAAATAAATAAATTAGGCTCTAATCTATGGATTTCATTCACATGACTGGGAGTACAGATATGCATCTGTTGGTCACAGATGCCTTCAAAAGAAAAGGTAGGGAGACATCGGTGGCATTGTGTTGTGTGACAACTACATATTTTAGTGGCCTTTTGTCCCCAGCACAAGATGCACCTGTATAATGATCATGCTCTTTAATCAGCTTCTTGATATGCTACACCCATCAGGTGTATGGATTATCTTGATAAAGTAGAAGTGCTCACTAACAGGTATTTAAACACATTTGAGAGAAATAAGCTTTTTTGTGTGTATGGAAAATGTATTGTATGTTATTTCAGCTCATTTACATTTATTTAACTTTTTTTGTTCAGTGTAGAAACATAAAGTCAATTTAAACTTCAATGTTTAAAACACATTTTGAAGAGTAAAACTTAAGACTACGCATGGTTTGCCATACAAAATGTATTCCGGACTACCGCAGCAACACAGGGACATAATAGCCTACACACAGTCCGGAGTCCCACTCTTGATAATACCGTCATAGAACCCCAACCCCACCCCACTTTGAGCTATGCATTCTGCAATCCCCATTCTGTACTCCCATCCAAGTCTCCAACCACTACCTTGTATCCTTTTCCCTCTCGCTCTCCTCCAACACTTCTCACTCTGCCCCTACTCGGATGGTATTGCGCCGTCGCAACCTTCGCTCTCTCTCTCCCGCTACTCTCTCCTCTTCCATCCTATCATCTCTTCCCTCTGCTCAAACCTTCTCCAACCTATCTCCTGATTCTGCCTCCTCAACCCTCCTCTCCTCCCTTTCTGCATCCTTTGACTCTATGTCGCCTATCCTCTAGGCCGGCTCGGTCCTCCCCTCCTGCTCCGTGGCTCGACGACTCATAGCGAGCTCACAGAACAGGGCTCCGGGCAGCCAAGCGGAAATGGAGGAAAACTCGCCTCCCTGCGGACCTGGCATCCTTTCACTCCCTCCTCTCTACATTTTTCTCTTCTGTTTCTGCTGCTAAAGCCACTTTCTACCACTAAATTCCAAGCATCTGCCTCTAACCCTAGGAAGCTCTTTGCCACCTTCTCCTCCCTCCTGAATCCTCCTCCCCCTCCCCCCCCTCCTCCCTCTCTGCGGATGACTTCGTCAACCATTTTGAAAAGAAGGTCGACGACATCCGATCATCGTTTGTCAAGTCAAACGACACCGCTGGTCCTGCTCACACTGCCCTACCCTGTGCTTTGACCTCTTTCTCCCCCCTCTCTCCAGATGAAATATCGCGTCTTGTGACGGCCGGCCGCCCAACAACCTGCCCGCTTGACCCTATCCCCTCCTCTCTTCTCCAGACCATTTCCGGAGACCTTCTCCCTTACCTCACCTCGCTCATCAACTCATCCTTGACCGCTGGCTACGTCCCTTCCGTCTTCAAGAGAGCGAGAGTTGCACCCCTTCTGAAAAAACCTACACTCGATCCCTCCGATGTCAACAACTACAGACCAGTATCCCTTCTTTCTTTTCTCTCCAAAACTCTTGAACGTGCCGTCCTTGGCCAGCTCTCTTGCCATCTCTCTCAGAATGACCTTCTTGACCCAAATCAGTCAGGTTTCAAGACTGGTCATTCAACTGAGACTGCTCTTCTCTGTGTCACGGAGGCTCTCCGCACTGCTAAAGCTAACTCTCTCTCCTCTGCTCTCATCCTTCTAGACCTATCTGCTGCCTTTGATACTGTGAACCACCAGATCCTCCTCTCCACCCTCTCCGAGCTGGACATCTCCGGTGCGGCCCACGCTTGGATTGCGTCCTACCTGACAGGTCGCTCCTACCAGGTGGCGTGGCGAGAATCTGTCTCCGCACCACGTGCTCTCACCACTGGTGTCCCCCAGGGCTCAGTTCTAGGCCCTCTCCTATTCTCGCTATACACCAAGTCACTTGGCTCTGTCATATCCTCACATGGTCTCTCCTATCATTGCTATGCAGACGACACTCAATTAATCTTCTCCTTTCCCCCTTCTGATAACCAGGTGGCGAATCGCATCTCTGCATGTCTGGCAGACATATCAGTGTGGATGACGGATCACCACCTCAAGCTGAACCCCGGCAAGACGGAGCTGCTTTTCCTCCCGGGGAAGGACTGCCCGTTCCATGATCTCGCCATCACGGTTGACAACTCCATTGTGTCCTCCTCCCAGAGTGCTAAGAACCTTGGCGTGACCCTGGACAACACCCTGCCGTTCTCCACTAACATCAAGGCGGTGACCCGATCCTGTAGGTTCATGCTCTACAACATTCGCAGAGTACGACCCTGCCTCACACAGGAAGCGGCGCAGGTCCTAATCCAGGCACTTGTCATCTCCCGTCTGGATTACTGCAACTCGCTGTTGGCTGGGCTCCCTGCCTGTGCCATTAAACCCCTACAACTCATCCAGAACGCCGCAGCCCATCTGGTGTACAACCTTCCCAAGTTCTCTCACGTCACCCCGCTCCTCCGCTCTCTCCACTGGCTTCCAGTTGAAGCTCGCATCCGCTACAAGACCATGGTGCTTGCCTACGGAGCCGTGAGGGGAACGGCACCTCCGTACCTTCAGGCTCTGATCAGTCCCTACACCCAAACGAGGGCACTGCGCTCATCCACCTCTGGCCTGCTGGCCCCCCTACCTCTGAGGAAGCACAGTTCCCGCTCAGCCCAGTCAAAACTGTTCACTGCTCTGGCACCCCTATGGTGGAACAAGCTCCCTCACGACGCCAGGACAGCGGAGTCAATCACCACCTTCCGGAGACACCTGAAACCCCACCTTTTTAAGGAATACCTGGGATAGGACAAAGTAATCCTTCTAACCCCCCCCCCCAAAAAAAGATTTAGATGTACTATTGTAAAGTGGTTGTTCCACTGGATATCATAAGGTGAATGCACCAATTTGTAAGTCTCTCTGGATAAGAGCGTCTGCTAAATTACTTAAATGTAAATGTAAAAATGTTCCCCTCACATAACCCACGCTGTATTTTAAAAGCTATACATTCTAAAAACATTTAACAAGACGAGCTAGGCCAACGAAAGAGGACATGGACGTTAACATTTTAAATGTAACATTTTAAGAATATTTAGCTCTCCCAGCTGACGGACCTCCACATGGGGTCTGTACACCACCGTTGGGTTCGCGTGGCAGAACAGCAGTGGATACCTCTCATAGAAACTGGACCGGAACATCAACTAGGCTATACTCGGATTCAGGTTGATCGCTGTAGGTTTTAGCCTGATTCATTACGTAGAATAGAGGAGCACGCTGTGTTTACACACACTGATAAAGCTTAGCTAATCAATTTGCATGTCCAAGAACACGCTACAACGCGCAGCGCGATCTGTTCATAAATGCCGGGGAGAAGGCTCGCACTCCTAGCAACCCCACTATCTTGGTTACCCAAATTCCTCCGCACTACCTGTTTTTGTCGCCGGCTGCTTTACCCAGCAGCGAACAGCAACCTCCCCCCGTTGAGGTGAGTGCAATGCGGATACTTGCGAAGGCTATATGCCTAACATTCATCAGGAACTGCCTGAGCGCTCTGCTGTGCCTTATCAGTTTCAGAGTCTTGCAAGCAAAAAGTTCATGATTTAGTGACATCATCCCTTACAAGCTGTCACACAGCTTCACCACAATATGTTGGTTGTTTTTATGTTTTCTAAACCCAGAGGCACAACATCGCGATACTTCCAGGAACGCTTTCGAAATAGACCAAACAGACCAGGCCAAGGTTTTAGGTTTGAGAAGTCAGTGAGAGAAGTGAAAGGTTCTTCCTTAGTTGTTCATTTTCTCAATCTAAAGGCACAACCTAGATTCAAGCCAATGTCTGAAGTAGTTGAACATGTTACTACTCCAACCTCGTGAAAGTGACAAACTGACACGTTTTCATTTGTCAAAAACAATACATTTATGGATTCTTTCAACCCGACTGCCACCCACCCGCCCTTCATCCACACAAGGTTTCAATCCACACAACGTTTCATGACCCTAAACCCGTCCGGGGACAACAGGTTATGAGTCAACCTGTGCATCACTAATACATCTAAACAGGGCTGAAAAGTGGCTGGTAGCAGGAATATATAACTACTTATGGTAATATATACATGTGAACAGGAGTAATATTGACCAGTAGCAGGATAAATACTAATGTTAATGGAAATCAATTAATGTGTAATGGAGTAATACATCTAATCAATTACCATTTTAGCAGCAGCATAGGTTGTGTCTGAGTGGGTAGAGACCTGTGGATGGGCATAGAATCCGTGTGGATAGTCTGAGGGAGAGCAGTAGTTTCGATCCATTTAAGTCTGTTTGTCTAGCTGAGCCTTGATGCACCGGTACCGCCTGCTGGACGGGAGTATGGAGAACATCGTTTCATGATGAGCATATGGACACATGTAGCCCACATGGAGGGTTTTTTACGTACGTCCAAAACGGAAGCTGGCGAAAATAATGTAGGCCTACACAATACCTAGATAAAAAGGCGATGTCCGTTCACTGTTTTGCTGCTTCCAAACTCGATCTTTTGAATTTTGAATTTTCAAAGCAGTCTCAAGAATCATAACCTTTATTGCTAGGCCTCTCTACTTGGCGAACGCAAGTAGCCTTCATTGAGGGAGGGGTTTTTAATGAAATGAGAGCAAATGGTAAAAAACATGATTTTTTTCCCTGTTTATTAATACGAGGGTTATAGACACACAAAAAAACACCTCTCTTGTTCCATGAGCATAAGGGCACTGTGTCACGGCTGTATAGGTTGTGCTTCCGGCTCACAATCAATTTTTGCCAACCATGTTACCGCTAAGATCTGCTTTTCATTGGTCTAAAATATCCCAATATGCACTGCATGGAAATGTCACCTTTGCACTTGTTTCAAAGACACACCTTATTAAATATTGCCATCCCTCCCACCTCAGCACAAGCGAGCTGATATTAGACAGGTAAATTGCTGAACCTGGCGCATAGGGCGGAAAACACCAAAGTACAATTTTTTTACATGCTGAAATTGCAAAGTAATGTGTGTTTGGCACTTGTGCCACTGTAGCGGCAGCTGAAAATAAAGCCCTAAGTGAAAATGAAATAGAAGTTATGATTAGCTCCCAACAACAGCTCAAACGGCTTCCTATTTCGCAACAAAGAATCCTTCACTCATGCTGCCAAACATACCCTCGTAAAACTGACCATCCTACCGATCCTCGACTTCGGCGATGTCATTTATAAAATAGCCTCCAACACTCTACTCAACAAATTGGATGCAGTCTCTCACAGTGCCATCCGTTTTGTCACCAAAGCCCCATTTACTACCCACCACTGCGACCTGTATGCTCTTGTTGGCTGGCCCTCGCTTCATACTCGTCGCTAAACCCACTGGCTTCAGGTCATCTACAAGTCTCTGCTAGGTAAAGCCCCGCCTTATCTCAGCTCACTGGTCACCATAGCAGCACCCACTTGTAGCACGCCCTCCAGCAGGTATATTTCACTGTCATCCCCAAAGCCAATTCCTCCTTTGGCCGCTTTTCCTTCCAGTTCTCTGCTGCCAATGACTGGAACAAACTGCAAAAATCACTGAAGCTGGAGACTCATATCTCCCTCACTAGCTTTAAGCACCAGTTGTCTGAGCAGCTCACAGATCACTGCACCTGTACATTGCCCATCTGTAAACAGCCCATTCAACTACCTCATCCCATACTGTATTTATTTATCTTGCTCCTTTGCACCCCAGTGTCTCTACTTGCACATTAATCTTCTTCACATTCCAGTGTTTAATTGCTATATTGTAATTACTTCGCCACCATGGCCTATTTATTGCCTTAACTCCCTTATTTTACCTAATTTGCACTCACTGTATATAGACTTTTTGTTTTCTTTTTATCTACTGTATTATTGACTATGTTTTGTTTATTCCATGTGTAACTCTGTGTTGTATGTTTCGAACTGCTATGCTTTATCTTGGCCAGGTCGCAGTTGCAAACGAGAACTTGTTCTCAACTAGCCTACCTGGTTAAATAAAGGTGAAATTAAAAAAATGCAGTTTATTTTTTCTTCAAATATAGAAGTATCTATCCCTGTCAATCCTGGTATTACAAATGAATTTTGAAAGATATCTGTCTGTAAAAGAGAGAATATGAAGAAATGTCTGAATCAGAATTTCAATTGTCTACAAGCTACATATTTAATTTGTCACATGCGCCGAATACAACAGGTGTAGGCCTTACAGTGAAATGCTTACTTACAAGCCCTTAACCAACAATGCAGTTTTAATCTCTCTGGGCCAGTGGGATGTTAGCGTCCCACTCTATTCAACAGCCAGTGGAATCGCGTGGCGCGAAATACAAATACCTCAAAAATGCTATAACTTCAATTTCTCAAACATATGACTATTTTACACCATTCTACACAACAAGTTGGACATAAGTGGTTTGGAAGGAATCAGTGGCAAACTGCAAGCTTTGCAGCTTTGTCCACAAGAAGGACTGCCGTACCACCTTCCTGTTCAAGTGACCACAGCAAAGTAAGGTGAGTTCAAAAATGTATTGTATGCTGCTGCATAAATTATGCCAGGGAGATATGTATACTGTAGCTAAGAAAGTAATACTAAGTGTATGTTGTGTAGTAAGCTGTTAGTAGCCCATGTAATAATAACTTGGTCCCCTTCCCCTCTCATAACTTAGCCTACTGTTCTGACTGGGTGGTGCACATGTAGCCTACAGCCTGTTTGAGAAATGCAATCATCGAATATTGTAAGATTTTTAATTGTCTGCTTATATGCCCCTTATATGCAGTAAATTAGTCTGAATGAACTGTTTCGCTGCCAGACGAGGCTCCGCTGATAGCCAGGTGTAGCGGTGGTAAGTATTCACTCCATGGTGCTGAAAAGAAAGCTCTGCTGTTGAGACAGCTTTATGTAGGCCCTAACAGTTTGTGGACACCGTTTGTCACCATTATAGCGCAATTAATGTATAGTCTTGTGGCTTTGCTGGCATGCATTGGTGATGAAATAAAAGTTTGCCTCACCGAGATTTACATAGTAAAATCACCACTGGTGGTGTTTTCAGGTACTGTCAACAATTTACTGACTAAATGAAAGGTCCTTAATGTAGAGAGAAAAGTGCTGCCATTGAGTTACAAGTCAATGGCTGGCAGCCCCATGATAAATCCCACCAAGAACAGTGTCCGGAGGTGGCCATTTCCCAGTCACTAAAGTCATCAGTTGGCACTAAGCTGCAAAGCTAGAAGTTCTATCTTAAAAGCTGCTAACCTTATGTCTAACGTTAAAGACCAAAAAGCTAATTTCCCAACATAATATCCTTGTTACATGTTACATTCGGGAAAGGAGTCAGCACCATCTTCAGTGACCGGAGAACAGGTTTGCTACATTTTGTCTTTCGACAGATGCCATTTGATCATAAGAACATTGTGATAATGTGTTTGGTTTGACTTTTTTTTCTTCACAGGTTCAAAGACTGGAGAAGATGTCACCTGATCAGCAGTAAGTAAAAATTGTAAAGCGATAAACCATTAATGGGCCGAATGTTTCACCTGATTATTCTCTTGTATTTTCAGAACTCGTGTCAAGGCAATGGAACTTGCTCAATAATAGTCCCCACTATTATTGATATAATAGTCCCCACTCAATAATAAAACAAGACAAATCCAGCAATAGTTGTTTATTTTTCTGTCTTTTTCATGTTCTCTTCTGTCCATACTGAACACACTACACTCAATGTCCTATCGAATATTTTCTGTGTTTATTTTTGTAAAATAAAATCCACCGCACATGTCAGAATATTAGAAGTGAGTTTTATTATTCATAGACATACGGTTTAAGAATTCTCAGAGGATTTGTACCTGGCCTGAGATGGGTGTTACATGAGTTTGGTTCAGAAAATGTAATCCATGAATTAAACATGTGAACACATGAAAAGCTTGAACCTTTACATGACCTCAATGCCAACCTCCAGCATTGGAGAAATTAGAGGAAGATTTTCAACACTGGATAGATGCAACCTCGATCTTTGGATTGGAGGAAACATAATTGGCAGTTAGTATTTGGCTTAGCTAGCCCCAACCACAGAACATGTATTGGAATACATCTTTCACTGTGTAGTTACAACTAAATTGTAGGTTTTAAAGAAAGGGCTTGTAAATAACATCTATTTTAAATGCCATGGAAGTTGCAGGTGTTTTCTGGCTTTATGGTAAATGTAGGCCACATGCTTTTGTGTTTCTCCATCTATTTAGTCTGTTAAACTTTGTGTATATGTTCTTCTGTTTGTGTACTAGTGCTGTGTCTTTACTCTTTACCAAAAATAATTCCCACTATATTTAGGCACTAATACATCTCTATTTCTACTCCAATGGAAAAAAGTTGAATCCTTTAAAGAATGTAAAACGAAAATCTATTTACAAAGCAAAGCAGATATGTACAAATTATTTGGGTGGGAAAATGTTACACTATTCTTGTCTTAAGAATAGGTGGCAATGTCATCATTCCTCTCAAACGCTGTTTGTAGAGTTAAAAATTGTATTAAAGTTTTTGTTAAAAGAAAATTATGTTGAAGCTGATCTATTGTTGTAATGGCAGAAGGCACTTAAAAGGAATGATCTTTATCAATGTACAAATGAAAACCTTCAGTACCTGTTTTGTGAAAAACAGTATCAGGCAATTGTTGTGTATGTATCTTAATGTTTTGTAACGCTTGGAAATGTCTGAAATAAATTAACTTGGGAAAATGTCAAATACCATTTGTCTAAGTCGTTTCCTTCAATTTTCTATTTCAAATTCAGTTATTTTTGCCTGGGGTAGAGATGATTGAACAGTATTGATATCTTCCTATGAGCAAACATTTGGCAGATCAGCTCTACCATTACCATGTCTTTTTCAAGCCATGGAAAGAGTTTCATATTGCCTCCTTTTGTTAGTTTTACATCTGCTTATTCTCCAATGTTTTTCACCATAGTCTTGATTGGTGGGGGTGGGAGGGAACAAACAATTATCTATATACAATCAGTACAATTTTTAGCCAACATCAACCCTGTATTATTACAAATACTGAACATATTCCTGACATACAGCAAAAACCCCAACCTGGACAATATATTCAAAATATACAGGATAAACAGAAAGCACAGAAGGACACTTAAAATCAAGGATATGCAGCACTAATTGTGTAGTGTTTCCTAGCTTTTGGCTGGTACTCTTTGAAGCCTCCTACTGTCTAAGACTATATCTACAATACAAACATCAACATGTAACTTTCTTTCAATATTAACATGGAAATCCCAGCAGTAAATAAAATATCTAAGACCATTCTAGAGGAAAACCTTGATATGCTAGGTTTTGTAATTAGATTTTTTTCATGATCAGGAAAAGTGACTGTTTACAGCTGAATACTGAGTGGTTGAAACGCATATATTTTTCCCAAAACCAAATAAAAAAAAAACGGTTAGTATTTTACAAATATTTAAAAAAGTAAACCTTTATCTATAGACGTTTCAAAATATATTCCATCAAAAATAGACTGACATTTCGCTGGTAGAAAAAAAAAAGGTTTTTGAAGCAAATGTTTACAGTAGAAATGTGTTATGTTAGATTTACTTCAGAACGTAGCTAAATACTTTTTTTTCCTCCTGGCAGAACATCTTACATAAATGTTTTTTTTCCCAGCAGATGTTAAAAACCTTTTAAAACATGCAATAACTGTAACTTAACTCCATAATTTAGCAAAATAAGTTGATAGGTGATGAAAACGGTCAACAAGTTGGTTTCAAAACTTGTCTGGATCTAACAATGGTTAACAGTTCTATATAGATGTGAAAACTTGTCACCTTTGGCAAACTTCAATCGTTTCAGACATGCTGAGAGCTCAAGGCACGTACTGTGGCAGCTCACTGGTCATCTCACACACTTAATGAGTTCAGTCCAAAGTACCACACCTTTCACTTCCATGCCCTTCGTCTTCCTCTTCAGATGACAAACGAAGATTTGTGTCGGAAGTCGCCCTGGAATACAAAGGGAAGAGCAAGTAAGCTAAAGTTAAAGGACTGCCTAGTTGAACTTTTTTGAGTTTAAAAAATCTTCGTTTTTCTTTACGCACCTCGTCCTCGGTTCTGACGTAGTCCACCCCTTCTCCTTTGGCTGGTGCTTTGTAACTGAAACACAATGGAGACATGATCAGAAGGCATTTATGCTGTTGCAAAAACAAAACATTTCTAGAAAGAATTGTTCCATGCATGTTATAATACCTTGGGCCGTAAGTTAACCAGGTCAAGTTGTGAAGTCAAGCTTGTTCATAAAGTCTAAATTGGCAAATGTTAAACCTCAATGAGCCATAACCCATCCCTATTGCCGCTCAAGTTTCACTCACTTGTTTCCAGTCTGTTTCTGGCTGGCGAAGTAGCCACGCTTGTACGCAAAGCAGAGGCCCACTGTTATGCACAATAGCACCACCACCAGCACTCCCAGGATGATCCTGGCAATATTGATATCATCTGGGGAAAAACAACAGGAAGAATGAAGAATTGAAGTTGAGATACCTTCAACTGGCTCTTTATGAATTGAATACAGGACTACTGGAATGACATGCTTCAACAAACAACATGCGTCTTGTGTACAACTTTGTCAGCTGTCAGACAGACTTACAGATTTCCATTGTCTGCGGTCCACACTCTGAGTGGCCCGCGTCGTTCTTTGCTCGGCAGAAGTACTCTGCTGAGTCGTTCATTCTGACAGCACTGAATTTCTGCAGGGGAAAAACCAACAACAGCAAGTCTCAATTACATTCCATATAACCGGAGTCCTTTCATTCTGGTGTATTTACTGCATGTGGGAAAGTGCGGGCTTATAACGAGGTTCAATTTGAATTACATTGGGGGTGGAACTGTCCCCAAAATGAGTAGCTTTACTCTTCAACAGATATCCCTTCAGTTCTCGTTGTATGCTGTCTCCCATCGGATTTTAACCCACATTAATGACGGTCTCGTCCTCTAATTATAGTCCTGTTAATAATTAGTTGGCTTTCAGTTGGATATGAAAAGCAGATTTGGCAGCATGTGCTGGTGGTCTTCAAGGACAAGCGGCCAATATGAACAGTAGTAGGGTGTGACTCCCTGGAAGTAAAGTATGTCAGTGACAGCCAGGCCAACCTTTAGAAGCCAGTGTAAAGGTTGAGTGGAGTGAAGGGGCCGAGCCACTGACTATCTAGGGGAGAGGGAGTTCAGGAATGTGCCAATGATGACAGCAGATTCCCCTAATGGCTCAAGCCCCCTCACACCGTCACCCCAAAATATCTGCCCCTACCGCTGGGGGCATGGCCACCACCCCCACAGCCTCGCCCTGCAC
Source organism: Salmo salar (assembly GCF_965601325.2). Taxonomy (NCBI): domain Eukaryota; kingdom Metazoa; phylum Chordata; class Actinopteri; order Salmoniformes; family Salmonidae; genus Salmo; species Salmo salar. The sequence continues at coordinate 71,891,022 of NC_138303.1, forward strand.
TACAGTGTCCCCTTCCCTCCCAGTCACCGTACACAAACACACACTCACCAGGGTGCCTGTTTCGGCGTTGAGCGTGTAGGAGGAGTTGATGAACTTAGAGCTGGTCTTGGGGTCATCTGGGATTTCCTCCTTGTTGCGGAACCATTGGTACTGAGACTTGGGGAAACCCTGATCCTCCACGCATCGCAGCTCTGCCGCCGTCCCTACAGGCACCGATTTGGGGACAGCACATTTCGGCACCACTGGCTTCACTGTGGACACAATCACACATTTAGCAATGGCAACACTCAGCATCTGATTGTGTCAAAAACAGCATAGCCCATAATACACACTGAATTATAGTTACTAGGCCAATGAATGATCTCGGAGGGTGGGTATGTGTTTTTTGCCCCGTGCCAAACCCTGCCAACACTTTCCATCTTTAGCACTGCGATTTAGCGGGGATGCAGTTTCAGTGGTTTCCCCATATAGCCCAGAACACGCCTTTGGAGCAGAGCTGCCCCACAGTCAAAAAGCATCCTCATACAGTACGTGTGCCAAAAGGTTGGCGTGACCTAAAACACGGTTTCAGCTTACAGCATCGATAGTTATCACTATTGCAGCTCGGTTTTAGTAAAACAGAGGAAAAACGAGTTCCTGTAAACTGATATGGCTGTTTTAGGTACAAAGACTACATGTTCATTGTGTTTTGTATGTTATGTTTCATAGCAACTTTCAAAGCTTCAAGGTTAAAGAATAAGGGCAAACATTTTAGCAGTGAAATGAGATGCATTAAAGAATTGCAACGCAAATGACTGATGGCAAACATGCAATTTCACAGAGGTAGCGGCAATGCTCCCTTCCCCAAACATTTCAGTCATAGCCACAAGGTGATGCATCTTCGTGTGGGTGTACAGTCTTGAATTTCTTCTGGTTTCAATATTATACCACAGTTTACTGTAGTAACACAACTAATGATGTGCTTCTGGTGCAAAAAGCTGGTGATTATGTGTTGAGCAGATATGAAGAAATGCGGCTGGGTGGGATGATAGACCTACCTCTTATGACAAGGTTGATCAAAATCTCATCAAAGGATTTAAGGTCAGTCTGGGCGCTGACCTCGCAACGATAACTGGCTGAGTCTGATCTTGTGGCGTTGGTTATCACCAGTGTTGCAGGCTCTCTGATCCTTGCTCTGCCCTCCAAATCTCCTGCAGGAGTAAAAAACATGCTTTAAGTTCCCATTGATTTAATACAGGCATAATTGATGAGTATAAAACGGAATGTCATTCCTTCATTAGTCCAAGTTGTTTGTGTCTGTAAGAGGATTTGAATTTTTTGGGGGGGTTTTGTCACTTTGATATTGATGTTGGAGATATTAGTGAAGACGCCATTACGACAAAGCACTCCGTTGAATCTGCGTTACCTGAGATTTTCTTCTCAAAGTAGACATAGCTGGGCTCCCCATCCTTAATTTTCTTCCATTCGATTCTTGGGTTTTTTGTGGAGATGGACTCTATCAAACAGGACAATTCGATAGCTGCCAGAGGAGACAAGAGGGAATTAGATGTACGTTTTTTTTTTAAAGGAAGAAGCAAAGGATAGATGTTATCTAGTTCTGGTTCCTTAGTGTCATGTCAAGGTCAAGCAGGAAATGTCTGTAACTGATTGTCGTGTTGGTGTATACATTACGACATCTCTATTGGCTCTTACATTCAAACTCGTTGGCCCATGGTGCATCATTCGTTGTTTTCAGTATTACTGCCAATACGTTGAAGTAGCCTGCAAAACAGGAAAGGAAGAAACATGAGCCTTACTGCCAAACTTTGCCATTACACACACGTGCAATGTCCATTGGTGGCTGTTTGCAGGGCTGTGGTTTGTCAGCTGGCTGTTATGCCTGCATTAGGGATGTTTCTAACCAGTCAGTTCATCCAAAATTCCAGAAACTCAATTAACATCAAACCCCTCCATCCCCTTGCTCCCAGTCTACCACCCCACCCAGACGCATTCTTCATTCTTTCCAGCGTACCATGACCTGGATCTGTTACCTTCCATTTTTAGTCTGGCGCGGCAAACCAATGCGGGCATACGCAAGGCGAGCTCAGTTTCTGCGCACGGTGGGTAATTGTGCAGGGAGACACGTGCCCTTCTCGGTGCGAGCTCTCCCGTGCCAGTGGCAGCCTAGCCGCTGGCTGACACGTGTGCCCATGTAGCAGTAATGGGCCTTGAGTGCCCTGGAAACACACCCGCTTTGGTTTGTGACAGAGGGATGTACTGTAAAAAGTTAAATCTAAGCAATCTTAAATATCTTATATTAGTGATAATTTACTAGTATTAGTGTTTTCTTCTGACCAAACTAAATTATCGAACATCAATGGCATATAATTTCACTTGTTTTAACGAAAAAAAAAAAAAACTTAATACAAGTAATTTATCTTACATGTATTTCAAGATATTTTACCTTAAATCGTCTTATCTTTAAATAAGATAAATTAATTGCAACTCCATCACTTTTCAACCTCATATTCATTATTTCCAGCACCAAACCAGTGTCTACATATGTGAAAACGGTGTGTTTCTATGATCTGTGGTTAAAAAGATAAGTGTCCAACAAAATGCTTCTCTATGACATCACAGGGTGGGATTAAAAGTTTTTATAAAAAGATTTTCAAAACCTGCAACAACTTTCTAGCCAGAGGGAGGGTATTTTCTTGCTCCCTACATCACCGTGAATCTCATAGTGTTTCAAAATCACAGTTTTCAAAATGTTTTAACTTACGATGATATAGAACTTAACATTATTGTTTTCTACCAAACGTACAAACGTAGAGACACTGGTTTGGTGCTGGCCTTTTTTAGGTTCAAATAAGCACAATTATCTGCCAATGATAGTAGATAATTTAGCTTGGTATGAAAACCCCCCACTAATTTTAATAAATGAATTATCACTCTATAAGATATTTAGTCACGATTAGATTTCACATTTTGTAGTGTGCACTGCAGAATCACACAGAAAGGCCATGCTCCCACACATGCATCCCAACCCAGTCATACACCCATGAATAGTCTCCCTGAGACTAAAGCTTAGGCTCAAGTAGCTGCTAGAGGCCTAAGCCCCCCAATCCATTAAAAAGACAGGAGCACATTTAGAGCCTTTTACTGTTTTAGAGTTCACCGGGCCTCTGCTGACAGTGAATTAGCAAAGCACCACACAGTTCTTTCACACAGTAAGGCGAGTCGGTGACCTGAAGAGACAAGTCTGTCTGAAAGCGTAAGGTCACGGATCCTTTGGTAGACCATTCCCCAGGAAATTCTACTCACACCCAGGCATTAAAGTAGGTGTATTTTCTGTGACACTCACCCACTTCCTACTAAGTCAAGGTCAGCTTGCTTTGGTATCATACCAGTTCCCTGCTATCCAATACACTATCCAATGCACGCATGGTTGAGGGAGCTGTCTGGGGTTGCCTTCTAAAGCAGACAGGGTAAGCTGCTTACCCTAATGTCTCTGAGATCATTACTAGATCACAGCTTGTTTACCTTATGTCGTCAGTTTAAACACCATGCTATACATTGTCCCACATGCTGAAAAAGGTGATTATCCGCCCTCTTACATCAATATAAGATTAAACAATTAATCAGATGTAGTAAGGGAGTGATCTGTTTACCCTCACTACTTGGACAGACCAGAGCCTTAGATATGCAGTTTTAGAAACTGTTCTTCGTCCTGTCAGCATTACATGGCAACACAGGAATTTTGATAGCGCACAGGGCTGCGGGCCCGAAGGTTGTGGGTTGGCATACCACTGTGGACAAGAGTAGGGGTAGAAAGATCACCTTTATGGTAAAAACATTGCATGAATCTATCATCGTATTTGCAGGTCAGAGAAAAAAAAAAGCCTTTTAGAAACATTTCACACAATTGTACTTCATTTTACATATTAGGAGAATATTTTTTAATACCACACAAATTACTGAAATTGCAGGCTAAGGATGGACAGAGAAATAGGCCTGTGTGTTTATCTTACCATATTTCTGCAATGCCAAATCAGTGTGTCTTGTTTGCAACGAACCTGTCCCTGTTTGTAAACATTTTTATCTGAGCATGGTACTTTCAAAAGTTAGGCCTACCTTTCCACCCTAGGCCGACCAACGCAGAAAAATGTAAGCTTTAACTGCTGGCTACTCTTCTTCTGTGGCTTAACCCAACAAAAAAAAGGTCACAAGTGTTTACCGAAAAGCTGTCTGGGTTTAAACAACAACATTATATTGTACAGAAAGTGAATAGCTTAATCAATTGACAGTGACAGAATTAGATTACTTCCCAAGAAAAGTACATTTTTTGTCTCCTCGGTTAAAGGTTGTAGCTCAGCCTCTGAATGTCAAAGAAAATTAAACAATGAAAACCCCATATCCGTCAGAGTCACATCTTTCCCAGTATTTTACAACTTGTTTGTAGCGTAAAGCATCGCCGACCAAAGCACTGTTATAGATCACTTTATATAAATCGGAACCATTTTATTTTCTTCAAAATGTTTAGCTAACAAGGGGTAGGGCTGTGCTTTTTGCCATTTTATTTATAAAAAGGTAGGCCTATGGCATACCCTCTCATACCCCCTCAATTCAAGTCTTGGTTTTAACTTAACAGCCCGTCACTAACACAGAGGTAAGCTATTTGAAGAGTGCGAGGTGAGTGTAGCATTGACCTACAAATCTATGGATATAGCAGCTTATAGCCTCATTTCACCTGTCAAACAGGTAAGCCTACCTCTTATTTTTTAAATAGGAAGAAATAGGCTCCAACACAAAGTCCTCTTGCTGTTAGTAAAGTCTAATTAAAATGAATTATGCCTACTCGAATTTGCCTACTTTCAGCACCATGAGCTGTCCATTTCCGATTGATTTTGCTGCGGCTGCTGCTTCAAGTTTCTGCACCACAATGCAAGTTAGGCTACTCGGATCTGGCTTATTGTGAGGTCAATAACTCTGATAAATACATCTTGAGCAAGAAACAAATTATTTTGAATAAAATCAACTAAATTAGTAAGTTATCAAAGTTCACCTCCAGTCCTCATCTTCGTGCTCTCTTTCTCAAACTGAACAGAAAATAGGCTAGTCCCTGCGCAAGATAGTGCATTTTTTGGACTAGACCTAATCAACAACAAAAACATTGTAAGAAGCCTTTGACTCTCCTTCTGAAGTCCCACCCTAGGCCTACACAGCACAGCCATTGGTTAGACAGGACACACATTTATTTTTTTATCAGCAAGATCAGAGCAGGTCGAGGCTCAGGGTTGGAATATTCATTGCCGTGTTAAATGCAGCCTAGTTGTATTTACACCGTCACAGCATCTATGTTAGAAATGTAACTTTGCTCTGTGCTTCTCCGAGCATGGACTTCGTAAACTATAGCCTATAGGCTATTTGATTGAGAACACACCAAATAGCCTATAGGTGCACATGATATTGCGTGCCCAGTGGAGAATCAGAGATGAGGGGTGGCATCGGGCACACATCGATATATAGCCGAATGTGGCAGGGGCTACAGTCCATTACGGATTACAAAGAAATCCAACCGTGATCTGCCCAACGATGCCTCTCTACCAGACAAACACACATCAATATATGGCCTAATATAGCCACGTGGCAGGGGCTACAGTCCATTACGGATTACCAAGGAATACCCAACCATGATCTGCCCAACGATGCCTCTCTACCAGATGAACTCAATGCATTGTAGGCATGCTTTGACAACAACTATTGAGCCAGGTGTGAGGGCTGTCAACGACCCAAAGGATTGGGTGATCTTGCCATCTCTGAGACCGACATGAGAAGAGTCTTTAAATCAGGTCAACACCCGCAAGGCCGGGGACCCCGACGGTATTCCAGGGAGCGTTCTCAGGGCATGCGTAGAATAGCTGGCAGGCATATTCACAGTCATTTCTAACCTCTCCTGGTCCCAGTCTGTAATCTCCACATGTTTTAAGATGACCACCATCATTCCTGTTCCTAAAAACTCTAAAGCTTCATGCCACAATCACTTCTGTAATCATGAAGTGCTTTGAGAGGCTGGTTATGGCACACATCAACTCAATCATCCCAGACACCCTAGACCCACTCCAATTTGCATACTGCCCCAACAGGGCCATAAACGATGCGATCTCAATTGCTTTCCACACTGCCCTCACACACTTAGATACGAGGAATACCTGTGAGAATGCTGTTCATTGATTACACCATTGTCCCCTCCAAGCTCATCACCAAGCTTAGGACTCTGGATCTTAACACCGCCTTCTGCAACTGGATCCTGGACTTCCTGACGGGCCGACGCCAGAAGGTGAGGGTAGACAACGTCACCTCCGTCACACTGACCCTTAACACAGGGGCCGCTTAGTCCCCTTCACCCACGATTGTGTGGCCAAGCACGACTCCATTATCAAGTTCACTGATGAAACGACGGTGGTAGGCCTGATCACCGGCGACGATGAGTCAGCCTACAGGGAGGAGGTCAGTGACCTGGCAGTGTGGTGCCGGAGCAACAACCTCTCCATCAACGTCAACAAGACCAAAGAGTTTGATTGTGGGCGGGGCGATGGGGCAGCAGTGGAGCAGGTAGTCAGCTTCAAGTTCCTCTGTGTCAAAAACACTAAAAACTTAAAATGGTCCAAACACACACGCACAGTCGTTAAGGCGCGACAGTGCCTCTTCCCCCTCAGGAGGTTTGAGGGTTGTGCGGACAGCCCATAACATCACTGGGGCCGCGCTCCCTGCCATCCAGGACCTCTATATCATGCGGTGTGAAAAGATGGCCCGAAAAATTGTCAAAGAAACCCACCACCCAAGCCATAGACTATGATTTCTGCTGCAGCATGGCAAGAGGTACTGGTAGATCAAGTTTGACACCAACTGGCTCTTGAACAGCTTCTGTCCCCAAGCAATATGACTGATAATTTCATAACAAAATAGCTACACGGACCATCAGAGTTAACCATGCATCTTTTATTTCAATCTTTTCACTGTCTCTATGCACACTCACAGACACACACTGTCACTACAAAACACACACACATACACACACCATAATGTTCTCACTCACACATAATATGTACATACGTTTATACTGACTCCACATACGCACACCCACTCACATACAAGCTACTGGTACTCTGTTTCTCTTCTATCTTGTTGCCTAATCCCCTTACCCCTATACATATCTATCTCCATCACTCCAGTATCCCTGCACATGTAAATATGGTATTGGACCTGACTTTTTAAATATTTCCTGTATATAGTATGCTTACTTAAATACACAAAAGTATTTCATATTTCTTAATCGTATTTCTCGCGTTTTTTTCTAGTAATACATTGTTATTGATTATTGCATTGTTGGGTTTTGAGTTTGCAAGAAATGCATTTTACTGTACTTGTGCATGTGATATTTAAACTTTAAACTTAATAAGCAACTAATTCTAAACCACTGAGAAATACAGAAATTGAATCAATTACAAATGACATGATCCTCCCCTGGACTAGGTTTAAAAAAATACTTAACCCTCCCCTTGACTGAAATTGAAAAAGCACGACCCTCCTCCATTTTCCTCCAGGTAACCATTCGGTAAATTTCGATTTATCACTAAAGTTCAGGAGTGGGAGCGATGGAAAGGAAGGACTATGAGTAATTCTTCTTTAGTGTAAACCTTTGAAACTTTAATGTTCCCCACATTGCTAATGTTAATGGCTATGAATCTTTAATAACAGTATTTTGGGCTTTATCTCTCGAGATGTGATCCATTTCATACAGTTCTAGTTCAGACAGACAACAAAAGTTAGACCCTGAGAGGAAAAAGTTTTTCATTTTGCCTTTTAAAAAGCCCACAAGCATTAGAAGTGACAAGGAATAAAAGCAGTATAAAATACAGTATTTTGTTAATACTGTAACAATGCTTGACTGAAAAGCTAATTACTATGTTTCTAAACTGAAACATCAAATTGTTTTGTCAAAGCCTGAAACATATTCCTCTATTCCAGAATATCAAGGGACACGAAGACATGCCCTTGGTTATGAAAATAGAGCTCTTTGGCCACGCAAACCAGTGGTGGGTTTAGCGTCGAAAGAAGGATGCATATCCAAAATGGAACCTCATACCTACTGTAAAATATAGAAGGGGAAAGGGGATACCTAGTCAGTTGCACAACTGAATGCATTCAACCAAAATGTCTCTTCCATATTTAACCCTACCCCTCTGAATCTCTGAAGGGGGGCTGCCTTAAATCGACATCCACGTCATCGTCACCCAGGGAGCAGTTGTTGTGGGGGTCAACTGCCTTGCTCAAGGGCAGAACGGAAGATTTTTCCAACTTGCCAGCTCTGGGATTTGAACAAGCAACTAATCGCTAGGCTACCTGCCTTCCCCAGGTAGTGGTGAATCTTTGAAGTTATGGGGCTATTTTGCTTCCACTGGTCCTTGGGTCCTTGTTAAGGCCAACGACATAATGAACTTTACCCAGTACCAGGATATTTTTGCGAAAAACCTGGTTGTCTCTGGCAGGAGGCTGGAACTTGGCCGCAAGTGGATTTTCCAGCAAGACAATAACCCAGGGCATGCATCAAAAATCCACAAAGAAATGGTTAATTGACCACAAAATCAACATTTTGTAATGGCCCCCAGAAAACTTGTGGTCCATAAGCACAGACAAGGACATCAAGGACCTGGAAAGGTTATCTATGGTGAAATTGTCTAAGATCCCTCCCAATGTGTTCTCCAATCTCAATAAAACATTTTAGAAAAAGGCTCAGTGCCGTTATACTCACAAGGGGAGGGTGCCGGGAGTATTGAAAACAGGGTTGCCAATCATTTTGAACCCTTTTCTTTATATAACGTTTTGTTGCTTATCTTTATCAAGGGTGCCAATGATTTCAGTCGTGACTGTAGGTAGGAGTGTATGTTAATGAGGTAATTATAGGAGGCCAAGTATCTCATGGTACAACTTGATAAAATAAAAACCTGTTGATGATCGTGTGCACATTAAAGCTAGAATCCTTGAAACAGCCACATCAGTTTGTGATTATTACAACAACAAATAAGTTACTGCAAACAACGAACACTGTTTTTCCCCTTCGGAAATCATTGGACTCATGACACTCGACAGAAACAATAACAATAGTGGTGGGGCGGCCAGTAGCGCGGTTTCCCCCCTACTGCCGTTTCCATCTTTAAGACAATAAACCCATATCAGCTTGCCTAAATATATTACTAAGCATTACTTTGTCTTTGATTTCACCAAAAAGCTTTATTTTGAATTTACTGGCTAAAAGGCTAGCTAAGGCTGTAAATAAGACAGTATTAGGTTGGTGCCCCCCCTTGGGTTGTGCCGTGGCGGAGATCTTTGTGGGCTATACTCGGCCTTGTCTTAGGACGGTAAGTTGGTGGTTGGAGACATCCCTCTAGTGGTGTGGGGGCTGTGCTTTGGCAAAGTGGGTGGGGTTATATCCTGCCTGTTTGGCCCTGTCCGGGGGTATCATCGGATGGGGCCACAGTGTCTTCTGATCCCTCCTGTCTCAGCCTCCAGTATTTATGCTGCAGTAGTTTATGTGTCGGGGGGCTAGGGTCAGTCTGTTACATCTGGAGTATTTCTCTTGTCTTATCCGGTGTCCTGTGTGAATTTAAATATGCTCTCTCTAATTCTCTCTTTCTTTCTTTCTCCCGGAGGACCTGAGCCCTAGGACCATGCCTCAGGACTACCTGGCATGATGACTCCTTGCTGTCCCCAGTTCACCTGGCCGTGCTGCTGCTCCAGTTTCAACTGTTCTGCCTGCGGCTATGGAACCCTGACCTGTTCACCGGACGTGCTTGTTGCACCCTCGACAACTACTATGATTATTATTATTTGACCATGCTGGTCATTTATGAACATTTTAACATCTTGACCATGTTCTGTTATAATACCCACCTGGCACAGCCAGAAGAGGACTGGCCACCCCTCATAGCCTGGTTCCTCTTTAGGTTTCTTCCTAGGTTTTTGGCCTTTCTAGGGAGTTTTTCCTAGGGAGTTTTTCCTAGCCACCGTGCTTCTTTCACATGCATTGCTTGCTGTTTTGGGTTTTAGGCTGGGTTTCTGTACAGCACTTTGAGATATCAGCTGATGTACAAAGGGCTATATAAATAAAATTGATTTGATTTGTGCATATTTGGTGCTTAAGTTAGCTTGAAACTCCGATAAAAGGTTGTGAGGTCTGGCCTAGAAACAACTGTCCAGGAAAAAAACTTGCAAAAACCCCAGTCAAAAGGAATAACATTACATTCCCATCTACATCCAGAGCATAATATTAAAGCCACAACACAGTCTTTTGGAGTGCAGAAGACAGCATTTTAAACGTCATACTAAATAATACTGTGAAAATATACTGTCCCCGACGAGTCCCGACGTTTGGTAATTTACACACAAAATAGACTAGTCTGCAGGCAGGAAGTCTGAATTCCTAATCATTTCCCTGGGTTGGCAGGCGAGGCTAGCTGAACAATACAAGAGATAGAGCGGATCCAGCAGGCCGGGCCCTTGCTTGAACATACATCCTCTTAACAATGACATCCTCCTTAGCGTTTGCACAGCAACAGATGGAGCTTTCCTGATGGGGGCATTAGCGGATCGGCGGCAGTGGCCAGTAAAGCATTCGGAGTCAGGGCGACAATGAGGAAGTGATGACTGTGCACTGTGGGACAGGTATCTCCCGTCTCTCTTCCCGTCTGCCACATCCTGCCCTATGACGCCTCTGTCTTCCTGTCTATTCTCTCTCCGCCTTGCTCTGGGAGAGACTCTTCCCAGTGCCATGACGCAGCCCCTGACACCTGCGCCTGAGAGGCTGCTCTAGTGTTTCCCACTGGGTTCATATACAGTGGACGGACAGATCTTTGCAGTGTGTGTGCCTTTGTGTGTGTAGTTTAAGCCCTCAAACCATAAAAGTGCTTGTGACCTATATTACCCTGTCTTTCCTTCTCTCTTTCCCGTCTTCCTGGCAGGGCACAGCCGTGTGCGATCTGGCAATTTACATGAATGTTTTTTAATATCCCTCGCCCTCCTCAAGAGGGAAGGCTGGTTCTTCTCGGTAATCTTAGAGTAATGCCCTGCTAGAATCCCAGGTTTAGCAGTGCTGAATAAAACAATAGCAGAGCAACTGGAGAAAAAAGCCGTCCCTTAGCTTCATTTCGAATTATACATGCAGATGACATGGAGCGATGGTGATTGAACTGATGACTAGAGAAAGGATGCCTGCATGTGAATTGGATCCTAGCTTTCTATGGTATTTTCCTATTGGGAATTTCACAAATATTTCCCCTTCTGGTAGTAAAAGAAAGTTATAGAGGAGTGTGAAGTCATAAATGGAGGGTTCCAATTAAGCTTCCCAGTGAAATCCCCAAGTGACAACGCTGCCTAGCACCTCAGCAAGATACTCCCATGCCCCTTTGAAAAACCGCAGACATTAAAGTACCTAGTTTGCAAAGTATCTTCTAGTTGTTGTCTTCAAACATTTTTTGTGTGTAATGCACACAAACACGTGATTAGCAATTTGACACATATCCTCAGTGAACATTCAACAGCACATGAAGCGGATAATATTCCTCGTTATTTTTAAACTGCTCCATTGATTCAGTTCCCCCAGGAGGAGGAGGCTGTGCGTTCGCTGAGCAAGTGGTGCCCACAGAGCAATTCATTATCCTCCTTAATTAGCAATGGCATTGGATGGGATGTGTTTCTGTGCTCTGCAACTTCCACTCCATATTGTGTTAAACTTGGCTCTAGTGCTAAGAAATACTGTCCAGTACAACACTCCTCAAGACTTAAGCCCTCTTCTCCCTCTACTGCTCTTAAAAGTTCTGCATGGCTGCCTGTTGGCCAAGGTGTAGAAAAGGTCATACATTCTCCAATTCAGCCACTCGGGTAACTGCACTTCTGTACCTCCACAGTGTCTTGGCCTGCAGAGAGTTTAACTTGTAGCCGAGGGAGGCTATGTGAACACTTGGAATGCCTCCAAAGAGAGTAAATATTTATCTTCGCAAGCAAAACTAGGTTACAGTTTTTGTCACCACATACAGTGAACTACAGAAGTATTGGCAGAGTGACACATTTTATGTTGTTTTGGCTCTGTACTCCAGCACTTTGGATTTGAAATGATACAATGACTAGGAGGTTGAAGTGTAGACTGATTATGGATAAGGCTGAATGAATCGTGATTAATAATAATAATAATAATAATAATAATGAGTGAGAAATTTACAGAGGGTATTTTCATCCATATCGGTTGAATCGTTGAACCACTTTTTGTACATAAATAAGTAGCCTTGCACAAGCCTTGGCGTGTGTGAGCTGGAATGGCTCATAGGAGCAGGAGCCTATCTCCGGTTTCTGTAGTGTGAGGCAGCTTGAAGTACAAGTACACCCCCTGGACAGGATGCTAGTCTATCGCAGGCCTTACCCCCAATCTATCTACTTAATGTTGCGTGCCAAGCAGAGACGCATCGGGTCCCAGAGATGCATCTGGTTCGCATCGGATCCCATTTTTACAGTCTTTGGTATGATTTGGCCGGATCGAACTCACAACCTTCCAATCTCAGGGTGGACACTAACCACAAGGCCACTGAGTTGGTCATAGTCCCCCAATTTTAGAGGACCAAAAGTATTAGGACACAATTCACTTATATGTGTATTAAAGTAGTAAAAAGTTAAGTATTTGGTCCCATAGTCATAGCACGCAATGACTACATCAAGCTTGGGAATCTCCAAATTTGTTGGATGCATTTGCTGTTTGTTTAGATTGCGTTTCAGATTATTTTGTGCCCAATAGAAATTAATGGTAATAATGTATCGTGTCATTTTGGAGTCCCTTTCATTGTAAATTAGACTAGAATATGTTTCTAAACACTGGATGCTACCATGATTACAGAATATTGAATAATGATGAGTAAGGAAGTTAGAGGCATAAATATCACCCCCCCAAATAAATTGCTAACCTCCTTATTGTAATGGTGAGAGGTTAGCGTCTTGGGGAATGTTTATTCACAATTCATTCAGCATTATCCATAATCATGGTAGCATCCACATTAATGTAGAAGTGTTTAGAAACATATTCTATTCGTATTTACAATAAAAGTGGCGCCAAAATGACACAATACATTATTTACCATTCATTTCTATTGGACACAAAATAACCTGAAACAACCAAAACAAACATCAAATGCATCCAACACATTTGTAGAGTAACAAGCTTGATGTAGTCATTGTGTGCTATGAATATGGGACCAAATATAAATTTGAGTACTTTAATACACATAAGTGAATTTGACCCAATACTTTTGGTCCCCTAAAATGGGAGGACTACATGCATGTACAAAAAGTGCTGTAATTTCTAAACGGTTAATTCGATATGGATAGAAATACCTTCAAATTAAAACTGACAGTCTGCACTTTAACCTCCTAGTCAATGTATAATTTCAATTATTCAGTGCTGGAGTACAGAGACAAAACAAAAACAAAATTGTCACTGTCCCAATACTTTTGGAGCTCACTGTACTTGACCACTAGCTAGGTTTCCATTCAATTGGTGACAGATTTTCATGCGAATATTCAAAAATGTGCATGAAACAATATGTACATTTTCCCACCAGAGATGTGTTTCCATCAAACTGACTTATTGCGGATAAAAGGCTGTGCGTGATGACGTAGTGCACGTAATTTTTTTTATTTTTATGTACTGAATAAAAAAATACAAGTTAAAATGGGTTTCCATCACATTTTCAACTATACTGATGGTTTAGTCAGAAAAACTGTTGCATTACAGTATATAGCCAATGTGCCCACTCTGGTCTTGGCACGTGCTCTAGCCAACAGCTTGCAGATACAGTGCGGGTAAGCTACCTACATGATGAGATTATAATTTTTTATTTGTCAAACGGCAGCCAAGCATCGATCAACATGTCACCACAATAAGACCCTTGATTTTATTGGATAGGAGCATCAAGCTCATCACCGTGCACTTTGACCACCCTGTTAAGTTCATCATCAATTATTTCATCTGTAGCCTAATAAATTGCATGCTTTCCCCGAGTCGTAGGTGGAGGACCACACATCATCACTTGACTCTAAGATTACTTTGATATGATGGTAATTGTATCAATATTTGCGCATAAAGGCATTTCCACTGCCATTTCTCGCATAATTAATTTTACTGAAACAAAAAGATCCCACCATGTTGAACAAACAAATTGTCTGTCGACATTCATAAAATTGTACCAGAATTTCCTGTTTCTGTCCGCCCAGTCGTGATTTTTTTCACATGTCAGGTAATTCCTTCGAATGAAATGGTTGGATAAAAACCTGGTTACAGAGAGTGTTTTTCTTTGGTCGGTGCTGCGAGAACTTTTCTGGGAGGCCCTTCATGAAATGTGCAGGCTAAACCACATTGTGGTTTGAGTTACTTTTATCCCACTAAAACCAAATGCTTTCACAATACTGTTAGACAGGATAGTGTTCAACAGAAGTAAAATAAAAATAGCCTAATCTCAGTGGCATGCTTTGCTTCCTCTCAAAAATACGAATCTGATTTGTTTTAGCCTTAGGAGATGCCAATTCCCACGTAGCTTAGCTGCAAATATATACACTGTCTCTGGACTTAGACTAATGAATTCATAAATTGACATTTATATTCCATATAGAATAAACTCCTTTCTAAGAAAGGATTAGCACTGACCCCAAACAAAGCATGTTCCAGTTTCCACAGTTTCTATAGCAAAACATGAAAATTCCTGGACCTCTTTCCCTTCCCCCACCAGTAACCAGGAGCGCTGGTTGTCAGGGTTGGGGAGTAACTGAATACAGTTACTCTTGCATGTAATCTGATTACAAAACAAATGTAAATGTAATCTGTTACCAGAAGGGAAAAAAATTGTCATCAGATTACAGATACTTTTGAATACTTTTAAATTCAGAAAGAATGTTTGCAAAAAAATACATTATGACACATTTCTGTTTTCTCAATAACATTAAATTCAGCATTGAAAAAAGGTGCAAGTTTAAGTTTGTTCCACCTGAGGGAGTCTGACCACAAGTCAAATGCGTTTGATGGATAATTTTTGTTATTTTCTGCTTCTTGTGGGAAAAGTAATCCAGTAGTAATCAGATTACATTACTGAGTTTGGGTAATCCAAAAGTTACGTTATTTACTGATTACACACGGTAAACATCTTTCATTCTGCCCCTGAACAAGGCAGTTAACCCACTGTTCCTAGGCCGTCCTTGTAAATAAGAATTTGTTCTTAACTGACTTGCCTAGTTAAATAAAAGGTTAAATAAAAAATAAATAGAAAACTACAGTTTTGGATCGGTAACTAACAGATTACATTTAGAAAGTAACCTACCCAACCCTGCTGGTGGTAGCCCACCTTTTTTATGAACTGGGGGGAAAGTGGCTAAATGGGGGTTTTCTATTACAGCACCATTGTGTCGCCAGTGATTATGTTAATGCAGTGTTATTTTTTGGGAACTGTGTTTCCATATAGCTTAGGCTGACACTGAGGACTTGTGAAGAGCAGATTCAAAAACCACTGCATCATCAAGACAGTTCTTTGTGAGAAAGTGTTAACCGTGGAAGGTGTTCTTAACCCATGTTCACAGTTAGCCAATTATGTAAATCCCAGCTGAAAAGTACCAGTGGCTTGGGCTTGGCCCCAGGTTAGACTAGGTCCGCCGGAGCAATGGCCCATTAGATGGAAACTTAGATGGAAACAGAAAAGTCTGAGCCTTTTGGGGAAAACACTGGTGGTAAGTCCTTAGTGAAAATGTGCCAAACTGACCTCAAGTCTTCAGTGAGAATAACAACAACAATAGCAGGGACCGGTTTTAGGGCAAAGCTTGCAGGCCGAGTGACCGCAGGTTATGTTGTCACAGCTGAGGTCATCCAGCAGTGTCAGTGACCTCCAGCTCCTCAGTGGAGGTCACTCTCGACAGCTGACTTGACGGGTCAACTTTGTCATCCCCCCTCACCCCTATTTTTACGCTTCAGGTCCAACACAGTTTAACATTGTTGTGGGGGATACATAGTGGTGAGGGCACACTGAAGCCTCTTTATATAAGAAGTGAAGATTACCACCGTGGGCCGACTAAGACCATTACCAGAGGTATTTAGTTTAATTTTCATCTCGTTTCTTAGACGATAAGCAAAATCGCCCACCATTTGCTTTAGTAAAGTGCCACTTCTGTTCTTATTGGATGAAACAAATAACCTCTGGTTTCAATCAAACACTGGATCCATCTGTTCATCCTCCAAGCTTGAGCTCTGACAGGATATTCTGAAATTAAAGGTTTGTCTGCTGTCACAGATGGGCACAGATGAAACCCGAGGAGCAATATAAGCATCTGTGCGTAGGCGGCAATGAAATACAATGAACAAAAATATAAACGTGGATGTTGGTGTAAAGTGTTGGTCCCATGTTTCGTGAGCTAAAATAAAAGATACCAAAAAATTTCCAAAAGCTTATTTCTCTCCAATTATATACACAAATGTGTTTACATCCCTGTTAGTGAGCATTTATCCTTTGTCAAGGTAATCATCCACCTGACAGGTGTGGCATATCAAGAAGCTGATTAAACAGCATGATCATTACACAGGTGCACCTTGTGCTGGGGACAATAAAAGGCTACTCTAAAAGGTACAGTTCTGCCCCACAACACAATGCCACAGATGTCTCAAGTTGAGGGAACATGCAACTGACATGCTGACTGCAGGAATGTCCACCAGAGCTATTGCCAGAGAATTGAATATGCATTTCTTTACCATAAGCCGCCTCCAACATCATTTCAGAGAATTTGGCAGTACGTCCAACCAGCCTCACAACTGCAGACCACATGTAACCACGCCAGTCCAGGACCTCCAGATCCGGCTTCTTCAGCTGCGGGATCGTCTGAAACCAGTCACCCGGACAGCTGATGAAACTGTGTTTACACAACCAAAGAATTTCTGCACAACTGTCAGAAACAGTCTCAGGGAAGGTCATCTGCTTGCTCGTCGTCCTCACCAGGATTTTGACCTGACTGCAGTTTGGCGTCGTAATCGTCTTCAGTGGGCAAATGCTCACCTTCAATGGCCACTGGCACGCTGGATAAGTGTGCTCTTCACGGATGAATAGTGGTTTCAGCTGTACCAGGCAGATGGCAGACAGCGTGTATGGCGTTGTGTGGTCAAGTGGTTTGCTGATGTCAACGTTGTGGACAGAGTGCCCCATGGTCTAGGTGGGGTTATGTTATGGGCAGACATAAGCTACGGACAACTAACACAATTGCATTTTATCGATGGTAATTTGAATGCAGAGATAAAGTGACGAGATCCTTATGCCCATTGTCGTGCCATTCATCCCATCACCTCATGTTTCAGCATGATAATGCACAGCCCCGTGTCGCAAGGATCTGTACACAATTCCTGGCAGCTGATGTGCCACGCTGCATGAGGCAAATGATGGTCACACCAGATACTGACTAGTTTTCTGATCCACGCCCCTACTTAAAAAAAAAAAAAAATCGGTGACCAACAGATGCCAGTCATGTGAAATTCATAGATTAGGGCCTAATTTGTTCAGTGTAATTAACCCTAGGCAACTTTAACATTTGACCACTATTGCTATGCTGTGATTGCACAATATGTTGTGATAGTACCCTAAGATTCACACATCATCTTTGTGCCTCATTTCCTCGAATCACAGGTTGTCGCTAGACTTGCCATTGCTGTTTTTCCTCTCTCTTTTCAGCATTGGGTAATAACTGAACAGGCTAAATATGGCACCGGCGGAAAGTCCTTTTGTATCCAGGAGGCTGGGGTTGCTAGTGGATACCAGATCAGGGAAAGTCCTTTTCTATCCAGGATGCTGGGGTTGCTAGTGGATACCAGATCAGGGAAAGTCCTTTTCTATCCAGGATGCTGGGGTTGCTAGTGGATACCAGATCAGGGAAAGTCCTTTTCTATCCAGGATGCTGGGGTTGCTAGTGGATACCAGATCAGGGAAAGTCCTTTTCTATCCAGGATGCTGGGGTTGCTAGTGGATACCAGATCAGGGAAAGTCCTTTTCTATCCAGGTTGCTGGGGTTGCTAGTGGATACCAGATCAGGGAAAGTCCTTTTCTATCCAGGATGCTGGGGTTGATAGTGGATACCAGATCAGGGAATGACGTCACATTGGCTGCATCGATATGATGATTGAAACAGTCACTGGAGGAATGTTAACTCTTGTCATAAAATGATTCAATATCTAATGGTAATGCATACAGGCAAATTCCAAGTTCAGAAATGTACATGGGCTTTGTGGTCTTCCCTCATTCCATTGCGACTAAATATAGTGCAGTTCAAACAAAGATAACGCAAGCTTCTCAAAGAAAATACCTCAGAGTCCTTCAGCTGCCGAGCGAATGTCATCAGGCTTGATATGGGAGAGGAGGGCTGAGTGTTGTAACAGTGCAAGAGAGCAGCAAACTTCAATTGTATATGCAATATTTAAGTGATAATGCTCAAGAAATCAGTGTTTGGAGGAGATATTGTCATGGGTGTTGTTGCAAATCGTGCCATACAAGGGGTTACCAACATATTTCCGTTAAAAACATTGTTTTGATGAATTTATTCATACTATTTAATCCTTCCACAAGATATTAATTAGGCAAGTCAGTTAAGAACAAATTCTTATTTTCAATGACGGCCTAGGAACAGTGGGTTAATTGCCTTGTTCAGGGGCAGAACAACAGATTTTTACTTTGTCAGCTCGGGGATTTGATCTTGCAACCTTTCAGTTATTAGTCCAACGGTCTAACCACTAAGCTACCTGCCGCCCCATATAGTCCTGACACAAATCTAAGTTTGCTACCTAAGCCGGCTGGTAGTTTGTTCTGTCACCCAGTCATTAAGTCTTTTTGTTCTGTATTTTGGGCAGTAGGAGTGAATGATAATGCCCTCGAAGCCCAGTCGTTCTTTCTAAATGTTCCATTGACATACTGGGTGGCAAACATTCTTATCCTTTGCGTGCTAGCTAGCCAACTACGGCTAACTTTGATGTGACTAACTGTGCAGCCAGAAAAACAGTAGTAAGTAGCTGCATTTTGTGTTTGTTTAAGCTGTTTTTAGGGACATTTATTTGGATGCATCCATAATGAGCTAATGATGCATGATTTCACCTGGCATAGAAAATGTACTCTTTTCAGAACACTTGTTTAGAGGAACTAGCCAACAACACACTTCAAACTAAAGCTGGAAAGACAGCAAACTAGCTGCATTTCATTTCATTTTACCTGTATATATCCATTAAAATTATGCCAGTTGATTCATGATTTCGACTGTCTGAGAAAAGCTGCCTGCCTGTCTGTTTTGTCCGGACTCCCGACATGTTTATTACTATGGGACAGCTGGATATGAATTTCCATATTGAAACAATGTTGCAAATATCGGAGAGACAGTCAGCAAAGTTTATCCAAGTCTCCACTGTTGAAAACCAAATGCTAGTGTAAAAGAAATGGGAGATAATGTCTGGATGCTTTTTATAGTGGAGATCAAGTTTATAAAGTGCTTGGCTGGGCTGATGAGACAGTGGATTGCACAGTGCCAGTGAGATGGAACAGAATAAATAGGCATTTCAACATCATAGATTTAGCTGGTGGTAACTTGTGGAATAGACACCAGCTGGAATGCAGTTTTAACCAATCAGCATCCAGGATTAGACCCACCCGTTGTATAACATGCTATATCCAGTAAGATACCTACTGCTGAGAAGACACTGTGTGCGCTGTGTGTGTGTGTGTGTGTGTGTGTGTGTGTGTGTGTGTGTGTTTATATATATATATATATATATATATATATATAAGTGAATATATTATATTATATATATATATATAATAAATATATTATATATATATATATATTATAATATATAAAAGGTCACTGATTAGAAGTTGTGGTTGGGAATCAGTAGTAAGCTCATTTACATTCCATCTTCTCCAGGTCGACTCTGGCAGAGTTCAGTTTTACCCGGAAGGGCTCTTTACGCATTCATTTATTCTGCATTTGCATGTGTGGCTGCGATAAGCCCCGCTTCAGGGCAGCCCCCTGTGCTTTTACGGCAGGGAGGGGTCCTCTTGATCTACGCAGGTCAAAGAGTAGGCCTGACTAGAACCAATGAGAGAGTGGAGGGGTTAGGGGGCGACGGTGTCACCGAATGCCTGGGAACCTGTCACTTTGCATCAGTGTTTTCATCTGGCCACTATCACTTTGTCCTCCAGCTGAGTAGTTACTAACTCACAGGGCTGGTCCACAAAACTTCACTCTTCACCTTTGGTCGCGCAGCCATAGCAGTTGTGATCTGCACTCGCTTAACATTAGAATACGGGATGTCAAGTGCTCTAAAATGTGCTATTCAATTGAATTATTAACTAAATGCAAAACATTTCTGAATGGTCTTTGAGGAGAATATTGCCACCCTCATTCATCGAGTCATGTGCAGCGTCTTTGCATGATAAAATCTTTCCTGGATTAAAATAGTGCTCTTGTTTGGTGTCCTACTGGTGTTTCACATGGTCCAGGCCCTCGTGCATGCCAATTGAGACCATTGTTTTGTGACACAGTTTTAGGCAGTAGGAGTGAGTGAATGATAAATTCAACTGAACAATTGTTGATGGCTATTGTGTGCCAGGAATAATGGCATTCCAGCTTTACCCAGTAGAAAAGCATAACTAAAACTTGCATCCCCCGGCCTACAGGCCTTATCTGAAATAAGAGGTCCAGAGATCTCTCTGGAACAAAATATGCCTGACCAGATTTACATCTGTAAAGTTGTTAACAGAAACATTGCTGCATTAACTCCTATAAAGATATTAAATATTTATGTTAAATTCAAGGTTGTTAAGAATGTAATCATGTTGTGATAATTTAATGCACTCTTTATTCCTCTTGACTTAATATGACATCAGATCTCAACACTCAATATTCCCTAGACGTAAAGAAACAGGCACTTGATTCACATTATGTTACATCACACTCATCTGCACCAAACAGACCCCTCTGTATACATAGACTTTACAGTCAGACATCAGTCCTACTCACAATTACCAGCATTTATCCTTACTTTTGTCCATAAACTATTCCGCTGAGCTACAGAGAAAAATGTCATACTGTGTGCTACCTACAGTGCATTTGTAAATTATTCAGACCCCTTCACTTTTTCCACATTTTGTTATGTTACAGCCTCATTCTAAAATTGATTAAATAAAAATGTTCCTCATCAATCTACACACACCTACACACACAATGACAAAGTGAAAACAGACCTTTACAAAGTATTCAAACCCTTTGCTATGAGACTCGAAATTGAGCTCAGGTGCATCCTGTTTCCATTGATCATCCTTGAGATGTTTCTACAACTTGATTGGAGTCCACCTGTGGTAAATTCAATTGATTGGACATGATTTGGAAAGGCACACAGCTGTCTATATAAAGGTCTCACAGTTGATAGTGCATTTCAGAACAAAAACCAAGCCATGAGGTCAAAGGAGTTGTCCATAGAGCTCCAAGACAGGATTGTGTCGAGGCACAGATCTGGGGAAGGGTACCAAAAAATGTCTGCAACATTGAAGGTCCTCAAGAACACAGTGGCATCCATCATTCTTAAACGGAAGAAGTTTGGAACCACCAAGACTCTTCGTAGAGCTGGCCACCCGACCAAGCTGAGCAATCGGGGGAGAAGAGCCTTGGTCAGGAAGGTGACCAAGAACCTGATGGTCACACTGACAGAGCTCCAGAGTTCCTCTGTGGAGATGGGAGAACCTTCCAGAATGACAATGATCTCTGCAGCACTCCACCAATCAGGTCTTTATGGTAGAGTGGCCAGACGGATGCCACGCCTCAGTAAAAGGCACATGACAGCCCTCTTGGAATTTGCCAAAAGGCACCTATAGACACTCAGACCATGAGAAACAAGATTCTCTGGTCTGATGAAACCTGAATGCCAAGCGTCACGTCTGGAGGAAACCTGGCCCCATCCCTCCCGTGAAGCATGATGGTGGCAGCATCAGGATGTTTTTCAGCGGCAGGGATTGGGAGACTAGTCAGGATCGAGGGAAAGATGGACGGAGCAAAGTACAGAGAGATCCTTGACGAAAGCCTGCTTCAGAGCACTCAGGACCTCAGACTTGGGCGATGGTTCACCTTCCAACACGACAATGTACCTAAGCACACAGCTAAGACAACACTGGAGTTGCTTCAGGACAAGTCTCTGAATGTCCTTGAGTGGCCCCGCTAGTGCCCAGACTTGAACCCGATCGAACATCTCTGGATAGACTTGGAAATAGCTGTGAAGCGACGCTCCCCATCCCACCTGACTGAGCTTGAGAGGATCTGCAGAGAAGAATGGGAGAAACTCCCCAAATACAGGTGTGCCAAGCTTGTAGAGTCATACCCAAGAAATGTGATATCCGTTTTTATTTGTAATTAATAAGGAGTCATTTAAAACACGTGATATCAGTTTTTTTATATATATATACACATTTGGAAACATTTCTAAAAACCTGTTTTTGATTTGTCGTTATGGGGTATTGTGTGTAGATTGATGAGGGGGAAAAAAAAATCGATATAATCCATTTTAGAATAAGGCTGTAACGTAAGAAAATGTGGAAAAAGGGGCCTGAATACTTTCCGAATGCACTGTAGTCTATTCCCTGTGTTGTATTAAATGGCAAGCATACTGTTTATATTACTACCTCTTAGGTAATCTCTTCGTACTTGCCAAGGGCAACATGAAATTCAAAACAGCCAGTGCTATAAGTCTGATAACATCAATAGAATTATGAGAGGGTGTTCTGATAACAGGTAAAATAATCTAAGCTTGGAACTGCTAATCTACATATTTATATCCAGGCATATTTACACAGGAAGCATTATAAGTAATGCACATTTTAGTGGGTATGAAAGTGAGAATGGAGAGGAGAGGTGCGCCAGTTCGACATTCTGCTGTGCATAAAGTGAAGCCACCATGCTATATGGGTTGTGCATAGCCTGTTCTGGAGTCAATACTGTACATTAAGTGCAGGTTAGTGGTGAAAAATCAGAGATAGCGGGTCTGGTAGGGTGAGAACAGGTTAGCGTTTGAGAAGCCTTGCAGCTATAGTGGCCCCCATAGTTCGCTAAATGGTTGCACTCTCAAGTAAGCATAGCAGCACTACATCTCCTGATATTTTACATGCAGCTGGGGAAGCCTTGACCATTCTCCCTTAAGATCAATAGGTGGCTGATTTTTCAACCCCCGGCTGGCCCGTGTAAGATGCTGAAAACACCTTCTGTCAAGGCAAATTGAGTGGACGGCACCCCTGATGTAGCACTCCGGTGCAAACAATCTGACACGCCACACATTTCGGATGTCAAAATAAATTGGGGAGCTCCCTCAGACCGTGTAAGGGCTTAAGAGATCCATGGGCCTAATTCAGCTCATCACAGAGTTTTGGCAAAGGATAGAGTCAATCCCATGCTCGAAGCGAAGCTCCTACAACAAAAATCTGTGTTAAATCGTGTTGCTCTCGGGTGCCAGAATTAGCTGCTCACAGCACTCTGCACAGATGGCATCTGCCCTGCTCGCTGCAAATGCCTCACATTCTAGTCCAAGCAGACTGACCTTTTCCTAAATCCTAATTAGGAATGTAATTTCCACCCCAGCCTTTCCAACTGCAATGAAAATGTCTATGCTTTGTCGAGAAAAGGAAAATAGCTTTGTGGGTTTAAATAGGTTTCTGGGCCAAATATGGTCACAAATTGTGATTGTGATGACATTTTGAAATATAAACTCAAGCAACGGGGTTGAAACATGGGTGTTGCTAGTTCACTCCATAACCCCTGACAGTGTTCATACACAGATAGATAATACTATTGTGGTTAAATCTCTAGACAGTTCCTGAGACTAAGAGCTACATATGTATAACGTCATCCTATAATAATCCCAGCTCCCACAGACATATGCACAACACCCCACATGTACTTCTCATCCTTCAACTCCTGCGATAATAACTCTTTCCTAAAGCTTCCCATCAACATGATACAACTCCTTAATAATTCCTCACAAGCATAAAGAGATACCAATGCGTGAGTTTCCGGAATGTTGCCTCAGCATTTAGTTTACGTCAAAATGGCCTATTTGGCCCGATACACTGGGGTAGGTTCGGCCACATTGGCCCGAGCTACAGCGATAAGCGGCCATTGTTGAGAGTGCCAGCCAATGTATGCAGCAGACACCGGTGAGCTAAGGCTTGTCTGACAGCTGAATAATAACGCCACACTGCTAGCAGAGACGTGTTGATTTAGTGGGGGCAAAAGCCTTAATCCGCCTCACTTCCTGGTCCAAAGGATGCTCGCTGTGCGCTGAAAAAGGGCTGAGTTGACAGGGCGTCCCGTGTGACACTGCCTCTGGGGACAAGGCCATTGGCCAGACTTCACTGGCTCGCTTGAGCTTTTCACAAAACTGAGACTTTTCACAACCTACATATCTAAATCTAGCAAAGTGGTTTGGCATTATCTATTCAGCTCTCTGTGTTTCCCAATGGAAGTTATCTACTACGTAGGCTTAGATCCTGTTGGAAGTGAGTGGAACAGGTCAGTTTTCTATTGGACAGTGTGACAATGGCTGAAACACATTGTAGCACAGCCAGAGATAGTCACTTACTGAACTCTTTAGCCACACAATCATGGTGTTCACAGGGCAGAGTCTGTGAGAACGCAGCAGGAAGCTCATGAAGTCTCCATAATGGGCCTCCCGGTAGCATTCAGTCCACTCATCGAGATGCTATCAGCCCTGGAACAGCAGCCCAAGCACAAATCCCATCGCCCCCACTGTCTTCCTCTCCAGCAGTGGCCCCCCATAGCCAATCCCATTAATTGCCTTTTGTTTGCACTCCTGAACAAAAGCCATCTTGTGCGGTGGGACAGCAACTTCAAATGACTGGACAGTCAGGCTAGTTGAATGGATAAATAGCCGATACATCCCCCTAGTCACCTCTCTATTCTGGACACTGTTAAGCGGTTTCTTTTTTCATGACATACCCTGGTTTCATATCAGGGATTTCATGACATGTCATGGTTGTCAACAGCCATTTTACTTGATGAGATAGTGTGTTGTAAGGTATGCATTTTAGAATGGTATTCTCACTGGCATTAAAAGAAAAATGAGCTAGCACTTCTATATAAAGAATAGTGAAGGGTGGGGGGAGGGAATTGATACAGTTACATATTGCAATGTCATTTTTGGACGATATGTCTATATTCGACTCAATTTGTTAAAAAAAAGATATAGTGCCATCAGAAAGTATTCATACCGCTTGACTTATTCCACATTTTCTTGTGTTACAGTCTGAAATCAAAATTGATATTTTTCCTCACTCATCTACACACAATACCCCGTAATGACAAACTGAAAGCATGTTGTTGTTTTCTTGCACATTTATTGAAATCTCATTACCTACAGTGAGGGAAAAAAGTATTTGATCCCCTGCTGATTTTGTACGTTTGCCCACTGACAAAGAAATGATCAGTCTATAATTTTAATAGTAGGTTTATTTGAACAATGAGAGACAGAATAACAACAAAAAAATCCAGAAAAACGCATGTCAAAAATGTTATAAATTGATTTGCATTTTAATGAGAGAAATAAGTATTTGACCCCCTCTCAATCAGAAAGATTTCTGGCTCCCGGGTGTCTTTTATACAGGTAACGAGCTGAGATTAGGAGCACACTCTTAAAGGGAGAGCTCCTAATCTCAGCTTGTTACCTGTATAAAAGACACCTGTCCACAGAAGCAATCAATCAATCAATCAGATTCCAAACTCTCTACCATGGCCAAGACCAAAGAGCTCTCCAAGGATGTCAGGGACAAGATTGTAGACCTACACAAGGCTGGAATGGGCTACAAGACCATCGCCAAGCAGCTTGGTGAGAAGGTGACAACAGTTGGTGTGATTATTCGCAAATGGAAGAAACACAAAAGAACTGTCAATATCCCTCGGCCTGGGGTTCCATGGAAGATCTCACCTCGTGGAGTGGCAATGATCATGAGAACGAACGGTGAGGAATCAGCCCAGAACTACACGGGAGGATCTTGTCAATGATCTCAAGGCAGCTGGGACCATAGTCACCAAGAAAACAATTGGTAACACACTACGCCGTGAAGGACTGAAATCCTGCAGCGCCCGCAAGGTCCCCCTGCTCAAGAAAGCACATATACATGCCCATCTGAAGTATGCCAATGAACATCTGAATGATTCAGAGGACAACTGGGTGAAAGTGTTGTGGTCAGATGAGACCAAAATGGAGCTCTTTGGCATCAACTCAACTCGCCGTGTTTGGAGGAGGAGGAATGCTGCCTATGACCCCAAGAACACCATCCCCACCGTCAAACATGGGAGGTGGAAACATTATGCTTTGGGGGTGTTTTTCTGCTAAGTAGACAGGACAACTTCACCACATCAAAGGGACGATGGACGGGGCCATGTACCGTCAAATCCTGGGTGTGAACCTCCTTCCCTCAGCCAGGGCATTGAAAATGGGTCGTGGATGGGTATTCCAGCATGACAATGACCCAAAACACACGGCCAAGGCAACAAAAGAGTGGCTCAATAAGAAGCACATTAAGGTCCTGGAGTGGCCTAGCCAGTCTCCAGACCTTAATCCCATAGAAAATCTGTGGAGGGAGCTGAAGGTTCGAGTTGCCAAACGTCAGCCTCGAAACCTTAATGACTTGGAGAAGATCTGCAAAGAGGAGTGGGACATAATCCCTCCTGAGATGTGTGCACACCTGGTGGCCAACTACAAGAAACGTCTGACCTCTGTGATTGCCAACAAGGGTTTTGCCACCAAGTACTAAGTCATGTTTTGCAGAGGGGTCAAATACTTATTTCCCTCATTAAAATGCAAATCAATTTATAACTTTTTTGACATGCGTTTTTCTGGATTTTTTTGTATTCTGTCTCTCACTGTTCAAATAAACCTACCATTAAAATTATAAACTGATAATTTCTTTGTCAGTGGGCAAATGTACAAAATCAGCAGGGGATCAAATACTTTTTTCCCCTCACTGTAAGTATACACACCCCTGAGTCAATACATTTTTGAATCATTTTTGGCAGCGATTACAGCTGTGAGTCTTTCTGGGTAAGTCTAAGACCTTTGCACACCTGGATTGTACAATATTTGCCCATTATTCTTGAAAAAAAAAATATTCAAGCTCTGTCAAATTGGTTGTTGATCAACGCTGGACAACCACTTTCAAGTCTTGCAATATATTTTCAAGCAGATTTAAGTCAAAACGGTAACTCAGCCAACATTCAGTCTCCTTGGTAAGCAACTCCAGTGTAGATTTGAACTTGTGTTTTAGGTTATTGTCATGTTGAAAGGTGAATTCATCTCCCAGTGTCTGTTGGAAAGCAGACAGAACCAGGTTTTCCTCTAGGATTTTGCCTGTGCTTAGCTGCATTCCATTTATGTTTTATCCTAAAAAACTCCCTAGTATTTAACGATTACAAGCATACCCATGCTTGAAAAATACCAATTTGTAAGTCGCTCTGGATAAGAGCGTCAGGAGGCAGACTTGTTTACGCTGCTGTGCGTTTTGTTGCCGATCTTACTTTGCTACCTGACGGTTTTTTACTTTTTCATTACCGTATATTTTTACTTTTTCCCTCACTCAACTTTTTTCATTCATATTTTTACTTTTTCCCTCACTCAACTTTTTTCATTCAACTTTTTCACCCCGGAGGTTTTATCTGGACATGGTTCGTCAGGACTTCAAACAGCCGAAGCTAAGTAACATTAACATGATGCCTTCTAATTGCAGTCGTTGTACTTATAATATACAGGAGAACGATCGCCTTACGGCAAGGATAGCTGTGCTGCAAGCCCAGCTTCAGACGCAATCGTTAGGCAAGGGTAATTTCAGTGTAGGAAAGGATGAAACAGCGTCTGTGCCACCAGTAAGTACAGATAGTAACGTTAGTATAAACCCCCTCGCACGGTCCCCGCAGCCGGACAACTTTCTCATGGCTTCTGGAGGGAAACGCTGTAGGAATGCTCAACCGGTGTCGCTTATTCAGCCGACAGAAACTTTCAACCGGTTCTCCCCATTAAGCGAGTCGGAGTCGGAGGCCGAGACTTCTCTGGTCTCTACTCCTCCCGTTGTGGGGTCTGAGACGCCGACGGCTCCCACCATTAGCTCTGACAAATTGAAAACCCTAGTCATTGGCGACTCCATTACCCGCAGTATTAGACTTAAAACTAATCATCCAGCGATCATACACTGTTTACCAGGGGGCAGGGCTACCGACGTTAAGGCTAATCTAAAGACGGTGCCTGCTAAAGCTAAAACTGGCGAGTGTAGAGAGTATAGAGATATTGTTATCCACGTCGGCACCAACGATGTTAGGATGAAACAGTCAGAGGTCACCAAGCGCAACATAGCTTCAGCGTGTAAATCAGCTAGAAAGATGTGTCGGCATCGATTAATTGTCTCTGGCCCCCTCCCAGTTAGGGGGAGTGATGAGCTCTACAGCAGAGTCTCACAACTCAATCGCTGGTTGAAAACTGTTTTCTGCCCTGCCTTACATTGCACTCCACGAGGAGCCTGCGTGTTAGGCTGACTACCTGTTACGCGAGGGCAGCAAGAAGCCAAGGTAAGTTGCTAGCTAGCATTAAACTTATCTTTTAAAAAACAATCAATCTTAACATAATCACTAGTTAACTACACATGGTTGATGATATTACTAGTTTATCTAGTGTGTCCTGCGTTGCATATAATCGATGCGGTGCCTGTTAATTTCTCATTGAATCACAGCCTACTTCGACAAACGGGTGATGACTTAACTTGTTATGGATAGGGGGCAGTATTTTCACGGCCGGATAAAAAAACGTGCCCGATTTAATCTGGTTATTACTCCTGCCCAGAAACTAGAATATGCATATAATTAGTAGCTTTGGATAGAAAACACTCCAAAGTTTCTAAAACTGTTTGAATGGTGTCTGTGAGTATAACAGAACTCAAATGGCAGGCCAAAACCTGAGAAGATTCTGTACAGGAAGTACCCTGTCTGACCATTTCTTGGCCTTCTTTGTCATCTCTATCCAAAACAGAGGATCTCTGCTGTAACGTGACACTTTCTAAGGCTCCCATAGACTCTCAGAAGGCGCCAGAACGTTGAATGATGACTCTGCAGTCTCTGGCTGAAAAACAGTAGCGCATTTGGATAGTGGTCGATCTGAGAACAATGAGATGGGCGTGCACGTGAAGAGGCCATTTTACATTTTCAGTCTTTGAACGAAAACAACGACTCCCGGTCGGACTATTATCGCTATTTTACGAGAAAAAAAGCGCATAAAAATTGATTTTAAACAGCGTTTGACATGCTTCGAAGTACGGTAATGGAATATTTTGAATTTTTTTGTCACGAAACGCGCCGGCGCGTCACCCTTCGTTACCCTTCGGATAGTGTCTTGAACGCACGAACAAAACGCCGCTATTTGGATATAACTATGGATTATTTGGAACCAAACCAACATTTGTTGTTGAAGTAGAAGTCCTGGGAGTGCATTCTGACGAAGAACAGCAAAGGTAATCCAATTTCTCTTATAGTAAATCTGAGTTTGGTGAGTACCAAACTTGGTGGGTGTCAAAATAGCTAGCGTGTGATGGCTGGGCTATCTACTCAGAATATTGCAAAATGTGCTTTCACCGAAAAGCTATTTTAAAATCGGACACCGCGATTGCATAAAGGAGTTCTGTATCTATAATTCTTTAAATAATTATGTTTTTTGTGAACGTTTATCGTGAGTAATTTAGTAAATTCACCGGAAGTGTTCGGTGGGAATGCTAGTTCTGAACGTCACATGCTAATGTAAAAAGCTGGTTTTTGATATAAATATGAACTTGATTGAACAAAACATGCATGTATTGTATAACATAATGTCCTAGGAGTGTCATCTGATGAAGATCATCAAAGGTTAGTGCTGCATTTAGCTGTGGTTTGGGTTTATGTGACATTATATGCTAGCTTGAAAAATAGGTGTCTGATTATTTCTGGCTGGGTACTCTGCTGACATAATCTAATGTTTTGCTTTCGTTGTAAAGCCTTTTTGAAATCGGACAGTGTGGTTAGATAAAGGAGAGTCTTGTCTTTAAAATTGTGTAAAATAGTCGAGGAGTTTGTCTTTCGCGCCACGCCCTATCATTGGATATTGGAGCGGTGTTCCGCTAGCGGAACGTCTAGATGTAAGAGGTTTTAACAAGCGTTGCACCAATGTACCTAACCATAAACATCAATGCCTTTCTTTAAAATCAATACACAAGTATATATTTTTAAACCTGCATATTTAGTTAATATTGCCTGCTAACATGAATTTCTTATAACTAGGGAAATTGTGTCACTTCTCTTGCATTCCGTGCAAGCAGTCAGGGTATATATGCAGCAGTTTGGGCCGCCTGGCACATTGTGAACTGTGTCAAGTCAATTTACTCCTAACAAAGGCTGTAATTAATTTGCCAGAATTGTATATAATTATGACATAACATTGAAGGTTGCACAATGTAACAGCAATATTTAGACTTAGGGATGCCATCCGATAGATAAAATACGGAACGGTTCCGTATTTCATTGAAAGAATAAACGTTTTGTTTTCGAAATGATAGTTTCCGGATTCGACCATATTAATGACCTAAGGCTCGTATTTCTGTGTGTTTATTATATTATAATTAAGTCTATGATTTGATATAGCAGTCTGACTGAGCGGTGGTCGGCACCAGCAGGCTCGTAAGCATTCATTCAAACAGCACTTTCGTGCGTTTTGCCAGCAGCCCTTTGCAATTCTTCAAGCATTGCGCCGTTTATGACTTCAAGCCTATCAACTCCCAAGATTAGGCTGGTGTAACCGATGTGAAATGGCTAGCTAGTTAGCCGGGTGCGCGCTAATAGCGTTTCAAACGTCACTCGCTCTGAGACTTGGAGTAGTTGTTCCCCTTGCTCTGCATGGGTAACGCTGCTTCGAGGGTGGCTGTTGTCGATGTGTTCCTGGTTTGTGCCCAGGTAGGAGCGAGGAGAGGGACGGAAGCTATACTGTTACACTGGCAATACTAAAGTGCCTATAAGAACATCCAATAGTCAAAGGTATATGAAATACAAATCGTATAGAGAGAAATAGTCCTATAATAACTACAACTTAAACCTTCTTACCTGGGAATATTGAAGACTCATGTTAAAAGGAACCACCAGCTTTCATATGTTCTCATGTTCTGAGCAAGGAACTTAAACGTTAGTTTTTTAACATGGCACATATTGCACTTTTACTTTCTTCTCCAACACTTTGTTTTTGCATTATTTAAACCAACTTGAACATGTTTCATTATTTATTTGAGGCTAAATTTATAGTATTTATGTATTATATTAAGTTAAAATAAGTGTTCATTCAGTATTGTTGTAATTGTCATTATTACAGATAAATAAAAAATAATAATAAAAAAATAAATATGGGCGATTAATCGGTATCGGCTTTTTTTTGGTCCTCCAATAAATCGGTATCGGTGTTTTAAAATCATAATCAGTCGACCTCTAGTGTGGACCATGTTAAATCCTTAGTGATGTGGACACTGAGGAACTTGAAGCTCTCGACTCGCTCCACTACAGCCTGTCGATGTGGTTGGGGGAGTGCTTGGCCCTCCATTTCCTGTAGTCCACGATCAGCTCCTTTGTCTTGCTGACATTGAGGGAATGGTTGTTGTCCTGGCACCACACTGCCAGGTCTCTGACCTCATCCTTATACGCTGTCTCATCATCGTCGGTGATCAGGCCTACCACCGTTATGATGTCAGCAAACTTAATGATGATGTTGGATTCATGCGTGGCCTCGCAGTCATGGGTGAACAGGGAGTACAGGAGGGGACTAAGCACGCACCCTGACGACCCCCGTGTTGAGGGTCAGCGTGGCGGATGTGTGGTTGCCTACCCTCATCACCTGTGTGCGGCCCGTCAGCAAGTCCAGGATCCAGTTGTAGAGGGAGGTGTTCAGTCCCGGGGTCCTGAGCTTAATGATGAGCTTGGAGGGCACTATGGTGTTGAGCGCTGAGCTGTAGTCAATGAATAGCATTCTCACATAGGTGTTCCTCTTGTCCAGGTGGGAGAAGGCAATATGGAGTGCAATAGCGATGGCGTCATCTGCGGATCTGTTGGGAAGATATGCCAATTGGAGTGGGTCCAGGGTGTCTGGGATGATGGTGTTGATGTGCGCCATGACCAGCCTTTCAAAGCATTTCATGGCTACAGATGTGAGTGCTACACATCTTTTTTTTATGACTCAAAGATGAAGGTTCACACCTCTGTATATTTGTAGGTAAAAATAACCCCAGTTAAGTGTTTCAATAAAAGTTGTTATTTTAAATATGCTGGCCATGTGCTCTATGGCAACCCAATGAAAAATGGGTCCTGGCAACAGAACCCATTTTGATGAATGACCCATGAATAGACTCCTGAAAATGATTGAGTGTTACGAACGACTTTACTCAGAAAACAACTAGCATGGGGCGAGGTTGGAAGATATAGGCTACCTAAACATTGTCTGAGGCATTCAAACAGACTATTCAGACTTTGCATGTTTTCTTTTTTACCTATTATTTACTGACAAAATAGCAGTGTCAACACTTTTATTCCGGTGGAGAGCTGTCCACAATCACTACTATCGATTGAGGGACTCAGTGGTCATACGAGTTATATACTGCTTCAGCTAAGAATATATATTTTTACCAGATTTGAAGTAGACCTGGACTCAATAAATATGGTTATATATTTTGTGAAATGCTGTGGGCAGCAGTTCTGGCGTATTTCATTATTCCTTAGTAAGCAGTTAGTGTGGAGTGAGTGTGGAGGAGTGTAGAATCTGAGGTCACCCAAAGCGTTTGACACAGTGGGGACAACCGGTCACAGGTGATGCAGACTTTTGACAAGCGTGGACAGGGACAAGGGTCCCTTTTTAAAACTCATCCAAATTCTACCCATAGACTTTCAGTGGGAGAAAGTCCTCCCAGGGCAAAGTCAACTAATGACAACAATCATAACTTCCCCCGTTCATTTGTTTACTGTCCCTTTTTATAATCCTCGCTTGTTAGTGTGAATACCCTTGTCCAACATATAAAAAGCTGATTAAAGTTCCTTGCTGAGGCAAATACATTGCTCTGCTATGATATATTCTATGTAGTAAATGTTAAAGTCTTCACTATAGTAGGGTTTGTATTTTCATGTTTATTGACATTACAGCGGACCCCATTTAGTCGACTGGTCAATTGTTTGGTTGATAGATTGTTGGTCGAGATTTTTTTTAGTCGAGCAGTGGCAAGTGTATAAAAACAAAATGATGGCACACGAGATATGTCGGATTCATGCCTGTCTGAGTGGACTAATCCATTGGAGGCCGCGGGTTCGGCACACCAGTAGTACAGTTACCGTTAATTCACATAACTTCTAATCTGCAATATTTATTTGGTTACATTAATTTCTGTTAATGCATTCAACATATTTTTACAGTTTTATCGTGGTCATTGTAGGAGTGGACACGTTTGCAGAACCTAGGCAACGCTTGTTTTTATTTTCATTTCATTTAGGAGTTCTCAATTTATTCATTGGCTTTTGCTTGGAGCGCTCCTGTCAATCTTGATTAAGGATATAAAAGTAGGACTAGTCCACCTGGCCTGCACGCAAATGTAGGCCTATAAAATGTGCCCATTTGGGGATCTAATACTACTGCTGATAGTATTAACTCACCATCACTGTAAAGCTTCAAAGTGATTTTTTCTTCATCTCAAACAGCAAGTCAACAGTCTGTTTTTACATCCATTGAACATGACAATAGTTCCTCAACGTAGCCCATTTGAAAATTCTTTCCAGCTCTCTCCCTTTCGATTACCACTCAGCATTAAAAAAAAGGGGTCTACCTGATTACTTTTTATCCCTTTCGCAAAATAGCCTACAGCTGTGTATGTCTGTCCGGAGCTCACTGGCATGGGAAACTCTGAGGACCCAGAATATTTTATAAAATGTTGCAAGTTTGCTATCATGAGCTTAGGGCAGGACCAAGTTAATACAATGTTTCCAGTTCGTTGCAGACAGGCCATGTGTAGCCAACGTGACTTATAGGATATTTATTTTCATCAGGATATTTACCTGTGGGCTGCAATATTTTTATTTGTTGGTTTAACAGTACATTCGGAAAGTATTCAGACCCCTTGAATTTTTCCACATTGTTACATTAAAGCCTAATTCTAACACTGATTAAATCGTTTTTTCCCCCTCCTCAATCTACACACAATACACCATAATGACAAAGCAAAAACGTGTTTTAAAAAAACCAAACTGAAATATCACACTTTTACTCAGTACTTTGTTGAATCACCTTTGGCACAGATTACAGCTTTGAGTCTTCTTGGGTATGATGCTACAAGTTTGGCACACCTGTATTTGGGGAGTTTCTCCCATTCTTCTCAGCAGATCCTCTCAAGCTCTGTCAGGTTGGATGGGGAGTGTCGCTGCACAGCTATTTTCAGGTCTATCCAGAAATGTTCAATCAGATTCAAGTCCGGGCTCTGTCTGGGCCACTTAAGGATATTCAGAGACTTGTCCCAAAGCCTCTCCTACATTGTCTCGGCTGTGTGCTTAGGATCATTGTCCTGTTGGAAGGTGAGCCTTCACCTCAGTCTGAGGTCCTGAGAGCTCTGGAGCAGGTTTTCATCAAGGATCTCTCTGTACTTTGCTCTGTTCATCTTTCACTCGACCCCGATTAGTCTCCCAGTCCCTGCCACTGAAAAACATCCCCACAGCATGATGCTGCCACCACCATGCTTCACCTTAGGGATAGTGCCAGGTTTCCTCCAGACATGACGCTTGGCATTCAGACCAAAGAGTTCAATCTTGGTTTCATCAAATATTGCAGCCCGCGAGTCCTTTAGGTGCCTTTTGGCAAACTCCAAGTGGGCTGTCATGTGCCTTTTACTGAGGAGAGGTCTCCATCTGTCCTCTCTACCATAAAGGCCTGATTGGTAGAGTGCTGCAGAGATGGTTGTCCTTCTGGAAGGTTCTCCAATCTCCACAGAGGAACTCTGGAGCTCTGTCAGTGACCATCGGGTTCTTGGTCACCTCCCTGACCAAGGCCCTTCTCCCCCGATTGCTCAGTTTGGCCGAGCAGCCAGCCCTAGGAAGAGTCTTGGTGGTTCCACACTTATTCCACTTAAGAATGATGGAGGCCACTGTGTTCTTGGGGACCTTCAATGCTGCAGGCTTTTTTTGGTACCCCTCCCCAATCTGTGCTTCGAAACAATTCTGTCTCGGAGCTCTACGGACAATTCAACTGTGGGACCTTATATATACAGGTGTGTGCCTTTCCAAATAATGTCCAATGAATTGAATTTACCACAGGTGGACTCCAATCAAGTTGTAGAAACAGCTCAATGATGATCATTGGAAACAGGATGCTCCTGAGCTCAATTTCGAGTCTCATAGTAAAGGGTCTGAATACTTATGTAATTAAGGTATCTTTTTTTATTTTTAATACATTTGCAAACATTATGGGGTATTGTGTGTAGATTGATGAGGAAAACAATTAATGTAATCAATTTTAGAATAAGGCTATAACGTAACATGTGGAAACAGTCAAGGGGTCTGAATACTTTCCGAATTTTTATATATTGGCAATAGAAGTTACTTTTAGATTTGTATCATTTTAATTTAGAATTTTGATTAACCACATGACATTGATTTTGAGATATGAAGACTATTAAAAATTAAGTTAAACTCATCCACGAAAATGGCATATTAAAATCATAACTGGCACACAGATCAGTAGGATTACTTGGCACTCCAAATGGAAAAGGTTGCCGACCGCTGGCGTTCCACCAGACTTTTCTGGTGGAAAAGGCGTCCTTACCACCAACTCTCCCAACTCTAAAGTCTCCCAAATTCCACAGCATAAGATACATAACTTAATAAATCAGGACTATTTCAGAACCATTTCCAGACTAGACACTAACACAATGCTCTCATATAACAAAAAAAGAATTGAGACTTCAAAGTGCGCAATTCCCCGGTGAGCAATCCCAGCGACTGACCCAGTGAGCAGGCCTTCAAAACAACAAAGGCATACTCCAGACTGAAATAGTTAGCATAGGCTGTCTGAAGAGCAGGACAGGGAATGTTACCACTGACCTCCCCCAGTACCCCTGCTTCCATCACCTGCTCGGGAGGAATCCCCCACAGGTTTCTATGGGGAATGCCGGATAAACGCGCTGCATAGCAAAACCGCTGCCCGCTCCGTGCCCCCCATTCCATGGCCGGCTTTAGCACTAGAAATGCAGTCACTCGCATGCCGTTACAGGAAGTAAGACATACTGTACAATGTTACAATGCAACCTGGATGTTGGGACACAATGGTCAGCCATGGAAGTGCTTTCATGGCAAGAATAGAGGAGAGCTGTTGACCTTTGTCACCTGCCGGTCTTTGCTTGCATCAAACGTAAGTCCTCTGTGGTGTTCTGTTTGATAAACAAAAGTGCTCCACCATCAGTAGCCCTCCTTTATGTTTAGCCTCAAACATAAGGGAGGAAAAAGGGGGAAACATCAAGATTAAAGTTGCATACAAACGTGAAATTCTGCCACAGTTGCCTGGCAGGGACTTTATTTAAGTAAACAGTATGCCTTTCCCTGAAGCTCTGAAAGACTGAACGATATAGTTGGCAGATTAAGCAGTGTTTACATGTCAAGACAGAGTCACAAAAAAGATCTGGACCTTTCTAAACCCGCAGGTAATCCTCATTATTTATTCACTACACAGATGTGCAGTGCACCGCTGAGGTGTGCTCATAACCATAATCTCTGTCTGAGGGTTTCTTGCTATGCTTGTTCTCATCTTCTGTGTCTCATGCAATGGAGAATTCCTTTGTATATGCACTTTAATGATACAGTTTAACCTATTATTACAGTACTAGCTGAGTAATTGTAGCATGACAGCTAACCCGAGAGGGAAAAAAATTGCCCTTTAATGGGAAATAATTATGGCCAAGCTCATTAGTCACACTGAGGAGAATATCCCCAGTAATTGAGAATATCCATTACTGGGGAGTGTCACTGGTCTGCATACTGCTTTCTATTTATTTTTTCAAATATTATTATTTATTTGTATATTGTATTATGCATTGTTGGGAAGGACCCATAAGTAAGCATTTCCCTATTAGTCTACACCTGTTGTTTACGAAGCATGCGACAATTAAAATTGTATTTGATTTGAATGTCCAGATTCTGATGGACTCTTTGCACCTGCAATTACAGTAGCCTCACCGCCGATAAGTGATGTCTCCAACTGATTGGCCAACTGCTGCCTCTAGTCAAGCGCCAAGCTAAACTGAGGGGAAAACAGTCAAATTGAGTGGGTATCAGTATGTTTAACCTACTGTACATACAGTACTCTACACTACCTTCATTGCTCAAATCTGGGGCCTCCTGTAGCTATATGCTTGATCACAAGGCCTTCCACGAGGCCTTCCACGAGGCCTTCCACGAGGCCTTCCAAGCCCTGTCATTCCCAGCGCAACGGAGGTCGGTCTCAAAACACTGCACTAACAATCTCCCTGAAACCACGGGATGCTGCCCACGGACATATGCGGGATGATCCTGTGTTGATGATCTGAAATAAAACTGCATGGTTGGCCAGTTCCGCATGAATGACCGTCAGTGCGGGGAATTAATTACACTGAGCAGGAGGCTGTTTAAACGGGACTCGTCAGCCAAGAGATATACTGTAGATTCCCTCAAAGTGTGGTTGAAAATGCACAAACCCATAAGATCCTTATTGTGGCTCAAACCGGATATAGACAGAATGTGTGGGTCCGAGGAAGCTGGGGTTCAACTTTTGGGGGGTGAGAAACTTTTGTTTTTCCTCTTCTCATCCAACAGGCACACTTTGAAGCCCCGTGTGAGCACTAACATAAGTCGTCCTACGTAAAATGCTTTTGTTCTTGTGTTTTCTACCGTTCTTATTTATTCAATCAATAAATTATTTGTGTGCTCTATTCCTTCTCTCTGCTGTTTTATGCGTTGAATATTTCAGGAGACGCACAGCTGTGCTCTCATTGTTCTTTCGGAAAGACTAAGTCTCGTCTTAATCATACCAGCAGTGCATATTGGAAATGAAGAACACTGGTCAAGCCCCTGAAGACATTTGACTCTTTCTTTCTATATTACTGCTATCAGCTCAGTGTCTTAACTTCCTGATCGTGACAACTCTTCTACTGGTGCAGGTTGACCAGATGTTCCATCAGGGTCATAGTACTTTCATCTGATTTAACAGGACTGTCAGGATATATCTCTCAGAACTATTTAATTTCATGGTTTGTTATCAATATGCTACATTGCAATGCAGGAAGTCTTTGTCTGAAGATCAGGGTTTGTACAGTGAGGGGTGTCATTTCAACCAATAATCTCACAATTTATGACATTTTGGGATTTAATAAGCCTATGTAGGCCTGCAGACTGACTCAACATGGGTCTGACAAGTCACAACACAATTGTCTGTGTCGGGGATTCAGGGCAACTAAAGTCTGCAATGGAAACCCGTGGGTGGATGGATGAATCAGAAGTTCTATATTAATCTTAGCTTTAATCCATGCAGAGACTATGGAAATGGGGAGGGTATGACAGAATGATCCTGTACAGCTTGCAGATAATTGTGACACTGTGTGTGTGTGTGAAATGTGCATTCATGCATAGAGGGTCTTATGACTTAGAGCATTGTTTTTAGAAAGGAATATTATTCCAGTGGAGACTTGATAAATGCTGCATCTAGGTTTAGTGCTTCGTATTCATAATTTGGGTTTTGGCCATTACAAAAATGGCATGTTTTCTAAGAGCTAGAAAACATGCCATTTTCTATCACAATCTATTGTAATACTGACTTCAAAAGCATTATTGTTGCTTCTATTGGGATTAAATAGGTTAAGAGGAAAGTTTGTGGACCTTCGCACTTCAACAAGCAAAGGAAAAAAGGGGTTTTAAAAGGGACAAATTTTATCTGTCTTTTATCTCACCTCCCATGTTGCTTTGCTCACAAGAAGTCGTAATTTCTATATCTCTGCCATTCATCTAGTGGTCTTGAATTCCTTCCAGCGTTACTCTTCTCGTGTCCAACTTACATGGCCATCTATGGTGAATGTACCAGTATCTTTGTTGTGATATCTTTCCACATTGTGAGGATCTCTTTTAAGCCGCATAATCCCCTCCAATAATACTGTCTGATTATTCTGCCTGTGTGAAACCCCTCCAAGGTCTTGGTGGCTCCTTTTAAGGTAATCTTGTAAGCCGTGATCATGACCATTGTGTAAACATGTTCAACTCGGGAAGTGCGACTAGCAGATGAGATAGCGTGGTCATTTTGGGATGTCTCCGTTGCATTTAACATTAGAAACACTAGTTTCATTCCAACCTTCTTGCTTTAGAAAAATCGAGAAATGCCTGAGCTAAATGTGACACATTTGACGACAGTTGTCTACTTTTCTCTCCTATTCGCTTTTTCTTTCCCCTCCTCATCCCTGGCTGATGCAGCAGTGTTTATGAAAATGTATCGAAATGACTGCACTTCCATGCGTTGGTCTTTTTTCTTCTTTTTTTTTTTACTTGCCAATGTCACCAGTTCAGGCAAGCACCCTTATCAGCCCATATAAGCTCTGCTACTAAAATGGACTCTTAAGCAAGCTTCACACATGAATGATTAAACCCTCTTTCTCCAGCTCTGAGGCTACGGCCTTGTCCAGCATCCGGTTACAGCCATGACAAATGTCAGCCAAAGCTCTGTTGTCACAATGAAAATATTTTTCTATAGCTTGCTGTAACATAGTTGACAGGCAAATACTACAGAATATACACCCTCTACTGGAGCTCAGTCGAGGGCCACCATGGTACAAACTCGTCAACAATTTCTGGCATGTCGACAAATATCTCAGGCACTTACTTACCCAAGGTATGCACTCACACACGTGTGACAGCTGTACTGTGTACATACTGTATCTGGGCTTCTACCGTGTTCTCAGGCACAACTCATGGCAAACCTGAAAACATGGGTCGCCTACGTCCCTGTGATACATTCTGACAGGATTAGGAAATGCCATTAATGTCGCTGGAAATGAAACATTTCAGTGCTCATTAAGTATTTACTGTATACATGCTCTGTTCGAACACTTTTCTCAGGCTTTTTTCCCTACTTAACTGATGATGTTTTAATGGATGTGCTCCAGACTAGGTCAGCTGAAAGCCATCGTGAAGATATGTTCTTATTACTGGCTATACTTACAGTCCTGTTTCTGTCTATATTTACCTGGTATGTACTAATGAAATTATGTGATGACAATTAATACTTTTTGGTCCTTAATTCAAATAAAGCAATACTTCAAAACACTATTACCTGGGCCCAAATGCTGGTGTTTTTTTCAATTAACCCCAAATAAACCAAACAACGTTATTAAGCTATTATTGATTATTTATTACAATTTCACCAAGTACTAGGTAAATAGCATACTGTAATATAAAGAGTATCCGTGTTTAGAGCATTAATAGGACAAAGGAATTACTGAGGTCATACTTGCTCAGTTACACTGTGGCATCTCTGCCGCATCAAATCATCCTTTTTACCAGTTAATACAGTGGCCCCTAAGTGTTAGCCCTAATGCCATATGGTCTGGTTACAAATCTTCCAACACTATCTGACCAGTCAGCTAAATTAACATTGCAAGTCTGATGCTAATGGTGGATTTAACAGTAAAAAAAGGCTACTGATTCTAATAAGGCATTCCTTTGTTTGACACAAATTATTTATTGTAGCTTGTCTGTTCTCTGTCGCCTACTCACCATAATTTTAACATTTAGTGGAGAGAGGCTTTATTTAAGCAATAAGGCCCGAGGAGGTGTGGTATATGGCCAATATACCATGGCTAAGGGCTGTTCTTATGCACGAATGGCCAATATACCACGGCTAAGGGCTGTGTCCTAGCACCCCGCGATGCGTCGTGCATAAGAACAGCCCTTAGCCGTGGTATATTGGCCATATATCACAAACCCCCGAGGTGCCTTTTTGCTATTATAAACTGGTTACCAATGTAATTAGAGCAGTAAAAATAAATGTTTTGTCATACCCGTGGTATATGGTCTGATAAACCATGGCTGTCAGCCAATCAGCATTCAGGGCTCGAACCACACAGTTTACGATGTGAAATATAGTGTGTGTTTGTAAATTCAATCTGGAGTGCCAGAGTGTGCTCAGAGTGCGCTCTGTGCGCTTGTAAATTCAGAGAGTTGTCAGATTGTCAGTTCGTAAATTCAGAGTGTTTCGCTCTCGGAGCATTCTGGGCTCACAACGGCAGTCAAGCCAACTGGCTAACGTTGGCTAGCTACTTCCAGACACAAATGAGAGTAAAATCTCACTCTGACCATTTTATGTGTTTTCATGTCATCCAGAGCGTTGGTGACTGTAACCGTGCTGCTGGCAACAATTGAATTGTGCTTTTTTGCCGACATTAAACTGACACCGGCCATTTTCAACCGGTGTTCAGCGTTCGTAAATTCATCAGTTATTCTGAACTCTGGCACACTCAGACGAGAGTGCTCTGAAATCGGGGTAGACAGCCAGAGTGAATTTACGAACACATCCATATCAATTGGGAACTGTACTGTAGTTGTAGGTTGTAGGCCTACCTATCAGCTGCCCAAATACAGGGCTTGATATACAGGGCTGCCCACTGGCCCGGGGAGATTTTGGAAACTCTCTGGGCCAATCAGTGGCCCGCTTGGGCCAGTAAAAACAACATGGTAATCATGCTATTTTTAATCTAGGTTATATCATTGATGAAAAAAAAACAGATTCCCGAAGCTGTTATTTCGTTTTTGTCGATTACTTATCACCAGTACGTCGTACACATATAGTAGGCCTATATCTGTCGGGCAGAGAGAACATGCACATCTAAAACGGCTGGTTGTTGCATGGACTTATGATCTCTACCAGTAAATGGTAAGGCAAGAATGGGTATGCAAACCAGGTATTTAAAAAGTTCAAACTGTTGGTTGAATATGTACAATTCAGTCATGATGTAATTGCCTACTTTGAAAATCAGACATTTCCTCTTGGCTATTTGCTCCTTGAAAAATCCTTCAAGTTACGGCAGCCAATTTAGAAGTTCTACTGCAACAATATAATTATTCTGTGATTTCATTTCTTATCAGTTTTTATGAGCGTTTCAATTGACAGGTGTTCTGCCAGTCTGTTGCTTTCGTTGCGCTAAAACCATGTGCGGTTATTATGAGCAAGACAACATTGAACGCATTTCATTACAAAGGGAACCCGGTTTTTGGTTGCTTTCTCGTTTTAAAACAATAACCCCTCAATGGCTCTTCAACATCTCCAATGGCAAGACTGACTAGCTACCACATGGACAGACTTCATTAGTGTTTTTGTCGG
Organism: Salmo salar; assembly: GCF_965601325.2. Taxonomy (NCBI): domain Eukaryota; kingdom Metazoa; phylum Chordata; class Actinopteri; order Salmoniformes; family Salmonidae; genus Salmo; species Salmo salar. The sequence continues at coordinate 71,933,569 of NC_138303.1, forward strand.
GAGCATGATGTCTGTTTAGTCAATGCCCACCTTATTCTTACATCTTTTATCATGTGAATGTCAATGCATAATGCCATTGGAAAGGCCTATTAAAACATGCATTATTCTTAGTGGTAATTAGGGTTGCACATTTTGGGGAATATTCATAGGTGGAAACATTCCATGGGAATTAACGGAAATATATGCAAATTAATATTAATACCGTTTAAATGTAGATGTTTTTTGCATTGGATATATTTACCATATCATATGGAGACAGAAACAAACATTTTACCTTATAAGTAGACATAATTTCAAATGATTAAATCCTTCCAATAGAAAAATAAAAAACGAATTTAGATACGAACTGAACTTTAAAATGAGTTGACTCTTCACATGGGATGATTTCGCTGAACAACAAAAGAAAGTGAATATTGAATGATCCATCGCATCTCCCAAAAACATTTTCAACATACATCTGTAAAATGATAACCAAAGTTTTAGTTTCTTGGCTGTCTTCCTCTCAGGCTTCCATGTCTTCTCCCTGGACCTCCTCAATGTCCACCTTTTGAACATCAGACTGATTCACTGTCACTTTCCAACCTTGTTGAGATGGCTCGTTGTCAGGCTCAAAAAGCAAAAAGTTTGCCCGGATGGCCACCAATTTTTCAACCCTTGTATTTGTCAGCCTGTTGCGTGCTTTGGTGTGGGTGTTCCCAAACAAGGACCAGTTGCGCTCTGAGGCGGCTGATGTTGGTGGGATTTGGAGGATGATGGAGGCAACAGGGGAAAGAGCCTCAGATCCACAAAGTCCCTTCCACCAGGTGGCTGATGAGATATGTTGGCACGAATGCCATATTGCATCTCAATCCCAAAGCCCTTGCTTGGAAGTGTACTTCGCCAGACCGCCAAGAAACTTGCCCTCATCCAGGCCAAGGTGGCAAGACACAGTAGTGATGACACCATAGGCCTTGTTGATCTCTGCAGCAGACAGGATGCTTTTGCCAGCATACTTGGGGTCCAACGTGTATACAGAGGCGTGTATGGGCTTCAGGCAGAAGTCTTCAGCTTTTTGATGCATTTCAGAACTGTAGTTTCCTCTGTGGTAGATTGATGACCCTTCACATACCTAACCATTTCCTTGGCTCTCTTTTAGAGTGGATCCATTGTTTTCAGTGCCATGATGTCCTTGAGGAGCAGATTCAATGCATGAGCAGCACAGCCAATAGGTGTTTGCAGCATTGTCTGTCACCAGTGCAAATACCTTCTGTGGTCCAAGGTCATTGATTGCTGCCTTCAGCTCATCTGCAATGTAGAGACCGGTGTGTCTGTTGTCCCCTGTGTATGTGCTCTTGTAGAATACTGGTTGAGGGGTGGAGATTATGTAGTTAATTATTCCTTGCCCACGAACATTCAACCACCCATCAGAGATGATTGCAATACAGTCTGCTTCCTCTATGATTTGCTTGTCCTTCACTTGAACTCTGTTGAACTCTGCATCCAGCAAATGAGTAGATTAAGCATGTCTGGTTGGAGGGGTGTACGCTGGGCGAAGAACATTCAGAAATCTCTTCCAAAACACATTGCCTGTGAGCATTAGAGGGTAACCAGTTGCATCTACAGCTTGAGCAAGACATTAAATCAGCATCTCTGACTACGTTCCTCCATTGAGTCAAAAAACCTTCTGATTCGAGGAGGACCATGAGCTGTTGCTATCGATAAGGTGTCTGATTCATCATTTTCTCCTCGAATAGAAGTAGAGGGACTTTTGTCAGAGGTTGCTTGTTGTGAGCGCTGAGGGAACTTTATGCACTCGGCCAGATGATTCTGCATCTTTGTTGCATTCTTCACATATGATTTGGCACAATATTTGCAAATGTACACAGCTTTTCCTTCTACATTAGCTGCAGTGAAATGTCTCCACACATCCACACCGTGGCATTTTCCTGTAAAGATTAGGAAAGAAAACGAGTTACAAAAAATACAATTCTATGTACAGATAAATAGTTAAGTAGTTAGATTAAACAACTCCTTTGTAAAATAAATGTTTTAAAATGAAACATGTTTGGAAACTGGTTAATTAACACTCAGTTAGCAGGCTCAAGCAAACTAAAACCCACATGGCAGCAAACACTAACTAGCAGAAATTGTTAACAAGTTAGAAATGATTTAAACACTTTGCTGTAGGCTACCATTTACTAGTTAACAAAAAAAGCATGCATGTCATATAAAATATATTCACCTAACCCAGTATTGTAATCAAAACTTACCAGAAAGCATGTAGTCCTTGGCTCAGACAGTGTAGTAGTGTGGGCTCAATAGCATCTCATTAGTGTGCAAGATCTTGAGAATCAGCTGTGCACTGCAGAGTTCACTGCACATGTGATGGAAGAATGCACTGTGCATGCAGAGGGTTGATATTCCATTGAATTGGGGATAGTTTAACCAAAATATGCCACAAGACCTAGAATTGCCTTATGTGTATCCCACAAAAAAAGGGTCACTGTTATAAGCTAACTTTTTTAATGAATTTAAGCAAAATTCCCCAAATTCCTGGGCTTAACTTCCCATGGAAAATTTCCGGGAAAGTTTCTGACCCTTTGCAAACCTAGTGGTAATGCATACCTTTTGGAGAGTTTTTTTCCTATAGGCTATTACAACAATTCATATACATTTTGTAATTGAATTAAGTGCTTAAAAAAGTTAGAAATCTTTGAATTTGACTTGCCACTGTCTGTATGAACCATGTATAGGCTACTAGCAAATCAAATCACCTGCTATTGAAATTATGCACGCATCATTCGCTTTCCTGTCAGATTTTGAACTGGGCCCGTTTTATTTATCTTTTTCATTTTGGCCAGTAGCTTTCAGTTGCCATTGGCCAGTTGCCACTGGCCTGTACCTGAATGTCGAGCCCTGTGAATAAGAACCTCTGGACAAAATTGCTAAAACTGTGTAATACCAAACTTTGATGGACCAAAGAGTTATCTGATCAAAAATGTAATTTGCGATGGCATGGTAGTCTGCAGTAGACTACTGTACATTTCCTGAGCTTGAGATGGTCGTAAGAAGGATTTCTCCCTGATGATGAATAATTTGTGGTAAATGTGTCACTGGGTGGATAAAGCATCTGGGCCAATTACCTTGGATAGAAACATAAAGAAAAGTCACAGTAAACTCCCAAACACTTCCTTTGGATGACCACAAACATTTTTGCCAGGTCTTAGCGCAAGAATTGCACATCCCTCCCTAGAGGCCGTACAACCATGGCTCTTGCATACTGACATTTTTCGGTAAGAGAGAATGCCTCAGCGTGGATTAGTTACGGTCAACAAAATTATGGGAATGTCTTTTTTTATTACAATGCTGGTGTCATCTGCCCTTCATAGAGCAGAGTTCTTAAGTGTCTTCTAAGGGATTGGAGTCATCGTCACACCTGCAATTCACAGGAAGGAGAGTGTTTTGACTGTCAGCTTGGCTGTTGGTGATAGACTTGTTTTGGGACCTAACACCGCTCTCTCTGAAAGTGCCAAATTGCATTTTCAGAAGGGTAGAAAAGCAGTGATGATGGCGCTGAAGCTAGCCAGTTGTCGTCAATGTGTCTTTGATGAATTATTTTGGTCAAGGGGAATTTCTAATATGATTCAAATCTATTCTCCAATTCTGAAGAGGAGAAACAATTTGGAGATAGAATTTAAGATAAAAAAAATAAAAAATTCTGATAATGCCAATAGTTTCTATAGTAGTTTTATTATGGTTTAGATGTCAACACTATGCATATGTTTCAAGTTGAATCATATATTTAGAGTTGCTTGATTACAAGCCCAATGATTTGGAATAAACAGCGTTCAACACCTGAGGGTGTCTCATGATTCTGGCATCTGGCTATTTATAGAGAGAGTAATTGCCTTTGTGAAAGTATGGTAAATAGAGGATGAATCCAAAGCGATTATCTGGCTATGACTCCCAGCATGTAGCTCAGCCTTCCCTTGCCTTTTCAGACAGGCAGTTCTTCAGCAGCATTCACTTCATCTGTGCACTGTCATTAATTATTCTGTAATAATTTCACCAATTTGACAGCATCCCAATGTGTGATTGATGGCGGTTCCTCCTGACCTGTTGATGTGCTGGCTCTATCTGAATCCAGTGACTGAACACAGGGAGTAAAAATCCTCTGGTGCTTCCTCCCCTAGGGATCATGCGACCACAGATAGCCAAACAGGAAATCACCCAAGCACTGCTCAGACAGCCGATTGAAGAGCATTTCAAAGATTATTCTGCAGACACAGAATAAACATAGCATAATAATGTCTTAGTAAATCAAACAGCCTGCTATTGACAAGGGGAAATATCTCTTCCAGACTTAATGTTGACATATCTCACGACAGACAAAAGTGCAAGAAAGAGAAATAATTGTCATCCATAATTCCATGAAACTACATTGAGGCCTACAGTACCAATCAAGTTTGGACACACCTACTCATTCAAGGGTTTTTCTTTATTTTTACTATTTTCTACATTGTAGAATAATAGTGAAGACATAAAAACTGTGAAATAACACATATGGAATCGTGTAGAAACCAAAAAAAGTGTTAAACAAATCCAAATATATTTTAAATTTGAGATTCTTCAAAGTAGCCACCCTTTACCTTCATGACAGCTTTACACACTCTTGGCACACAATGTAGAAAATAGTAAAAATCAAGAAAAACTCTTGAATAAGTAAAATAAATAAATAAATAAATAAAATAAAAATATATATATATATATATTAGTACCAGTCAATAGTATATATACACACACATTCATGGTGGGGTTTGGCCAGTACATTCAGCTTATACAGCCAGGCTCTAGGCCTATTTTTTTTATCAGTGCTTCTTCCACATGATAGTCTTATTGACATTTGAAGAATGTACATGCTTGCCATTCCTGGAGCACACAGTAAGCATGTCATTTTCAACTTTCCCCTCAGCATCTGCCACTGCTTACCAAGAGAAGTGTTTTTTAAAGCATGATAGCACCGACTTCAATAACCTTTCAAGCTCTTTGTGTGAAGTTCATGTGGATTTGTATCTCATGAAAGACCATTCCATTTTTTATCCAGCTTTTATGTGTAACTCCTTCAGCTAACACAACTGTTATGCTTTCTTAGTCAACTCCCCTTTCATTTTCTTTAAGCCCAATTTATCCGCAGGGGTTTCCTTCTATCTCTTAACAAAACAGGTCAATCAAATCTAATTGTATTTGTCTCATGCTTGCTTCGTAAACAACAGGTGTAGAATAACAGTGAAATGCTTACTTACCTTCCCAACAATAGAGATTTTTTTTTTAAATAATAGAAAGAGAATAATACGAGGAATAAATACACAATGAGTAACAATAACTTGGCTATATACACAGGTACCAGTACAGAGTCGATGTGCAGGGGTACAAGGTCCTTGAAGTAGATATGTACATATAGGTGGGGATAAAGTGACTAGGCAACAGGATAGATAATAAACAGTAGCAGCAGCGTATGTGATGAGTCAAAAGAGTTAGTGCAAAGGGGGGGGGGGGTTCCATGCAGATTGTCCGGGTAACTATTTGGTTAACTATTTAGTAGTCTTACGGCTTGGCGCTAGAAGCTGTTAAGGGTCCTGTTGGTTCCAGATTTGGTGAATTTGTACCACTTGCCTTGCAGTGGCAAGAGATCAGTCTATGACTTAGATGGCTGGAGTATTTGACAATTTTTAGGGCCTTCATCTGACACCACCTGGTATAGAGGTCCTGAATGGCAGGGAGTTCGGACCCAGTGATGTACTGGGCTGTACGCACTACCCTCTGTAGCGCCTTGCGGTAGGATGCCAAGCCATTGCCATACCAAGCGGTGATGCAGCCAGTCAAGATGCACTCAGCTCTTTTGTCTTGCTGACGTTGTTGTTGAGTGGGAGGGGTATTGTAATTCCCTGTACATTAGAATGTTTCCCCCCCCTCCATATGCTTTTGATTCAGAATGCCATATGTGCTAACATACGGCGTCTGAGGTTTGGGAGGGACGCCACAGATATTTCTGGTCACCCATGCAGTCACACCAAACACCTCCACCCACTCCTGCTCAGCTGTTTCAGGGCATTCCACTGTAGGAGGTATGTGCTGCGCTGCCTTTATCCCACGCATAGACCTTTGTAGTGCAGTTATCGTCTTGTTGTTGTCCATGGATTAGCTTCAACTTGAGTGTAACTTCTCAATTCTGAAATGAATCTGCATGTTTTGTGCACATCACATAATTCAAAATGACATTTCAGATTGTCAAAACCTAACCCCAGAATAGGTCAAATGTAAACAGCTTTACATGCAAACTAGAAATGTAGGCTGGAGCTGCAAGCCTTATTATAGGAAATGGATACCGTGCTAGTTTAAATGGACAGTGGGTGTACCATTCTCTCACAACTGCTTTGTCTGTTGGGAATAACTCTTAACTCTTTAAACAAACGAGCGCTGAGTGGCAGCAACTCCTCTCAGAGCGTGCTCTTCCCTTTTTCCCTGCCATTTACTGTCTTTCCACTAAAATATCAAGCTGGATGTGACTCGCCAGGAAGGGTCCAGCATGCCATTTAGGGAGTGCTCCAAACATTTGCTCACAAGCTGTGGGTGGGAAGGGAAGCATCTGATAAAAAGCACCTCCTGGGGGAAGCACTAGCAGCACTTTCCCTGGGGCTCACTAACTCCTGCCTACCCCAGTAATGCCACACATTTCAGACAATGAAGAAAGCACCTGTCATCTGGCACTTGTTTAAATGGATGCTTGTAGTTATTAAAGGCGTCAGCATGCTTCAGTTTGGGTGGCGCCTAGCCGGGCTCGGCTAGCAGAACCAAATGAGTGTGCTCGCATACCCCCTTAAAAGACCTTCGCTTGAATATAAAAAAAGCAGCAATAGTACTGTTTGTCCGTTTTGAGACGCCGTAGCCAGTATACATTTTCTCAAAATAGTCCGAATTAATCTAAGATAAAATGAATGACAGATTTCTTGAGTTAACGGTTTTGACGAGATCTAAGGGCTCCCGAGTGGCGCAGTGGTCTAAGACACTGCATCTCACTGCAGTATCTGGTTCGAATCCAGGCTGCATTACATCTGGCTGTGATTGAGAGTCCCATAGGGCGGCGAACAATTTGCCCAGCGTCGTCCGGGTTTGGCCGGGGTAGGCCTTCATTGTAAATAAGAATTTGTTCTTAACTGACTTGCCTAGTTAAATAAAAGAATTGTAGTGCAATTTTGCATCTGACTAGGATGTCTGGTGCAGTATTTCTCAAGTGAAAAAACGTGCATAAGGACGAGTAGTCTCTCGTTGAATGACAACAGGCACTTCATTGAAGAATCCCTACTTTTGACCATTCACTGGCGAGGGGGGGGGGGGGGGGACGTAGACTTCGGCTACCATCTTTGGTTTTTCTTCGGCTACTGTCTTCGGTTTGCCTCGAGAAGAAATGCTGTGTGCCTGAACAGCCGAAAAAATCCTTGCCGAAGTCCAAAACATCACAAAATGTCATCATAATATATGCATGAACTTAACGCCTTAAGTCAAAGAAGACAGACGTCTTATCCTTCATTGTTTGTGTGTTTCTGTGTGTGCGTCGTCTTTTCTTTACATACAGTATCTCCTCAAATAAGGGACTTCTCTTCTCACCCAAAGAGGCATGAGGCTTAAGCAGACTTACTGTGAGCTGGCATAGAGCAAAAAAAGAACTAGACCAGAGTCAATCATTTCAGTTGGCCAAGCCTCCACGAGTAGCCTAATAAATGTCCCACATTTGCTAAAAGGTCATTTATCAAGTCTGAAATGACATTTGCCACAACCATGCTTTTAAGAAATACATGGTAGATTGTAATGCATGTTTCTTTCACATTTATTCAGACTGGAAACAAGTTCTATTGCAATCAATGAACAAACTTGCATTTTAGAAAAAAATAATTCTCGAACTTCAAATAGGAGTGACTGGACCTAAAGGGTTGTTTTGCCCAGGTGCTTTTTCTATGCCTATTAAGGAAAGATCAACGTTTATATTGGCTTGGCACTGTTCCACTTTGAGCATTGTTCAGCTCCCACATATCTTGGCACTTCTAAGTGTTGGCAGGAGTACTTAGGCAAAATGCATTCCTGAGTGCTTACACCTTTCTTAGAAAATTTGATGTAAAACAACTTATGTAAATCCAACAGCAAAATGTCAGCCTGTTCTCTAAGATCTGTGATGAATAAATACACAATAGCTACATTTCTCATAACTATTCAAAGTAAATATAAACTACGACATGAGTTCAAAGCAGTTCTTTAACAATGAACAAACAAGCCAATGATGAGTTAGCCTAAAACCAACGAAAGAATATGCATAGCAAGAGATGTAATTAATTTTAGATTCAAGCAACAAAAATACATTAAAAAGTGTTTAAAATGTACAAAGCTGATTAAAGGTATTTTCCTCAGAAATGTTTAATTATATTTTCTTTCAGAACTATAGTTGTGGTCAATAGTATTTCCAACAACAATCAGGGTTAATTAACCAGCTCTTACTATATAGCCTACAGACAATAACAACTGGATAAGCTGTAAAATAATATACCACTTAAAGCAAACTAAATCAGATTGTCAGTAGGCCTAAGTCCAGAGCAACAGAGAAAGAAACCAGCAACATATTTGGAAGCAGCCTTCTTACTATTCCTAATTAAATCCATATAGAATTAAGCCAAGCCACACACTTGGATGATCAGAGGGGCTGAAGGCAAACTGAAGTCTGTGCCCCCCCTTTCTTGTGTTTCTGTCATCATGAAGGGTTCAACCAGGCTTAAAGTACACCAGGAAAACAGTTAAACCAAGCCCTTGCTCAAAGCAAATGAGCACCACCAGTCCATCACATGTGGTGCTGTATAATAAGATCCTGCTATGATCTAGTCTTATTTACTGTGTATGCGAGTAGCCTTAACTTAGTTATCATTAACTAGTGATTATACTTCTCATTACAATACACACAAGATCAATTTGACATAGGCTATACTATAACACCTGCTACAGGCTATTAGGAACCATTTGGGAACAATTCTAAATGTTTTGGTTACATTTCTTATTCTGAGTTCTATTTTGTTTAATTAAGCATAGGCCTATCAATGACAACAGTTGTGAAAGTTGATACAAACGTAATTCTAAAATGTCAACATAATGATTAAACGTTCTTTCCGAGGATCTGACCATGCATGAGTTGTCTAAAACACTAGGGAACACTTTTCCGGAACAAATTGCATCATACCCTTTCAGAAACATAGCCCAATCAAAACATGAAAAAACGACACAATTGGGCCAGGTGCAGAGACATATCGCTTGATCTGAGATGGCTAATAAAAAGTTACAAATCAACGTTTTAGAACGATCTTCAATGAGTTCTCAACGCTTGCAAAGCGCGCTGCATGCTGCTTTCAGGCAGGCTCCTCACTCGGACTGTCTTTATTCCCGAATGGAAAAAAAACGTTCTCGCATCACTGAATATTGCCAGTCTTAACTTTTATCAACCACAATTCAAACACGTTAAAAAAAAACGTTTGAGCAAACGTATGTTACTATCAAATACGTATTTACTCAACGCTGTAACACATTTAGAGTTGAATTGATAGTTGACAACTTTTGAATGTAAGTAGACGGACAAAAGGGTCTCGACTCATCCCCTTGAAACAACACGCCTCTAAAATAATTGATACATTTTATATCTTCTTGCTATTTCATAATGTAAAGTTTGTAGCAAATAAACATGCGCTATCGATAACTAACTGTATGTAGAGCAGTTTGCGGGGATTTCTATCTCTGAAGAGTTCGAGAAGCTAGACATGCCGCCAAATGCCATACAGAAAAACGGTGCACTGTCAGGCTCGCAACGGATCAAACATTCCAACGAGCCGACAAGGCTTGAGCCTCGTGCGTTACCAAACTATTTCTTACTTCTGGTCTTCGATTGCTTACTTTATAATGTAATACATCTCCATTTAAAATCAGAACATCATCTATGAATAACAAGATAGCTGGTTGGCTATAGCTAGTTTGCTGAGTTTAGTTAGGTCGGGAAGAATCACTTAGGTTATATCCTAACGCAGATCACATTGTAGCTCGAAAATATCAAAGTAGCTCATTCTGAATAACAAAAGCGAATGTCACGTCCAGAACGTATCTGAGCTAGGGAAATCAAGCGTGGTCCTCATGCATTTACTTACAGTGAGTTGAGAGCAGGACCAGAATGCAAGCCAGACGTGTTAACGCCATCTTGGAGTCGATGCAATGTTCAATTTGGCCGTACATGCGCAAAGTTAAGAGCTTTTCAGTAGATGGATAGAGGAGGACTGGCCGGGGAGAGAGAGGCGGGGAGGTGAATCAGGTTTCGGTGAATCAGGTTTCCATAGCTACCGAAAGCATCACTCACACAGTCAAGAATTTAGGGTTGACAATAAGTTGGAAGACCAGACGTTTTACAACGGTGGAAGCTGTGATTGGGGACTACTGTATTAGGCTACCCATTCTATTATATCAGACAAACTCTGCTGTGAGATTAAGATACAAATGACAAATTGATCATTTAAAAAAAAAATGGATTATCAGATATCCGAACAAATCCCATTCTTAAAAATAAACAATAGGCATCCTTCCTAAAACAAATGACTTTGAGATGTTTTGTTGACTATTCATGTTGTGTAGAGTAAACAAGGGATTAATGTGCATTGATTGGAGGCTCTTTTTACTGGCCTAATCCTGTCAATAGTAACTGCATTTAGGTACAACTCCACAGCTGTGTCATCAAGCAGATCAAGATTGAAAGGATCTGCTACTTATCCCAGTCAATCTCAATTGAGCTTGCATGCAATCGTTATTGCTTTTAGATAGCTAAGCCAACCATTGGAATAGTGTCTGCTAGAAAGTATTTGACTGGATGTGTGTGGATTGCGCGAATGTGTGTGCATGTGTATGCGCATGCGTGCTTCTGTGTGTGTGTGCGTGCTTGTGTGTGCGTGTTGGTGTGTGGACTAGGAAACATTGTCTGGATTGTGGTGTAAACACCTTAAGTATGATTTCTATCCACACTCATTTATGTGCCTCAAATATGTTGCTTGCAATTTTATTGTGACAATATCAGATTAAATGTGTATTGCTTTGATAAACTGGAGGGAATAAAAACTATTAATTCCATTACACTTTTCGGGTTGTCAGGCTGTCTTTTCCCTAATGAGTTTGTATGGTTTTTAAATATCAGACCATGTAAGTACTAAGTAGTAATACAGAAAATGGAACAATATTGGTCATTTTACTTTACTACTACTAATAACGTTAAATGTAAAACGCATTCCCATGTATGCAGCTAATGCACCAGTGTAGGAAAGTAACCCTTAAACCCCCCTACCCCCATACACGCACAAACAATATGTAACAGCTTCTTTTGTTTCCATTGTTTCTCTTATCTTTTGAATAATAGAGGTGCCTTGAGTCATTTAGAGACTTCCTGAATTCTCAGGTTTACTTTCAGCACTTAAGACAACATTCTTCGTTGCCATCCACTTTAAGTCCAAGTTTTTGGCTCTGAGCCCATATTGTATTCACGGCCATCATTCTTATCCCTGGGTTCCCCTTTCAGGGCATGTTTTAAGCAGAAGGGACGTATAGTCAGACAGAAACTTTGACTTGCATGGTTGGAAAAAAAAATAAAAAATAAATATATATATATATATATATATCGGGATTTTGCCTTGAAACCCATCTCTCGCATCCCTCCCTAAGTATACAGATTTATTTTATTTTTATATACTCGTGGCTGTTGCTTGTGGCCATCAAGGTCAGCGGCTATCTAAGAAGTTCACAATGAATGTCCTCCCATGAAAGTTTAGACACTTGCTATACGTATATACCGAACAAGAATATAAACGCACATGCAACAATTTCAAAGATTTTACTGATTCACAGTTCATATAAAGAAATCAGTCAATTGAAATGAATTCATTTGGCCCTAGTCTATGGATTTCACATGATTGGGAATACAGATATGCATCAGTTGGTCACAGATACCTTAAAGAAAATGGGCCTCACAATGGGCCTCAGGATCTTGTCACAGTATCTCTGTTAGAGGTTGACCGAGTATGATTTTTCAACGCCAATACCGATACCGCTTATTGGAGGACCAAAAAAAGCCGATACTGATTAATCGGCCGATTTTATTTATTTATTTATTTATAATAATGACAATTACAACAATACTGAATGAACACTTATTTTAACTTAATATAATACATCAATAAAATCAATTTACCCTCAAATAAATAATGAAACATGTTCAATTTGGTTTAAATAATGCAAAAACAAAGTGTTGGAGAAGAAAGTAAAAGTGCAATATGTGCCATGTAAAAAAGCTAACATTTAATTCATGTTAGCAGGCAATATTAACTAAATATGCAGGTTTAAAAATATATACTTGCGTATTGATTATAAAGAAAGGCATTGATGTTTATGGTTAGGTAGATTGGTGCAACGACAGTGCTTTTTTTGCAAATGCGCTTGTTAAATCATCACCCGTTTGTCGAAGTAGGCTGTGATTCAATAAGAAATGAACAGCCACCGCATCGATTATATGCAACGCAGGACACGCTAGATAAACTAGTAATATCATCAACCATGTGTAGTTAACTAGTGATTATGTTAAGATTGATTGTTTTTTAAAAGATAAGTTTAATGCTAGCTAGCAACTTACCTTGGCTTCTTGCTGCCCTCGCATAACAGGTAGTCAGCCTGCCACGCAGGCTCCTCGTAGAGTGCAATGTAAGGCAGGTGGTTGGACTAGTAACCGGAAGGTTGCAAAAACGAATCCCCGAGCTGACAAGGTAAAAATCTGTCGTTCTGCCCCTGAACAAGGCAGTTAACTCACCGTTCCTAGGCCGTCATTGAAAATAAGAATGTGTTATTAACTGACTTGCCTCATTAAAAATAAAGGTGTGTTACATGTTTTTTTTTTTTATCGGCAAATCGGTGTCCAAAAATACCGATAACCGATTGTTATGAAAACTTGAAATCGTCCCTAATTAATCGGCCATTCCGATTAATCGGTCGACCTCTAATCTCTATGCATTCAAATTGCCATTGATAAAATGCAATTGTGTTTGTTGTCCGTAGCTTATGCCTGCCCATACCATAACCCCATTGCCACCATGGGGCACCCTGTTCACAACGTTGACATCAGCAAACCAGTCGCCCAGATGACGCCATACACGTGGTCTGCGGTTGTGAGGCCAGTTGGATGTACTGCCAAATTCTCCAAAACAACGTTGGGGGTGGCTTATGATAGAGACATTAACATTCAATTCTCTGGTAACAGCTCTGGTGGATATTCCTGCAGTCAGCATGCCAATTGCACGCTCCCTCAAAACTTGAGACATATGTGGTATTTTGTTGTGTGACAAAACTGCACATTTTAGAGTGGCTTTTTATTGTTCCCAGCACAAGGTGCACCTGTGTAATAATGATCATGCTGTTTAATCAGCTTCTTGATATGCCACACTTGTTCAGGTGGATGGATTATCTTGGCAAAGGAGGAAAGCTCATTAACAGGGATGTAAAACAATTTGTGAGAAATAAGCTTTTTGTGCCCATGGAAATTATCTGGGATCTTTTATTTCAGCTCATAAAACATGGGACCAACACTTTAACTGTTGCATTTATATTTTTTTTCAGTGTACTTTGTTTATATACTGAGTATGCCAGGCCCACCGGTTTGTGTCAAGAACTGCAACGCTGTAGGGTTTTTCATGCTCAAGTTTCCCGTGTTTTTCAAGAATGGTCCACCACCCAAAGGACATCCCGCCAATTTAACACAACTTTGGAAAGCATTGGAGTCAACATGGGCCAGCATTCCTGTGGAATGCTTTCGACACCTTGTAGAGTCAATGCCCCTCAATGCTGTTCTGAGGGCAAAAGGGGCGGGGTGCAACTCAATATTAGGAAGGTGTTCCTAATGTTTGGTATACTCAGTGTATCTTCTCCATTGATGTTGAAATGTGTAATGCGTCAGGTTAGATTTTACTACTCAGCGTTGTTACAACCATCATCAGGGATTGTTACATGGCTCTATGCATTTCCAACTGCATCTAAGTAATAATACTAGCAATACCCTGATTTAACTTTCATTGGTTATTTGTTTCTTTTTCATGGAAGATTCTTTATCCATAAAATGAAGTGGGCAGAGAACAATCCCCTCTTCACATTAGTTAAGATATCATTTAAATATAATTTTGAAATGATCTGTAAATGTAAAAACAAAAAAGCAATACGCACAATAGAACGTTTTGACAAATTGAAAATGTATGTAATACCTCTGTCTGTTAGGTTTATGTACTCTTGTTTGTATATTTCTGTTTTTGTATTTGTTGTGTTCATAATAACAAAATATATATATATATATATATACATGAATTAAAAAAATCAAATAAATAATAATATTAATACTAGTAATCAATGATATGGACATTAGCAGATGCCTATCAGATAACACACATCACACACTCACCCACAGTTGAGAGGAGCACGAGGTCAGCTGCACTGCATGTTGTGGGGTTTAACACTCCATGGTACAATGCTAGGGGATTGTTGTTAGGATCCAGTCGCCAGATCAATTCTCACCATGTTTTACTGCCCCCACAACCAATGCCATGCTCCAGCTAACAGCCATCGGAACCACAATTTTGCTTCAGTCCTCTGGTTATGTAGCTAAGTCATTATAACACTGACATCATGTCCAAGCCCACTTCCCCTTTAACAGAGAAATTTAAAGATACAATTTTAAGTGCAAAATGATCTCATCATATAAATCTTAAATTACATTTTCCAGTGTGCACTGCTGTTTTAATGTATCACAAGACCCTTAGTTTAAATTTCCCTTTGACTCTGAGTGGCATTGGCTCACTTGCTGCTATGGTGACCATTCTCATGTTGTAAAACGCTGCAGACAGAAGACGAACTACCTCCCTTGGTCTATTTTACCCGGACGCTCTGGGTTCACCGAATCTGTCAGTGAAATTGTCTTTGGGTCCGGCGCTGCGACCTTGGCCCGTTAGCACTATAAACTGTGTGAATCTCAGGTGTCCTCTTTATGGCAGTGCAGTCACATGTACAGTACGACAGTACGTGAGCAAAGCCTTCTGGTCCTCTGTCCCTTCGGTCAAATAATCTATATGGCACTGTAGACTAAATCTCTTTTTAAGAGGGCCTCCACGGTATTCCACTATAGTGCAGTATTTGATTTGGATTCATGCCTTTGACACAAGGACATGTAGGAGAGTATATCAGATTTAAGTGGATAGATGGGTGGGTAGGTAGCTGCTCATCCAGGTAGATACTGTGCATACTGTATGTCAGTGGTATTCAAACTTTTTCACCAGGCACCCATTTTTTCCACCAGAATTTCTGGGGACCCCCACCCCAAATCTAATGACACAACCTTAAAATCTGTACATTTTTGGATCAACAAACAACCTTCAATTCATTGCATTTTCATCTCTTATCAAAATGAAAAGGAATCAATAAATATATTTACTCAATAATATTTTCTCAAAACGTTTGTATAGTATTCCGTACAATAATCTGTACTCAAAACATTTTCTTCTTAAAAACATTTATTTTCCACCCGTTTTTTTTTTTTAATTGGCGACCCAACTGCAGTTCAACCGCAACCCAACTGCAGATCCCCCGAGGAGTCACGACCTCGGCTTTGAATACCACTGCTGTAGGTGGATGGATAACATCTCTTGTATCATAGTTTGTAAAATCCCTCAAGGCACATGTCAAATTAGCAAATAATTATATACACTGAGTGTATTAAACATTAGGAACACCTTCCTAATATTGAGTTCCACACCCTATTGCCCTCAGAACAGCCTCAATTCGTCCGGCATGGACTTTACAAGCTGTCAAAAGTGTTCCACAGGGATGCTGGCCCATGTTGACTCTAATGCTTCCCACAGTTGTGTCAAGTTGGCTGGATGTCCTTTGGGTGGTGGACCATTCTTGATACATACGAGAAACTGTTGAGTGTGAAAAACCCAGCAGCGTTGCAGTTCTTGACATTCTCAAACTGGTGCTCCTGGCACCTACTACCATACCCCGTTTGAAGGCACTTCAATATTTTGTCTTGCCCATTCACCCTCTGAATGGCACACATACACAATCCATGTTTAAATTGTCTCAAGGCTTGAAAATCCTTCTTTAACCTGTCTCTTCCCCTTCATCTACACTGATTGAAGTGAATTTAACAGGTGACATCAATAAGGGATTATAGTTTTCACTTGGATTCACCTGGTCAGTCTGTCATGGAAAACGTGTGTGTTCCTAATGTTTTGTACACTCAGTGTACATAATCAATTCAACAGTTCCAGTGTAAAGGAGTTGGTTTGGTGAATAACCTCGCCTGAGACTTAACATTAGCTCCCAGAGATGACACCTAGACTTAGTAATGGTCGTTTTCGAATAACAAATCCTCAAAGAGAGTAGAAGAAGACAGGAGAAAGGAAAAGTATAATCAAATAAAAAGGGCCATATCTGTCCCCTCCAATGATGTATATAAACCCTGTATTACTATGTATTGGCCAATGAGAGGCTTTGAAGTCACCGGTCAGCCATATTGGCACCCCTCAGAAAAGCAGTCTTCCATAGGAATTAATGGAATTATACAGTATTTCATTTACATTTTTCTAGGACAAAATTACATATATTTAAGTATTTTGTTGTTGTAGTGGTGACAGTAACATTAGTAATTTCAAAAAAGTATACTTTAAGGGAAATGTTTTATGTTTAGCTCACATAATATAATTTAAAAGTATGCACTAAGGTGTCTGTAATAGAATAAACCTTACAAAAACAAATGTTGACATTTATAAATGCATTTCTATAGCTTCCAAAATATGTTTTACAGCGTTGGGGGAGTGCCAAGATGGAGGTGCAGTGGCTTCAAAACAGTGCCCCCTGAAATTCATCTAGTGTATATATAAATTATTTGTCCCCTCGGTCTTGGGGTTCAGCAGCAAAGCCATTACATTACCCTGCTGATGTGCGAACGTTACGGGCTTTCATCATTTGAAGCCTTTATCAGATTCAAGGATGCTCAAAGGAGAAATCTGAAAACCGCCACAACATTCAGTACTCAGACGGATCTCCAGTCTCCACTAGGGGTCGGGGAAGCAGGCACGCAATCAGGGCCCAATGTGACAGTTGATTGGCGAAGGGTGAAGGCAAGGGTATCAAGTCAGTAAATGTATTTATATCCCTGATGTTTCATGTGTTATATTTAGAATGTGATAGACAGGACAACTGAAAGCTTTTGTCATCCAAATTATCTTCATGCATCTCGCATAGAAAAAAAGATAACACTTTACTTGACATTCAGTGTCATAACACGTTATGACACGGTCATAACCATGTAATAATATGTCATAACAGCTGACATAACTTGTCCTAACCTGTCATAATATGGTCATAACACTTATGACCCATATATTTACACCTGATTTATGGCTGGTTATGACACGTACATAAGTGTCAAAACCCACGTTTATTCAAATTATTTTTTCCCCAGCCAAGATGTTTCCTTTCATTTGAAAGTCTGTTTCTTAAATCATTTGTTGTTGTTGTAATGAATTCTTTACAGTCATTTTTTTCATCATATTTCAAATAACTTTTAGAAAATACACTTTACTGACATGAAGCATTATGACCATATTGTGTCACTTTACTTGGACTAACAAAATACACTTTATGACACGGTCAAGAAGCGTTATGACCATCATAATCATAAACTCAGCAAAAAAAGAAACGTCCCTTTTTCAGGACCCTGTCTTTTAAAGATAATTCATAAAAATCCAAATAACTTCACAGATCTTCATTGTAAAGGGTTTAAACACTGTTTCCCATGCTTGTTCAGTGAACCATAAACAATTAATGAACATGCACCTGTGGAACGGTCGTTAAGACACCAACAGCTTACAGACGGTAGGCAATTAAGGTCACAGTTATGAAAACTTAGGACACTAAAGAGGCCTTTCTACTGACTCTGAAAAACACCAAAAGAAAGATGTCCAGGGTCCCTGCTCATCTGTGTGAATGTGCCTTAGGCATGCTGCAAGGAGGCATGAGGACTGCAGATGTGGCCAGGGCAATAAATTGCAATGTCCGTACTGTGAGACGCCCTAGACAGCGCTAAAGGGAGACAGGACGGACAGCTGATCGTCCTCACAGTAGCAGACCACGTGTAATAACACCTGCACAGGATCGGTACATCCGAACATCACACCTGCGAGACAGGTACAGGATGGCAACAACAACTGCCCGAGTTACACCAGGAACGCACAATCCCTCCATCAGTGCTCAGACTGTCCGCAATAGGCTGAGAGAGGCTGGACTGAGGGTTGTAGGCCTGTTGTAAGGCAGGTCCTCACCAGACATCACCTATGGGCCCAAACCCACCGTCGCTGGACCAGACAGGACTGGCAAAAAGTGCTCCTCACTGATGAGTCACGGTTTTGTCGCACCAGGGATGATGGTCGGATTTGCGTTTATCGTCGAAGGAATGAGTGTTACATTGAGGCCTGTACTCTGGAGCGGGATCGATTTGGAGGTGGAGGGTTCGTCATGGTCTGGGGTGGTGTGTCACAGCATCATCGGACTGAGCTTGTTGTCGTTGCAGGCAATCTCAACGCTGTGCGTTACAGGGAAGACATCCTCCTCCCTCATGTGGTACCCTTCCAGCAGGCTCATCCTGACATGACCCTCCAGCATGACAATGCGACCAGCCATACTGCTCATTCTGTGGGTGATTTCCTGCAAGACAGGGATGTCAGTGTTCTGCCACGGCTCAATCCCATTGAGCACGTCTGTGACCTGTTGGATCGGAGGGTGAGGGCTAGGGCCATTCGCCCCAGAAATGTCCAGGAACTTGCAGGTGCCTTGGTGGAAGAGTGGGGTAACATCTCATAGCAAGAACTGGCACATCTGGTGCAGTCCATGAGGAGGAGATGCACTGCAGTACTTACTGCAGCTGGTGGCCACACCAGATACTGACTGTTACTTTTGATTTTGACCCCCCCCCCCCCCTTTGTTCAAGGACACATTATTCAATTTCTGTTAGTCACATGTCTGTGGAACTTGTTTAGTTTATGTCTCAGTTGTTGAATCTTGTTATGTTCATACAAATATTTACACATGTTAAGTTTTCAGAAAATAAACGCAGTTGACAGTGAGAGGACATTCTGTTTTTTGCTGAGTTTATAAGCCAGATCGGCCTATCACGTACATGACCTTATGTCAGTCTTCAGTCAAAAAGAGGGTGTCTTGTCCTCAGCCTGAAATCTGCTCCTGCATTCAACCCAGTCATCAGCCACAGAGCATTGGAGTAGGTGCATGTCTGACATTAATTTGTGCGGAACTATAATGATAGTTTCATATGGTCAATTTAAAACAAATATATAGATGTCATAAACATACTGTTGACATGTTGGCTATGGTGTAATGGAGTGTTTTGCCATGTGTGGTAGATTTTGTAGGTTTTGACACTCTTATGTAGGTGTCATAACCAACTGTAAAATAACTACTGTGATAGGTTTTTGAGGGTTTTTACACTCCTATGTAGGTGTCATAACCAGCCATAAAATAATGCAATATATGTCACAACAGTTCTAAATATATGTGTTGACAGTGTATTTATTACCATATTATAACAGGTTATGAAACGTTATGTCAGCTGTTATGACATATTATGACATAGTTATGACCTTGTCATAATGTATTATGATGCTGGGTGTCAAGTAAAGTGTTACCGAAAGAAAATAGTTGTAAAAAAATACTAGCGTCCAGAAAATGATATTTTAGATGAAATGGTCTGTAATATTTTCCTCCTTTCATGCTCGTTTACAATTTCCACTTGGAACTGGCTAAAGGGAGTAAAAGGATTGAGGAAAGAAATAGAAAGCGATTGAGAATCCAGATTAAATAAATGGGGATTTTTTCCTAAGGGAATGCGATTTGTCTCAAGTAACCACTTATCATGCTTTGCAAAACTGTCACGGGCATATCGAGGATGCTTCCATACAGTTATTATTACATTTTAACTTGGAATGACCCTCAACTCCCAGGCACATAGTGCTTCATAGCACTGTAGATATTCTCCCTGCTATCACTAAATACTCATAGCAAACCCATATAGCACAAACCTTAGAGGAAACAAAGCACAAGTCGCTGCTCAAGTTAGACAGACAAAATTACTGTTAAGTGTTGAAGCCTTACACACATCAGAGTAGGAATTCACAAATGTATTTTTTCTAATTTGTTTTATTTAGTTGGGCTTCTGAAGCTGTGCCTTGATTAACAGAGGAACCCTAAAGTTGTAATTGTGCAAATCATGTAAAAAACGGTGACTAACTTTAACAAATGTCTTTATTTATACATTTTATTTAACCTTTATTTAACCAGGTGAATACTTACAATGAAATAGTTCATAACTATAAGAGAATACACATTCCATTGCTTTAAAACAGCCCGGCATTGAGCATGATTTGATCGTACACTAACAGAAAAGCTGTTATAGAATCCACCCCTTAGTTGTTTGTTTGTCTGTTGGTGCATATTGTCACGTCCTGACCAGTAAAAGGGGTTATTTGTCATTGTAGTTTGGTCAGGGCGTGGCAGGGGGTGTTTGTTTTGTGTTTTTCGGTGTTTTTGGTTTATGTTCTATGTTATCTAGTTCTATGTCTTTATCTAGTTTTCTATTTCTATGTTAGGTTTTTGGCAATGACCTCCAATTAGAGGCAGCTGGTTGTCATTGTCTCTAATTGGAGGCCATATTTAGTTGGGTTTGTTTTCTCTTGTGTTTTGTGGGTGGTTATTTTCTGTATAGTCTGTGTGCCTTATGGAACTGTTTCGTCATTTTGTTATTTTTGTTTAAGTGTTCACGGTGCTTTAAATAAATTAAGAAGATGAGCACTTTACCCGCTGCGCCTTGGTCCAATCCTTACGACGGCCATGACACATATGATGAAAAGAAAACGGACCAAATACAAAACTATTTGCACTCAAAACAGACAAAAACCAGAGAAGGATAAATTATTGATTTAATAAATCATAAGTACTGGTGCACGGCATAAGGTGCTCACGAGATGAATAGTGGGGAAGCGTTTTTCAGTGCTTCGCACACAATCAAACATATAAGAAAGCGGATCAAATACGAAACTATTTGCACTCAAAACACCCATCCAGGACATCTAGTTGAAACGGTGCCTGAGGAAGTCCCGCAGCATTATCAAGGACCCCACACAACCCCATCCACGAGCCGGTCTCTCTCTTACAGTCGGGGAGACAGTGTTGGAGCATGAGGTCTGATACCAACAGGCTCAGAGACAGTTTCTATCTAAGCCATCACTGCTGAACACTTGAACTGGACTGAGCACCTGCACTGACTTTTCGCACCTTAGCACACATGTTCTCACTCAGACACGCACAGACATACACACACACACATATACAGAACATTCATGCTACAAACAACATCACAACTGCTGCTACCAGTCTCTTATTTACTATTGCTAATACTGCACAATTTAAACACCTGCCGCCAAATCCCCCATTTCCTGATAAATGTCTAAATATTGGACTGTAAATTGTGCTTTCATGTATTATACTCATGCTAAAATGTTTATTATATTCTACTTAGCTATTTACTTTATATTTTTGTATTCTTATCTTTTAGAATTTCCTATTGTTGTTGCGTTGTCAAGAAGGAAGCTACAAGTAAGCATTTAGTTGGACAGTGTATACCATGTGTATCCTGTACATATGACTAATAAAACTTGTGAAAACTTGAACAGATGGCACTCTGGGTAGGTGCTCAGTGAGGTGGGCCCTGGGGAGAAAGGATGGGTGAACCCCCACCCCCTAAGAGGTGACATAACATCACCTCAGCAGACATCCACAAACCCTTACTCAAGAGAACCTCATCACAGCAAAAGCAGTGGAGGAACTTCTTTTCAACAGGCAAAATAATATATAACTAGTGAAACAGAAAGCATATTGATAAAGGTGTCTTCTGAACAGGGGGATGTGGGTGTTGGGTTTTTAAAAAAGGCAGGAAAGAAGAGGAAGGAAGCTGGTTGCAAGGGTGCCCTTGCAGGATATATAGAGGTTAGTGTTCTTAGTCATAGAATGGAGCTCTGTAACGCCCTGGCCATAGAGAGGGGTTTTTGTTCTTTATTTTGGTTAGGCCAGGGTGTTACATTGGGTGGGCGTTCTATGTTCCTTTTTCTATGTTTTTGTAATTCTTTGTTTTGGGCCGTGTGTGGCTCCCAATCAGGCACAGCTGAAGCTCGTTGTTGCTGATTGGGAGTCACACATAAGGAGCATGTTTTTCTTTTGGGTTTTGTGGGTAATTGTTTCTGTTAGTGTTTGCACCTGACAGGACTGTTGGCTGTCGGTTTTCCTTGTTTTCCTTGTTTTGTTTGCATAGTGTTCTTTAATAATGAAAAATGATGAACACTAACTCCGCTGCGTTTTGGTCCACTCTCTCTTCAGACAGCCCTTACAAGCTCAAACAAAACTACAATTTGTACCTACACTATGGTTACACTGAACTTGTCTATTGGCTTTGTAACTACCATGTACTGACAAAAAAATATATATTGTTTGGTAGACGTAAAAATAAAGAATCTTACATAAATGGTGTGTTCGTGAAGAGTATTTTAAGTCTTGAAAAAAAGCAGAACACCTTAAAAGCTGATAAAAGGGATAATATATTCATGAAATACGTTTTTTCAATCTTATTTTTCAGATTTTTTTGTAACGTTTTTCAACCATGTCAAGTTACTTCAGTAGGCTATCAGCCCACTTTCACCAAAACCATTATGCTAACATGTTAATATGCTATTGTCCACTGAACTATAACATGACAGACTGAAATCATTCCTTACTGTAACATACTGCCAGTGCCATGTGGCTAATTTTAGCTGAATGGCTTTTTAAAGGAATTATGCTGTTGTAATGATAGTCAGGACAGTGGTCCCTAACTGGTTGATGAATACATTCATTGAATAATGGCAACAGATGTCTGGTTAATACACAAGTGATTAATTTCTTTCTGCTGAGGCGAGTGCTTTGCCAGCACATAATCAGCCATTGGATTCTGTCCGGATGTATGCATTTATTGCTTGGGTAAGGGTCTGTTTTGCTGTTGTAACGGCTGTCATAGAGAGGGGACCAAAGTGCAGCGTGTTGAGTGCTCATGATTAATATTTATTTTAACTCAGAACACTAACGAAAAAATAACAAAGAGAAAACAAAAGCGCACAGTTCTGTCAGGTACATAAACTAAACAAAAGACAACTACCCACAAACACAGATGGAAAAAAACCCTACTTAAGTATGATCTCCATTTAGAGACTGTCACGACAGTGACGGATGGTGGCGCCCCTCCTCGGCCGGGCGGAGCTCGGCGGTCGTCGTCGCCGGCCTACTAGCTACCATCGATCCCTTTTTGTTTCACTTTCGTTTGGTTAGGTCTAGGTAGGCACGCACCTGTTTTGGGTTAGTCATTAGTAAGGGGGGGTTATTTAGGTTAGCGTAGGATGTATGTGGTTGTACGTGATTGTGTTGCTTGTCCGGGTTTTTGTGTTCGTAAAGAACGTGTACTGAGTTTTTCCTTCTGCCAGTGGTTTATTTTATTTGTGTACACCACCGCAGAATCTTTCAGGGCTGCGCCCCTATACCTTGTCGACCACGTACAGTGCTTCCAATAAAGAAGTGTGGTCACGAACTCTCTCTGTCTCCTGCGCCTGACTCTACAACGAGGACCAGCTGCCTCTAATTGGAGATCATCCCAAAAGAACAACATAGAAATAGAAAACTAGAACCTAAACATAGAGGGGGTGGGCATGTTTTGGCATGCCTTCTCTCGTGCAGTCTTTCCTGCTTTTCTGAAGGGACACCTATCCAAGACGGCTAATGACATGCACTTCCTCACTGGCACAAGCAATAGCTCCAACTTCCCTTCCATTGGAAACAACATGTTTTTCACAGATCTCAGGAAGTGGTCTTTGAGGTGTGTTTTGTATATATCTTATTATCAGACAGACGTTTTTAGCTATTAAGCTACACTTTGGAAGTTATAATTAAGAAAATCATTTTTGGGATATTGTCAAAGAAATTAGTTTTGCTGAGGCATTATTTACAGTTAATTTCATTGATATAGTGGCTGTTTAGGCCTATCTCAATGAAAAGATAAGACACATTGTATTGGGTGAACTTTAAATGAACTGGTGTTTTCTTCTTTTTCCAGAGTATGTAGGTCACTTGGTCTCATCACAACAGGTCACACATTTATTCCTTCTGCGAACCAAAGTGTCAAATATCAGTCACCCTCCTATTACTTTAACTGTACACTATCAGGATGGAATAACTTTATCTGGTCAAGGCAACACTGTAAATCACTTAACTTAGCTAGCCATAATATGATTGTTCCCCACTAAGGCAATCTTGTCTCTCTAGCCATAAGAGAAATGGCCTCAGTTTCCTCTGAGGTTTTCAAGCGTCTCTAACAATCACCCAATACGTTTTATGCCAAACATTACATCAGTCTGCACCCATAGAGATAGACAAACTTGTTCCTGTTAAGGAGAAGGAAACATGTTAATGGAGAGGAAATATAAAGGGAGAATCAGCCTCAAACTCCTCAAACCATCCTGCCTTGTGTCAAAAGAAGTTGTACCAATGTTTTTGGCCCATTTATGAGTCTTTCTCATGTCAGGTTTTCCTCCAATTGTTCGTATTTTTTTTATGTCAAGTGCCGAATACAACAGGTGTAGTAGGCTTTACTGTGAAATGCTTACTTACAAGCCTTTAACCAACAATTCAGTTCAAGAAATAGAGATAAGAAAATGCTTACTAAATTAACTAAAGTTAAAAAATAAAAAAAACGTATCAAAAAGTAAGAGAAGAAAATTACATAACAATAATGAGGCTATATACAGGTGTTACCAATACAATGTGTGGGGGTACAAATTAGTCGAGGTAATTTGTAAAGTGACAATGCAGCACGGTAAAAACAAATGTAAATGTATTTAATCCGGGTGGCCATTTGATTAATTGTTCAGTAGTCTTATGGCTTGGGGGTAGAAGCTGTTAAGAAGCCTTTTGGTCCTAGACTTGGCGCTCCGGTACCACTTGCCGTGCGATAGCAGAGAGAACAGTCTATGACTTGGGTGAAAGGAGTCTTTAACAATTTTTTGGGCCTTCCTCTGACACTGCCTAGTATATAGGTCCTGGATGTCAGGAAGCTTGGCCCCAGTGATGTACTGGGCCATATGCACTACCCTCTGTAGCGCCTTTGGTCAGATGCCGAGCAGTTGCCATACCAGGCGGCAATGCAACCGGTCAGAATGCTCTCGATGGTGCAGCTGTAGAGCTTTTTGAGGATCTGGGGACCCATGCCAAATCTTTTCAGTCTCCTGAGCTGAAAAAGGTGTTGTCGTGCACTCTTCACAACTGCCTTGGTGTGTTTGGACCCTGATAGTTCGTTGGTGATGTGGACTCCAAGGAACTTGAAACTCTCGTCCAGCTCCACTTCAGCCACGTCGATATTAATGGGGGCCTGTTTGACCCTCCTTTTCCTATAGTCCACGATCAGCTCCTTTGTCTTGATCAAATAGAGGGAGAGGTTGTTATCCTGGCACCACACTGCCAGGTCTCTGTTCTCCTCACTATAGGCTGTCTCATTGTTGTTGTGATCAGGCCTACCACTCAATCAATCAATCAAATTAATTTATAAAGCCCTTTTTACATCAGCCAATGTCAGAAAGTGCTATACAGAAACCCAGCCTAAAACCCCAAACAGCAAGCAATGCAGATGTAGAAGCACGGTGGCTATGAAAAACTCCCTAGAAAGGCAGGAACCTAGGAAGAAACCTAGAGAGGATCCAGGCTCTGAGGGGTGGCCAGTCCTCTTCTGACTGTGCTGGGTTGAGATTATAACAGTACATGGCCATGAATGTTCAAATGTTCATAGATGACCAGCAGGGTCAAATAATAATAATCACAGTGGTTGTAGAGGGTGCAACATGTCAGCAGCTCAGGAGTAAATGTCAGTAGGCTTTTCATAGCCGGGCATTCAGAGTTAGAGACAGCAGGTGCGGTAGAGAGAGAGAGTCGAAAACAGCAGGGACAAGGTAGCACATCCGGTGAACAGGTCAGGGTTTCATAGCCGCAGGCAGAACTGTTGAAACTGGAGCAGCAGCACGACCAGGTGGACTGGGGACAGCAAGGAGTCATCAAGGCAGGTAGTCCTGAGGCATGGTCCCAGGGCTCAGGTCCTCCGGGAAGGGAGGGAGAGGGAGAGGGAGAGGGAGAGGGAGAGAGAGAGAATTAGAGGCAGCATACTTAAATTCACACAGGTCACCGGATAAGACAGGAGAAATACTCCAGATATAACAGACTGACCCTAGCCCGCCGACACATAAACGATTGCAGCATAAATACTGGAGGCTGAGACAGGAGGGGTCGGGAGACACTGTGGCTCCGTCTGACAATATCCCCGGACAGGGCCAACCAGGCAGGGTATAACCCCACTCACTTTGCCAAAGCGCAGCTCCCATACCACTAGAGGGATATCTTCAAACTACCAACTTACTACCCTGAGACAAGGCTGAGTATAGCCCATGAAGATCTCCCCCACGGCACAAACCCTAGGGGAGCGCCAAACCCGGACATTGTTGTGTTGTCAGCAAACTTTATGACTGTTCACCACGCAGTCGTTGGTGAACAGGGAGTACAGAAGGTGACTAAGCACACACCCCTGAGGGGCCCCAGTGTTGAGGATCAGCATGGCAGAAGTGTTGTTGCCTACCCTTACCACCTGGGGCGGCCAGTCAGGAAGTCCAGGATCCAGTTGCAGAGGGAGAGGTTTAGTTCCAGGGTCCTTAGCTTAGTGATGAGCTTTGTGAGCACCATGGTGTTGAACGCTGAGCTGTAGTCAATGAACAGCATTCTCACATAGGTGTTCCTTTTGTCCAGCTTGGAAAGGGCAGTGTGGAGTGCGATTGAGATTGCATCATCTGTGGATCTGTTGGGGCGCGAATTGGAGTGGGTCTAAGTTTTCCGGCATGATGGTGTTGATGTGAGCCATGACCAGCCTTTCAAAGCACTTCATGGCAACTGACGTGTGTGCTACGGGTCGGTAATCACCTAAGCAAAAGGTCTTGCCCACTTCGGCTACGGAGAGCGTGTCCGGAACAGCTGCTGCTCTCATGCATGCTTCAGTGTTGCTTACCTCGAAGAGAGCATAAATGGCATTTAGCTCATCTGGTAGGCTCGCGTCACTAGGCATCTCGCGGCTGGGTTTCCATTTGTAGTCTGTAATAGTTTTCAAGCCCTGCCATATCCAATGGTATGGATGTTGCCTGTAATCCATGACTTCTGGTTGGGATATGTACGTATGGTCACTGCGGGGACGACGATGTCGATGCACTTATTGATGAAGCCGGAGACTGAGGTGGTATACTCCTCAATGCCATTGGATGAATCCTGTAACCTATTCCAGTCTGTGCTAGCAAAACAGTCCTCTAGCGTAGCATCCGCATCATCTGACCACTTCAGCATTGAGCGAATCACTGGTACTTCCAGCTTTAGTTTTTGCTTGTAAGCCAGAATCAGGAGGATAGAATTATGGTCAGATTTGCCAAACGGAGGGCGAGGGAAAGCTTTGTATGCGTCTCTGTGTATGGAGTAAAGGTGGTCTAGTTTTTTTCCCCTCTGGTTGCACATGTGACATGCTGCTAGAAATGAGGTAAAACAGATTTAAGTTTGCCTGCATTAAAGTCCCCGGCCACTAGGAGCCCCGCTTCTGGATGAGCATTTTCTTGTTTGCTTATGGCTTATACAGATCGTTGAGTGCGGTCTTAGCGCCAGCATCGGTTTGTGGTGGTAAGTAGACGGCTATGAATAATATACATGTGAACTCTCTTGGTAGATAGTGTGGTCTACAGCTTATCATGAGGTATTCTACCTCAGGCAAGCAATACCTCGAGACTTCTTTAATTTTAGACATCGCGCACCAACAGTTATTGAGAAATAGACACACACCCCCGCCCCTCGTCTTACCAGACGTATCTGCTCTGTCCTGCCGATGCACGGAGATGCACGGATCTGTGCACGGATCTGTGTTGTCGTTCAGCCACGTCTCGGTGAAACATAAGATAATACAGTTTTTAATGTCCCGTTGGTAGGATAGTCTTAATCGTAGATCGTCCAGTTTGTTTTCCAATGATTGCACGTTGGCCAATAATACGGAGGATTGTGGTGGTTTACCTACTCGTCTGCTAATTCTTACAAAGCACCCCGCCCTCCTCCCCCTTTTTCTCCGTCTATTATTCACGGGGATGATAGGGATTTGGGCCTTGTCTCGACAAAGCAGTATATCCTTCACCTCAGACTCATTAAAGAAAAAATCTTTGTCCAGTTCAAGGTAAATAATCGCTGTTCTGATGTCCAGAAGCTCTTTTCGGTTATGAAAGACAGTAGAAGCAAAATAATGTAGAAAATGAGTTGCAAACAATGTGAAAAAACAAACAAATTAGCACAGTTATTAAGAGCCCGTAAAACGACAGCCGTCCCCTCCAACGCTGATATTAATGCCCCAAAGATATGGAAGATGGAGGAGGAGAGAAGAGTGAAATAATCATTATTATCCCCCCAATGAACATGCTTCATTTCATGTTAGTACTCTTGTTTCCCTACAAAGCCTGTCTTCAAACACCTTGAAATATGGGTCATGTTGCCTGTAGTTTTCTGTCAAAGTTAATAGATATTAATGAGCTGTTTTGAATCCATTTCATGTAAAGGTCTATCTATAAAAAGAGTGACACGTAATCTGCCAGCCAAACATTCCCATCATTGTTCAAAAACATATTTTTAGTAACTAGGTTGGTTAAGGGGATAAAAATAAAACTAAGTACTGGCAACTATTTGTGCACAATTACTAGGACTCTCATTTTGATGCCAAACCCACTACTGGTGTGCGTGGCCAAAGAGCTTTATTTTCATGTCATCTGACCAAAGCACCGGTTCCAATCCAAGTGCCAGTGCCGTTTAGCAAACTCCAGGCACTTACATTTGTTGGATGACATGAAAATAGAGCTCTTTGGCCACGCACACCAGTGGTGGGTTTGGTGTCGAAATCAGAATGCATGAGCAGAAAATAACCCCATCCTGCTGAAAAATATGTTGTTGGATCTTTGATGTTATGGGGCTATTTTGCTTCCACTGGTCCTAGGGCCTTTGTTAATTTCAACAGCATCATGAACTTGACCCAGTACCAGGACATTTTAGCCAAAAATCTGGTTGCCTTTGAGGTGAATTTGAGGCAAAGTGGGAGCTGGAGCCCTGAACACCTCCACCAGGAGTGCAGTGCAAGCAAAAACCCGGGAAAGCTGCATCTCAATTCCAATTAGGTAATGGGATATGACAGCGGGTCGCCGCACCCAGGCTGAGACACAGCCAGGAGAGGGGAGTGGGGGCTGCAGCGGGCTCACACCCCCTGTCCTCAAAACCCCTAGGGGAGGATAGGGGGAGGTAAGAGGTGCATCAAAAATGAATAGAGCGAGAGGGATATCAAGAAAATTACGCGAGAGAATATGATCAATTGTGTAAGAGTGAAACGACGAGAGAGCACAGAGAGAAACGTTGTGAGTGAATCTAGAGAAGGGAGTGAATATCAGAGTGAGGTGGCTGTTGCAACAGATATGCAGGGAAAGTGAGAAAGGGGAGAAGAGATAAATGGAGAGAGAGTGACAGAGAGAAGGAGAAATTGACAGGAGGGGACTCATGAGAGTCATCTCCTGTTCGAATCTAGTTGAAGGCCAACAACAAGGAGAGAATCAATTCCTTAATTAATTTGGGTGGCAGGGTCATGGGAACATTAAGCCCTTGTTGTTTACGCACCTAAATTAAGCGGGATTAAAGGGAGCTGATTCAATCGGATGCTCTGTGCTTTGTGACATGGCGGTGCCATCAAGGCTCTTATGTAGTAATATCCAAGGACATACGAATAGCTTTCTCCAAAGAATTAAAGGCCTAAACCTCTTACACCGTTCTTCCTAAAGCTCTTAATGTGAAGCAGGGATTGTTTCTGGATTTCTCGCATCACTAAATGAAAGAAAGACGAATAACATTTCAGTAGTCTGTCCGTGTGTTCTCCTTGAAGGAGACGGCACAGTAGAAAAAGGCTTCTTTGGCTCATGGAAGTCTGAACTTGTCTTTATGGCTCAAAACCACAACGCATCTTTTTATTTCAGCAGTTGTTTAATCTCAGTTGACTTTCATTTTCACCTTATTTCACAGTATCACCCAAAACAAATGTTCAGACACTGTCAAGCAGGATTATACGTTTTCTGTCAAAGGGGGACTTCCTCCAAAGTCCTTTATCTATTAGGCCCAAGTGCCTATCTTCCAAGCCACTGACTTTACTCACTTTCAGGTATTAGTAACAAGTGGATTATCAAGTAGCCAGAGCTGCCATGCTTGGGATTTCTGGCACGTGATGTAAGAGTTAGGCTCTGGCCAGAGTGGCCCGCTCACCCCTCACACATGCGAGCCTCACTCGGATGAGCACTGCCCACCTGTCCCTCCCGGCCTGCCACGACTGAGCGACTGTCTCGCCATCTGCCCCACCATGCCATGCGTGCACTGGGCCAATCTGGCCGAGGAGGGAGAGCTGCCATTGGTCGGGAGGTTGTGTACTGTATCGGAGCAATGGCATGTAGTCTCTGTACCCTCCCCTCCCATGGCGGTGCACGGACAGATTTCAGGCCGCCCTCTTCCCTCCCAGGGCTCGTGACACGGTAACATCTGCACAGAGAGGAGAGTCGGCTGGGGGGAGAGAGAGAGGTGCTGGCCCCCTGCCTTGCTTGCAGATGCTCCAGTACAGTATGTTAGGCTAGAGCAGGGGTTCCCAAACTTTTTTGCCTCGTGACCCACCAATTGAGGTATCTTTTGAGTCGCAACCCACCGTAAGGGTTGAGCAGTGAAAAAACATACACAGAAAAAGTAGAACATAGATTAATAACATTTAACTGAATGTATATTTGAGTATGGGCTCTTGTAACCAATTTTAAGAAATGTACTATAATTATGCAATTATTTGTAAAAATTCTAAAGGATTTGGTGGTGCAAGTGACAGGGGGTGTGGCAATAATATTTGAGGCCCTCATCTTGGCAAAAGAGAGAACATTTTGCAATGTTAAACCTAATTTCCTGCAGTTCTACACATTTTCCAATGGAGCTGAGAGAAAATGTTGCAGTTTCCTAATTTCCTACTATTCTATTCTTTTTGACATGGTAATACTGTGTTCTTATGCTCAAACATAACACAATCAATGGTGGCCTGATTGTCTACATTTTATTTTGGTGATTGTAAGTTCACAAAGATTACAGGCTACTATTAAAAAATATATAGTTCCACTATATTTTCTACTTACTTTCTATTTGGTTTTAGTAGTTTAGTTTACACTGAAATCGTTTTTAAAAGACAGATTTTTTAAAATGTATTTTTATGCACAGAAAATGTCATCCCGCGACTCACATGGACCCCTTCAGCCACCCATAAGTGGGTCCCAACCCACAGTTTGGGAACCAATGAACATGGATTGTGTTTAGATAGCCTCACTCTCATCGGAGTGGATAGCCAGAGCGAATTTACCAGCTACGTCTATCAACAGTTGTCGCAGTGGCATTCTATTGAAATGGATACTTGCATAGTGGAGTCTTTTGTTTAGACATGTAGCTAGCTAGCTAAACAATTAACCTTAATCCCAACTCATGACGTTACTACCCTGCATGAATCTGCAGGTAGCTAACCAACCAGGTTCAATGTTAGCTAGCTAACGTTAGGCTATAACTAGCTAAGCAAATGGCTCTAAAATACGAATAATAAGATCATACACATAACGTTAGCTAGCGAGCCAGCCAGCTATCATTAGCTAGCTGTCTAACAGTACACTTTAACTTGAAATGAAAACGACTTTGTATAAATTAGAAATGTGTAATATCTGAAAATGTAGGTAGCTGGACTGTCTTATCTGTATACATCATGGTTGGACGCTTCTCCCTGTCACGGATGCCATAGTTGCCCTTTATTTGAAGATGTAATCTGGAGACAGGTGTTTTCTCCATCTCCTTAGCTATCATGCTCTAATTCCACTGATTTCAAAACTCGGTCCTTTAGAAAGTGGAGAGCAACACTTATGCAGTTCTACTAAGCAATATATATTTTTTAAAGCTGTGTTAGACAGGATTACCTACACATACTAACCAACTCAAATAGACAGAAGCGTGCTATATGGCAAACCAATCCGAACTCATTTCTCGGCATGTCCAGCCCACTCATAATCTCAGCCAATCATGGCTAGCAGGAAGGTTGCTGTCTTTTTCTGTGGCTAAACCAACTAGGCTCGAAATGTAACAATTGTATTCGTATTTACAGATGGCATACAAGTTTGTTATTAAGGCACTTGAAAGTTCACATGTTCCAGAAGGCATTTCTGACAAAAAATGCATTTAGATTAAAAAATATATACACTACCGTTCAAGAGTTTGGGGTCACTTAGAAATGTCCTTGTTTTTGAAAGAAAAGCACATTTTTTGTCCATTAAAATAACATCAAATTGATCATAAATACAGTGTAGACATTGTTAATGTTGTAAATGACTATTGTAGCTGGAAACGACAGATTTTTTATGGAATATCTACATAGGTGTACAGAGGCCCATTATCAGCAACCATCACTCATGTGTTCCAATGGCACATTGTGTTAGCAAATCATTAGAAAAGCCTTTTGCAATTATGTTAAGACAGCTGAAAACTGTTGTTCTGATTAAAGAAGCAATAAAACTGGCCTTCTTTAGACGAGTTGAATATCTGGAGCATCAGCATTTGTGGGTTCGATTACAGGCTCAAAATGGCTAGAAACAAAGAACGATCTTCTGAAACTCGTCAGTCTATTCTTGTTCTGAGAAATGAAGGTTATTCCAATGATGAAAATAATCATGGCCTCCAAACCCTCAAGCTGCATACTGGACCCTATTCCAACTAAACTACTGAAAGAGCTGCTTCCTGTGCTTGGCCCTCCTATGTTGAACATAATAAACGGCTCTCTATCCACCGGATGTGTACCAAGCTCACTAAAAGTGGCAGTAATAAAGCCTCTCTTGAAAAAGCCGAATCTTGATCCAGAAATTATAAAAAACTATCGGCCTATATCGAATCTTCCATTCCTCTCAAAAAATTTTGAAAAAGCTGTTGCACAGCAACTCACTGCCTTCCTGAAGGCAAACAATGTATACGAAACGCTTCAGTCTGGTTTTAGACCCCATCATAGCACTGAGACTGCACTTGTGAAGGTGGTAAATGACCTTTTAATGATGTCAGACCGAGGCTCTGCATCTGTCCTCGTGCTCCTAGATCTTAGTGCCGCTTTTGATACCATCGATCACCACATTCTTTTGGAGAGAATGGAAACCCAAATTGGTCTACATGGACAAGTTCTGGCCTGGTTTAGATCTTATCTGTCGGAAAGATATCAGTTTGTCTCTGTGAATGGTTTGTCCTCTGACAAATCAATTGTAAATTTCGGTGTTCCTCAAGGTTCCGTTTTAGGACCACTATTGTTTTCACTATATATTTTACCTCTTGGGGATGTCATTCGAAAACATAATGCTAAATTTCACTGCTATGCGGACGACACACAGCTGTACATTTCAATGAAACATGGTGAAGCCCCAAAATTGCCCTCGCTAGAAGCCTGTGTTTCAGACATAAAGAAGTGGATGGCTGCAAACTTTCTACTTTTAAACTCGGACAAAACAGAGATGCTTGTTCTAGGTCCCAAGAAACAAAGAGATCTTCTGTTGAATCTGACAATTAATCTGGATGGTTGTACAGTCGTCTCAAATAAAACTGTGAAGGACCTCGGCGTTACTCTGGACCCTGATCTCTCTTTTGAAGAACATATCAAGACTGTTTCAAGGACAGCTTTTTTCCATCTACGTAACATTGCAAAAATCAAAAATTTTCTGTCCAAAAATGACGCAGAAAAATTATTCCATGCTTTTGTTACTTCTAGGCTGGACTACTGCAATGCTCTACTTTCCGGCTACCCGGATAAAGCACTAAATAAACTTCAGTTAGTGCTAAATACGGCTGCTAGAATCCTGACTAGAACCAAAAAATTTGATCATATTACTCCTGTGCTAGCCTCCCTACACTGGCTTCCTGTTAAGGCAAGGGCTGATTTCAAGGTTTTACTGCTAACCTACAAAGCATTACATGGGCTTGCTCCTACCTATCTTTCCGATTTGGTCCTGCCGTACATACCTACACGTACGCTACGGTCACAAGACGCAGGCCTCCTAATTGTCCCTAGAATTTCTAAGCAAACGGCTGGAGGTAGGGCTTTCTCCTATAGAGCTCCATTTTTATGGAATGGTCTGCCTACCAATGTGAGAGACGCAGACTCAGTCTCAACCTTTAAGTCTTTACTGAAGACTTATCTCTTCAGTAGGTCCTATGATTAAGTATAGTCTGGCCCAGGAGTGTGAAGGTGAACGGAAAGGCTGGAGCAACGAACCGCCCTTGCTGTCTCTGCCTTGCCGGTTCCCCTCTTTCCACTGGGATTCTAACCCTTTTACAGGGGCTGAGTCACTGGCCTACTGGTGTTCTTCCATGCCGTCCATGGGAGGGGTGCGTCACTTGAGTGGGTTGAGTCACTGACGTGGTCTTCCTGTCTGGGTTGGCGCCCCCCCCTTGGGTTGTGCCATGGCGGAGATCGTTGTGGGCTATACTCGGCCTTGTCTTAGGACGGTAAGTTGGTGGTTGGAGACATCCCTCTAGTGGTGTGGGGGCTGTGCTTTGGCAAAGTGCGTAGGGTTATATCCTGCCTGTTTGGCCCTGTCCGGGGGTATCATCGGATGGGGCCACAGTGTCTTCTGATCCCTCCTGTCTCAGCCTCCAGTATTTATGCTGCAGTAGTTTATGTGTCGGGGGGCTAGGGTCAGTCTGTTACATCTGGAGTATTTCTCTTGTCTTATCCGGTGTCCTGTGTGAATTTAAATATGCTCTCTCTAATTCTCTCTTTCTCTCTTTCTGTCTTTCTCTCGGAGGACCTGAGCCCTAGGACCATGCCTCAGGACTACCTGGTATGATGACTCCTTGCTGTCCCCAGTCCACCTGGCCGTGCTGCTGCTCCAGTTTCAACTGTTCTGCCTGCGGCTATGGAACCCTGACCTGTTCACCGGACGTGCTTGTTGCACCCTCGACAACTACTATGATTATTATTATTTGACCATGCTGGTCATTTATGAACATTTTAACATTTTAACATTTTGACCATGTTCTGTTATAATATCCACCCTGCACAGCCAGAAGAGGACTGGCCACCCCTCATAGCCTGGTTCCTCTCTAGGTTTCTTCCTAGGTTTTTGGCCTTTCTAGGGAGTTTTTCCTAGGGAGTTTTTCCTAGCCACCGTGCTTCTTTCACATGCTTTGCTTGCTGTTTTGGGTTTTAGGCTGGGTTTCTGTACAGCACTTTGAGAATATCAGCTGATGTACGAAGGGCTATATAAAAATAAATTTGATTTGATTTGATTTGATTCCATGCGAGAAATTGCCAAGAAACTGAAGATCTCGTACAACGCTGTGTACTACTCCCTTCACAGAACAGCGCCAACTGGCTCTAACCAGAATAGAAAGAGGAGTGGGATGCCCCAGTGCACAACTGAGCAAGAGGACAAGTACATTAGAGTGTCTAGTTTGAGAAACAGACGCCTCACAAGTCCTCAACTGGCAGCTTCATTAAATAGTAGCCGCAAAACACCAGTCTCAACGTCAACAGTGAAGAGGCGACTCCGGGATGCTGGCCTTCAAGGCAGAGTTCCTCTGTCTTTTGCCCATCTTAATCTTTTCTTTTTATTGGCCAGTCTGAGATCTGGATTTTTCTTTGCAACTCTGCCTAGAAGGCCAGCATCCCGGAGTTGCCTCTTCACTGTTGACGTTGAGACTGGACATTTTCTCTGTTCACCTTTTCTAACCTGCTAGGTGGGCCAACCTACCTAAGTCTTTATGAGGCTGTAAGTTCTGTAAAGCTGGGCGGTCCAAGTCGTGTTCCTTCCGTAAGACAGAATTCGCAGAAGTGTGCAGCAAACCTGGTGTCCAGATGGTGAGTGCATAACACTCCCCTCACTAAATAAACTAGTGAGCCATTTAAGCAGTGCATTGTCAATTGTTTGGTTATGGTAATAACATGTGCTGGTTCTCTTACACAAAATGAAAATGGAGATGACAATACATTGTTGTCTGGAAAGAGGCCAGTTTTAAGAAATGTTTGCCCTGGTACAATAATATACATCTTATCCATGAAATAGTACTCTTATCCAACAAAAACGTAAATGGACTTGAAATTACTTTATTTAGAAAGCAAAGCATTACTTACATTTGACAACTTAATTTTTTGTGTCTTAAGGTAGACTGAATGTGTACCATGAACCATCGCAATTAAAATGAATGGAAATTGATTCACCTCTGAATGTAAACAAAACCACTGAATGCACAAAACCACTGAAGTCGTCTGATTGTTAACTATGTATGCTCCTCTGCTTCTTGGAAAGCTATTTTCTGTGCTAAATTCAACACATCGGGTTATAAATGTATGCATTTATCAGTAAACGTGTATGCTATAGTGCTAGTAAGAGACTAGGAAATGGTGTTGCTCTCTGGTCAACACCACTTTAGTATCCATACCCTAGTCGTTTGCTGCAAAGTAATAATATTTTAAATCATTGTGGATTAGGAAAGACAGTCTATGGCACTGATGTAAGTTCACTATGCCTGATAGTTTGAATATGCTTTGAAGATACAGTACTTTGTTTTCTTCTGTGGATTCATTCATGTTTTGGGTTCTCAGACATGCTTCGATTGTTATGAATTTGGTAGATCAATGAAGTTGTGCCGGTGTATGACATTGTAGCTTATATTGCAGTTTGTCAATGTATTTGTCCTGCTAATAATGTAGTTATTTGAATTTGTCCTGTGTAGCTCAATTGGTAGAGCATGGCCAGGGTTGTGGGTTTGATTCCCACGGGGGACCAGTACAAAAAAAGTATTAAAATGTAAGTCACTCTGGATAAAATGTTCATGGCTGTGTCCAGTAACTCCTCTCTGGTTTTGAAGAAAGTGTAGCATCCAGTTTTGCAAAGGAGAGTACTCTTTATCCTGGCAATCTTCAAAGTGGTATGAAAACAACATCACAGACCAATAAAAATGGATATGGTGTAAACAACTCCCACAAATCTCCCACTTGCATTCCAATTGTGAGTACAGAGGATATTGGAATAAAGTTAGATAATACCATGCTGTGTTAGAACTAAAATTATAATCTGAGAAATACAAATTCATACAATTTAGCTAATGGCACTCAAATCAGTCTTTTGGCTCCTTAAAATGGTGTCCGTACCTATTTTTCAGGGTAAATAAATTGATAAAACATTTTATTGCACTCACAACACTGTGAAAGAAAGAAAGAGTGAGCAAATGTGGAGGGAGAAGTGTGAGATTATGGTGGAATGCTGACAGTCCAGGTGAGACCCATAACAGCTCTGGAGCCACTACGGACCACTACATGATTCTACACACAATTTTTAGCTCCATGACACAATATGCAACTCCACATTCCTTTCTCTCTGTCTCTCCCCACTGGGCACAGACGTCAGTTCAACAACTAGTTTTGATGTACATTTGATTGAGTTGTCAACTAACGTGAATTCAACATGAATCAACAAAAATGTTAACCATGTCATTGGATTTATGTTAAAAGTTGGGTGACAAAAATCCCCAAAATATTTTTTCCACGTTGATTCAACGTCATCACATTGAATTTTGTGAACACCGTTGATTCAACCAGTTTGTGTGCAGTGTGTCTTTCTCCTTCTCCGTCACACCCATCCATCCATCGCTCACTCACCCCATCCTCTCTCACAAAGTTATTCACAAAGACACCGCCCTGTCAGAAGCACTTCTTCTCTCATGCCAAACACATTTTAATTATAGAAATGAAGTAAAAAGAGAATAATTGAGAGGTGGAATGGCTTCCATTTTGTGTCATGAACTTAAAAGTATGGATCCAGGCTGTATTACATCTGGCCGTGATTTGGAGTCCCACAGGGCGGCGCACAATTGGCCCAGCATCGTCCACTTTTTGCCTAGTTAAATAAAGGTTAAATAAAACATAAATAAAATAAAAAGTATGTCAGCGTCAGGCACTGTGTCCAGAAGAGTGGTGGTGACTGTCACGTCCTGATCAGTAAAGGGGTCATTTGTCATTGTAGTATGGTCAGGGCGTGGCAGGGGGTGTTGTTTTTGTGTGTTTTGGGGTTGGTTTATTTAGAGGGGATTTGTTCTAGTTTTCATTTTCTATGTTTGTTTTCTATGTGTGGCCGAGTATGGTTTCCAATCAGAGGCAGGTGTCTTTCGTTGTCTCTGATTGGAAGGCATACTTAGGCAGCCCTTTTTACTTTGGGTTTGTGGGTGGTTGTTTTCTGTATAGCTTGTGTGCCTTACGGAACTGTTTAGTCGTTTGTTTATTTTGTTTGAGTGTTCACTCTAAATAAAGAAGAAAGATGAGCACTATACCCGCTGCATGTTGGTCACCTTTCATCGACGCCTCTGACAGTGACAGAAGAGTGGGCTAATCTCCATTAGATGCCCCCTGCTACCCAGGGGTGGAAAAAGTACCCAATTGTCATACTTGAGTAAAAGTAAAGACACCTTAATAGAAAATAACTCAAGTAAAAGTCACCCAGTAAAATACTACTTGAGTAAAAGTCTAAAAGTATTTGCTTTAAAAAAATACTTAAGTATCAAAAGTAAATGGAATTGCTAAAATGTACTTAAGTATTGAAAGTAAAAGTATACATAATTTCAAATTCCTTATATTAAGCAAACCAGATGGCACAATTTTTTTTTTTTTTATTTTTTTATTGACGGATAACACTCAGACATAATTTACAAACGAAGCATTTGTGTTTAGTGAGTCTGCCAGATCAGAGGCAGTAGGGATGACCGGAGATGTTCTCTTGATAAGTTAGTGAATTGGACAATTTCCTGTCAAAATGTAACGAGTACTTTTGGGTGTCCGGAAAAATTGAGTAAAAAGTACATTATTTTATTTTGGAATGTAGTGAAGTAAAAGTAAAAGTTGCCAAAATATAAATAGTAAAGTAAAGTACAGATACCCCCCAAAATACTTAAGTAGTACTTTAAAGTATTTTTACTTAAGTACTTTGCACCACTGCCGCTACCAAAGTCAAAATGCCCTGTAGTACAAAAAGGTGGCACATTGCCTTAAACAGAGGGCACAGTTGAGGATTCTCCTTTAGTCTACTGTGGTGTGTCCTATGCATTGTCGTCAGAGGTAGTCTGAACAATCTAAAATGACAGGCTTCTGAGAGGTAGAATGACACAAGTGAAGGCCATTCACCACACACAATGACTTAATCAGGCATATGCATGCATTATCTATTTTTCCTGTCTCCCTTTAAATTAACTGTATTTTAATGTAATTAAGTAATTGCTTTGCCAGACAGCCTATTGCCTTTACAATGCATTTCAATGCATGAGAGTGCAGCCGCAGTGTGAATCATTTCACTCAACTGCTGCTGAGAACAATCGCAACATACTAGGTCAACAAATTTCCCACCCTATATTTTGGTCACTTGTTGACGTCCATTTGTTGGGAGTGTAGCGCGTGTGAAATCATCTCAAGTATTTTAGGAATAATCTCGAGTTCCATGCTTTTGCTATTTCATAAACATCATTGCCCCCTATGGTGGCGGAATGGAAAAGGAAAATCTAACATGATGTCATCACTATCCACAACAACATTACATCACTATTCCTCACATGTGCCACACGTGTGCAATATTTATTTTATGA
Source organism: Salmo salar (assembly GCF_965601325.2). Classification (NCBI taxonomy): domain Eukaryota; kingdom Metazoa; phylum Chordata; class Actinopteri; order Salmoniformes; family Salmonidae; genus Salmo; species Salmo salar. The sequence continues at coordinate 71,973,592 of NC_138303.1, forward strand.
GCGAATCCCATACAATTTCAAATACTATCTGTGCTTTTAAATATCAGTATTGCGTTCATGTAACTTGTCATAATAAGACATATTTTCCTCTAAAGTGCTTTCTCTATTTTCTCCTTTCTGTTACTCATACCGCCCTGGATCTAGCGTTTTTCACCATGGATCTTTATGTATTTTCAGAATGAGCCTATCGGCAAGGCCATAACCCTTTGGGTGGTTGAACTAATTTCTCCTAGCCCCTCGTGGTTGTAGTAGCACCAACACCAATGCAATGCCCCCCTCCCTCCCCTTAGAGCTCCACCCAACCTTTTATTTTTGCTAAATGCTTTAATGGCAGCCTAGCCCAGGGAACTCTGGGAAGGTGATTTAATTTCCCTGTCAGGTCACCCTGTACAGCTCACAGTGTACCTGTTAGTGGAAAATACCTGCCCACAGCAAAGTCACTTAAAGTCAGTCCTCTGTGAAACAGGCAAAGGGCCCACTAAATTGGCCTGACAGCAGAGGAATCATAGAGCAAAATGCCAGGCTGCAGTTCGCTGGCAGCCAAGCTTTTGACACACAGTAATAGCCCCTAGATGTATAGAGCTGCCTGTCTGCACGCTCCCTTTTTCTTCTTCGTGTGGGATTGCTCTCTAGTGTTTCGCTTCAAAGCGCTACTGCATTAAGCCTACGTTGTCTATTTGAAGTCTTTCTCAGCTTCTCTTCCTGACACACACTTCTTTTCTCATATTACTTTTTTTCACTGGCTCAAACATTTGTTTACCATCGGCTTAGAGCCTAACGGGTGTTGCATTCACATTGATAAACAGAAAAATGCATTTGAAATGGATCTTTCAAGAAATCAATCTGATCTTTCTCTATTCAATGAGTATACCAAACATTAAGAACACCTTCCTAATATTGAGTTGCACCCCCTTTTGCCCCCTTTTGACACCTTTACAAGGTGTCAAAAGTGTTCCACAGAGATGCTGGCCCGTGTTGACTCCAATGCTTCCCACTGTTGTGTCAAGTTAGCTGGATGTCCTTTGGTTGGTGGACCATTCCTGATACACACGGGAAACTGTTGAACGTGCATTTCTTGAAACCCAGCAGCGTTGCAGTTCTCGAAACACTCAAACCGGTGCGCCTGGCACCTACTACCATACCCCGTTCAATGGCACTTAAATATTTTGTGTTGCCCATTCACCCTCTGAATGACACACACACACACAATCATTTTTTAACTTGTCTCCTCCCCTTCATCTATACTGATTGATGTGGATTTAACAAGTGGCATCAATAAAGGATCCTAGCTCTCACCTAGATTCACCAGGGCATTCTATATAATGGAAAGCAGTTATTCTTAATGTTTTGTATACTCAGTGTATAACCAATGGTCCAGCTGTTGGGCCCCCACCTGCACCATCCTGTGTCTGCAAACTTGATGCCCAAACTTTTTTGACGCACTGTCTGGCCCAGATATTTAATTGGCCTTACCTGGTCAATCCAGACTGAAGATGGTCTACCCCGCTAGAGTCTGGTGCCTCACAAGGTTTCTTCCCATGTAGGGTGTGTTTACTTGCCACTGTGTCTCTGTGTGTTCTTTGGATGTTTGAGGCAGAGTTTCAGTTTTGCACTTTGTGAGATAAAATGTGACTGATCATTTTTTGAATCTTTCAAAGAAATGTCACTGATTTCAATGGAAAATTGAAAACAGACACTTGTGTGTGTCCCTTATTACAGTTGTGTCCTCTTTATGGTGAAATTCTGCCCTCTTGAGGCTAGACTGTAACCATATTCCTTGTACAGCGGGGCTTTTCAATTACAGTCATGGAGGACCAAAACATTTCGGGTTTCTTTCTGCTGATCAGGGAATGATTCAGTCATGGGATAGACCTACCAGATTAGCGAGCTCTGGTCAATCAGTGTCATTAATAAATTAATTAGATCAACTCCAGCAATACCTTGGCCCTTGAGGGCTGGATTTGAATAGTCCTGCAGTGGCTTATTATAATTTACATGAAGAATATGTGTATAGAATTAATTCCTATATTTTAATACTGTGTCTCAAAGATGGTCAGTGTTTATCGTAAAAAAAAATCTTATTTACCATTAATGTTTATAAAAAAGAGGGCAAGAGGAATAGGAGTGACTTATTTTTAAATTCAACCCCTGGTTGTGGTTATTCGGAATGTTCATGACCAATATTTCAAAAAGTCCAATTCCTCCATTCCTACTTTGTTGTGTGGTGGATGTATAATTGATTCTGGGATAAACAACAAAAATCATGCCTTTTCAGCAAATAATGGCAACCCCATAAATGTCAATAAATGAGTGTATATTGTTATGAGAGCGGTTTTATCTATTATCTACACTAGAGGGCAACCTTTGTTAATGATTATTAGTGTACTTGCTCAGTGGATATCTCTGCTTTTGTTTCAAGCCCCACATTAGTTGGTTAGATCCTGTGGAAAAGGATTCAAGGCCAGATATTGTTGAATCCCCCTGATGGTGAAAGCTAGGACTATCTGATCCTAGATCAGTCAACATTTACCCTTAGTGTGGAAAAGTGTGCAAATTATTGTAAGAACTAACCATATCATTTAGAAGTTCAGTTCTAATACTAAATCTCATGTCAAAACCACGTCTTTCCCTCTTTGTATTTGTGTTCTAACAATTGGGAACAGTATTTGTTATTACTTTTTTTGTCGATTACAAAGGCCTCTTCCTTTATATTGATCTAGGAATTGGCTGCAGAGAATGTGTGAGGTGTTGAAATGATCATCATAAGCAGCGGATGGCTAGATGGCCATTGTTAGTACGAAGGACCAGGTTAGGAATTTAGCCAGGACTTCAGCAACACTTCAGCACATTCCAGGTGATCTTGAATGATCATTGAGAGTCAGGACCTACTTTGAACTGCAGGAGGGCACCCTTTGCAAAGAAGTGTGTCCAACCGCTGTCATGGAGCTTTAGGGTCTCATTAGCTTGTCCACAGGCTTTCCCCTCACCTATGAGAACAATGTGAGTGAAGCCTGGAAGGCGAGCCTAGGGTACAGACCAAATTGAGGAGTACCCACTATATGTGACTGTAAAGAGTACAGATGAAATACTGTAGCCTATGAACTCGAGGTTAACTTTGTCAGTGAATCTGCAGAGCAAATATATGATGTAATCCCATTGTGTAGTCTCAGTCAGCAAGTGACAGTAATCTGTGTTGATAAAATCACGGTGCCAGAATCACGATGAATTTTAATGAGGTGCCAGCCTGCCACCCAGAATACTTCTGAAGTGTGAGAATGAGGCACAAATGTTGGTGACATCATCGGTCACATTCCCATGTAGCGAGTAGAGGCGCTGTAATGGGTGTAATGCTCTTTTTTTAAAGCCTGTAGTGAGAACTCTCGCTTGCCCAACCTCTTGCTTTTCAGAATTCTTGGAGTTATTATACCAGGGCGGATCAGTGATTCAGCGCTAGCTACTGATTAAGTTTTCTTTAGGTGTGATGTCCTCCACAATTCATTTTAAATGACCTCCAGCACATGTTCACACCAGTATATGGTGTCCATATTAGGACAGCCTTAGCCTTAGCATACTCAAGTCTTGGGGATGCAGAACCTGTGCTCAGAAGATTTTGTTTGGATGATTTCATGCATGTAGTTGGTTCCACTTTACAACAACAAAAATAATTCTAAGGTGAGAGCTTTTAAGGATCATCATAACACTTGAAGTCTACAGGAAAGCTGTTCAATAACAGGTTCTTACTGAAGTTAAATTTCAATTCACTAAATGTTAGGGCTAGAGGTTAAGGTTAGGGTTAAGGTTAGGAGTAGGGTTAAAGGGTTAAGGTTAGGGTTAGGGGAAGGGTGAGCTAACATGCTAAGTAGTTACAAAGTAGCTAAAAAATAATAAGTAGCCTAGTGGAAAGGTTGCTAATGAACGAAAATGCTAAAGTTGTCCGTGATGAGATACGAACATGCAACCTTTGGGTTGCTAGATGTTCACATTATACATCCCTTCATCCACTCCAACCAAGCACCATCCTTTCCATTTTGCCTTAAGTTACCTTCTACACTACATGACCATAAGTATGTGGACACCTGCTTGTGGAACATCTCATTCCAAAATCATGGGCATTAACATGGGTTGGTCCCCCCTTCGCTGCTATAACAGCCTCACGTCTTCTGGGAAGGCTTCCCTCTGGGTGTTGGAACATTGATGTGGGGACTTGCCTCCATTCAGCCACAAGAGCATTTGTGAGTTCGGGCACCGATGTTGGGTGATTAGGCCTGGCTTGCAGTCGGCGTTCCAATTCCCCAGAGTCCAATAATGGCGCTTGGCATTGCACATGGTGATCTTAGGCTTGTGTGCAGCTGCTTGGCATAGAAACTGCTCATGAAGCTCCCGAGGAACAGTTATTGTGCTGACATTACTTCCAGAGGCAGTTTGGAATTCGGTAGTGAGTATTGCAATCAGGGACAGATTATTTTTACGCGCTATGCGCTTCAGCACTCAGTGGTCCTGTTCTGTGAACTTGTGTGGCCTGCCACTTCGCGGCTGAGCCGCTGTTGCTCCAAGACGTTTGCATTTCACAATAACAGCACTTACAGTTGACCGAGGCAGCTCTAGCAAGGCAGACATTTTATGAACTGACTTGTTGGAAAGGTGTCTTATATGACGGTGCCACGTTGAAAATCACTGAGCTCTTCAGTAAGGCCATACTACTGTACTGTCCATATTTGTCTATGGAGATTGCATGGCTGTGTTCAACAGGTGTTGCTGAAATAGCCAAATCCACTCATTTGAAGGAGTGTCCACATACCTTTGTATATATAGTGTATTTTATGTAACCATACCATACCAAACGTAACACATGATACTCATTTGAGTGACCCCGATTTACATTTGCTATGTTACGTCTAGTCTATGAGACCAGTCTGCAAACACATTCACACACCACACACACCAGCCATCATTGATAAATACATCTACCCTGCTAACCCAAATATCATTGGGTCTTATGACATTGTGTCTCTCACTGTTATTCCAATCCCCTAACCTGTAGTTAGTTGCCATTGCCGACCTGTGTTGCCAGGCAATGCAATCCCCCTGGATCCCACTGTTATGAATAGAGACTTATGACCTTTCTCTCTGGGGAAGCAAAGTGTTCAACTACACACTTGTTGTGAGAACAAGGTTGCCACTGAGTAGCTCCAAACAAAAGTCTCTTCATGTTGTTTTCCACGGGGCTACAACGGCTCTCACTCACTGTCAGCCTCCATCCAATCCTCAATGAGACCTTGAACAGATCAATAAGATCAAGGGAGTGTTCGTAAAGTCAATCTGGAGTGCCAGAGTGCGCTCAGAGTGCCCAGTGGGCATTCGTAAATTCAGAATGTTGTCAGATTGTCCTTTTGTAAATTCAGAGCGTTTCCCTCTCAGAGTGTTCAGAGCGCACACTTGATCCGAGCGTTCTGGCCTCACAACAGCAGTCAAGCACCCAAGCTAACTGGCTAACGCGCACCCCTAAGTGCTTAGTAAAGCAGTTTGTGTGAATCTGGGCTTTCTTCTGAGCATGGAGCTCACGACTCACATGGCTCTCCATTGTTAATGATGTTCAAAAGCGTTGACTCATCACTTTTCAGGAAGCACACCTCTCTACAAACTTTTCAGGTTGATTGTATACACTTGAGTGTATGGCTTTGTGTGGGCGAGCGGTTTGCTGAAGTCAACGTTGTAAATAGAGTGCCCCATCGTGGCAGTGGGGTTATGGTATTATTATTGGCAGGCATAAGTTACGGATAAGGAACACAATAGCATTTTATCGATGGCAATTTGAATGCACATAGCTACCGTGACGAGATCCTGAGGTCCATTGTCGTGCCATTCATCCGCCACCATCACCTCATGTTTCATCATGACAATGCACTGCCCCATGTCGCAAGGATCTGTACACAATTCCTGGAAGCTGAAAATGTTCCAGTTCTTTCATGGCCTGCATACTCACCAGACATGTCACCCATTGAGCATGTTTGGGATGCTCTGGATCGACATGTATGACAGCATGTTCCAGTTCACACCAATACCCAGCAACTTTGCACAACCATGACTGTAAAGTGTGTAGGTAGAGTTGAGTAGAGTCACCAACAGTGTGACAGTCATGACCTTTTCCTCCATGTCATGATGTCACAAGATGACCAACATCGACAGTGGGGCCTGAGATTATTGACACCCTTGACAAAATTTGCAAAAATAATAAAATGTCACACCCTGACCAGTAAAAGGGGTTATTTGTCATTGTACTTTGGTCAGGGCGTGGCAGGGGGTGTTAGTTTTGTGTGTTTCGGTGTTTTTGGTTTAGGTTCTATATTTTCTATTTCTATGTGTATATCTAGTTTTCTATTTCTATGTTGGGTTTTTGGCAATGGCCTCCAATTAGAGGCAGCTGGTTGTCGTTGTCTCTAATTGGAGGCCATATTTAGTTGGGTTTGTTTCACTTGTGTTTTTGTGGGTGGTTATTTTCTGTATAGCCTGGGAGCCTTATGGAACTGTTATAGTCGTTTGTTTATTTTTGTTTTGAGTGTACTTTAAATAAATTAAGAAGATGAGCACTTTACCCGCTGTGCCTTGGTCCAATCCTTACGACGCCGATGACATAAAATAAATTATTCACATAATGATCTATATTGTATGCTCCAACAAATGGAGAAATTACCCTTAACAAAAATGCATTCAAATAAATTACCGTAACCAAAGTAGCAAACATTGTAGATTAGAAATTATAGGAATTAATGTTAAATGTACTACTGGTGATATATGTAATGGGGAATTGATATACATTAACAATCCAACGCAAATAATTCACAAAACGAAGTGATGAAAGAATGAATGTGCACAAATTGGAGGGAGAGAGCGCATTCTGGAGCGAGAAGTGCATTGTGCATCTGGGCACATGGACAAACTGAAGTCTGCATTGGCCATGCAGCATTTAAGCTGTAGACCACACTATTCAACAAGAGAGTTTCCATCTATATTCTTCGTAGCTGTCTATTTACCACCACAAACCAATGCTGTCACTAAGACCGCACTCAATGAGCTGTATATGGCCATAAGCAAACAGGAAAACGCTCATCCAGAGGTGGGGCTCCTAGTGGTTGGGGACTTTAATGCAGGGAAACTTAAATCCGTTTTACCTTCTACCAGCATCTTAAATGTGCAAGCAGAGGGAAAAGAACTGTAGACCACCTTTACTCCACACAGAGAGAAGCGTACAAAGCTCCCCCTCGCCCTCAATTTGGCAAATTTGACCATAATTCTATCCTCCTGGTTCCTGCTTACAAGCAAAAACTAAAGCAGGAAGCACCAGTGACTCGGTCAATAAAAAAGTGGTCAGATGAAGCAGATGCTAAGCTACAGGACTGTTTTGCTGGCACAGACTGGAATATATTCCGGGATTCTTCCAATAGCATTGAGGAGTACACCACATCAGTCACTGACTTCATCAATAAGTGCATCAATAACATCGTCCCCACAGTGTCTGTACGTACATACCCCAACCAGAAGCCATGGATTACAGGCAACATCCGCATTGAGCTAAAGGGTAGAGCTGCTGCTTTCTAGGAGCCAGACTCTAACCCCACTAATACCGCTATACCCTCTGATGAACCATCAAACAGGTAAAGCGTCAGTACAGGACTAAGATTGAATCGTCTGTAATACCAACATGTTTCAAGCAGACCACCATAGTCCTTGTGCCCAAGAACACAAAGATAACATGCCTAAATGACTACCGACCCGTAGTACTCACGTCTGTAGCCATGAAGTGCTTTGAAAGGCTGGTCATGGCTCACATCAACACCATTATCCCAAAAACACTAGACCCACTCCAATTTGCATACCGCCCCAACAGATCCACAGATGATGCAATCTCTAGTGCACTCAGCACTGCCCTTTCCCACCTGGATAAAAGGAACACCTATGTGAGAATGCTATTCATTGACTACGGCTCAGCGTTCAACACCATTGTAACCTCAAAGATCATCACTAAGCTAAGGACCCTGGGACTAAACTCCTCCCTCTACACTGGATCCTGGACTTCCTGACAGGCCGCCCCAGGTGGTAAAGGTAGATAACAACACATCCACCACGCTGATCCTCAACACAGGAGCCCCTCAGGGGTGCGTGCTCAGTCCCCTCCTGTACTCCCTGTTCACTCATGACTGCATGGCCAGGCACGACTCCAACACCATCATCAAGTTTGCCAATGACACAACAGTGGTAGGCCTGAAAACCGACAACGATGAGACAGCCTATAGGGAGGAGGTCAGAGACCTGGCCATCTGGTGCCAGGACAACAACCTCTGCCTCAATGTGATCAAGACAAAGGAGATGTTTGTGGACTACAGAAAAAGGAGGAAGGAGCACACCCCTATTATCATCAAAGGGCTATGGTGGAGCAGGTTGAAAGCTTCAAGTTCCTTGGTGTCCACATCACCAACAAACTATCATGGTCCAAACATACCAAGACAGTCATGAAGAGGCCACGACAAAGCCTATTCCCCCTCAGATCCTCAAAAACCTCTACAGCTGCACCATCGAGAGCATCCTGACTGGTTGCATCACCATCACCAGCAACTGCTCAGCCTATGACCGCAAGGGACTACAGAGGGTAGTGCGTACAGCCCAGTACATCACTGGGGCCAAGCTTCCTGCCATCCAGGACCTCTATACCAGGCAGTGTCAGAGGAAGGCCCTAAAAATGATCAAAGACTCCAGCCACCCTAGTCATAGACTGTTTGTTCTCTCTGCTACCGCACGGCAAGCGGTACCGGAGAGCCAAGTCTAGGTCCAAAAGGCTTCTTAACAGCTTCTACTCCCAAGCCATAAGACTCCTGAACAGCTAATCAAAGGGCTACCCAGACCCCTCTTTTACACTGCTGAAACTCTGTTTATTATCTATGCATAGTCACTTTAACTCTACCTACATGTAGAAATTACCTCAATTACCTTACTAACTGGTGCCACCACACATTGACCTTGTATATAGCCTCGCTAATGTTATTTTACTGCTGCTGTTTAATTATTTGTTGTATATATATATATATATATATATATATATATATATATATATATATATATATATATATATATATATATGTATACATATATAGGTATATATTTGTTATTGCTCGAATAAAACAATCTCGGTCGATCAACAGCGTAACAACCAAACAATCGACCATTCGACTAATTGGGGTCAACCCTAAATGGTCTACGGCGCCTAGCCCAAACCATTATTCCTCCTCCGCCAAACTTTACAGTTGGCACTATGCATTCGGGCAGTTAGCGTTCTCCTGGCATCCACCAAACCCAGATTTGTCCGTCGGACTGCCAGATGGTAAAGCGTGATTCATCACTCCTGAGAACGTGTTTCCACTGCTCAAGAGTCCAATGGAGGCGAGCTTTACACCACTCCAGCCGACGCTTGGTATTGCGCATGGTGATTTTAGGCTTGTGTGTGGCTGCTCAGACATGAAACCCATTTCTTGAAGCTCTCAACGAACAGTTATTGTGCTGACATTGCTGCCAGAGGCAGTTTAGAACTCGGTAGTGAGTGTTGCAACCGAGGACAGACTATGTTTACTCGCTGTCCTGTTCTGTGAACTTGTGTGGCCTACCACTTCGAGGCTGAGCCGCTGTTGCTTCTAGACATTTTCATTTCACAATAACAGCACTTACAGTTGACCGAGGCAGCTCTAGCAGGGCAAACTTTTTACGAACTGATGTAACAGCTGTCTTCAAAAATGGACCAAGGCGCAGCGGGAATGTGGATACTCATATTCTTTTAATGAAACACGCAAAGCATCCACAGGGAAAACAATAAACCGTACTCATGACAACAGGAACAGTTTTGCAGGCTCACAAAAAGCAGTGCAAAAACAACTACCCACAACCCCAAAGAAAAACACACACTACTATATAGGATTCCCAATCAAAGGCAACTCAACACACCTGCCTTCAATTGGGAGTCCTAATCACCAACACAACACTTAACACACAAAAACCTGCCACGTCCTGACCAAAACGAATACAATTGCTCCCTCTGCTGGTCAGGACGTGACAGTACCCCCCCCCTCAAGGTGCAGACCCCGGAATGCACCTTACAAAAAAAATAAACACAAAAAAAATCCCCAATACCCTAACAAAACCCATAAACAATAACCCCTAAACAATAAGGGAGGGAAGGGAGGGTGGCTGCCGTCAACGACGGCACTGTGCTACACCCTCCCTCCCCAACCCACCTATCCTGGAGGTGGCTCAAGTGTGGGACGTGGACCTCGCTCCACCTTCGGCGTCGCCCACTTCGGTGGCGCCGATAGCTGCGCCGGGCAGACGGGCCGCTCGGGCTGACCCTGGCAGACGGACCGCTCTGGCTGGGCCGGAGGGCAGGCGGGCCGCTCGGGCTGGGCCGGAGGTCAGGCGGGCCGCTCGGGCTGGTCCGGAGGGCAGGCGGGCCGCTCGGGCTGGGCCGGAGGGCAGGCGGGCCGCTCGGGCTGGGCCGGAGAGCAGGAGGGCCGCTCGGGCTGGGCCGGAGGGCAGGCGGGCCGCTCGGGCAGATCTGGAGGGCAGGCGGGCCGCTCGGGCTGGCCCGGAGGTCAGGCGGGCCGCTCGGGCTGGGCCGGAGGGCAGGCGGGCCGCTCGGGCTGGGCCGGAGGGCAGGCGGGCCGCTCGGGCTGGGCCGGAGAGCAGGAGGGCCGCTCGGGCTGGGCCGGAGGGCAGGCGGGCCGCTCGGGCAGATCTGGAGGGCAGGCGGGCCGCTCGGGCTGGCCCGGAGGACAGGCGGGCCGCTCGGGCTGGGCCGGAGGACAGGCCGGCCGCTCGGGCTGGGCCGGAGGACAGGCGGGCCGCTCGGGCTGGGCCGGAGGACAGGCGGGCCGCTCTAACTGATCCGGGCAGTCGGGCAGCTCTGGCGACTCTTGACTGGCGGGCAGCTCTGGCAACTCTTGACTGGCGAGGCTGGGCTGACGCACTAGACGCCTGATGCGTGGAGCTGGTACTGGACGTGCCAGCCTGGAGACACGCACCTCCATGCTAGTGCGTATAGCGGGAAACACCGGACCGTAGAGGCGCACTGGCGGTCTTGAGCGCAGGGTTGGCATCACCCCTTCCGGCTCGATGCTCACCTCACCCTGGCACATGCGGGGCGCTGGTACTGTGCCTACCGGCCTGAAAATCCCAGGCCTCACCACAGCCCCAACCCCAAAGCACGGGACCTGTCCAGTCTGTCTCTGCCCTACAAGGGTACGGGGAGCTGACCTGGGGCTCCAATCTTGCCCCGCCAAACAGCCCTTGTGCCCCCCCCATTTTTTTTTTATTGGGGCTGCCTCTCGGGTTCCCTTAGCTCCCTTAACTTGTCCTCCCAGAATCTTCGCTCATCCTGCCAAGTCCATCCATCCACGCTGTTCTCCTGTGGCTCCCTCCTCTTCCGCAGCTTGGTCCTTTTGTGGTGGGTAGTTCTGTAACAGCTGTCTTCAAAAATGGACCAAGGCACAGCGGGAATGTGGATACTCATATTCTTTTAATGAAACACGCAAAGCATCCACAGGGAAAACAATAAACCGTACTCATGACAACAGGAACAGTTTTGCAGGCTCACAAAACGCAGTGCAAAAACAACTACCCACAACCCCAAAGAAAAACACACACTACTATATAGGACTCCCAATCAAAGGCAACTCAACCCACCTGCCTTCAATTGGGAGTCCTAATCACCAACACAACACTTAACACACAAAAACCTGCCACGTCTTGACCAAAACTAATACAATTGCTCCCTCTGCTGGTCAGGACGTGACAACTGACTTGTTGGAAAGGTGGCATTATATGACGGTGCCACATTGAAAATCACTGAGCTCTTCAGTAAGGCCATACTGCTGTCAATGTTTGTCTATGGAGATTGCATGGCTGTGTGCTCGATTTTCTACACCTGTAAGCAACAGGTGTGGCTGAAATAGTCGAATCCACAAATTTGAAGTGGTGTCTACATACATTGGTATATACAGTGCATCTTAGGTAACCATACCAAACGTAACAGTGACCCGGATTTACATTTGCTATGTTACGTCTAGTCTATGAGACCAGTCTGCAAACACAGTCACACACACCACACACACCAGCCATCATCATTAAATACATCTACCCTGCTAACCCAAATATCAATGGGTCTTATTACATTGTGTCTCTCACTGTTGTCCCAGTCTCCTAACCTGTAGTTAGTTGCCATTGCCGATATGTGTTTCCAGGCAATGCAATCCCCCTGGATCCCACTATTATGAATAGAGACTTATGACCTTTCTCTCTGGGGAAGCGAAGTCTTCAACTACACACTTGCTGTGAGAACAAGGTTGCCACTTAGTAGCTCCGAACAAGAGTCTCTTCATGTTCTCCATTGTTTTCCACGGGGCTACAACGGCTCTCAAAGGGGAACACTATCAATCCCGAAACAAGCCCCATTGTTCATTCACTGTCAGCCTCCATCCAATCATCAATGAGGTCTTGAACAGATCAATAAGCTCAAGTGCTTAGTAAAGCAGTTTGTGTGAATCTGGGCTTTCTTCTGAGCATGGAGCTCACGGCTCACGTGGCTCTCCATTGTTAATGACGTTCAAAAGCGTTGACTCATCACTTTTCAGGAAGCACACCTCTCTACACATTTTTCGGGCTGATTGTATGAAAATAGTAAGAATGTTGTAATTTGTATAGTGTTTATATAATTGATGTTCTTAGCTGTGTTTTCGCTAAATGCTTTATTAAGACCACAAATCTGTGAACTCATAGAGAATAGTGAAAAGAAAATTGCATGAAAAGGGACTCTTTCATGCGTCATTCCTCACTATGACTGTAGAGTGTGTAGGTAGAGTTGAGTAGAGTCTCCAACAGTGTGACAGTCATGACCTTTACCTCCATGTCATCGACAGTGGGCCCAAGATTATTGACACCGTTGACAAAATTTGCAAAAATAATAAAATAAATTATTCACATAATGAGCTCCAACAAATGGGGAAATTACACTAAAATATAAACACAAAATGTAAAGAGTTGGTTTCATGTTCCATGAGATTAAATAAAAGATCATAGAAATGATCCATACACACAAAAATGAATCTCAAATTTTGCGCACAAATCTGTTTACATCCCTGTTAGTGAGGATTTCTCATTTGCCAAGATAATCCATCCACCTGACAGGTGTAGCCTATCAAGAAGCTGATTAAACAGCATGATCATTACATCGGTGCGCCTTGTGCTGGGGACAATAAAAGGCCACTGTAAAATGTGCAGTTTTGTCACAAAACACAATGACACAGAAGTTTTGAGGGAGTATGCAGTTGGGACGCTAACTGCAAGAATGTCCACCAGAGCTGTTGCCAGATCATTTTATGATCATTTCTCTACCATAAGCCATTTGTCATTTTAGAGAATTGTGCAGTATGTCCATCCAGCCTCACAACCGCAGACCACGTGTAACCATGCCAGCCCAGGATCTCCACATCTGCGGGATTGTCTGACACCAGCCACCTGGACAGCTGATGAAACTGTGGGTTTGCACAACCGAAGAATTTCTGCACAAACTGTCAGAAACTGTCTCAGGGAAGCTCATCTGCGTGCTCGTCATCCTCAACAGGGTCTTGACTTGACTGCAGTTCAGCGTCGTAACAGACTTCAGTGGGCAAATGCTCACCTTCGATGGCCCCTGGCATGCTAGAGAAGTGTGTTCTTCACGGATGAATCCTGATTTCAGCTGTACCAGGCAGATGGCAGACAGCGTGTATGGCATTGTGTGGGCGAGCGGTTTGCTGATGTCAACGTTGTAAACAGAGTGCCCCATCGTGGCAGTGGAGTTATGGTTTTGATTGGCATAAGCTACGGACAACGAACACAATTGCATTTTATCGATGGCAATTTGAATGCACAGAGCCACCGTGACGAGATCCTGAGGCCCATTGTCGTGCCATTCATCCGCCACCATCACCTCATATTTCAGCATGACAATGCATTGCCCCATGTCGCAAGGATCTGTACACAATTCCTGGAAACGTGTTCCAGTTCTTTCATGGCCTGCATGCTCAGACATATCACCCATTGAGCATGTTTGGGATTCTCTGGATCAGCGTGTTCCAGTTCACGCCAATATCCAGAAACTTTGCACAGCCATTGAAGAGGAATGGGCCAACATTCCACAGGCCACAATCAACAGCCTGATCAACTCTATATGAAGGAGATGTGTCACACTGCATGAGGCAAATGGTGGTCACACCAGATACAGACTGGTTTTCTGATCCACGCCCCTACCTTTTAAAAAAAGTATCTGTGAACAACAGATGCATATCTGTATTCTCAGTCATGTGAAATCCATAGATTAGGGCCTGATGAATTTATTTCAATTGACTGATTTCCTTATATGAACTGTAACTCAGTAAAATCTTAGAAATTGTTGCATGTTGGGTTTATATTTGTGTTCAGTGTATATTATATCAATACAGTTGCTCAGAGAAGAGATTTGTTGAACAAGTAATGTATCATCGCAAGGTGAGGTTTTGAAAGGTATTGAAAACAGGGGTGTCAATAATTTTGACCCTTACGTTTTTGAGAAAAAAAAAATATATTACTTGTTAAACAAAATCTCTTTCTCTGAGCAATTGCATTAGTATAAAATAATGTCGTTTCCCAATTTTTTCGAGCATAAAATATAGTTTATTTTGAAAATATTCAGACCCCTTGACTTTTCCCACATTTTGTTGCGTTACAGCCTTATTCTAAAATGGATTAAATAAAACAATTTCCTCAGTAATCTACACACAAAACCCCATAATGACAAATGGTAAAACTGGTTTTTAGAAATGTTTGTACATTTATAAAAATAGAAATACTTCATTTACATAAGTATTCAGACCCTTTGCTATGAGACTCAAAATTGAGCTTAGGTAGTTAATGTTTCCATTGATCATCCTTGAAATGTTTCTACAACTTGATTGGAGTGCACATGTGGTAAATTCACACACCTGTCTATATAAGGTCCCACAGTTTACAGTGCATATCACTGTAAGCCCCGAGTGTTGATATGGGGGAACCTTCCAGAAGGACAACCATCTCTGCAGCACTCCTCCAATCAGGCATTTAGTGTAGAGTGGCCAGACGGAAGCCACTCCTCAGTAAAAGACACATGACAGCCCGCTTGGAGTTAACCAAAAGGCACCAAAAGACTCTCAGAACATGAGAAACAAGATTCTTTGGTCTGATGAAACCAAGATTGAACTCTTTGGCCTGAATGCCGAGCGTCACGTCTGGAGGAAACCTGGCACGATCTCTACAGTGAAGCATGGTGGTTGCAGTATCATGCAGTGGGGATGTTTTTCAGGGACTGGGAGACTAGTCAGTATTGAGGCAAAGATGAACAGAGCAAAGTACAGAAAGATTCTTGATGAAAACCAGATCCAGAGCGCTCAGGACCTCAGACTGGGGTGAAAGTTCACCTTCCAACAGGACAACGACCCCAAGCACACAGCCAAGACAACGCAGGAGTGGCTTTGGGGCAAGTCTCTGAATGTCCTTGAGTGGCCCAGCCAGAGCCAGTACTTGAGCCTGATCGAACATCTCTGGAAAGACCTGAAAATAGCTGTGCAGCGACGCTCCCCATCCAACCTGACAGAGCTTGAGAGGATCTGCAGAGAAGAATGGGAGAAACTCCCCAAATACAGGTGTGCCAAGCTTGTAGTGTCTTACCCAAGAAGACTCGATGCTGTAATCGCTGCCAAAGGTGCTTAAACAATGTACTGAGTAAAGGGCATGAATACTTATGTAAATGTGCTATTTCTTTTTTTCATATATAAATTTGAAACATTTCTACCTGTTTTTGCTTTATCATTATGGGGTATTGTGTGTAGATAGATGAGGGGGGAAAAATGATTTAATCAATTTTAGAATAAGGCTATAACATAACAAAATGTGGAAAAAGTCAAGGTGTCTGAATACTTTCTGAAGGCACTGTATACTAATCTTCCTTGGGTTGAAAAACTGAATGTGGCAATTTTCAGAATGAATCAAAACACAGTTTTCTTTCGTGCGTAAAGGCTTTTTTATGATTCATAAATACTTTCCTAACTCTAAATAACCAACAAGATCAGATTATTAAAACTACCAATTGGTGTTGAACAAAGACGAATATGCATATACACTACATGACCAAAAGTATGTGGACACCTGCTCGTCGAACATCTCATTCCAAAATCATGAGCATTAATATGAAGTTGGTCCCCTCTTTGCTGCTATAAAAGCCTCCACTCTTCTGGGAAGGCTTTCCACTCGATGTTGGAACATTGCTGTGGGGACTTGCTTCCATTCAGCCACAAGAGCATTAGTGAGGTGGCACGGATGTTGGGCGATTAGGCCTGGCTCGCAGTCGGCGTTCCAGTTCATCCCAAAGGTGTTTGACGGGGTTGAGGTCAGGGCTCTGTGCAGACCAGTCAAGTTCTTCAACACCGATCTCAACAAACCATTCATGTATGAAAATCGTCTGTTCTTTCGACCAATCGATTGGTCTAAGTTGTTAAATGTGTATTTTTCCATATTGACACACCCTATGTGTTTTAATAAAATCAACGACATGCATTTAGCTTGTCTGATGCTTTAAGCTTACAGTTTGATGAAATAATAAAAATGCCTCAAGAGGGCGCCAGAGATCTTGATAACCAGAAGGAAAAAAACCTTATCCTGACCCAACTATTCTCCTCCAGCTCCTGCTGGCTTTCACAGATTCTGCCATTACACTCCTGAAGTTGCTGGTAAAAGGCTACATGGGGAGTCTGCAACTTTTATCATGTGAAATGTCAATTTATCTTACCATTTCTGCTGATCTGTGTGCCAGTTTTGGTTTCATATGCATATTTTCGTGAAACAGTTTCATAAAAATAATTCACGTCTTCATATCTCAAAATCATTGTCATGTGGTTAATAAAAATTATATTCATATCTAAACTTAAATGAAAGTAACTTCTATTGCCATTGCCAACTATGTAAAAATAACATACATAAAGTCAACAAATAAAAACATTGCAACCTGCAGGTAGAAAATATCCTGATTAAAAATAAATATCCCATAAATCACAATGGCAACAAATGGCCTGTCTGCAAAGAACTTGAAATTATTGTGTAATCTATTAATTTGTGTCCAGCCTGAAGCTTGTGCTAGTGAATTTAAAACATTGTATACAGTGCCTTGCAAATGTATTCATCCCCCTTGGCGTTTTTCCTATTTTGTTGCATTACAACTTGTAATTTAAATGGATTTTTATTTGGATTTCATGTAATGGACATACACAAAATAGTCCAAATTGGTGAAGTAAAAAAAATAAATAAAGAAAAATAAAAAAATAGCGTAAAAGTGGTGCGTGCATATGTATTCACCCCCTTTGCTATGAAGCCCCTAAATAAGATCTGGTGCAACCAATTACCTGCAGAAGTCACATAATTAGTTAAATAAAGTCCTCCTGTGTGCAATCTAAGTGTCACATGATCTGTCACATATATATATATACACACCTGTTCTGAAAACCCCCAGAATCTGCAGCACCACTAAGCAAGGGGCACCACCAAGCAAGCAGCACCATGAAGACCAAGGAGCTCTCCAAACAGGTCAGGGACAAAGTTGTGAAGAAGTACAGATCAGGGTTGGGTTATAAAAAAATATCAGAAACTTTGAACACCCCACGGAGCACCATTAAATCCATTATTAAAAAATGGAAAGAATATGGCACCACAACAAACCTGCCAAAAGAGGGTCGCTCACCAAAACTCCCGGACCAGGCAAGGAGGGCATTAATCAGAGAGGCAACAAAGAGAACAAAGATAACCCTGAAGGAGCTGCAAAGCTCCACAGCGGAGATTGGAGTATCTGTCCATAGGACCACTTTAAGTACACTCCACAGAGCTGGGCTTTACGGAAGAGTGGCCAGAAAAAAAGCACACTCAAGTTTTCAGTTCTTTTGTGTTATTTCTTGTTAATTTTACAGTAAAAAATATTTAGCATCTTCAAAGTGGTAGGCATGTTGTGTAAATCAAATGATACAAACCCCCAAAAATCCATTTTAATTCCAGGTTGTAAGGCAACAATATAGGAAAAATGCCAAGGGGGGTCAATACTTTCGCAAGCCACTGTAAAATATTCTGGGCCCTCAGAGTTTCCTGGCACCCGGTGTGCTCGGGACAGACACAGCTCAGGTTATGGATGTGTCACTGCAACCTTAAAGGTCCTCAATGATGTCACCATTTCCCTTGATTCTAAGCAATGTTGTGCTGCTATTTTTATTGACTTGGCCAAAGCTTTTGATACGGTAGACCATTCCATTCTTGTGGGCCAGCTAAGGAGTATTGGTGTCTCTGAGGGGTCTTTGGCCTGGTTTGCTAACTACCTCTTTCAAAGAGTGCATGGAAAAAGTCAGAAAATCTGCTGTCTCAGCCACTGCTTGTCACCAAGGGAGTACCCCAAGGCTCAATCCTAGGCCCTAGTCTCTTCTCAATTTACATCAACAACATACCTCATAGCTCAGGAAGCTCTCTCAGCCATTTAAATGCTGATGATACGATCTTATACTTAGCTGGCCCCTCCCCAGATTTTGTGTTAAATGCTCTACAACAAAGCTTTCTTAGTGTCCAGCAAGCTTTCACTACCCTTAACTTTGTTGTGAACACCTCCAAAACAAAGGTCATGGGGTTTGGTAAGAAGAATGCCCCTAACCTCACAGATGTGATTACTACCTCTGAGGGTTTAGAGCTTGAGGTAGTCACCTCATACAAGTACTTAGGAGCATGGCTAGACGGTACACTGTCCTTCTCTCAGCACATATCAAAGTTGCAGGCTAAGGTTAAATCTAGACTAGGTTTCCTCTATCATAATTGCTCCTCTTTCACCCCAGCTGCCAAACTAACCCTGATTCAGATGACCATCCTACCTATACTAGATTACAGAGACATATTTTATAGATCGGCAGGTAAGGGTGCTCTCGAGCAGCTAGATGTCCTTTACCATTCGGCCATGAGATTTGCCACCAATGCTCCTTATAGGACACATCACTGCACTCTATACTCGTCTGTAAACTGGTCATCTCTGTATACCCGTTGCAAGACCCACTGGTTGATGCTTATTTATTAAACCCTCTTAGGCCTCACTCCCCCCTCTCTGAGATATCTACTGCTGCCCTCATCCTCCACATACAACACCCGTTCTGCCAGTCACATTCTGTTAAAGGTCCCCAAAGCACACACATCCCTGGGTCGCTCCTCTTTTCAGTTCGCTGCAGATAGCAACTGGAACGAGCTGCAACAAACACTCAAACTGGACAGTTTTATCTCAATATCTTCATTCAAAGACTCAATCATGGACACTCTTACTGACAGTTGTGGCTGCTTTGCGTGATGTATTATTGTCTCTACCTTCTTGCCCTTTGTGCTGTTGTTTGTGCCCAATCATGTTTGTACCATGTTTCGTGCTGCTACCATGTTGTGTTGCTACCATGCTGTGTTGTCATGTGTTGCTGCCTTGCTATGTTGTTGTCTTAGGTCTCTTTTTATGTAGTGTTGAGTTGTCTCTCTTGTCGTGATGTGTGTTTTGTCCTATAGTTATAATCACAGCCCCCATCCCCACAGGAGGCCTTTTGCCTTTTGGTAGGTCGTCATTGTAAATAAGAATTTGTTATTACTTCATATGGGTAACTGGGATGGTAGCGTCCCACCTGGCCAACATCCAGTGAAATTGCAGAGCGCGATATTCAAAAATATTAAATTGAAATATTTAACATTCTTGAAAATATGTGTGTTATCTCACTGGGCTAGGTGGGACGTGACCGTCCCACACTATTCAACAGCCAGTGAAATAGCATGGCGTGAAATACAAAACAGCAAAAACATCATAATTTCAATTTCTCAAACATACGACTATTTTACACCATTTTAAAGATACACTTCTCCTTAATGTAACCACATTTTCCGATTTCAAAAAGCCTTTACAGTGAAAGCAAAACATTAGATTATGTTAGGAGAGTACATAGACAAAAATAACCACACAGCCATTTTCCAAGCAAGGAGATGTGTCAATAAAACCCAAAACACAGCTAAATGAAGCACTAACCTTTGACGATCTTCATCAGATGACACTCCTAGGACATCATGTTACACAATACATGTATGTTTTGTTCGATAAAGTTCATATTTATATCCAAAAACAGCATTTTACATTGGCGCGTGATGTTCAGAAAATGTATTCCCACCAAAAACTTTGGGTAAATGAGCACATCAATTTACAAAAATACTCATCATAAACGTTGACAAAATACATAACAATTATTTTAAGAATTATAGATACAGTATTCCTTGATGCAACCGCTGTGTCAGATTTTAAAATAGCTTTTCGGCGAAAGCACATTTTTCAATATACTGAGTACATAGCTCGCCATCAAAGCAAGCTATACAGACACCCTCCAAGTTCTGGGGTCACCTAAACTCAGAATTAGTATTATACATATTCTCTTACCTTTGCTGATCTTTGTCAGAATGCACTCCCAGGACTGCTACTTCCACAAGAAATGTTGTTTTTGTTTGAAATAATCCATATTTACGTCCAAATAACTCCGTTTTGTTCGTGCGTTCAGGTCACTATCCAAAGGCATAATGCGCGAGCATAAATCAAGACACGAAAAGTCAAAATGTTCCATTACCGTTCGTAGAAGCATGTCAAACGTTGTTTACAATCAATCTTTATGGTATTTTTTACGTAAAAATGCGATAATATTCCAACCGGACAATAGCGTATTCATTCCAGAAGAAAAAGAAGGAGGGGCGCGCTATCAGGCTCGTGCATCACCAAGTCCTTGGTCCTCAGGCAGTCCACTCATTGACTGAGCTCCTATTCTCTGCCCGGTTACAGGAGAATGATGAAAAAACTTTCTGAAGGCTTTTGACAGCCAATGGAAGCCTTAGGAAGTGCAACGTGACACCACAGCCACTGTAGTTTCGATAGGGATTCAAAAGAAGATCTACAATTCTCAGATCTCCCACTTCCTGGTTGGATTTTTCGCAGATTTTTGCCTGCCATATGAGTTCTGTTATACTCACAGACATCATTCAAACCGTTTTAGAAACTTCAGAGTGTTTTCTATCCAAATCTACTAATAATTAGCATATTCTAGTTTCTGGGCCAGAGTAGTAACCAGTTTAATTTGGGTACATTTTTCATCCGGCCGTGAAAATACTGCCCCCTACACCTTGACAGGTTATACATCAAAATAAATCGTTTTGTTTGATAAAGTCCCTCTTTTTATCCAAAAACCTCAATTTTGTTGGCATGTTTTGTTAAGTTAACAAGATAGAACAGCCAAAGGGGGCGGTGTTGCAATCTATTGTAGAGATAGCCTGCAGAGTTCTGTCCTACTAACCAGGTCTGTACCCAAACAATTTGAACTTCTACTTTTAAAAATCCATCTCTCTAAAAACAAGTCTCCTACCGTTGCCGCCTGCTATAGACCACCCTCGGCCCCCAGCTGTGCTCTGGACACCATATGTGAACTGATTGCCCCCCATCTATCTTCAGAGCTCGTGCTACTAGGTGACCTAAACTGGGACATGCTTAACACCCCAGCCATCATAAATTCAAGCTTGATGCCCTCAATTTCACACAAATTATTAATGAACCCACCAGGTACCACCCCAAAGCTGTAAACACTGGCACCCTCATAGATATCATCCTAACCAACTTGCCCTCTAAATACACCTCTGCTGGTTTCAACCAAGATCTCAGCGATCACTGCCTCATTGCTTGCATCCGTAATGGGTCAGCGGTCAAACGACCTCCACTCATCACTGTCAAACGCTCCCTGAAACATTTCAGCGAGCAAGCCTTTCTAATCGATCTGGCCCTGGTATCCTGGAAGGATATTGACCTCATCCCGTCAGTAGAGAATGCCTGGTTATTTTTTTTAAATGCCTTCCTCACCATCTTAAATAAGCATGCCCCATTCAAAAAATGTAGAACCAGGAACAGATATAGCCCTTGGTTCTCTCCAGACCTGACTGCCCTTAACCAACACAAAAACATCCTGTGTCGTTCTGCATTAGCATCGAACAGCCCCCGTGATATGCAACTTTTCAGGGAAGTTAGAAACCAATATACACAGGCAGTTAGAAAAGCCAAGGCTAGCTTTTTCAAGCAGAAATTTGCTTCCTGCAACACAAATTCAAAAAAGTTCTGGGACATTGTAAAGTCCATGGAGAATAAGAACACCTCCTACCAACTGCCACTGCACTGAGGATAGGAAACTCTGTCACCACCCATATACCCACTATAATTGAGAATTTCAATAAGCATTTTTCTACGGCTGGCCATGCTTTCCGCCTGGCTACCCCTACTGCAGTCAACAGCACTGCACCCCCCACAGCTACTCGCCCAAGCCTTCCCCATTTCTCCTTCTCCCAAATCCATTCAGCTGATGTTCTGAAAGAGCTACAAAATCTGGACCCCTACAAATCATCCGGGCTAGACAATCTGGACCCTTTCTTTCTTAAATTATCTGCCGAAATTATTGCAACCCCTATTACTAGCCTGTTCAACCTCTCTTTCGTGTCGTCTGAGATTCCCTTAGACTGGAAAGCAGCTGCTGTCATCCCCCTCTTCAAAGGAGGGGACACTCTTGACCCAAATTGCTACAGACCTATATCCATCCTACCCTGCCTTTCTAACGTCTTCGAAAGCCAAGTCAACAAACAGATTACCGACCATTTCGAATCCCAATCTGGTTTCAGAGCTAGTCATGGGTGCACCTCAGCCACGCTCAAGGCCCTAAACGATATCGTAACCGCTATCGATAAGAAACAATACTGTGCTACCGTATTCATTGACCTGGCCAAAGCTTTCGACTCTGTCAATCACCACATCCTCATCGGCAGACTCAATAGCCTTGGTTTCTCAAATGATTGCATCGCCTGGTTCACCAACTACTTCTCTGATAGAGTTCAGTGTGTCAAATCCGAGGGCCTGTTGTCCGGACCTCTGGCAGTCTCTATGGGGGTGCCACAGGGTTCAATACTCGGGCTGACTCTTTTCTCTGTATACATCAATGATGTTGCTCTCGCTGCTGGGGATTCTCTGATCCACCTCTACGCAGACGACACCATTCTGTATACTTCTGGCCCTTCTTTGGACACTGTGTTATCAACCCTCCAGATGAGCTTCAATGCCATACAACTCTCCTTCCGTGGCCTCCAACTGCTCCTAAATACAAGTAAAACTAAATGCATGCTCTTCAACTGATCCCTGCCTGCACCTGCCCGCCTGTCCAGCATCACTACTCTGGACGGTTCTGACTTAGAATATGTGGACAACTACAAATACCTAGGTGTCTGGTTAGACTGTAAACTTTCCTTCCAGACTCACATCAAACATCTCCAATCCAAAGTTAAATCTAGAATTGGCTTCCTATTTCGCAACAAAGCATCCTTCACTCATGCTGCTAAACATACCCTCGTAAAACTGACCATCCTACCGATCTTCGACTTCGGCGATGTCAATTACAAAATAGCCTCCAATACCCTACTCAACAAACTGGATGCAGTCTATCACAGTGCCATCCGTTTTGTCACCAAAGCCCCATATACTACCCACCACTGCGACCTGTACGCTCTCGTTGGCTGGCCTTCACTTATAATCATCGCCAAACACACTGGCTCCAGGTCATCTACAAGACCCTGCTAGGTAAAGTCCCCCCTTATCTCCGCTCACTGGTCACCATAACAGCACCCACCTGTAGCACGCGCTCCAGCAGGTATATCTCTCTGGTCACCCCCAAAGCCAATTCCTCCTTTGGCCGTCTCTCCTTCCAGTTCTCTGCTGCCAATGACTGGAACGAACTACAAAAATCTCTGAAACAGGGAACACTTATCTCCCTCACTAGCTTTAAGCACCAGCTGTCAGAGCAGCACACAGATCACTGCACCTGTACATAGCCCATCTATAATTTAGCCCAAACAACTACCACTTCCCCTACTGTATTTATTTATTTATTTATTTTGCTCCTTTGCACCCCATTATTTATATTTCTACTTTGTCCTTTCTTCTACTACAAATCTACCATTCCAGTGTTTTACTTGCTATATTGTATTTACTTTGCCACCATGGCCTTTTTTGCCTTTACCTCCCTTATCTCACCTCATTTGCTCACATTGTATATCGACTTATTTTTCTACTGTATTATTGACTGTTTGTTTTACTCCATGTGTAACTCTGTGTTGTTGTATGTTGTCGAACTGCTTTGCTTTATCTTGGCCAGGTCGCAATTGTAAATGAGAACTTGTTCTCAACTTGCCTACCTGGTTAAATAAAGGTGAAATAAAATAAAAATAAATAAATAAAAAGTAATCCAATGGCACAAGAGGCAGACAAAAATTCCAAATAGTATCCGTAAAGTTCGTGGAAACATGTCAAACAATGTTTATAATCAATCTTCTGGTTGTTTTTAGCCTAAATAATCAATAATATTTCAACCGGACAAAAGCTTTGTCAATATAAAAGGAAAACAAGAAAGACGTGGTCTCGGTCGCGCGCAGTAACCAGCTCTGAGGACATCCCAGGGTCCACTCACTCAATGTTGTCATTCTCCCTCATTTTTCAGAATAAAAGCCTGAAACAATGTCTAAAGACTGTTCACAACTAGTGGAAGCCATAGGGAATGGAATCTGGGTCCTATCCCTTTAAATGGTGGATAGGCTTTCATTGGAAAAACAGCCATTTCAAAGTAATGGCACATCCTGGATGGATTTTCCTCAGGTTTTCGCCTGCCATTTCAGTTCTGTTATACTCACAGACATTATTTTAACAGTTTTAGAAACTTTGGAGTGTGTTCTATCCTAATCTACTAATTATATGCATATCCTAGCTTCTGGGCCTGAGTAGCAGGCAATTTACTTTGGGCACCCTTTTCATCCGGAGGTGAAAATAGTGCCTCCTACCCTAGTGAGGTTAACTGACTTGCCTAGTTAACAAGACATTTGTGGAGTGGTTGAAAAATAAGTTTTAATGACTCCAACCTAAGTGTATGTAAACTTCAGACTTCTGTAGCTATAAATACTGTAAATACACCATATATACAAAAGTATGTGGACACCCCTTCAAATAAGTGGATTTGGCTATTTCAGCCACACCCATTGCTGACAGGTTTATAAAATCTAGCACACAGCCATGTGTCGTGTCTTTGGGGTACCATTAAACTGAAGACATGTTTATCAATTAACTCCCTGTAATTATTATCACGCGATTAAACTGATTAATCGTTTAATTGTAATTAACTAGGAGATCGGGGCACCAAGGAAAATATTCAGATTACAAAGTTATAATTTTCCTAATATAACTTTCCTATATTATAACATTATATATTATATTCTATTATAGTATAGGCCGATTATCTTCTGGTTTAAATGGTGTATTTTACCTCGCGTCCAGTCTCATTCCAAACGTTGTAAATTGTTGTATCTGCACGAACCCAGTCTTTACTAAGAGTCATCCATTCATCAATTGTCTTAAAATAATTTATTTACTAAACTAAGTAATTCACATAAAGTATACAAACAGTAATTATCGTCACAAAGAATTGGTAGAGTAATGTGCCCTAGTGGTCTAAAACAGGCATGGCTGGTGTCTTGTAGAACAATGGGTCATAAAATGTTCAGCTGAGGAGGTACACAGAGTTCATTAATATTAACAATTGACAATTGAACGCTCACTCATTCGGGAACAATTGCAATCAATATATATTTACGCTCAGTGTGTCGTCGGGATCCTTGTTGAAGCGTCGTTCGGTTGGAGAGTTCTCTCTCTCTCTCTCTCTCTCTCTCTCTCTCTCTATCTCGGTTAGAATGGATCTTTCAAAGTGACATTCATTAATGTCGTCATAGAATGGATGTTTCGTTGGTCTTCGCGTTCAATGATATAAGTTACTTAGCTGCAGACTAATAATTAATATCAAAGACTTGTTCTTATTCTGTCGGTATCAATAGTCTAAAAGTTAACCACGTGGTATAGTTCACTTTCAGTAGAGTACTTGGATGGTCAAACCTATTGGCCAACTCGCAATGGAGTGGAGGCCGGGTCTGTTAGACTAGTAAGTCGGGGGGGGGGTTTATAGTGAACATAGAACATGACGCCTGGTCCTGTCTGTGTCCCTGGGGGCGTGCCGATGACTGAGTTAAGCTTGGTACAGGAATACAATTCTATCACATTAACATCAGTACATAGCATCTCAATGTATTACAAAAGCTTTATCCTTATTAATACATTCTATACAACCATGTGGATGCAACTCTCATCACTGAGGCTATTATATAAACAGTTTTATGGTAATATGGCTATATTGTCTCTTCTGAGTATCACAAAATTGTACCAAGCGGACCAGTTCGTAGCTGGATTCTTCACCAATCTTCCATACCTTCTCCAGAACACAAAGGTCGCTTGGCTCCCCAATTCTGTGAGTTGGAAGAATTTCCTGTGTCTCTCTATGGGCCATGTGGCAAGAGATTCTCCTCTTAGAGTTTTTACAACCCTTTCACACAGGGCCTGGGTGGGGGAAGGTAGGTTGGGGGATGGTGCAAGGGGGGAGGGGGTCAACTGTCCTCCCTGTACTCAAAGAGGCCAACGTCATGACATACCCCCCCTGGTGGTTTGGATCTTGTTTATCCTGCAAGTTACAAATCAACATAAAATCATGACCACGTGATGTCCCATTGGTAGATCATCGTTGCAGTCCCCTCTGGTGGTTGAATTGTTATAGGCTCTCTGGAAGCGGAGCAGTCCACCACAAGGATGGGCAGTTGATGTCCGGTTGGTGATCGCCGTTGCGGTCTCCTCTAGTGGTGTACCTTGGTAGGTTCCCTGGAAGCTGCAAAGTACCCCAGGAAGGGCCAGGGTATGTCCTGGTTGGTGATCGCCGTTGTGGTCCCCCCCTCTGGTGGTTTACCTTGGTAGGCTCTCTGACAGCGGGCATGCCGCCACAAGGATTGGCTGTGGGAGTCCGGATTTGGGGTCGCCGTTCTGGACCCGTCGTCCAGACTGGAAGATCTGGGCAGTAACTTAGGCAGATGTTAACAACGCACACACACTCATGAAATATATATAATTACATTAATTCCCCAATGAGCGGTGTTGTGGCACTAAGTGATGGTTGTATGGGGACTTTGTTTATGGCTCTATCACTTCCTAAGTGTCAAAGGAACTGAACCGAAAAGGAATGAAAGCATAAACAAAACAAAAGATATACAAAATATAGTTCTCACACAAAAAAATCATCTAATTGGACTGTATTCTATATACGTCCAATGTTCTGGCAAAATGATTATCATGGCATTGTCTCTAATGCCATATCTAGGGTTTTTCCTACTTGGTGTGTTGCTTAGGCGCTATCCTAAGTTGATAACTATATGATAAGTCTACAGCTGTAATGCACTAGTTTTGGGCAGTCTACAGGGATGACCTATGGACTTCTGGGAAGAAAACTGGTGCTGTAGAGAGTCAAAGGCCTAGAAGTAAATGTTCAACTTTACTAAGGCTGGTATATTGCTTGGGCCCTTAAGTGGTCCTAGCATAAATCCTAATTGGATGTTCCGTTGTGCATGTGCGCTTATGCTTACACAAGCACGCATGTCAAGGGAAGAAAACCAAGTATCCGGGCAGATTACAACTTGTTCAGAATGAGTCTGACGTAGTCAGGTAATTTTCAGGTCAATGCCTGGAGGTCAGTCAGAATTGGTGTCAAGGGAGTCTGTAGTAGTTTTTCTACAAGTCACTGTGTCTTCCGCTACTGTAGTGGCGATAGGTATGTAGTCTATTTCATAGCTATGTTATCCACGGAGGAGCTAACCTCACGACGGAAGTACTCTTTAAGTATTGGACCCGTCATACGTGGTGTGATCATGGTTCATGACTTCTAATAATTTTACTCCTGAATGGAGGGTCCTATTTATTAGTGACATGTGTGTTAACCATTGGAAGAGTGCACTGGAGATTCCCCTCCACGTGTTGCACTCTGAGTGACTCCTATGTCGCTGTTGTCAATGGTAATTTGATTGGTTAAGTCTCTAACCTTCTTACTGATTGTAGCTGGACTGACTGTTGCTAGTATTGGTACTGGTACTCAAGGGGACCAGTTATCCTACTGATTTATTCTGAAATATTATCTACTGGAACATGATTGGAGCATATTACTAGTTGTATTGTAGTTGAACCTACACATGGCAAAGAATGGTTTATTGATGCCATTTGTTTTGGAGGTGGACAAGTCCACTGGACTTCCTTTACGACCAGTGTGGTACACCTCAGCACTATCTTAGATGTCTTCTAAGATAATCCCCATCTAGGGGCCTGTCTGCTCCTCACTGTTCTCATAGGGGAGTTTACAACTAGATTTGATTTATGCTCTGGCGGCCTCGTACGGTGTTGTCCGTAGTCTTGACCCCCCCACCGGCCTCGATGAGGCTCATCATGGGTCTGGGCTACTATTCCCCCCCTTTGTGCCTCGGGACCCCCCCACCAGCGGGTGGTGTTGGTGTCCGAGGCGCAAACGAAAAGGTCGGACCCTATGTACGAGTTGTCAGCGGCCGCGTTGTTATGAGAATGGCCGTAACCTTTCAACCAAATCTCCTGGTGTTTGTGCTTCAAAACGCTCAGTGGCTGTCGAGGCATGTCAGTCACCACCGCGTCCGCGTGTGGCAACCTCTTCATTACCTGCGAACTGAGACGAGGATATCGGTCTGTGATATCGCAAAGTGTTTCACCAGTGGGAGTCATCGGGTCAGTTGCTGGACTGACGCCATTAGTGTCATTGTAAGGGGTGACAGTCCCCAACACAGCGGAAGGTGTATCATTGGAAGCAGAGTATACTCTGCGCATCGATGTTTTTCTTGCTGAGACGGCCGCAGTGCTTGCGGAAGTGTCCAAAGGGCAAGAGAAGTTCATCTCAGCTATCGTATTGCACGACTGCAAGGAGGAGGGAAGTTGCTTATTCACAGAGACAGCTGGCTCGAAATCATGAAAAGAATGGTCGGCTGATGGAATGTGTCGAGATATCGTACTATCTCCGTGGATCGGATTCTGTACCAAGAGGTTTCTAAAGGTCTTTTTCCCAAGGGGTGCTTTCGACAGATACCCCTCGTGAAGGACTGCGTTGCAGCTAGCGTTAGGGGGAGACAGTGTGGTCAGTGGAGAAGGCACTGTGGCCTGTGACCATACCTGGTTGGTTTTCCAATCCATCAATGGGAGTAACCGATCCATCAAGTCTACTCCAAGTAGCAGGGGTACAGTTTCGAGGCTGGTAACATATACAGGGTGAATGAGCGATACGTCCTGGCAGTGTAGTTTCAGCATGACTCTCAATGTGAGAGGCGAGGTAGTCTGAGTGACCCCTCGAAGTTTAGTGTCGCATCGTTCCACTTTTACCAACGTTTAGTTGGCTTCAAAGCCCTTTTGAGATCATCAAACAATGTTTGAGAGATGAGTGATATTGTCGCACCCGAATCAATTAGAGCATGACAAGCTAAGCAGTCCTCCAGGACTGTTTCCAGGTATGGCCGTTTAGATTCGTGGTTAGTGGACATATTCCCCACAAAGTGGAGTGGTCGTTCGCAACGACGTGATGTGCCATGTCTGTTCAAGATGGAAGCAGATTGACTTTTCAGATTTTGAGTGGGCTTGGCTTTAACGAAGCGTTTGACCTTTTTCTTCGCAACTTTTGTATCAGAGTCTATAGACAGAGCCCGGGGGCTTGTTTCTTGATCAAGCGGGCCCTGGATAGGGTCTTGAATGAGAGCGGGAGAAATTTGAACTTTAACGTCCTTGCTATGGGTGTTAATTCCTGCGGACCTGGTGTCCGGTAATTCCCCGTCTAGTCCTTGTGACTTATCTTTTACCCTTTTCTGAAATTGTTTTCGCTTAAGTTCTTCCCGTAGTGGGACTTCTGGAGAACATTGGTTTACGTTTTGATCGTCCTTCAACCCTTTGTTACCCTTGTGCTCTGACACTTTTTGTGGGTTGGGTGCAGGAACGTAGCGAACGGGTCGATTGTAGCGGTAGTCATGTTGATGGCTACGTACTTTACAGTTATTTCGACCGCGGAGGTTATTGGAATCATGGTTTCGTGGTAGAAACTGTTGTTGTGCGTCAGCTCTCGACGCTCCAATACCTGATAATGTACCCTCTAACTGGAGTGAGTGCTCCTGGTCAAACTTCAAAACCGAGTGGTCAGGGCTCTTAGCGTTGTGAGCTTTTGATGCCTCAAAAGCTGTGCTTGCAAGCTCTCTGAGTTGTAAGATAGGCAAGCCAACGTGGGCGGCAGGGCCCAAGTAGGTAATGAAGGTGGGATACATGTTCGACAGAAACATTTGTTTGAATGGTAACAGCTCTTCCATTCCTGTTTCTGTGAGTAGGCCAAAGTAAGCTGAACGAAGCCTATGATAGTAAGCTTGTGGGTGTTCGTTCCGAGCTTGTTTGACGGTGTCAGCCAGTGAGCTATCGTGTTTGCGAGTCGCAGAACCACTGAATTCTAATATCAAAGCTGTGGCAAGTTTAGCGTAGTCATTTAGCACATGTTGCTGTTGTAGGCGAATGAACCTCGTCACGTGTCTATTCGACGTTCGCTTCAACAGGTAAACCCTGTCAGAACCCGTAGCGTTCAGGTAGCCATCCAACGCATCCTCTATGTCAGCTAGGAACGTCTCAGTATCGTTTGGCTGACCTGGAACGGGGTCAAAGGTGGGGAAACTCTTGACGAGTTTGTCAAGGTATTCCGCGCCAAGCGGGCGGAGAGGGTTGGCTTCATCCTGTGGAGAAATTGGGGCCGAAAGGCCAAGAGAAGAAGCCAAGCCTTGTTGTTGTTGACCAAGAGTCGCCATATTACTCAGTGCCGAAGGGCCAAGAGGAGAAGACTGAGGGACACATGAGGGAGGCAAGGTCTGAAACCTATTGTCTTCACTCCTGTGAGTACAGGGCTCTGGTTGCTTGGATGGGTAGTCGCGCTGTAGAGCGTGACCATTCTGGATTTCCTCCAGATAGTACCTAAGGGTGGAATTCTGCTGCATTGCAGAGTCCACTTGAGCGCTTAGAGTACTGATTTTGGACACGTGAGTGTCACACCTGCTCCTTTCGGTCTCAAACTTATCTGTCATGGTTTTCAGATAGAGGTCTTGAGTACGGAGCGAGTGATTCAGTGATGAGATTTCCTCTGCTTGCTTAGAAATCAATATTTCCATCTTCATCACCTGAATTCTCTCATCATTCATTTGGTCAGCGACTTCAATAAGTTCTGCTGATTTATCATCCAACTTTGTCACTGAGTTCATTAACTGATCGTCTTTGGTCTGCAGCGCTTTGAGGAGAACCGTGTTATTTTGAGTAACATTCAACAAAACAGCATGCATGTTGTCAAGTTGAGCGCTCCTGTTTGTAGATAACTCTTCAGATTTATCTAGTTTGGCGTGGACATCATCGTATTTAGTTTTGGCTAAATCGAGTTGTTCCTGTTGCACATGATTTTGTTCCTGTAGAAAACTATTTTGTTGAAGAGCTTGTGCTTGTTCATCGTCATATGTTTTTGCAATTACATTTAATTGTTCAGTTTTCGAACGCATTGCCATAGCTAGCAGAATTTTTCCCTTGTCTGCATTGGTCATTGGTTTCCCGGTTCTCTCTACCTGTCCCTTTATGTCTACCGTTACCTGCTCATGCTTCAGCTGTGCACTGCGGTATTGGACAGATGGCAATCTCAGATGGCAAGACATCAGAGCTAGACTGGAGAGAACCTTTACAAGGCCTGCGCCCGATGGTTGATTTTGGAAAACATTGTTGTCTGCTTTTCCACTAATGGCATAATTAGGGTTGTTATCGCTGCTGAGGTCAGAGATCAATCCATTTACGGGTGGAGGTTCACTAATTAGCGGGCGAGTGGGGACCACCCCCTCTGATAGCTTGCACATTATTAGAACATTTGAAAGGATAAAATGTTTTTCCTAATTTTCCAAAATTTGGTTTTGGAATGTGGGGAGCTGCAAAGACGATTTCAATCTATTTATAGACGTTAATGAACCATCAGTACTGTACAGTACTGTGGAAGTTGGACGTGAATGAATTTGCCAAAGCAAATTGAATTAATCAATGCCAATGATTAGTCCTACCTGGGTAGGCTATCTGGGTATTAAACTTGAATTACCTGAGAGGTTGCTTCATCCAGGTTAATATGCAAAGTTTAAGTTGTCTCATTTAATTGGAAGAACCTAGAAAGGTATGTTCGACAATTGAACTAAATAAATTGAATGAGGCAATGATACCCAAGCAATTCAGATTGCGGGGTTATCATAACAGTAATGTCGTTTAAATGTTTAGGGTACATTCACCACTATACTTTCCCTTAAGGCCGAAGCCACATGGGCTTCACTCCAGTCAGTAATGGGTTTTATTGAATGTGCTTTGCTAAAGCAGATTTTACTGATTAATCTATTTATGATATATCAAACCTGTATAGGCTATCTGGGAATTAACTTTCAATTAACCTGTTAGGGCTAGGGGGCAGTATTGACACGGCTGGATAAAAAACATACCCGATTTAATCTGGTTACCACTCCTACCCAGTAACTAGAATATGCATATACTTATTACATATGGATAGAAAACA
Organism: Salmo salar; assembly: GCF_965601325.2. Lineage (NCBI taxonomy): Eukaryota > Metazoa > Chordata > Actinopteri > Salmoniformes > Salmonidae > Salmo > Salmo salar. The sequence continues at coordinate 72,006,315 of NC_138303.1, forward strand.
CCCTAAATTTTCTAAAACTGTTTGAATGGTGTCTGTGAGTATAACAGAACTCAAATGGCAGGTCAAAACCTGAGAGATTCCTTTACAGGAAGTGGCCTGTCTGACCATTTCTTGAACTTCTTTTCCATCTCTATCATTTACTAAGGATCTCTGCTCTAACGTGACACTTCCCACGTCGTCCATAGGAGCTCAGAGCCCGGGAAAAAACAGAATGTCGTCATTCCAGCCCCAGGCTGAAACACATTATCGCCTTTCTCAAGTGGCCGATCAAGGGACACTGGGCTTAGGCGCGTGACCCGACCGCCCCCGCCTTTGGGATTTTTTCCTCTGTTTGCCGAAAAGGAGATTCCCTGTCGGAATATTATCGCTTTTCTACAAGAAAAATGTCGTAAAAATTGATTTTAAACAGCGGTTGACATGCTTCGAAGTACGGTAATGGAATATTTACAATTTTATTGTCACGAATTGCGCCATGCGCGCGACACTTCTTTACTATTTCGGATAGTGTCTGGAACGCACGAACAAAACGCCGCTATTCGGATATAACGATGGATTATTTTGGACCAAACCAACATTTGTTATTGAAGTAGCAGTCCTGGGTGTGCATTCTGACGAAGACAACAAAAGGTAATCAAACTTTTATAATAGTAAATATGATTATGGTGAGTGCTAAACTTGCCGGGTGTCTAAATAGCGAGCCCGTGATGCCTGGGCTATGTACTTAGAATATTGCAAAATGTGCTTTCACCAAAAAGCTATTTTAAAATCGGACATATCGAGTGCATAGAGGAGGTCTGTATCTATAATTCTTAAAATAATTGTTATGCTTTTTGTGAAAGTTTATCGTGAGTAATTTAGTAAAATGTTAGCGAATTCCCCGGAAGTTTGCGGGGGGTATGCTAGTTCTGAACGTCACATGCTAATGTAAAAAGCTGGTTTTTGATATAAATATGAACTTGATTGAACAAAACATGCATGTATTGTATAGCATAATGTCCTAGGGTTGTCATCTGATGAAGATCATCAAAGGTGAGTGCTGCATTTAGCTGTCTTCTGGGTTTTGGTGACATTATATGCTGGCTTGAAAAATGGGTGTCTGATTATTTCTGGCTTGGTACTCTGCTGACATAATCTAATGTTTTGCTTTCGTTGTAAAGCCTTTTTGAAATCGGACAGTGTGGTTAGATTAACGAGAGTCTTGTCTTTAAATAGCTGTAAAATAGTCATATGTTTGAGAAATTGAAGTAATAGGATTTTTAACGTTTTGAAAATCGCGCCACAGGCTGCCAGTGGCTGTTACGTAGGTGGGACGCAAGCGTCCCACCTAGCCCATAGAGGTTAACCTGAGAGCATTGCTTCATCTAAGTTAAGTTTGGAAAAAGTTAATCATGTCTCATTGTAGACGTCCAATCAATTTTGGATATTATTTAAAAGATCCACTTGAAAAGGTAAATCTGGCAATTTCACTTGTTAGTTAAATTGAATGAGACGTCATATCCAGTCAATTGCGATTGTCTGGATATCTTACCGTGCTCCACGTTTGGATTTCCCCTAGAGATGTACTGGCAATTCTTCACCACCAGGTGAAGTACAAAGGTCGGGACTTCCGTCGCGCCAGGCGGAGAGATTAAAACGTGGCACAGGGAGAGGAAATGTTCCCTCTCTGTTAGCTTGCCCGTAATGCTAAGCTATTGCTACTTGGTTCAGGAGTATCCTTCCAAGCACCAAAATAGGGTCCTTTCACTATGGAAAGGGTGGGTTTTCTAGTGACGTCTCAACTTAACCCCATTCAGCATATTCTGCTAGCGTTTATGCTGACCGGAGCGACACGGTACTTAAATACAGATACGCATACGGTCTGCCCACACTGTCTTAGTGCGGTAGGCAAATTATTCGGCTCGGTTACCGGACAGTTAACTTCTAATTTCTAACCTTACTCTAGAAGTTAATATTGACCGACAGAAATGGTACCGTTTGGCCTAACGGACTAAATCTGGAATTTATCCCTCACTGCTATCAACATAAGACCGGAGCCACTCTAAATAGCTTCTCCCAATGGAAAATACACAATCACTTTGTTTAGATAGCAGGCTGTTTGTACAATTCTGTTTGCACAATTGATATATAGAATTTCACAGCAAAGTCCAATTCTATCTTAGATTCCTCGCACGGGGGCTCCATATATGTTCTGTCTTTGGGGTACCATTAAACTGAAGACATGTTTATCAATTAACTCCCTGTAATTATTATCACGCGATTAAACTGATTAATCGTTTAATTGTAATTAACTAGGAGATCGGGGCACCAAGGAAAATATTCAGATTACAAAGTTATAATTTTCCTAATATAACTTTCCTATATTATAACATTATATATTATATTCTATTATAGTATAGGCCGATTATCTTCTGGTTTAAATGGTGTATTTTACCTCGCGTCTAGTCTCATTCCAAACGTCGTAAATTGTTGTATCTGCACGAACCCAGTCTTTACTAAGAGTCATCCATACATCAATTGTCTTAAAATCATTTATTTACTAAACTAAGTAATTCACATAAAGTATACAAACAGTAATTATCGTCACAAAGAATTGGTAGAGTAATGTGCCCTAGTGGTCTAAAACAGGCATGGCTGGTGTCTTGTAGAACAATGGGTCATAAAATGTTCAGCTGAGGAGGTACACAGAGTTCATTAATATTAACAATTGACAATTGAACGCTCACTCATTCGGGAACAATTGCAATCAATATATATTTACGCTCAGTGTGTCGTCGGGATCCTTGTTGAAGCGTCGTTCGGTTGGAGAGTTCTCTCTCTCTCTCTCTCTCGGTTAGAATGGATCTTTCAAAGCGACATTCATTAATGTCGTCATAGAATGGATGTTTCGTTGGTCTTCGCGTTCAATGATATAAGTTACTTAGCTGCAGACTAATAATTAATATCAAAGACTTGTTCTTATTCTGTCGGTATCAATAGTCTAAAAGTTAACCACGTGGTATAGTTCACTTTCAGTAGAGTACTTGGATGGTCAAACCTATTGGCCAACTCGCAATGGCGTGGAAGCCGGGTCTGTTAGACTAGTAAGTCAGGGGGGGTTTTATAGTGAACATAGAACATGACGCCTGGTCCTGTCTGTGTCCCTGGGGGCGTGCCGATGACTGTACAGGAATACAATTCTATCACATTAACATCAGTACATAGCATCTCAATGTATTACAAAAGCTTTATCCTTATTAATACATTCTATACAACCATGTGGATGCAACTCTCATCACTGAGGCTATTATATAAACAGTTTTATGGTAATATGGCTATATTGTCTCTTCTGAGTATCACAAAATTGTACCAAGCGGACCAGTTCGTAGCTGGATTCTTCACCAATCTTCCATACCTTCTCCAGAACACAAAGGTCGCTTGGCTCCCCAATTATGTGAGTTGGAAGAATTTCCTGTGTCTCTCTATGGGCCATGTGGCAAGAGATTCTCCTCTTAGAGTTTTTACAACCCTTTCACACAGGGCCTGGGTGGGGGAAGATAGGTTGGGGGATGGTGCAAGGGGGGAGGGGGTCAACTGTCCTCCCTGTACTCAAAGAGGCCAACGTCATGACACATGCTATTTCCACAGGTCATTCTACTGGCAATGTTTGTCTATCTGAAGAGCTCAGTGACTTTTCAATGTGGCACCGTCATAGGATGCTACCTTTCCATAGGATGCTACCTTTCCAAAAAGTCAGTTTGCCAAATTCTGCCCTGCTAGAGTTGTCCCGGTCAACTGTAAGTGCTGTTATTGTGAAGTGGAAACGTCAAGGAGCAACAACTGCTTAGCTGCGAAGTGGTAGGCCACACAAGCTCACAGAGTAAAAATTGTATGTCCTTAGTTGCAACATTTCCTACCAAGTTCCAAACTACCTCTGGAAGCAATGTCAGCACAATAACGGTTCGTTTCCAGCTTCTTGAAATGGGTTTCCATGGCCGAGCAGCCGCACACAAGCCTAAGATCACTATGTGCAATACCAAGCGTCGGCTGGAGTGAAACACGTTCTCAGGAGTGATGAATCACGCTTCACCATCTGGCAGTGCAATGGACAAATCTGGGTTTGGTGGATGCCAGGAGAACACTAACTGCCCGAATGCATAGTGCCAACTGTAAAGTTTAGGGGAGGAGGAATAACGGTATGGGGCTGTTTTTCATGGTTTGGGCTAGGCCCCTTAGTTCCATTTAGGGCTGACCCCAATTAGTTTTGTTTGGTTGTCAGACTGTTGGTTGACCGAGATTGTTTTAGTCGAGCAGTAACAGATATATATATATATATGTGGGTCCATCTTACTGAACTAATCCAGGCCTAGACTATAAGCCAATTTATGTTTGATCTGAAGATGTGGTCAGAGGCTCCGTATGGAGGCTGTGACGCAATTGCGGATTTTGTAACAATGAGGAGGGCTCTGTATAGCTCCACATTGACATGATTGGTTGACGGTAGGTGGGGGCAGTACATCCTGTGTAAATACAAACTCACTTCCTTGACAACAGCTCTGCACTGCTCTATGAAGCATGAATGCCCTGCCTTTTACTAAGGCCATATTTATTTTTTATTTTACAAGGCAAGTCAGTTAAGAACAAATTTATTTTCAATGACAGACTAGGAACAGTGGGTTAACTGCCTTGTTCAGGGGCAGAACGACTGATTTTTACCTTGTCAGCTCGGGGATTCAATCTTGCAACCTTTCGGTTACTAGTCCAATGCTCTAACCACTAGGCCCTAGGCCAATGCAGACTTCGCTTTGTCCCTTTGCCCAGATGCACAATACACTTCACTCTCCAGAATGCACTCTAAACTGCCAATTTGTGCAATTTGTGCACAGTCATTGTTTCATAACTTCATTGTATATCACCTACATTTAACATTAATTCCTATAATTTCTAATCTACAATGTTTGTTACTTTGGTTATGGTAATTTATTTGAATGTATTTGATATAATTATTCCAGTCTTCCCAATCTCATTGACGGAGTGGACACATTGTTTGCAAGGTGCACAACCTATGCTACACTTGAGAAACAAGTTTTGGTTTATTTAATTCTATTTACTAGTTTTGTCAATTTAGTCATTGTCTTTTGTTTGGAGCACTCCTGTCAATGTTGAGTAAGGATGCGCATGCATAGGAGTACGCCTATAGGCTACCTGGCCTGTGCGTTAAAATAGGAATATGAATGTGCCCATTTGGGGATCTGATAGTATTTCTGATTGGCTTAACGCACCAACACAAATTTTTATTTATTTATTTTTATTTCAGCTTTATTTAACCAGGTAGGCAAGTTGAGAACAAGTTCTCATTTACAATTGCGACCTGGCCAAGATAAAGCAAAGCAGTTCGACACATACAACAACACAGAGTTACACATGGAGTAAAACAAACATACAGTCAATAATACAGTAGAAAAATAAGTCGATATACAATGTGAGCAAATGAGGTGAGATAAGGGAGGTAAAGGCAAAAAAGGCCATGGTGGCAAAGTAAATACAATATAGCAAGTAAAACACTGGAATGGTAGATTTGTAGTGGAAGAAAGTGCAAAGTAGAAATAGAAATAATGGGGTGCAAAGGAGAAAAATAAATAAATACAGTAGGGGAAGGGAAATTATAGATGGGCTATGTACAGGTGCAGTGATCTGTGAGCTGCTCTGACAGCTGGTGCTTAAAGCTAGTGAGGGAGATAAGTGTTTCCAGTTTCAGAGATTTTTGTAGTTCGTTCCAGTCATTGGCAGCAGAGAACTGGAAGGAGAGACGGCCAAAGGAGGAATTGGATTGGGGGTGACCTGTGGAGCTTCTCAAAGTAAATGTTATCTTCACCTCAAACAGCAAGCAAACAAAGTCTGTTTTTACATCCATTGAGAATTACAATAGTTCCTCAATGTATTTGAAAAGTCATTCCAGCTCTCTCCCTTTCGATAACTACTCAGCATGAAAGGGAAAATGTCATGCCCTGATCCAGTGGAAACGTCACAAAATAGGCCTACCTGATTACTTCTCATCAGTGCTTGACTTGGACTGAAATAGGTTACGGTACTCATTTTGGGTGTTGGTACGGTTTATATTTAGGTGCAGGAGCTCCACAATACATTTGAGCTAATATTCTATAAGAGGAACAGGAGCTCAAGCAATAGAATATTTGAGGTGTCGGTACTCAGCTCCAGTGGGCTCCTGCCCAAATCAACCACTGCTTCTTAGCCCTGGCGCAAATAACCTACATGTGACGACCGTCGTAAGGAGGAGACCAAGGTGCAGCGCGGTAAGTTCATGATAAATATTTATTATAACTCAGAACACTAAATCAAAACAACAAAGGAAAACAAACGTCACATTCTGCAGGCTTTACTGAGCTGTACAAAAACAAGATCCCACACTGAAGGAGGGAATAGGGCTGCCTAAGTATGATTCCCAATCAGAGACAACGATAGACAGCTGCCTCTGATTGGAAACCATACTCAGCCAAAACAAAGAAATACACAAACTAGATTGCCCACCCCACATCACACCCTGACCTAACCAAACTAGAAGAAATAAAACGTCTCTCACAGGTCAGGGCGTGACTGTCACGGGATACTAGGAGTGGTGGTTGGAGTCAGGCGCAGAGAGCAGAGGTAAAGTACAACGTCTTTATTTTCTCCGGCACAAACCGGTCACGCCAAAACAGACGGGCGCGTAAAATAAATGATCAACCCAAAACACAGGGCAAACAGTCCAGAGAGAGAAATAAGGCGTCAGCCAGCACATCCAAAATAACACGACAGTGAAAATAATCCCGCACAAACCTGGGCGGGCTAAACAGGCTTAAATAAACACAAATCAAGAAACACAATAGGGAACAGGTGCAACCAATAAGACCATACAAACCGAAAAGGAATAAGGGATCAGCGGTGGCTAGTAGGCCGGCGACGACGACCGCCGAGCGCCGCTCGAACATGCAGGGGAGCCACCTTTGGTGGGATTCGTGACAGTGACACTACATGTCACACCCTGATATGTTTCACCTGTCTTTGTGCTTGTCTCCACCCCCCTCCCATCTGCCCAATTATCCCCTGTGTATTTATACCTGTGCTCTCTGTTTGTCTGTTGCCAGTTCGTCTTTTCATGTCAGGTCTTACCAGCGTGCTTTCCTGTCTTCCTGTTTCTCAAGTTCTGTTTTCTAGTTTTTCCCGGTTCTGACCATTCTGCCTGCCCTGACCCCGAGCCTGCCTGCCGTCCTGTACCTGCCTGACTCTGACCTGACTACGAACCTCTGCCTGCCCTGACTCCGAGCCTACCTGCCGTCCTGTGCCTGCCTGACTCTGACCTGATCACGAACCTCTGCCTGTCCTCAACCTGCCCTTTGCCTGCCCCGTGTTTATAATAAATCATCTGAGAACTGTACTATCCGCATTCTGTGTCTGCATCTGGGTCATATCCTGAGTCGTGAAACTACAGCTTTTATTTTATTTCATTTATTTTTATTTAACATTTATTTAACAAACTATAGTTTTCACAAGTCGGTTAGGACATCTACTTTGTGCATGACACAAGTCATTTTTCCAACAATTGTTTACAAACAGATTATTTCACTTATAATTCACTGTATCAAAATTCCAGTGGGTCAGAAGTTTACATACACTAAGTTGACTGTGCCTTTAAAAAGCTTGGAAAATTCCAGAAAACTATGCAATGGCTTTAGAAGCTTCTGATAGGCTAATTGACATAATTTGAGTCAATTGGAGGTGTACCTGTGGATGTATTTCAAGGCCTACCTTCAAACTCAGTGCCTCTTTGCAAGACATCACAGGAAAATCAAAAGAAATCAGCCAAGACCTCAGAAAACAAATTGTAGACTTCCACAAGTCCAGTTCATCCTTGGGAGCAATTTCCAAACACCTGAAGGTACCACGTTCGTCTGTACAAACAATAGTAGGCAAGTATAAACACCATGGGACCACGCAGCTGTCATACCGCTCAGGAAGGAGACGCATTCTCTCTCCTAGAGATGAACGTACTTTGGTGCGAAAAGTGCAAATCAATCCCAGAACAACAGCAAAGGACCTTGTGAAGATGCTGGAGGAAACAGGTACAAAAGTATCTATATCCACAGTAAAACGAGTCCTATATTGACATAATCTGAAAGGCCGCTCAGCAAGGAAGGAGCCACTGCTCCAAAACCGCCATAAAAAAAAACGGACCACGGTTTGCAACTGCACATGGGGACAAAGATCGTACTTTTTGGAGAAATGTCCTCTGGTCTGATGAAACAAAAATAGAACTGTTTGGCCATAATGACCATCGTTATGTTTGGAGGAAAAGGGGGGATGCTTGCAAGCTGAAGAACACCATCCCAACCGTGAAGCACGGGGGTGGCAGCATCATGTCGTGGGGGTGCTTTTCTGCAGGAGGGATTGGTGCACTTCACAAAATAGATGGCATCATGAGGTAGGAAAATGATGTGGATATATTGAAGCAACATCTCAAGACATCAGTCAGGAAGTTAAAGCTTGGTCGCAAATGGGTCTTGCAAATGGTCAATGACCCCAAGCATACTTCCAAAGTTGTGGCAAAATGGCTTAAGGACAACAAAGTCAAGGTATTGGAGTGGCCATCACAAAGCCCTGACCTCAATCCCATAGAAAATTTGTGGGCAGAACTGAAAAAGTGTGTGCGAGCAAGGAGGCCTACAAACCTGATTCAGTTACACCAGCTCTGTCAGGAGGAATGGGCCAAAATTCACCCAACTTATTGTGGGAAGCTTATGGAAGGCTACTCGAAACGTTTGACCCAAGTTAAACAATTTAAAGGCAATGCTACCAAATACTAATTGAGTGTACGTAAACTTCTGACCCACTGGGAATGTGATGAAAGAAATAAACCTTGAAATAAGTCATTATCTCTACTATTATTCTGACATTTTACATTCTTAAAATAAAGTGACGATCCTAACTGACCTAAGACAGGGAATTTTTACCAGGATTAAATGTCAGGAATTGTGAAAAACTGAGTTTAAATGTATTTGGCTAAGGTGTATATAAACTTCCGACTTCAACTGTATACACTACATAAAAGTTTCACAACCCATTTATAAGAAAAGTCATCTATATCAAGGGTGATATGGGCATTACATTCTTTCACATGTCCAGTCCTCTTAAATGATGTATGTACAAGTGACAACAATGTGGTGCACAGACCAGATCTAGTATGCAGGGAAGATTTGGACATAAAGTATGGACATGATAGATTGGAGACAATATAATTTGATCCGGTTCTCATGCAATATTTCATGAATTTATTATATTCTAACTCTTTATATCACTATGTAAAAATGAATTCAGAACCTAATTAGGCCTAACATAAGTAATATTTCCTTTAAAATCTCAAAATGAATCAAAAAGAGGCTTTAGATGATATTTTTGGATAAAGCTGTTACCAAAGTTACGCTCCGCCCTGTATGACCTTCACCTATACTTCATAAACAGTGTCAGAGGATGGGTTTGTGTTTGGGACCACCTGTGTAGACATACCCTTCATATACAGAGCTGTGAGTCAGTCCTCTCCCCCACTCTGTTTGCTGTGGAGTCAGCAAACACGTAGAGTGAGAGTGAGGCAGAGTTTGAGTAGGGAGCTTCCCGCACAGTGCAGTGACGAACACGCTGGAAACCATGGCAACGCCGGGGAACAAACGTCAGCCATTCTTCATTCTCCATGTGAAGCAGCCATACATTGATGGCGGGGCTGACCACCGTGTGCCGTAGGTAGGGGGGTGGGCAGGGCTGCTGACTGATTCACCGTTGGGGGCTTCTCGATGAGTCCTTTATTCCTACACCTCCTCTGTACACAACAAGGGGGTTGAGGGAGTATGGAGGAGGGGTATAGTGACTCACTCGCTGTGGATGGATTATAGTCCAAGCACATTACAGTAGGAGGCCGCCTGTTTTATTCTATTTCATGTAGGAACAGATGGATTCAGTGGGTGGCTCACTATAAGACGTCAGGTAGAGTAGAGTACAGTTCACAATGTAGTGTGTGGGTGGGTGATGGGTACATGACTGGTTAAGGGAAGGCTCGTGCTGTAAGAGGTTTTGAAAGACAATGTCTGACGTCATTGTTATTCGGTGTGGTTCCGATGAAAAAGGTCATTAGTCTTCATCACTCATGGTCACAGCCCACTCACAGCCCACTCATCAAAAGGTACGTTTCTAGCAGGCTGCTATTTCAAATGGAGGAATACAAAATGTATTAATTCCCATGTGTTTCTCTGCACTAATAATGTTCACTTTTTTTTCTTAAGTAAACAACATATTTTCCATATTTGTAAATAGATGATGAACTGTATGTATTTATGTATTTCATAATGTAAACCTATAGTATTTATCTCCCACAGGATGAAAGCCTTTGCAAGATCATTCCACAGGCTCAAGATAGAAGTAATACTGTACCCAGACATGTACAACTTTTGCCAGAGAGAGAGAGCTGCAATTGAGACTCAAACCATGGCTACTACACATGTATATTGTGTTACAGTATTCCCCCTCAAGAAAGAAGCCGACACTGCGCCTCAAACTCGTACAAGTGCATGCTCCCCAACTCATTGTGGAATGATCCCTCCACTGCCACCAATGTAGCGGGAGAGAAAAAGCTGCAACAGGAACTCGAAACAGTGCAAAGGCAATAGTCCAATAGACTGTTCCATAAAAGCCCAGGCCTCTGGGCAGAGGCAGTACAACTATTACATACTTTGTGTTACACAAGCAACTGAAAATTAAGAAAAAGAGCAAACCTGGCATGACTGAGCTCACCCTCCTTGTTAGTTTGTCTGCCCCCCAGGGCTCCATGTGCTGCCACATGCCACCCCCCCAGAATATCAGAATCTGTCTCTCCTCTGAGTCCAGCGCGTTGGGGTATCCTGGAGTGTGCGTGAGTGGGCCATCCACCATAGGTCAAGACCATGGGCTGGGGGTGGAGGAGGCCGGTACACTCACCCAATGACTCATGGGTATGGTGAATGGCAGTGCCTCTGCCTCACTCTACCAACCCCACTTTCTCCCCAGTGGTGTCCTTCAGGACTCATGCTGGCTGTGGTAACCGAGGGTAAGACGACGAGGAGTAGGTAAATCAATGCAACTCACCTGACATTCGCTTCACTGTGGCAAATGTACAGTATCCATGTAGAGTGGCATTACCTGGAATGGAAGAGAGGTACGCATAAGAGCATCTTCTAAATAGCTAAAAATGTAAATGTATGAGGACAAAGAAGATAAAGGGGGTGGTGTGTTGTCTAAATGGGATTTTTTTTAAATTATTTACTAAACAATATGCATAGAAGTTGAATATACATGGACGTGCCTCACAATTATAAAATGTAAACACAACTAGAGACAAGCTAGCAACAAAGTGTGAAAACAGTTGCTAACTAACTGTAAACAACTTTAGCTGACCTGACAACCATTTTGTCTAACTGTGAGGCGAAGCGATTCACTTTTTTAATAAGCAGCAGCACCACCAGTCGTCGCTAGCAAATGTGATGCTAAACTGCAAGTTGTCCCCAGTAATGTTTACCTTTTAACATTCTATTGTCACTCAAATGATACAATTCTCAACCAAATGTTAATCTTACCGGAATCAATGTGAGGAATTATCCCCACACCTCCCATATGTAGCTATGGTACTTTCCGCTGCTAGGTTATCTTCTAAAAATAATAGAATGGTTCTGCCCTCCATTATCGTAGCTGTTTCTTTAAGATCAGCTGGCAGAGGAATGAATAGTAGTAACGCAACACAAACCATGTCTGAACAGAACTGGAAGTCAGAAATTATTGCACCCTGTTTGCTTAATAACCCATTCAGGCATGTTTGAGACGGATTTATTTAGATTTATTCCACCCCAACTATGCTATTTACCCAGTGTTCATATAAATAAATGACAAGCTTCCCTCGAGGCTGACACAGCACATGGTGGCTAATAGAATATGGCATTACCATAATCACTCCAAGACAGCATTACTGTACAGCACAATGCAACAAAAAACAATTTGGCGTTCTACATCTCCCTGGTGAATATTCAGGCATTCAAATTAAGTGTGAGAGTTTGAGTTGCATTGGCCCATTTCAGTTCAAATGAAAGTTGAGTTGCATTGATCTCTGCTGTCTCAACTGAAAGCAACTTTGTGTCATGTTTGCCATTTTGCCTTGTGTCCATCCAATCCAAACCACTGTAAATATATTTACAGTCAGGTCCATAAATATTTGGACATTGACCAAGTTATTATTATTTTAGCTGTCTAACACAACTTGGTCCAGACGTTAAGCTTGAAATTGAAGGTATTTACATCCAAATCTGGTGAACGGCGTAGGAATTACAGCACTTTTTATATGAGGTCCCCCCCTTTTAAGGGACCAAAAGTAATTGGACAATTGGTTGCTCAGCTGTTCCATGGCCAGGTGTGTGTAATTCCCTCATTAGTTCATTTACAAGTAAGCAGATAAAAGGTCTAGGAGTTGATTTCAAGTATGGCATTTGCATTCCGAATCTGTTGCTGTTAGCCCTCAATATGAAGCCCAAAGAGCTGTCACTGCCAGTGAAGCAAGCCATCATTAGGCTGAAAAATCAAAACAAACCCATCAGAGAGATGGCAAAAACATTAGATGTGGCTAAATCAACTATTTGGTACATTCTTAAAAAGAAAGCACGCACTGGTGACCTTAGACACACCAAAACACCCCGAAGACCACAAAAAACAACTGTGGTGGATGACAGAAGAATTCTTTCCCTGGTGAAGAAAAACCCTTTCACAACAGTTAGCCAGATCAAGAACACCCTCCAGGAGGTAGGTGTATCTGTGTCAAAGTCAACATTCAAGAGAAGACTTTACCAGAGTAAATGCAGAGGGTTTACCACAAGATGTAAACCATTGGTAAGCCTCAAAAACAGGAAGACCAGATTAGAGTTTGCCAAACAACATCTAAAAACGCTGGTCCAGTTCTGGAACAACATACTGTGGACAGATGAGACAACGATCAACTTGTACCAGAATGAAGAGAAGAGTATGGAGAAGGGAAGGAACTGCTCATGATCCGAAGCATACCACCTCATCTGTGAATCATGGTGGAGGTAGTGTTATGGCGTGGGCATGTATGGCTGCCAATGGAACTGGTTCCCTTGTATTTATTGATGTGACTGCTGACAAAAGCAGCAGGATTAATTTTTAAGTGTTTAGGGCTATATTATCTGCTCAGATTCAGCCAAATGCTTCAAAACTCATTGGATGGCGCTTCACAGTGCAGATGGACAATGACCTGAAGCATACTGCAAAAGCAGCCCTATACATTTTTAAGGCAAAGAAGTGGAATGTTATGCAATGGTCAAGTCAATCACCTGACCTGAATCCAATTGAGCATGCATTTTATTTGCTAAAAGCAAAACTGAAGGCAAACTCCCCAACAACAAGCAGGAACTGAAGACAGCTGCAGTAAAGGTCTGGCAGAGCATCACCAGGGAAGAAACCCAGCATCTGGTGATGTCTATGGGTTCCAGACTTCAGGCAGTCATCGACTGCAAAGGATTTGCAACCAAGTGTTTAAAGTCACAATTTAATTTATGATTATGTTAGTTTGACCAATTACTTTTGATCCCCTAAAATTGGGGGGACCGCATATAAAAAGTGCTGTAATTCCTACACCGTTCAACCGATTTGGATGTAAATGCTCTCAAATTAAAGCTGAAAGTCTTTCAACTCATCAAAGATTGTTTCCTTCCAAATCCATTGTGGTGGCGTAGAGCCAAAATAATAATAATAACTTGGTCAATGTCCAAATATTTATGGACCTGACTGTATGTATGATATGACATGCCTTTTGCCTGAGGCACAAACCTAATTATTCCCTCCCAGGTATCCATTCATGTTTCATTGACCATTAAGAACAATCATCCAAAATATAAAAAATGTATGGAATGTACTCAATAAAAGTCACAGGGCGATATTGTGGTCTCAAAACAGCCTGGGTGGGCAACCATAATGGCCATAATGTAGCGATTTTAACATGGGGCATAATCTTCTGTTTAGGCAGAATTTAGATATAATCTCTTTTAGCAAGGTCAGGCTGTACACTGGCTTTCACTTAAAAAATGAGATTATTTGGTACAGTAGGCCTAATTGAGCAGTTTGTGCGATCTGACCTATAAGGACTACTGTATTCCCTCTCCTCAACCTGTCCTGCTCTGAATGAGAGAAAAACAGTAGTGATATTAAACTTTTTTTCTGATATGAAAATTACTTCTCTAATAATCAGTACCTTAGATCTCATCTCATATTTACTGTTGTGCCTTATCAATGAAGCTGTTATTTTGTATTGTGTATTTTGGGTTGTAAACAGTGGTGATCTCTCTGGGCAAAATCTCAAAGAACACCCTATTCCCTAAGTCATCATCACTCATGGTCATATCATTCTTGTCAGTGTTGAATGCTCTAAGTTGGAATATGTGAACTGTAATTGAATACTTCATTGGTTGACCTGTGTAGCCAACACTAATATAACAATAAACAATAATCCGTTTTTATTTTGTAATTTTATTTTCATATGCAAACATTGGTGATAGGCTACACTTAATGAAATCCTTATCTTCTTACAGGAAAAAACAATTCTGGCCCATTCCCTGACACTGGAGATGGTCCCAAATCGCCAGTTCCCATACTTTTCTCTTGTCTGCACTTTTATTTTCCTTCAGCTCCCATCCCCTTATGGCAATACATGTGACAGGTCTATGATTAGATTTTAAACTCTTAGCTCCAGCGCCCCTACCCCTCTCCTCTTTGGTCAACCTGTTCTCAGAGCATTTCGTATTATTCTTTACGTAAATCCGAGACACTCCATTTAGTATGATATGTTACGTTTCGGATTTACATTTACTATGTTACGTCTAGACTATGAGACCAAGCTGCTTTGGTACATTTCTCCAATTCTCTCACTTTAACTACATGGGAGCTGCGTCCTGTGCTGCGCCCTCCGATGACTCCATTCCAGAGAATGACAGTGTAATATTTGCACCTAGTTTGCCTGGGCAGCGGCATCCTTTCAAGGAGGCGCCGATGGCCTCGTTGATATTCTGAGTCTTGCCTCGGATCAGGGAAGATTCAGAGGAGATTGAGCGGCCCAACTTGAGGAAGTGACAGGCTGTAAGCGGGCTCTGCTGGGATAATGAAGATGACTGGTCTCCTTGAGTGTCTGTCCTACCCTTTACTGCCCCCTGGGAAATACGGTAACCATTTTTGTATCCCCCCTCTCATAGTGCAGTGGTGTGTTCTGGTGTGTCCAGTTTTTCAGAGAGCTCCTATTGGAGCAGACGTCATGTCGACCCTCTTCCCCTGAGAAGGCCCTGAACCATGTTTGATGATGTCATGTAGTATTACAGTTGGAGCATAGGTATCACATATAATAATTTGGTTTATATTTGTCCTATTTCACACATGTACGAGACTCAGAGAGTGGGGTCACAGCCAGGGTCTGACATTATGAACAGTGACCCTGGAGCAATTAGGGTTGAGTGCCTTGCTCAAGGGCACATCATGGATTTGAACACTCTAACCACTAAGCTACCTGCCGCCCCTCCTAATATCATCAAGAGTTTGCTGGAGTACATCTTTACCCCTTCAAACAACCTTAAAAAGGACTGCAGAGTAGGGTGTATTTCAGTGCAGTTGTCGTTATGCATGTATTAACATCCTTTAATATTTGGAGAGGTATCCGTCAATGTCACTATCTCAAGACTAATTGTCTTGGGAGCTTTGCACCTCCTAGTGACTTTGCAAAAATCCTTTGTTCACAAAGGTTCTCTTATCATACATTTCCAACACATTGTTCTTTACAAGATGAAGACTCAGGCCAACATAAGGCATGGCTACAAAATTGCTGTAATGTTCAAGGTGGAATCAGTGAGATAGTCTGGTGGATATTGGGGATAGAATATTCCTACTGTTGAAGGTAGATCATTAATGCCTGCTGCACCAATCTAGGTATTTGCATTTGATAATTGCATTACTGAATCATTTATTGGACAGTCACTGTGTGAGCCACAGCGTTTCGACACATTCTCAGTGTCATTACGGTGTGCACAGTTTGTAACACATGAAGGTTGAGGCTACAGCCACACAGAGATGAAGTGTCTGAAAATGAAGGATTGAGATAATGGCTTTGATGATGGACAACCATGACCCTTGTCCTTTGAAACACGCACCATATGTCCGGCTTTTGCGTTGGCAGCTCATTCCGAAAAGAGTTCACTCGAGTTCAGCTTTTTACAGACAATGATGAATGGGTCTTCCAATTTCATACTGTACGTCTTCATTTGGGTCTGTGTGGCCGTGGTCTTTCAAAACATAGCTGACATACTGACATACAGGATCATCCTCAATCCAGACGTTTCAACCGATAAGGTGGTGTTCCAACCCCAGTGAGGTAGATCTGTATTCTTCCACGTCCATGGAGAGAGCTCTGATAATATCAGTTAGGATCTATGAATGGAGAGTCCCAAAGTGTCCATATTTCATTTAGGATAAGTTACATTAGACTTGTGGTTTGACAATTGTGTGATTGTTGTCTTTGCAGGCGATCCAGTAGTACTATCAGTGTCATCCTTATTCGTGGAGTAGTGCATTGTCTGATTCTGAAACAAAACAAATGCACGTTTTTGTGGATCCACTTTCAGCTCAAGAAACTGAGGCCGATTTCAACCTCTTCGGCTCTTTCAAGTTTGATTAACTCACACAATCTGAGGATTAATTAGCTCGCTCAATCAAAGCCATCTCCCTCTTGACATTCTTTGTTTGCACTTAAAAGACAATCGTTTACTGTAGAGGGTACCCACCTCACAACCACAAACCACTGGGCCCTATCCTACTTTGGTGATAGATTAACCTGACTGGTGTCGTGTCTTTGGGGTACCATTAAACTGAAGACATGTTTATCAATTAACTCCCTGTAATTATTATCACGCGATTAAACTGATTAATCGTTTAATTGTAATTAACTAGGAGATCGGGGCACCAAGGAGAATATTCAGATTACAAAGCTATAATTTTCCTAATATAACTTTCCTGTATTATAATATTCTATTCTATTATAGTATAGGCCGATTATCTTCTGGTTTAAATGGTGTATTTTACCTCGAGTCCAGTCTCATTCCAACGTCGTAAATTGTTGTATCTGCACGAACCCAGTCTTTACTAAAATCATCCATACATCAATTGTCTTAAAATCATTTATTTACTACACTAAGTAATTAACAGAAAACATACAAACAGTAATTATCGTCACAAAGGATTGGTATAGTAATGTGCCCTAATGGCTAACAGGCATGGCTGGTCTGTTAGACAATGGGTCATAAACGGTCAGCTGAGAAGGTACACAGAGTTCATTAATATTAACAATTGACAATTGAAGGCTCGCTTATTCGGGAACAATTGCAATCAATATATATTTACGCTCATGTGTTGTCTTGATTCTTGTTGGAGAGTTCTGTTCTGTTGGGGAGTTTTGTCCGCATTCTCTCTCTCTCTCTCTCGGTTAGAATGGATCTTTCAGAGCGACATTCATTAATGTCGTCATAGAATGGATGTTTCGTTGGTCTTCGCGTTCGATGATATAATTTACTTAGCTGCAGACTAATAATTAATATCAAAGACTTGTTCTTATTCTGTCGGTATCAATATTCTAAAAGTTAACCACGTGGTATAGTTCACTTTCAGTAGAGGAATTGGATGGTAAAACCTATTGGCCATGGAGTGGAGGCCTGGTCTAAAGAAATGTAAATCAGGGTGGGTTTTATAGTGACCCTTGAACAGGCTTGTCAAATGACGCCTGGTCCTGTATGTGTCCCTGGGGGCGTGCCTATGACTGAGTTAGACTTGGTTACAGAAATACAATTCTATCACATTAACATCAGTACATAGCATCTCAATGTATTATAAAAGCTTTATCCTTATTAATACATTCTATACAACCATTATGATGCAAGTCTCAAGCTGAGGCTATTATATAAACAGTTTTATGGTAATATGGCTATATTGTCTCTTCTGAGTATCACAAAATTGTACCAAGCGGACCAGTTCGTAGCTGGATTCTTCACCAATCTTCCATACCTTCTCCAGAACACACATGTCGCTCGGTTCTCCAATTCTATGAGTTGGAAGAATTTCCTTTGTCTCTCTATGAAACATGTGGTAGGAGATTCTCCTCTTAGGGTTTTTACAACCCTTTCACACAGGGCCTGGGTTGGGGGGAAGGTAGGTTGGGGAATGGTACAAAGGGGAGGGGGTCAACTGTCCTTCCTGTACCCAAAGAGGCCAACGTCATGACACTGGGTGACAGTGCATAGCTACTCTAGTTTACCTTCCATTGAGATTGGCGGTGTGCTGTAATAAACAGCTCCTCCACTAAAATACATAATTCCCATCCAGTAAAGGAAATGGCTTCTTCACAGCCACTCTTAGCGTTGCCATGAGAGGACCCACTGGCTCTTGAATGGAGATAGAGCACATAAATTAGTCCCCCAGGTAATTACTGAAGGAGATAGCAGTGCAAGGACACAGATCATTCACATGCACACTCTAACACCCACACACACACACACACACACACACACACACACACACACACACACACACACACACACACACACACACACACACACACACACACACACTGCAACAATCCCGCTGCTGTCAAACGGTGTGTGGGGAGTTTGTGAGTAATAGAGTTTGTGGGAGTGTGGAGAGAATGTGAGTCAGTGTGTTGTGTGGATGGGTATTAGTGTTTGCATGAGGAATGTACGTATGAATGGGTGTCATAATAATTAATGGTCTTTCTCAATTCATGGTCTCTCTCAATTCATGGTCTCACTGTCTTATCTATGACTTGTGAACTTTCAAACCACTCATCTGTTGGTCTTCGCTTTAGTTTCAGCCCATGTTGCCCTTCATGCCCCACAACCCATGGTGCATATGCCCACTGCTGCATTACTTCTACTGTACAGCACAATACAGTCGTGTGCAATGAAGATTGTGAGGGATCCTACCAAGAGATGAGGACTGGTCAGACTTTGACAGAGGGGAAAGAAGAGGTCATCTGCACATCCCTAACATCATTGCCTCATACCCGTTCAGAAGCCTCACTGTCAGAAGCAGCATCTTGAATTTGGGTGACAAAACCGAATCGTTACGCTTAGCAGCTTTAAGATGAATGAAATTCAACCTCTCTGCGATCCCGCTCAGCATCTTGACGTAGCCTCATGGTAGCAGCTGTCAACAAGGCCCGCTCATCTCTTCTCCTGCCACCTTTGTTTTGTTTCATAAAAAAAGAGGTAGAGCTTCAAGGCGTATGGACGGGTGGCAGGACATGTGAAGTCCAGCCGCCTATATTGGTCTGTGGCTGGACAACTGTCCTTGAAGATCACTTGTCCAGCAGATTAGACGGTTTGGTAAGTCAGGTTTAGTGTTTGTTTGCGGTAAAAATCCTCATTGTAACACTCCAAAACCAGACTTCCCAGCTAGAAATAGCATGCAAGAAGTTTTACTATAATTTCGGCAATGCATGACCAGACGAACCAAGTCTCGGGCCCTGCAAAGGAACATTTTAAAGGCCACACCACTTGTCATCGGAGAGAAACTGTAGCAGTTTTCAAGCTAATTTCCTGCAATTCTACATGCCTTTCTTTTGGGAAAAAGGGATGGGCTTGGAGAAATGTAACCACTTTCAAATTCATAGACAGAGCTATGGATGCAAGGACTGATCATCCATGACATCAAAATTATGAATTAATGTTTTGAGGCTATATAGTGTCTGTTTACACTGTTTACAAACATTGGAGTAAAACAAGTTTATATTTTGGATTCTGATGGGTACCCCAGTTGAACTAAGCAAATTTTATTACACCCTCTAAACTTATTCCACTGATTTATATTTGTGATCTGGCCGAGGACCCCCCTGCAGTACCTCCGCGGACCCCACTTTGAGAACTCCTGGACTAGAGGACAGCCTCCTTAGTCCGTAGCACATATGGACAAGAGCACAGCGTAGACTGACAGGGTAATGTTAGCCCGCTGTGTCTCAGGATCATCTTTTAAGCACTGTTTGTTTTTCTGCATAATTAAGCAGAGTGTCGCTACTCTCCGACATAGTGGCTCATGTGGAGTCAGTCTGTCTACGCTCCATCTCTCACCAAACCCTTTTGCCCTCCTCTAACATTGGCCATCTGGCTCAGGGGCCATTTGTCCACTTTAGTGTGTCCACTGCCAGACAGTGGACCTTTGTCAACCAACGTTTGATATTAGTTGCTGGAAATGAATGTACTTTGCTGTGCTTTTAGGCAACTATCAGAGATGACATATGATGTTGCCTGACTGACTGTCCTGGCTATACATAGACATACTGTATGATCATCATGGCCATAGGGTTTGCTTATGTGCCAAAACCAAAACCCTCTCTTGGCTCTTCACTGAGCATGCCAACAATTCCGTGCATTGAGCATTTTTGAAAACACACAACTTCCCACTTGTACGACCAGAATCCCTTGAAGCTTGGCTGTGTATCACCTGCTTGTATTAGCTCGGGAAGTGTTATTAAGAATTATGAACACGTTATTAACCTACAGATACCCTGAATAAGAATATCGTAACTACCCTGACATTGCCACCATAAGCTCTGGGCTTGGGACCAACGTCATTACAGGCCGTGACCTGTTGAAACAAGGACATGCACTCCATTCGCCCTGCTTGTGTAGAAATGCATCACCTTAGCCTGAGTAGATACAGCACACATTATATTTACAGTGCAAATAGAACTCCCCTTTAAGCCATATCAAGGCTTTACTGTCAACTGTTGGGACAGGGAGAAGCTGCCGTCCACTTTTGCGTACAGTATTTTGTTAAGAAACTCAGCTCTGCTAAATCCTCTTCCAGGCCATTAGCCTGTGACGAGACAGACACTGACATATTTCTCCTCTGCTGATTACGCATTGAAACTCGACCAGGGTGAGTGGGTAAATTGTAAGAGTAACTGATTCCATGCCAAGCCTCTGCCAGCGATTGAGCCATAGTTCTGCCTGTCATCAGGAAGGACCTAGTTGGTTGGCTGTCTTATAACCTTGTCATGGTGGTCACCTGACTTGAGATCAGCCAAGATGATGAATGGCACCATTAGAAGATTATTCTTTTTAAACCATCAATCACAATGGAAAGTATAATACAAGAGTACGGTGACACAACTTCCATGAAGACACTTCCTAATATGGACACCGTATGAGAGTGAACATTCATTTTGTTCTGATAGAAAGACTATAATTCAATACCAAATCTTTAAAACTGTTTCATGTCTTGAGATGTCTTCTGTTAAAGCTTAACTATGAGCTTAATTAACTGTATCACTTATTTTAATATTTTATAGTCACTTTGTAAATCTATATGATTTCTTGTATTCTATTTATACAGTATAATAAGATATCCTTCCTTTCAACTGTCAGTCATTTCTGTTGAGGGGACACAGTGGTAATGCTCACATTTAATAATAAGTCATATTAAATTCTCTACTCTTCACTCTGAGACAGCTCACTGTCACCAAAACATATCACGAGCAGTGTAAGTGACCTATGCAAGACATTTATGTATACAAAAATAGAGCTGCTCACAGACTGTGCAAAACGAATGCATCTGAGTTGTCCAGAAATATCTGATCGTGATGACATATACAAAATATATTCAAAAGTATGTGGACACCCCTTCAATTGAGTGAATTCGGCTATTTCAGCCACACCCATTGCTGACAGGTGTATAAAATCGAGCACACAGCTATGCAATCTCCATAGACAAACATTGGCAGTAGAATGGCATTACTGAAGAGCTCAGTGACTTTCAATGTGGCACCGTCATAGGATGCCACCTTTCCAACAAGTCAGTTCGTCAAATTTCTTCCCTGCTAAAGCTGCCCTGGTCAACTGTAAGTGCTGTTGTTGTGAAGTGGAAACGTCTTGGAGCAACAACGGCTCAGTCCTGAAGTGGTAGGCCACACAAACTCACAGAACGGGACCGTTTGTCCTTAGTTGCAACTCTCACTACCGAGTTCCAAACTGCCTCTGGAAGCAACATCAGCACAAGAACTGTTCGTCGGGAGCTTCATGAAATGTGTTTCTATTGCCAAGCAGCCGCACACAAGCCTAAGATCACCATGTGCAATGTCAAGGGTCAGCTGGAGTGGTGTAAAGCTTGCTGCCATTGGACTCTGGAGAAGTGGAAACACATTCTCAGGAGTGATGAATCAAGCTTCACCATCTGGCAGTCCGACGGACAAATCTGGGTTTGGTGGATGCCAGGAGAACGCTAACTGCCCGAATGCATAGTGCCAACTGTAAAGTTTGGTGGAGGAGGAATAATGGTTTAGGGCTATTTTTCATGGTTTGGACTAGGCCCCTTAGTTCCAGTGAAGGGAAATCTTAACGCTACAGCATACAATAACATTCTTGATGATTCTGTGCTTCCAACTTTGTGGCAACAGTTTGGAGAAGACTCATTCCTGTTTCTGCATGACAATGCCCCTAGGCACAAAGCGAGGTCCATACATAAATGGTTTGTCGAGATTGGTGTGGAGCCTGCACAGAGCCCTGACCTCAACCCCATCAAACACCTTTGGGATGAATTGGATCTCCGACTGCGAGCTAGGCCTAATCGCCCGACATCAGTGCCCGACCTCACTAATGCTCTTGTGGATGAATGGAAGCAAGTCCCTGCAGTAATGTTCCAACATCTAGTGGAAAGCCTTCCCAGAAGAGTGGAGGCTGTTATAGCAGCAAAGGGGGGACCAACTCCATATTAATGGCCATGATTTTGAAATAAGATGTTCGACGAGCAGGTGTCCACATACTCTTGGTCATGTAGTGTATGTTGCCATTTAATAATTTCCAAACTATTTTGACTGTTCATGACTTATGGAACAGTAGTGTTTTGGAAAATCCTAAATATACTCCATGAAGTTGTGTTATCAAGGATTTTGAAAGGACAGGCTTTAAGGCGCAGTATTTTTTTGCCCCAGTAAATAATTTCTGCTTTGTTTGTTACATTGCTTTTATCATCCGACCCAATATCCATCCCCGTGTTTACCAGCCCCAGTCCCTCCACTCCTGTTACTATCATCACTGCGACCCTTCGGCTGTTTTGCACGGAAGTTCCCTCTTAACAAAAGGGATTTCTTAAATTAGTCAATGGAAATCTCTGGTCTGCTGCGATATCCCTCGCTATCCCTCCGATGCAAACGAGATGGCCACTCCAGCTTTCCCCACGGTAGCAATTAAGCCTAAGCACTGCCATAAAACATTAATCGTGGCCGCAAAGCATGCTGGGCCCTGATTTATAGGGCCGCTCTCCATTGAGAAAATGTGAATATTTTTGTGCTGGAAGTCCCCAGCTAAGATCCTAATAGAAGGCACTCTAGGGCTCTTAGCACAATGTTGACTATGACAGAGCTCCATCTCGTATATATTGTAAAATACTGGATGTATGTCCAGGGAGTTGACATAATATGTACAGTATATAAATAATGATGTTGTTGGGACCAGAGTGATGTGTGGCTCCATTGTGCTGTGTAGGTTTGCTTTTCTTTTATATTTTATTGAACCTTTATTTAATTAGGATAGTCAGTTAAGAACAAATTCTTAGTTACAATGACTGCCTATCCCGGCCAAACCTGGACGACTCTGGGCCAATTATGCGCTGCCCTATGGGACTTCAAATCACAGCCAGATGTGATACAGTCTGGATTCAAACCAGGGACTGTAGTGATGCCTCTTGCACTAAGATACAGTGCCTTAGACTGCTGCACCACTCGGGAGCCCTGGGGGTGGTGTGCCAAGGGGTGGTGTGGGGTGTGGGTTGGGGAGGAGGGGGGTTAGGGGATGTTGTGCATACAAGCACATACAATATGTATGTCTGTGGTGTACACAGTGTTCACGTATGTGCGTACAAGAACACTGTGTACGCTACAGACAAACAAACTGATACTGCATTCATTCATACACATTATATGCTACCACTGGTTGATTATGTTACCATGCTAACAGAATATATATGGCACAGCAATTGCAGTGATTGATTTTATATCAAATGTCATATATTGCAATGTGCAACCCTCTCATGGACCACTGGCGATTGTGTTTAACATTTCTGAGATATGTTAAGGTTCGCCCACTGTCTCTGCCTTACTCCATTTATCTGGAAGTTGGAGAAATATAGTGGAATCCAATTATGTTTTCTGGGCAATGTCTTAATTGAGGAACCTTGAACACATGCTAACTACATGTCCGATTCGGTCCTTATCAGGAGTTTGCGTGTGAAATCCCATAAATCCATGAAGTGTTAGCCAAAGGGGTCTGACATTAATCACTTTGTTGTGGACCCCCAAGGGCACACACACACACACACACACACACACAGACACACACACACACACACACACACACACACACACACACACACACACACACACACACACACACACACACACACACACACACACACACACACACACACACACACACACACACACACACAGACAGCCCCTGATAGTGGAAGACAACTTAAACTGGCTGACTGGTGTTCTGAATCTGTCTGTAAGCTGCTTTGCAGTGCAGGTATGCTTAGCTTGGACCTGCTAACATGGAGTTCATTCATGAATTCCCTTATCTTTGGTGTAAAGCTCTGAGGCTTACACAAATCCATATCTTTCTAAGGTTTTCAGTACTTTCCCCAGACAAAATAGCCCCTACATTGAACTAAGCCACATATAATTATGCTGCAAAGTGCACTTTGGGCTTTACAATAACTCAACCAAATGGTGGTTTTAGTACCTATGACTGAAAAGTTTTGTCAGGGCCAAATAAAACACATACTACATTACACTGTAATTATGTGCTGGAGACATTGTGATAGCGCGTTCCAATACAGTGGACTGCAATGGTAATCACTCACGGAGAGCCAATGATAAACAGGCAGACAGCATTATCAACATTGCTGGTATCACAAGGCAGCTCAACGACGGAAGAAAGTGGAAGGAGTGAGGGAGAGTACTAAACAAGGGCTAGGTATAGGAGGGAGGAAGAGAGAGAGGGAAGGAAGAAGTGAAGGAGAGTACTAAACAAGGGCTAGGTATAGGAGGGAGGAAGAGAGAGAGGGAAGGAAGAAGTGGAGGAGAGTACTAAACAAGGGATAGGTATAGGAGGGAGGAAGAGAGAGAGGGAAGGAAGAAGTGGAGGAGAGTACTAAACAAGGGATAGGTATAGGAGGGAGGAAGAGAGAGAGGGAAGGAAGAAGTGGAGGAGAGTACTAAACAAGGGATAGATATAGGAGGGAGTGAGAGGTGGGATGATTTCTGTGCACAGGTGTTCTTAGCTCCAGGCACTACCTCTGAATTCCAAATCGACCCCTAAACCCTACCCCATAGGCACTCCTGTAGATCTGAAAGCGTATTGAATTGGTTTTATACAATATGTCAATTGCTTGCCTTTGCCTTATATGGGCTGGGTGTAATTTTGTGCCATGTTGCTTACAAATATCCAGTTGTTTCAGATCTTCCAAGATGAGTAACTGGGGGTTGGAGTAAATTTGCAATTCTGCATATCGATATCAAAGATAGATGTAGATAGAAGTCGTTAGCAACAATCCATAGCGTTTTACTTTTCATCATTATAGGGGAATTCCAACCAAATCCCTTTAATCCTGGTCAACCAAAGAGACCCCACAGGGTGTGCATACTTTGGTCCAAACCAGGTAATACACTTGGTTCA
Source organism: Salmo salar (assembly GCF_965601325.2). Lineage (NCBI taxonomy): Eukaryota > Metazoa > Chordata > Actinopteri > Salmoniformes > Salmonidae > Salmo > Salmo salar. The sequence continues at coordinate 72,032,147 of NC_138303.1, forward strand.
GATCATTGAGATCATTGAATCATTCAGCTTTTGAACCCAGCCCTTGATGAGGTGAATCAGGTGTGTTATTTAGTTATTTATATTAGACCCCAGGGCTGAAAAACTCTATACTCACTATCCTCAGGGCTGAGGGTTCAGGGGGTCCAGCAGAATTGAGATGTGCTGATAGTGCATCAGTAGCAGGGTGCTTGAGATTCACAGCAGCACGTGTCTGCCTCAGACACTGGCCCAAATGGCCAGCTGGGCTAAGGCAGCAGACTCACGTGTGATGAGAGAACTGTAAATACAATACCAAGGGCAGGGTGTGTCGTCACTCTCTCTGCTGGTGACCACTTCTGTCAACTCAGCACAACTGGAGGGGGAAAATAAGAGAGGGAGAGAGAGGGCTCAGTCTGTAGGTTACTGTACAGGAGCAGTCTTGTGGTGCAGATATTCCATCTCACTCTCCTTGCCGAAATTACTTGAAGTGGTGAAAGTACTCACTACACACATATCGCTACCACCCTCTCCTCCTCAAACACTGATATTGTCCCCACGAGTTGATATGTGAAAAGGTAAGGTTAGAAGAAAGGTTAATAAAAAAAAGAAATGTGTTCAGGTGTATTTGTCAACTTAATTTTGCGCTTCAATGCAGTGTTAGACTACCATAGGGTTCCTGTAGGACTTGACACAGTACTGCACAGGGAAGATTAATTGATTGGTTAATTGTATCATTCCAGATGCCTTTGTTGCAAACCTGCAAGGACTATGACAAAAGTTTTACCTATTGAATATGTCATAGTGTTTTGAATTGTGGCACCTAAAACCTTACAAAATCAAACAAATGTTGGTATCTGTCAAAAAAAACATTTATTTGGTCACAAACATTCCTCAAAATATCTTGTTGGTTCCTGATAATAGTATTTTGACAACAGAGTTTACACTTAAATGTTTTGTTTGTTACAAGTAAGTAAGACAGACAGACCTGTCACGTCCTGACCATAGAGAGCTCTTATTTTCTATGGTAGAGTAGGTCAGGGCGTGACTGGGGGGAGGGGGGGGGTTATCTAGTTTATTTAGTTCTATGTTGTTTGGTTCTAGTTTATTTTTTATATGTTGCCATTTTTGTATGATCCCCAATTAGAGGCAGCTGGTCATCGTTGTCTCTAATTGGGGATCATATTTAAGTATTTGTTTTTCCCACCTGTGTTTGTGGAAGATTATTTTGAGTTAGTGCATGTTGCACCTCTGTCGTCACGGTTTGTGTTTTGTTTATAGTTTATTGTTTGTCTTGCAAAGTTTCACATTATAATAAAAGATGTGGAACGATACCCACGCTGCGCCTTGGTCTCCTTCCTATGACGAACGTGACAAGACCAACAAGGGCAGGTTCTGTAACCTACTGTTAGGAGTGCTACACTAGATTTGGAGTGTGTGAAGTCTCTTTCTCTAGTACTGCAATAAGAATACCTGCCAGTGCCCTCTCCCTATGGTATTTCATCCTTGAGCTACAGTTTGGTTTGCTTTAACATGGTGGCACATCACACAAAACATCAGGGTTACTAAAGTCGCATGGCATCCAAAGCAATGTTTTTGTTGTGCTAACAAACAACACTGTTGAGTGCCTAACTTCTCACAAGGAATATAAGGGAAAGAACAAGCTTACTCGCAAAACTTAATTCTTGCATTTTTAACAACATAGATAGATGTCTAATATTAGTTGTAGATTCAGCTCACACATGGCCAATTGTGTATATTAAGTAAAATACTAAATATTTTGTTTCATCAACATATCAGTTGTGTGAAAGAAAACATTTAAATAAAATATAATCTGCTTCAATTTTGGGCAACTGTGACTCCAATGCAGCAGGTCAGAGAGGACTTTATATCCCACAGGTTCCTGCTCCAAAACAGGAATCACCAGGTGTGAACATTTAACTATCATCCTCATGCTCTGTTGCAGTCCAATGTTGAAAGAGCAAAACCTTTCTGGATCAAGTACAAGATAGTGAGAATTGTAAGAATTGTTATTTAGTAGTTGAAGCATAAAGAATTCTAATCACTTAGGTTTTGCAACTAACAAACAGAGATGATGTGTTTCCGAAATATCCAAATGATGCATACTTAAGTGATAATGCCCGAGAAGCCGGTGTTAGGAGGATATATTGGCAAGTGTGTTGTTAGGCCCAAGACAAAGTTGAGGGCCGTCAAACCGTGCCAATATATCCTCCAAACACCGGCTTTGAGGGCATTATCACTTTTATACAGTGAGTTACCAACATATTCAAATATTAATTGACATATTTTCATAAAAAAAAACATTATTGTCCTGTGTGAATTTAAATATGCTCTCTCTAATTCTCTCTTTCTCTCTTTCTTTCTTTCTCTCGGAGGACCTGAGCCCTAGGACCATGCCTCAGGACTACCTGGCATGATGACTCCTTGCTGTCCCCAGTCCAACTGGCCGTGCTGCTGCTCCAGTTTCAACTGTTCTGCCTGCGGCTATGGAACCCTGACCTGTTCACCGGACGTGCTTGTTGCACCCTCGACAACTACTATGATTATTATTATTTGACCATGCTGGTCATTTATGAACATTTTAACATCTTGACCATGTTCTGTTATAATATCCACCCGGCACAGCCAGAAGAGGACTGGCCACCCCTCATAGCCTGGTTCCTCTCTAGGTTTCTTCCTAGGTTTTGGCCTTTCTAGGAAGTTTTTCCTAGGGAGTTTTTCCTAGCCACCGTGTTTCTTTCACATGCATTGGTTGCTGTTTGGGGTTTTAGGCTGGGTTTCTGTACAGCACTTTGAGATATCAGCTGATGTACGAGGGGCTATATAAATACATTTGATTTTGATTTGATGAAATGTTTGTTTACTTTTTGAAAATACTAATATTAATGGACCAAAATACCAATACATCTCAAAAATGTCATTTCAGCCTATGGTGCCTGGCTGTTACGGATACAGGTATCCTGTGTGTGTGTATCCTGTATGTGTGTGTTTCTTGTCTCTCCTTCTCCCCTCACAGGTGACAATCATCACTCCCCAATCAGTCATCAATCAGTCCCCAATCAGAAGACACCTGTTCCTTTTCCCTCAACCTATCACAGCCCCTTTCCTTTGGTTTAAAAACCCAGTCAGTTGTTTTCTCCCCAGCTCATTATCTCGCTAGCTCATTCTCCCTCTGTGATCAAGCTTTGTGCTCATTCTCTCTCAATCTCGCTCTATGTTCCCAGCTCTCTTTCTGTATTGATCTCTCTTTTGGTTTGCAACTACATGTCACTTTGTCCATCCCACCTGTGAGTATTGTTTTTGTTAAAGTGTTGACTGTTTGTTTGTTGGTGAGAAAAGGGGGTACCAAGACAAGTCGCCCATGGGCATACATTACCCGTAGGAATACTGTGTCTAAGTACCCTAGTTAGAACTGGGTGGACCACCCTCTGTGTTTTTGGTTAGTTAGCAAGCTGTTATTGAGGTAGGCTAGTCTAGCTTAGGGGTGTTTTTGGATTGTTTCTTTGCTTGGGTCCAGCTCAGCCCCTTTTCTCACACCCCATTACCGTGTGTTTATAAATAAACCATTAGAGTTTGACGGTAGAGTGTAGTTGTCTGTGGTTATTGGTTCTCACTTTCTTATCACTATTATAATTTGCATGATTTATGTTACGGTCTTGTTGCCATCCCCCCCCCCCCCCCCCCCCCCCCTAGACTGCAGGGCCAAAGGGATTCGTAACACTGGCCTTAAAGTGAGAAATCTGAGTCTCAGTGTCACTCTATTACCGTGGATTTACCATTATTGAGACTCACGCCATCGCTCTCTCTCGACGTTCACAGCTGCTGAGGAGGTGGGCAGCTAACGTCCTTTCTCATGTTCCATTAGCAAGCCAGTTACACCATCAGTCACCGACACAGAATGAGTAACAGGTAAGAGTGGAGTACGGGCAACTTATTTTCATTAGTGTCCTTAACAGTTGCATTCCATGACGTCCGTGAGCGAATAATTGCCAGTGTCATCCATCATCATTGACAGATGGCTGATATCAGAGAGCAATGTGACATTGGGAGTTTTACGTTTAAAAACTGTTCATATAGAGCAGCACCCTTTTTGATGTCATTTATCTTTTAAACTGTATTTGAACCTTTATTAGAACCTCTTGTCATGTGAAGGTGTGCACTAAACCATTTTTATGTCAGTTTACAGGAAAATAACCACTTCAGGTCAGTTTTATTCCATTAACTGCTTACAGCCAATCTGAAAACAGACGGCTCATTTTCACTGTACTGTAAGTAGCCTGTGTTATAGCCCCATTCAAATGTAGCCTATGCATCCAAAACAGTAAGACCAGTTAACTATGTCCAGAGGCAACAGAAGTGAACACCTTTCCCACGGTTGTGGTTCCTCCTGGTTCTCAAACGGCAGTGGATTTGTCCTAAGAACAGATATAGCCCTTGGTTCACCCCAGACTTGACTGCCCTTGACCAGCACAAAAACATCCTGTAGCGTACTGCATTAGCATTGAATCCTTTAGTGTCCCAAAACCTTTTGGAATTAGTGCTGAAGTCCATTGAGAATAAGAGCACCTCCTCCAAACTGCCCACTGCACTGAGGCTAGGGAACACTGTCACCACTGATAAATGTACGATAATCGATAATTTCAATAAGCATTTTTCTACGGCTGGCCATGCTTTCCACCTGGCTACCCCTACCCCGGCCAACAGCTCTGCACCCCCTGCAGAAATTTGCCCAAGCCCCTCCCCCCCCCACTTCTCCTTCACCCAAATCCAGACAGCTGATGTTCTGAAAGAGCTGCAAAATCTGGATCCCTACAAATCAGCTGGGCTAGACAATCTGGACCCTCTCTTTCTAAAATTATCCGCCGAAATTGTTGCAACCCCTATTACTAGCCTGTTAAACCTCTCTTTCGTATCGTCTGAGATCCCCAAAGATTGGAAAGCTGCCACAGTCATCCCCCTCTTCAAAGGGGGAGACACTCTAGACCCAAACTGTTATAGACCTACAGTTGAAGTCGGATGTTTACATTCACTTAGGTTGGAGTCATTAAAACTCGTTATTCAACCACACCACAAATTTCTTGTTAACAAACTATAGTTTTGGCAAGCCGGTTAGGACATCTGCTTTATGCATGACACAAGTCATTTTTCCAACAATTGTTTACAGACAGATTATTTCACTTATAATTTACTGTATCACAATTCCAGTTGGTCAGAGGTTTACATACACTAAGTTGACTGTGCCTTTAAACAGCTTGGAAAATTCCAGAAAATGATGTCATGGCTTTAGAAGCTTCTGATACCTGTGGATGTATTTCAAGGCCTACCTTCAAACTCAGTGCCTCTTGGCTTGACATCATGGGAAAATCTAAAGAAATCAGCCAAGACCTCAGAAAAAAATTGTAGACCTCCACAAGTCTGGTTCATCCTTGGGAGCAATTTCCAACTGCCTGAAGGTACCACATTCATCTGTACAAACAATAGTACGCAAGTATAAACACCATGGGACCACGCAGCCATCATACCGCTCAGGAAGGAGACTCGTTCTGTCTCCTAGAGATGAAAGTACTTTGGTGCGAAAAGTGCAAATCAATCCCAGAACAACAGCAAAGGACCTTGTGAAGATGCTGGAGGAAACGGGTACAAACGTATATATATCCACAGTAAAACAAGTCCTATATCGACATAACCTGAAAGGCAGCTCAGCAAGGAAGGAGCCACTGCTCCAAAACCGCAACAACAAAGTCAAGGTATTGGAGTGGCCATCACAAAGCCCTGACCTCAATCCTATAGAAAATTTGTGGGCAGAACTGAAGAGTGTGCGAGCAAGGAGGCCTACAAACCTGACTCAGTTACACCAGCTCTGTCAGGAGGAATGGGCCAAAATTCACCCAACTTATTGTGGAAGGCTACCCAAAACGTTTGACCCAAGGTACACAATTTAAAGGCAATGCTATCAAATACTAATTGAGTGTATGTAAACTTCTGACCCACTGGGAATGTGATGAAAGAAATAAAAACTGAAATAAATCATTCTCTCTACTATTATTCTGACATTTCACATTCTTAAAATCAATGTGTGATCTAAGACAGGGAATTTCTACTAGGATTAATTGTCAGGAATTGTGAAAAACTGAGTTTAAATGCATTTGGCTAAGGTGTATGTAAACTTCCGACTCCAACTGTATATCCATCCTGCCCTGCCTTTCTAAAATCTTCAAAAGCCAAGTTAACAAACAGATCACCGACCATTTCGAATCCCACCGTACCTTCTCCACTATGCAATCTGGTTTCCGGGCTGGTCATGGGTGCACCTCAGCCACGCTCAAGGTCCTAAACGATATCATAACCGCCATCGATAAAAGACAGTACTGTGCAGCCATCTTCATCGACCTGGCCAAGGCTTTGGACTCAATCACCGTATTCTTAACAGCAGACTCAATAGCCTTGGTTTTTCAAATGACTGCCTCGCCTGGTTCACCAACTACTTCTCCGATAGAGTTCAGTGTGTCAAATCGAACGGCCTGTTGTCCGGACCTCTGGCAGTCTCTATGGGGGTGCCACAGGGTTCAATTCTCAGGCCGACTCTTTTCTCTGTATACATCAATGATGTCGCTCTTGTGGCTGGTGATTCTCTGATCCACCTCTACGCAGACGACACCATGCTGTATACTTCTGGCCCTTCTTTGGACACTGTGTTAACTAACCTCCAGACGAGCTTCAATGCCATACAACACTCCTTCCGTGGCCTCCAACTGGTTTTAAATGCTAGTAAAACTAAATGCATGCTCTTCAACCGATTTCTGCCCACGCCCGCCCGACTAGCATCACTACTCGATGGTTCTGACTTAGAATATGTGGACAACTACAAATACCTAGGTGTCTGGTTAGACTGTAAACTCTCCTTCCAGACTCACATTAAGCATCTTCAATCCAAAATTAAATCTAGAATCAGCTTCCTATATTGCAACAAAGCATCCTTCACTCATGCTGCCTAACATAGCCTCGTAAAACTGACTATCCTACTGATCCTTGACTTCGGCGATGTCATTTACAAAATAGCCTCAGGAAACTGGATGTAGTATATCACAGTGCCATCCGTTTTGTCACCAAAGCCCCATATACTACCCACCACTGCAACCTGTATGCTCCCGTTGGCCAAATCCACTGGCCCCAGGTCATCTATAAGTCTTTGCTAGGTAAAGCCCCGCCTTATCTCAGCTCACTGGTCACCATAGCAACACCCCCCCCCATATCACGCGCTGCAGCAGGTATATTTCACTGGTCATCAAAAAAAGGCAACAATTGCTTTGGCCGCCTTTCCTTCCAGTTCTCTGCTGCCAATGACTGGAACGAATTGCAATAATCACTGAAGCTGGAGACTTATATCTCCCTCTCTAACTTTAAGCATCAGCTGTCAGAGCAGTTTACCAATCACTGTACGTACCTATACACAGGCAATCTGTAAATAGCACACCCAACTTCCTCATCCCCATATTGTTATCTTCTTGCTCTTTTGCACCCTAGTATCTCTACTTGCACATCATCTGCATATCTATCACTCCAGTGTTAATGCTAAATTGTAATTATTTCGCCACTGTGGCCCATTTATTACCTTACCTCCCTAATATTCTACATTTGCACACACTGTACAGTACATAGATTTTTCTATTGTGTTATCGACTGTTTGTTTATAAGTAACTCTGTTTTTGTTTTTGTCCCACTGCTTTGCTTTATCTTAGCCAGGTCACAGTTGTAAATGACAACTTGTTCTCAACTGGTCTACCTGGTTAAATAAAGGTGAAATATATATATATATATTTTAAATGGCACCCTATTCCCTATATAGTGCACTACTTTTGACCAGAGCCCTATGGGCCCTGGGCAAAAGTAGGTCCCATAAAGGGAATTGGGTGCCATTTGGGACAAAACCAGTGTAGGAGTTGCCGAGAAGTTTGACTTAACCCCTGACCCATTTATGAAGACAGAGGGTTATCGTACGAAAGAAGGTAGATCTACTCAGTGTTTAGAAAAGCTAGCCAGCTTCAGTTAGCTTCACATTCCAGCTCCGGCTTCATCCGTACTATGACGGTGGATATTGATTTTTCGTCTGTCACCAACTCTAGCAGGCTTGTAACTGCACATGCATGTCACACTTGGCTATTTGATTGCCGAAATCTTAATAGAGAAAATGCTGAAAGACCAATCCATGGGTGAGTCAGTGACACATTTATTGCCAAAATAAAAATGCAAGAAATTATCTTGCGAATTCAGCAGGTTATGGTGTGAAATAGGCTTTCACAAGTGCCGTGTTTATTTTATTACTTATCCGTTAATGGCGTCTTTGGTGTGCTTATCAATGCACAGGCACTTTTTTCCATTCATACAAAAGTCATACAAACTTTTACTCTGTGTGAAGTTTCAAATGCATTCTGTCATTAGTAAATGTGTAATGTGATAAGTATTTTAACATTGCTATTTTTTACACACTAAAAAATGTATTCATAAAATATTTAATCAGTCGTCTTCCTCAAATGAAGGGGATGATGACCAATCTGTGCAAGAGGGAGGGATTTTCACTTCATTCAGGATAAATGGAGTTAGCCCAAAGTTAGCCTGCAGGTTAGTTCTGAAGGATTCGTTGCAATAGAAATGTACCTGGTTAAAAGGTAAGCCAATTTTCTGGTACTGGTTATCCCGAGTTGAACCTAGAGTTGACCAAGGTTACCTCGGTAACTTCTGAAACCTGATTCATAGTATAGTGTCAATAACATGAAGCCAGACATTTGTAACTAATTTAACACACTCAGAGGTGTGTGTGCGTGTGTGTGTGCGCGCGCATGTGCAGGTACGTGCACAGATGGGGGTCTACTTGTGTCCGAGAACCTGCCCCTTTCCCTCCTACTCGCCAATTGCCCTTTTTGGTGTGTTATAATTAATCTTTTTTTGTATACAGTTTTTTGTTCTGAACCCACTGCCTCAAGTCATGACATCAAGGTCAACACTCCCAACCTTGCATCTGGTTTCCCAGTCTGCCCTGTACATAGATTATGGGTGCCCAGTATCCAAACATGCATTACTGTCCTTGCACCACACGGTCAGGTCTCTGACCTCCTCCCTATAGGCTGTCTCATCGATCGTTGTCAGTGATCAGGCTGTTGTGCCATCGACAAACTTAATGATGGTGTTGGATTCGTGCCTGGCCGTGCAGTCATGAGTGAACAGGGAGTACACGAGGGGACTTAGCACGCACACCTGACCCCCCATGTTGAGGATCAGCGTGGCGGATGTGTTATTACCTACTCTTACCACCTGGGGGCGGCTCGTCAGATAGTCCAGGATCCAGTTGCAGAGGGAGGTGTTTAGTCCCAGGGTCCTTAGCTTAGTGATGAGCGTTGAGGGAACTATGGTGTTGAATGCTGAGCTGTAGTCTATGAATAGCATTCTCACGTAGGTGTTCCTTTTGTCCAGGTGGGAAAGGGCAGTGTGAAGTGCAATAGAGACTGTGGACCTATTTGGGCGGTATGTGAATTGGAGTGGGAATTGTTGAAATTCTTACACAGGGACACTCAAAGTGAATCTTAAATGAATCATCCTTCATTTGTCAGCGTGCTGGAGGTTCCAACCAACTCAATGCACCGTAGTACACATGTCAATCATGAGCTCTCCATGGGCAGTCCGTCTTATATACGGTGCGGTGTACAGCAGGTCAGCCACCAGGGGGAGACTCATCGAGGCCTGGTGACAGACAGAGTATACATCACGAGGCGATGGCTCCATCTGCTGGACGTGCCAGGTCTCGACGGGCTCTCCGCCCAGGACTAATTGGGGCTGATTGCTCACCAGCTGTACAAGCCCCATAAAGCTGCCAGAAGGGCAGCACACAGGAGAGAACTGGGGGAAGTACGGTGACTTCCGTGTAGTTGGAGACGGTGCCCGAGCTAAGACGAGGGAGTTTGAGTTTGTGTGCCAAACAGGATACAGCAAGACACTGAGCCCAGAAGACGGTATCCCGGAGAGGGTCTCATGGGGGAGACCTATCCTTTTCTTTTGATTTATTATTTAATAAACACCCTTGAAACCTAGCTAATCATACTCTGTCCGTGCCTGATCTGTGTAAACGTCTTGACCCAACCCCCTGGTCTGCCACAAGTGGTGGAGAATGTGGGCATTCTGATAACGTGGTCAGATCAGGGTTGACGTTTACGCAGCATCAGCATGGACGAGTTAATAGCTCAGTTCATCTGGGCCCAACAAGCACAACAGGAAATCAGGAAGCTGCAAGGAGGCGCGTCTCCTGAATCACATCCCAACCAGTTCTTACTCAAACTGACGGAAGACGATGACGTCAAAACCTACCTCTGTACGTTTGAACGGACAGCTCTACGGGAAGCATGGCCAAGGCCGAAGTGGGCCAGTCTGCTAATTACGACGGACTCAAATGGAAGATACTGTGCCGCTACGGGCACAGCCTGGCCCATCAGGCTCAACGGTTCCACGACTGGAGGTTCGTAGCCGACGCATCCCTCCGTGCACAGATGAGTGACCTACTGCGCGTCACCAGGGCATGGCTCCAAACCGACGTATCCACCCTCTCCATCCTTGACAAAGTGGTCCTGGATCGCTTCTTACGGGCGCTACCCTACGACATGAAGAGGGCAGCGAGTCTATGCGCACCCCAGTCCTTGGAGAGCCTCCTGGAAGCAGTGAAGACGCATCATAACATGCAGGCCCTGCTGAGTGGGAGCTGGGATGAGTCGGCGACCCGTCCGAGGGGACGGAAGGACAGCCCCACCGTGGTGTACCCCGAACTGACAGCCGGCAGGGCCAAAGAACCGCAAACCCGTGGAGAAACGGCTGGGGTAGGGCTGACCCGTCCCCAACGATCCCAGGTAGATGGAGACCAAAGGAGGTGTTTTGAGTGTGGCGCCCGGGGGCACATTGCCTGGAATTGCCCAGCTCGAGAGGAGTCGATGGCGGCGAGGTAGTTCACAACGTGACCATGTCACCTCCTGTTGGGCGCACCCCGAATCAACTGCACCCATGGTCCCGGTGAAGGTTGACAGACACGACACGGAAGCGCTATTGGACTCCGGAAGTATGTTTACGCTCGTAACCACGAGCATGCTGAACCAGGAGACCGAAAGGGTTAGGCAGATGTCCATTTCCTGTGTTCACGGTAACACAAAGCGGTATCCAACCGTATGGACCACCATCGTGACGCCACAAGGGAGCTGCCAGATGACAGTGGGTGCAGTGCCAGAGCTGCTGGTACCTCTCCTAGTGGGATGGGATTGTCCACTGTTGCAGGCCCTATGGGGGCATGAGTTGAGGAAGAAGGTACGAGCCGGCCGAAGAAGAGAGCGGGGACGACCAATAGCCTGTGCAGCCCGGAAGCAACCGGCATGGGTCTATGGCTCCGGAGTCGGAGGGGGCGCCGGAACCCGAACCCTCTGGGGAACCCCTGGAGGAGAAGCCCATCCTCCCCCTCCTCGATTTTGAGGGGCCAGTCGAGACCCCCGCTGGGGGCCAACTGAGGGGACAATTCGGGACGACCCAGTGGGAGGATCTGAACTTGAAAGCCGCCCTAGCCCAAGTGATAGCGGTGGATGGACAGCTACTTCCGGGGATGAGTGACTGGCGATACCCCCATTTCCAAATCAAGAATAACCTTTTGTAAACAAAACAGATATGATAGAAAATAGCCTCAAATAAAAGGTGACATTCTGTACTGTCACCTCATAGATGGCTGCAAACTTTCTACTTTTAAACTCGGACAAAACAGAGATGCTTGTTCTAGGTCCCAAGAAACAAAGATCTTCTGTTGAATCTGACAATTAATCTGGATGGTTGTACAGTCGTCTCAAATAAAACTGAAGGACCTCAGCGTTACTCTGGACCCTGAGCTCTCTTTTGAAGAACATATCAAGACTGTTTCAAGGACAGCTTTTTTCCATCTACGTAACATTGCAAAAATCAGAAACTTTCTGTCCAAAAATGATGCAGAAAAATTAATCCATGCTTTTGTTACTTCTAGGCTGGACTACTGCAATGCTCTACTTTCCGGCTACCCGGATAAAGCACCAAACAAACATCAGTTAGTGCTAAATACGGCTGCTAGAATCCTGACTAGAACCAAAAAATTTGATCATATTACTCCAGTGCTAGCCTCCCTACACTGGCTTCCTGTTAAGGCAAGGGCTGATTTCAAGGTTTTACTGCTAACCTACAAAGCATTACATGGGCTTGCTCCTACCTATCTTTCCGATTTGGTCCTGCCGTACATACCTACACGTACGCTACGGTCACAAGACGCAGGCCTCCTAATTGTCCCTAGAATTTCTAAGCAAACGGCTGGAGGTAGGGCTTTCTCCTATAGAGCTCCATTTTTATGGAATGGTCTGCCTACCCATGTGAGAGACGCAGACTCAGTCTCAACCTTTAAGTCTTTACTGAAGACTTATCTCTTCAGTAGGTCCTATGATTAAGTATAGTCTGGCCCAGGAGTGTGAAGGTGAACGGAAAGGCTGGAGCAACGAACCGCCCTTGCTGTCTCTGCCTTGCCGGTTCCCCTCTCTCGACTGGGATTCACTGCCTCTAACCCTATTACAGGGGCTGAGTCACTGGCTTACTGGTGTTCTTCCATGCCATCCATGGGAGGGGTGCGTCACTTGAGTGGGTTGAGTCACTGACGTGGTCTTCCTGTCTGGGTTGGCGCCCCCCCCCCTTGGGTTGTGCCATGGCGGAGATCTTTGTGGGCTATACTCGGCCTTGTCTTAGGACGGTAAGTTGGTGGTTGGAGACATCCCTCTAGTGGTGTGGGGGCTGTGCTTTGGCAAAGTGGGTGGGGTTATATCCTGCCTGTTTGGCCCTGTCCGGGGGTATCATCGGATGGGGCCACAGTGTCTTCTGATCCCTCCTGTCTCAGCCTCCAGTATTTATGCTGCAGTAGTTTATGTGTCGGGGGGCTAGGGTCAGTCTGTTACATCTGGAGTATTTCTCTTGTCTTATCCGGTGTCCTGTGTGAATTTAAATATGCTCTCTCTAATTCTCTCTTTCTGTCTTTCTCTCGGAGGACCTGAGCCCTAGGACCATGCCTCAGGACTACCTGGCATGATGACTCCTTGCTGTCCCCAGTCCACCTGGCCGTGCTGCTGCTCCAGTTTCAACTGTTCTGCCTGCGGCTATGGAACCCTGACCTATAAATACATTTGATTTGATTTGATCAGGTGTCACGCCAATAGGGGGAACTTCTTCGAGAGGTATTGTTGCTGCCTCGACGGTACGTGGGAACCATTCTTCAGCTGGCCCACACCCACCTGTTGGGTGCACACCTGGGAATGGAGAAGACCTGGGAACGAATCGCCGCCCGGTTCCACTGGCCGGGGATGAGGAGGGCCGTGGAAGACTACTGTCGCAGCTACCCAGAGTGTCAACTCACTACCCCGAAAGCCCACTTCCGAAGCCCATTGGTCGCCCTACCGATCATCAGGGTGCCCTTTGAACGCATCGCCATGGACATAGTGGGACCCCTGGTAAAAACAACAAAGTACTTCGACCCCACCAGCAGTACGCAGCGGCCTATTTGGATGACATCATCATCCACGCCAAGGTTGGGAAGAGCACTTGATGCGCCTCCAGGCGGTGCTGGACGCGCTCAGACAAGCCGGGTTGACCGCGAACCCCAAGAAGTGCAAACCACGATTCGAGGAGGTGGAGTACCTGGGGTATTTGATTGGATGTGGGAACGTCAAGCCCCAGGAGAGGAAGGTAAACGCCGTGCGTGACTGGCCCGTTCCACGCACCAAGACACAGGTCAAGTCTTTCCTGGGACTGGCAGGATACTATAGCCGATTTATCCCCAACATTGCGGCTATAGCTTCCCCCCTCACCGATCTAACTAGGGCCCGCCTCCCAAAAACAGTGAAATGGACGAACGAGACAGATAAGGCGTTCAGCCGTCTGAAGGAAGCGCTGTGCTCCCATCCGATTCTCTCCCAATTTCCAGGTGCCGATGGTGGTCCAGACAGATGGGTGTGATAAGGGACTAGGCGCCATTCTGTCCCAGATACACGATGGGGAGGAGCACCCCATCATGTACATCAGCAGAAAGCTGGTTCCTAGAGAGAAAAAGTACTTCATTGTGGAGAAAGAGTGTCTAGCGGTGAAGTGGGCGCTAAACACTCAAGTATTACCTGTTGAGTACCCACTTCACCCTGGTCACGGACCATGGTCCCCTGGTCTGGATTGCCAGGGGAAAGGACACAAATGATCGGGTTACCAGGTGGTTCTTGTCCCTTCAACGCTTCTCTTTTTCTGTTGTGCACAGGTCAGGGGTGAAGCATGGAAACGCGGATGCCCTATCGAGAAGGGAGACACGTCGCACTGACGACAGTCCCCTCCCCAACAGAGCTAAGGGGGGGTGTGGCGTACAGCAGGTCAGCCACCAGTGGGAGACTCGTCGAGGCCTGGTCCGCCACAATATATACTGCTCAAAAAAATGAAAGGAACACTTAAACAACACAATGTAACTCCAAGTCAATCACACTTCTGTGAAATCAAACTGTCCACTTAGGAAGCAACACTGATTGACAATAAATTTCACATGCTGTTGTGCAAGACACCCCCAATAAAGGAGTGGTTCTGCAGGTGGTGACCACAGACCACTTCTCAGTTCCTATGCTTCCTGGCTGATGTTTTGGTCACTTTTGAATGCTGGCGGTGCTTTCACTCTAGTGGTAGCATGAGACGGAGTCTACAACCCACACAAGTGGCTCAGGTAGTGCAGCTCATCCAGGATGGCACATCAATGCGAGCTGTGGCAAGAAGGTTTGCTGTGTCTGTCAGCGTAGTGTCCAGAGCATGCAGGCGCTACCAGGAGACAGGCCAGTACATCAGGAGACGTGGAGGAGGCCGTAGGAGGGCAACAACCCAGCAGCAGGACCGCTACCTCCACCTTTGTGTAAGGAGGACCAGGAGGAGCACTGCCAGAGCCCTGCAAAATGACCTCCAGCAGGCCACAAATGTGCATGTGTCTGCTCAAATGGTCAGAAACAGACTCCATGAGGGTGGTATGATGGCCCGACGTCCACAGGTGGAGGTTGTGCTTACAGCCCAACACCGTGCAGGACGTTTGGCATTTGCCAGAGAACACCAAGATTGGCAAATTCGCCACTGGCGCCCTGTGCTCTTCACAGATGAAAGCAGGTTCACACTGAGCACACGTGACAGTCTGGAGACGCCGTGGAGAACGTTCTACTACCTGCAACATCCTCCAGCATGACCGGTTTGGCGGTGGGACAGTCATGGTGTGGGGTGGCATTTCTTTGGGGGGGCCGCACAGCCCTCCATGTGCTCGCCAGAGGTAGCCTGACTGCCATTAGGTACCGAGATGAGATCCTCAGACCCCTTGTGAGACCATATGCTGGTGCGGTTGGTCCTGGGTTCCTCCTAATGCAAGACAATGCTAGACCTCATGTGGCTGGAGTGTGTCAGCAGTTCCTGCAAGAGGAAGGCATTGATGCTATGGACTGGTCCGCCCGTTCCCCAGACCTGAATCCAATTGAGCACATCTGGGACATCATGTCTCGCTCCATCCACCAACGCCATTTTGCACCACAGACTGTCCAGGAGTTGGCGTCTGCTTTAGTCCAGGTCTGGGAGGAGATCCCTCAGGAGACCACCCGTCACCTCATCAGGAGCATGTCCAGGCGTTGTAGGGAGGTCATACAGGCACATGGAGGCCACACACACTACTGAGCCTCATTTTGACTTGTTTTAAGGACATTACATCAAAGTTGGATCAGCCTGTACTGTGGTTTTCCACTTTAATTTTGAGTGTGACTCCAAATCCAGACCTCCATGGGTTGATAAATTGGATTTCCATTGATTATTTTTGTGTGATTTTGTTGTCAGCACATTCAACTATGTAAAGAAAAAAGTATTTAATAAGATTATTTCATTCATTCAGATCTAGGATGTGTTATTTTAGTGTTCCCTTTATTTTTTTGAGCAGTGTATATATTTTACCTTTATTTAACTAGGCAAGTCAGTTAAGAACAAAATCATATTTTCAATGACGGCCTAGGAACAGTGGGTTAACTGCCTTGTTCGGGGGTAGAATGACAGATTTTTATCTTGTCAGCTCGGGGATTTGATCTTGCAACCTTTTGGTTATAAGTCCAACGCTCTAACCACTAGGCTACCCCTGCCGTCCCAGATTTCTTTGTAGGTGACATTTTTCCTGTTGTCCTTTCGTCATTATATGCAGTAACACTTTATTTGGTTAGTCCATGTTACCTTATATTCTTTAAGTCCTGAATAGTGTTATTCTCTTGTCCTTTCCTTCATGATCGCTGATCTGAAGGGTATCTGATAGTTACAAGCAACATACTAGAACCTATGTCCCTTTCCTTGAATGACCAATCAACAGATCTGGATGAAAGGCCACAAGTTAAAGGACAGGCTTCCATCCTTCTACTGTATGTCCATAACTTGTGTAAAGTCTTGGACGCATCACGGCCCTGTCAGTAACACATAGGCCTACTGGTACACAACTCAGTCTGTCAACAGAATGTCAACGCCACACGGCCAGCTGCGACCTTTTGCTTGTTACTCATCCACCTCCAACCACCCAGTCAGCAGTGTGGGATCCCACCTTCTGTCTCAAACTGGCACCAAATATCAACCGTATCAACTGACATGTATCAGCACCCATGCGTTATTAAATACTACTGGATGATTTGAAATGGGAACCAAGTGCACAGTGTTCGTATTAGGACAGCCTCAGGTTAACATAACGTATATAATAATCTAAGCACCATTTTAAGATTTACAGAGAGCAATCTCCAAAATAAAGAAATAGCACGTCTGAAATGGATGAGCGTCTCAGGTGGACGGCAGTGGATTTGAAAGCAAACATTCTTTGTCACTGACAGGAAACCAGATATTTTGACTCCTGGATGAGAAACTTAGCTTTGGTATATAAAAGACTTTACAATCGCAGTCCATTCTGGGCCACAGTATTCTCATTAGGCAACTGCGTCATGCAAGAATGATTGTCAGAGTTCAGTGTCTCAGCCATCCTCAAATTAAACACAAGCTTTACCTTTGCCATGGTTTAGAAATGTCACCACTGAAACGAGACAGACCCAGATCTCTAATCTCAATAAGTTTACCCTGTTTCTCTGCGAGAGAAAACAAAATCAACACGCAAGCGAGTGGCTTGCCTGCTCGACAGAAGAACCGCGGCTAACACATTGAACAAACTAATTTAAAACAAATCTATTCATGTACTATGAATGCACGAATGTGCAAATTGCAGAAAGAAACAAGTTTGTGTGTATGCCTGGGGGAGGTAATAATTTCAATATCTTCAAATAACAACTGCAAGTGGGACAAAGAGGGCCACATGAAGCCTGTTTTGTTCCAAGTTAGGCCTGTGTCTGAAGAGATGGATTAAATTGGCACTGGCTATAGTCAACGTTGTGTGCTGCTCCTCTGTGATAACATGGAGTTAGAGGGAAGACACATGTTGATAGATATTACCATCCACTGTTGGTTTGAAAGGAAAGGATGGGGTATGAATAACTCTGCAATTCAATCCAAAGAGCTCAACTCTGATGCTAGTGTATGTACTGTATTAGAAATGAAGACTGTACTTCCAACTGTCTCTCTAAATTGCACTCAGTGGAGTCTAACCAACCAAGTGGCAGAGTAAGGTCTTTCAAAAGGTCCCCAAACTACAGGAAATGTCCTCTTTTGGGTTGGCCCTAATGAACTGTGAGTCAATGAGCTTGTGTAAAACTTGAGATTTTGGCGAGTTTCAGTTCCAAAACTCGGTTGGAATAGACTTGAATTTGTCGTAACTTTTACGGTTCCAGGTAACTCTATTTTCCCTGAGTTTTGTTTTTGTATTAGCTTCTACTTTCTATCCAGTCCTTCTAATTTTTCAATGGGTTTGACACTTTGATGCTTGTTTTGAAGTTCCAAGGGTGTCTTAATCACGTCCTACTGTAAATAGGGAGCTGGGCTGATCCCTTTTAAGGGGCCTAGATGGCTGTGTTTAGAATCCTCAAAGTCCTCTTTGGCACTCTCTCCATTGCTGAGGCCAAAAGACGGAAACAGCACTGCTGGAATTAATCAGCAGTGGGAAAATGCTGCCACTTGACCAAGGCTGAACATTATTTGTAGTACAACTAACTGGCAACCTCATTTGGGATGGCTGGAAGTTCTCTTTCCATGCTCTGTGAATTGTCCATCCAAGAGGATTTTATGCTTGATGGTGAGGTAAATTGAGCCAGTAGCTAAATAGTTATGTTTCCCATTTTGAGGCCCAATGACAGTGTAAGAGGTTTTCTCCAAACAGCCCCAAGTCCAGTGTGTCTTCCTGTAAGGGGACAACTACCATGTGTATTCTACTCCCTTCCATACTGAATCATGGTTCGTCACAGAGAGCTCTCCAAGGACATTGCACGTCATTACAAAACCACTCGAGAACCCGACACACTCTAGCTAAAAAGAAATTGAAGACAGGTAATCCTATGCTCAGGGGCATAGCACTGCATGGCCATTTCCAAAGAGCAGGGCCGTTGGGGAATGAATGTGTCAGCGTTATTCAAGATAAGCAACAAGGAAATGGCAATAATACATGCTTCTTCACCTGCAAGGATATAGATATTATGGTGAGAGCGGAGAAACGGCTAGACAGGGCAGAGCCTAGACCGATTGCTATGAGTAAATCTTAAAGGTGAGCGGAGAAAGTCCATCTTTGGGAAAAATACCATCTAATGCCACTGCTAGCACAATGGCCGCCGATGGCAAATCCCCTTGAAATGGGCTGAGAAAAGGTATCTTATCACCACAGAGACAGACATGGCCCAATGACACGAGGGGAAGGAGGGGGAATTATGTCCAGAAAATATATTATTTATTAATTGAAAATCCACAGGAGAGGTCTCAGACCGTCTCAGACACATTGTACTGTGTGTGTATATATATATGTATGTATGTATGTATGTATGTATGTATGTATGTATGTATAGATAGATAGATAGATAGATAGATAGATAGATAGATAGATAGATAGATATAGATTTTTTGTGGACTGATGGCCTGCATCTGATGGGCAGTCTGAGGGGAGGGAGGTAGCAGCGGTGGGGCTGCCTCTCACCTGACAAACCGTCCCTCCGCTCTCCCTCCCTCCATTGAGAAATGGAACACCGGCTGCATTCCAAACACTTAAAAGACACACCCTATCCCCTCAGCCCTGAAATTAAGTGGACACTTCTGATGATGTATCATGACATCTGACGAGTATACACTTGCAGGGAAATTCGTCACTCGTTCATCCCGCGATGATTGTGTTTTCTGCCACCGGTAGCTTGTGGGTGCTTTATATGCGCTACAGTCAATTATGATTGCAGGTCTACTTACATAAACTATATAATTAATAACATACGCCTACTGTATGATAGCTAGAAAATGAATTAGCTAACTAACATTAGCCTGCCTAGCTGGAACTTCTGAAGAAGGAAAATTTTTTTATTTCTACAATTTCCAAAAGCTAACCAAACAAAAACATCATTACTTTTAGGGGATGTGTTTGTGCCGTCATGTACATTAGTAGCACCATTTCTAACCTTTTTACATTAGTTTTGACTTATCCATATTGACATGATTTTAAGTTTCGGCTGACTTTTCTTAGCGGATGTACAATCCTCATAAATTGAATTATGGGGTGTTTCAAGCCCCGAAGTGAACATAATTGTACACGCAAACTCGATCAAAAACGAGGGCTGAGGGGCTTACGTTGCGAACTTCCCTTGTTTGGCTATTCGTTTGGACCGACATCCAAGATGGTGACGGGGATTCCCCCAAGGGCATAAGGCGAGGGTAAGTGGACAAGGTAGTGTCTTTTATGAGTTTGAAACACAGCCACCGTCTTCCAGCTGATGGTGAAGCTCAAGTCGTACTGCATTATTTCTGCCTCAAGCACCAATTCATGTTGTTACTCCTATGATCAGAGAAAGTTAAATATTCCTTGATATTAAAAAAGACACACGCCACTAATAATAACAAGCTTATCGGAACACTTTGCTATACTCATTCATTGCAGCTGCAGTGCTGGTTGTAGGGGGAACACGCATTTTATGGCTTATAAAAGTGTTGAACAAATTGTTGTCAGTGCTGAATAACAACTTAAACATGAACTTACTCATAAAAACAGCAACTCTTTGTGGAATTAGTTGACTCGCTCTCTAGTCATGGTTTTAAAAAATCTTTGAAATCTCACAGTATCAACTTTGATGTGCGTTCGAGGCTTCTTTTTACAGTCTATGGCTCGAGGAAACTGGGCAAACACGGTGATCTGAACTATCTAATTGACCAGCGGTAGGCCTATAGGTGCACTTAATTTGCTCTCTTGGCCTGCCGGGTATGCAGAGTTCTACCTTCAGATACATGAAATGGTTCAAAATGGGAACACTTTGCCTTCCCGGCACTAAGGCTGCTGAACCAAGTGCATCTATAGCCAACAGCGCAAAATGAATACAAAAAATAGAAACGTTAGGCTTTATCGTTTTTTATTGAAATGTTTGATGATCGATTAGGAATGCCTTGGAGATTGACCAGTAGATCAATATCGACAGGTTGGTGAACACTTCTATTGTCATTCACAGCCGACACAGATACTGTACCTATCAGCATTTTGT
Organism: Salmo salar; assembly: GCF_965601325.2. NCBI lineage: Eukaryota > Metazoa > Chordata > Actinopteri > Salmoniformes > Salmonidae > Salmo > Salmo salar. The sequence goes on from NC_138303.1 coordinate 72,052,852, forward strand.
CTAGTGGTACATGTTAGTCGTTATCCCTTCGTATAGTGTCCCATATAAGACAGTCCCCTGACATGTTTGAAGAATACACAGGGTATCACCACAGGGTATCAAGTATTTTAGGCAGGGGACTCCATGACAAACCATCTCTCCTGTCCTCCATCTGTAGAAAATCAAGGTTGATACACACAGCACTGTTTACATTATCAATGGTTGTTAGGTGAATTCCAAGACTATGACCAGATCAAATGTGACCAACCTGAAGTGGGACTGGTGGCTGGCCACATACTGCCTCTGCCTTCTGCTCCTGATTGTAGGAGGGTTCCCACAATGCTGCTGAACAACAAATCCACCAGGTTTTGTAAGTATCCTGTGAATTGTACTGAACAAAAATATAAATGCAACATGTAAAATGTTGGTGCCATGTTTCATGAGATGAAATAAAAGATCCATACACACAAATTTTGTTGACAGATTTGTTTATATCCCTGTTATTGAGCATTTCTCCTTTGCCAATATAATCCATCCACCGGACCGGTGTGGCACATCAAGAAGCTGATTAAACAGCATGATCATTACACAGGTGCACCTTGTGCTAGAAACAACAAAAAGCCACTCTAAAATGTGCAGTTTTGTCACACAACACAATCTTACAGATGTCTCAAGTTTTGAGAGAGCGTGCAATTGGCACGCCAGGGCCTGAGTTATCGAGAGCAAGTGCTAAGTAACCCAAACAACATGCCTATTCTCATAAAAGTAGCTTGCTACCAAACTTGCAAATCAGCAATAGTTATCAATTTCTGTCATTTCAATTTTTTTCCGAGTTGAAATTAATTGGCTAGCTAGTTAACGTTAGCTCGCAGAAATTTTCTTAGCAAGCCAGTTCGAGTTGAAACATTATCGATAGCAAGCTGGGTAACGTTACATCTTATCAAACCTTCTCGTCAGGTGCAACGTTAGCTATACAAATCTTCGTCTCTATCACATTCCATCTCATTACACATTAGGGAGAGGATACAATATGTATTTATCTAGTTGCATCACAGTATCATAGTATCATAGCTAGCTAACTAGCTAGCTACTCAACACACACCAGTCACAGCCATCATGTCATATGTTTATTGTATGTAATCCATTCCTTGCCATCTTGCACAATATTGTTGAAGCCCATTTTCACTCCTATACCAAGCAAGTGTGCGTGCGTTGCAGACGGGACAACATGTTCACAGCACATGGCAGCTGGGGGCAGGCCACATCTTTTTCTCTGGGCATTCGTACGTCATTGGCAAAGTGGGCATGTAAGTAATCCATACCCAACCCATCCATACCCATCGTGACGCACGCATACTCACTCGTTTTGGACGAGACTAACTTTATGACAGACATTTTTCTATTAAACTGAGCAAAAATATACACGCAACATGTAAAGTGTTGGTCCCATGTTCATGAGCTGAAATAAAAGATCCCAGAAATGTTGCAGTTCGGCGTCGTAACCATCTTCAGTGGACAAATCCATACCCAACCTTCGATGGCCACGCCCCTTCGATGGCCACTGGCATTCTGGAGAAGAGTGATATCTTCACGGATGAATACTGGTTTCAACAATCCTGGTTTCACATGAGTGCCCCATGGTGGAAATGGGATTATGATATGGGCAGGCATAAGCTACGGACAACGAACAAAGTTGCATTTTATCGATGCCTATTTGAATGCACAGAGATACCATGACGAGATCCTGAGGCCCATTGTCGTGCCATTCATCCAGCAACATCACCTCATGTTTTAGCATGATAATGCACGGCCCCATGTTGCAAGGATCTGTACACAATTCCTGGATGCTGAAAATGTACCTAGCCTGCATAATAACCAGGCCTGTCACCCATTGAGCATGTTTGGGATGCTCTGGATCGACGTGTACGACAGCATGTTCCAGTTCCTGCTAATATCAAGCAACTTCGCACAGCCATTGAAAATGATGGGGACAACATTCCACAGGCCACAATCAACAGCCTGATCAACTCTATATGAAGGAGATGAGTCTCGCTGTATGAGGCAAATGGTGGTCACACCAGATACTGACTGGTTTTCTGATTCACGCCCCTACTTTTTTTTAAAGGTATTTGTGACCCACATATGCATATTTGTATTCCCAGTCATGTGAAATCCATAGATGAAGGCTTAATGAATATATTTAAATTGACTGATTTCCTTATATGAACTGTATAACTCAGTATAATCTTTGAAATTGTTTCATGTTGAGTTTATATTTTTGTTCAGTGTAGCACTTCGTACTCAATTTTGACACAAATTCATGTTTCTGACTCATAACGATGCCACATAGGGTGTTTATAACCAGAGAAGTTGGCTCAAGGAGGCAGTTTCCATTGAAGGGTTCAGTTTCTCATGTATTCAATCAGTATAGAAAGTTGTAAAAACGTCACTTATCCGATATGTAGCTGGCTTCTGTGCTTTGGCAGTAAGGCCAATTCACTTTGCCTGTAAATTCAGCTTATTCTTGCACTGCAGTCCCTTGAATTCAGCCCCACTATAGGCATATTCACTGATCATTCCTTTGTGATGAAACCATTTGAAAGGCAATGCAGTATTTCATACATCCTCTGCTGGCACAGCCAAGCAATTACACTGCTGTAGTGATGGAGGGGAAAATACATTGGGGAATAGGAATACATACAGAGCATAGAGTGCCTTCGGGAAAGTATTCAGACCCCTTGACTTTTTCCACATTTTGTTATGTTAATCCCTTACTCTAAAATCGATTAAATTGATTTTCTTTCTCAGCAATCTACACACAATACCTCATAATGACAAAGAGAAAACCGGTTTTTAGATTATTTTTTGTTTGTTGCATTATTTACCATAAATTAGTGTGGAAGTACCAGGTTTGTCCACTAGATGACACTGTTCCTGTTACTGCCGCTACACCCTTTTACACAGAGACACACATACACAGACACAGCCACAAGGCAGTGCACAGACTTCAGGCGGCAGGTGCCAAACATATATATAAAAAATAAAGAGTACCCACCATTTTTGAACATAGGCCTATTTATTTCTGCAACAACACACTCATCACTGATTGTGATCTACGATGCTCTTAAATACAAGTTTCATAATATAGTATTCTGAATCTTCTAACTCATTATACAGAGCCTTTGGAAAGTATTCAGACCCCTTGACTTTTTCCCCACCAAGTTTGCCCACGACTGGTGCTTTGGGCCTCATCAAGCAGAGCTTTAGAAAGACCAGAGTGAACACTTTGTCTGAGATTGCTGGTGTTGTGAAAGACAGCCCTGTGACAGGGGTCAACATCCCACAGCTGATTTGACTGGAGAATGGTATGGTGCTGGTGGAAAGCTATGGCTGGCAACAACACCTGACTCCGTATTTCAGGCCGCTGCCACAATTCAAGCAGTACCAGCACTTCAAGTGAAAATCATTTTCATTGCATTGTATGAGGGTATTTTGCTTATCTAAACTTGGGAGGTGAATTGATGTTGTGCAAGGTTGTAATGTCTTAATTTTTTGCGTTATTTCCTGTTTTACAGCTTCGAGCCTGGTGTTGTTGCCGCCAGGAAGCGTTCGGACACAGTCGGGACCAAGTTTCAGCTGCTGCGCATCGCTGACATCCTTCATCCCATAGATGGTCTGCCGGTACAAGCACCGCCTGGACTGAACACAGCTAGACAGAATTATGTTTTTGAGAAGGTCAGGGAGTTTTGTAACGACGAGGCTATGGACATCACATGCCCTGCACCAAAGTAAAGCGCTCTCCGAATATAGATTCCCTTGTTCATGCATGCTTCAGACAGACCAGTCATCAGCACTATCTGCAGTGCCTCTTTTCAAATGACTCTCTTCTAACACACACCCCACACATTGCTGCTACTTTTTTTTATCCTGCTGCTCAGCTAATTTACCCCTGATTGTATGCATATAACTACCTCATCTTTCACTGACAGTGTTATTGATATTGTTCTTGTACATGCTGTATATTATTTTATTTATATTGACACTATCTATTTCTGATATTGCTACTATGCAAGTAATCATTTGGCGGTACTGTTTTCACCTTCTTTAGAGACCCATCCACTAAGCAATATATGATTGGGGGTTATAGCGTTTCTTTCACATGACCCATGTCACAGGTGTCAAAGTGAGTAGACCAAGGTGCAGCGTGGAATATGTTCATCTTACCGTTTAATGCAAAAGAATGAACACTTTACAAATTAAACAGAAAATGACAGCAGACAGTTCCGTCAGGTACTTACAACTAAAAGGAAAATAACTACCCACAAAAAACAAAGGAAAAACAGGCTGCCTAAGTATGGCTTCCAATCAGAGACAACGAAAAACACCTGCCTCTGATTGGAAACCATACCCGGCACCAACATAGAACAACAATCTAGACCACCCACATAGAAAACAGAAAACCCAAAATACACGCCCTGACCAATCTACTATAGAAGAATGACCTCATACTAAGGTCAGAACGTGACAACCCACCATTTTACATTTTAGTAGATGCTCTTATCCAGAGCGACTTACAGTAGTGAATGCATACATTTCATGCATTTTAATTTTTTTATTGTACTGGCCCCCCGTGGGAATCGAACCCACAACCCTGGCGTTGCACACACCATGCTCTACCAACTGAGCCACAGGGAAGGCCGAGTTTAGACAAGTGTGTCTGTGTAAGCGTCATATAATATTTATAGAATAATTTTTCTGGACACTTTCTGTTTAGCTGGAATTTTTCCTTATTGTAGGCTACTACTTTTACCACTTTTAGTCTTAATCTTTACTACACTACTCACTGTTTAGCACATGACCTCACATGTGAATCCTTAACTAGATGGGTGGGCTGGCTTAAGAGGGTGTGAACAATGCTGAATGTGTGTAGACAAAGGAGAGCGCACCAGTAGGTAACAAAACATTCGAAGGCGATTTTCTCAAAAGTGAGTTTACAAGTTTGTCACCTTTCAAAGCAGAATTACTTTCCCATTATTCCTCAAATGCAGTGCATGATATATCATTTTGTAGCTCTGAGTCTCTACTTTTATCCAATGTTAAAAACACAATTTCTAATTTTGGTACATAAGACCGATTTGAGCAGGTCGGTCACATTTTGTTACGTTAAAGCCTCATTCTAAAATTGATTAAATCCAAAAATATCCTCGGCAATCTACACACAATACCACAGAATGACAAAGAGAACAAAGGTTTTTAGAATGTTTGCACATTTATTAAAACATAAAAAACAGAATTACCTCATTTGCATAAGTATTCAGACCCTTTGCTATGAGACTCAAAATTGAGCTCAGGTGCATCCTGTTTCCATTGATCATCCTTGAGATGTTTCTACAACTTGATTGGAGTCCACCTGTGGTAAATTCAATTGATTGGACATGATTTGGAAAGGCACACACCTGTCTATATAAGGTCCCACAGTTGACAGTGCATGTCAGAACAAAAATCAAGCCATGAGGTTGAAGGAATTGTCCGTGGAGCTCCAAGACAGGATTGTGTTGAGGCACAGATCTGGGGAAGGGTAGCAAAACATTTCTGCAGCATTGAAGGTCCCCAAGAACACAGTGGCCTCCATCATTCTTAAATGGAAAAAGTTTGGAACCACCAAGACTCTTCCTAGAGCTGGCCGCCCAGCCAAACTGAGCAATCGGGGGAGAAGGGCCTTGGTCAGGGAGGTGACCAAGAACCCGATGGTCACTCTGACAGAGCTCTAGAGTTCCTCTGTGGAGATGGGAGAATCTTCCAGAAGGACAACCATCTCTGCAGCACTCCACCAATCAGGCCTTTATGGTAGTGGCCAGATGGAAGCCACTCCTCAGTAAAAGGCAGCCTGCTTAGAGTTTGCCAAAAGGCACCTAAATACTATCAGACCATGAGAAACAAGATTCTCTGGTCTGATGAAACCAAGATTGAACTCTTTGGCCTGAATGCCAAGCGTCACGTCTGGAGGAAACCTGGCAAAATCCCTACAGTGGAGCATGGTGGAGGCAGCGTCATGCTGTGGGGATGTTTTTCAGCGGCAGGGACTGGGAGACTAGTCAGGATCGAGGCAAAGATGAACGGAGCAAAGTACAGAGAGATCCTTGATGAAACCTGCTCCAGAGCGCTCAGGACTTCAGACTGGGGTAAAGGTTCACCTTCCAACAGGACAACAACCCTAAGCACACAACCAAGACAGCGCAGGGGAGGCTTTGGGACAAGTCTCTGAACGGCCTTGAGTGGCTCAGCCAGAGACTTGAACCCATTCAAACATCTCTGAAGAGACCTGAAAAGAGCTTGAGAGGATCTGCAGAGAGGAATGGAAGAAACTCCCCAAATACAAGTGTGCCAAGCTTGCAGCGTCATACCCAAGAACACTTGATGCTGTAATCGCTGCCAAAGGTGCTTTAACAAAGTGTTGCGTAAAAGGCCTGAATTCTTATGTAAATGTGATATTGCCGTTTAAGTTGAATAAATTAGCCAACATTTCTACAAACCTGTTTTTGCTTTGTCATTATTGGGTAATGTGTGTAGATTAATGAGGAAAAAATCTATTTAATACATTTCAGAATAAGGCTGTAACTTAACATTTTTGGGAAAAAGTCAAGGGGTCTGAATACTTTCCGAAGGCACTGTATAGTAGGCCTATGTACAGTGAAGAGGGAGTAGAGGACATGGTTGGATATCTGTTACCCTATGCATGTAGCACGGAGGCAGTTGAGACTCAACATAGACCTATGACAGTTTGAGATTGCCATACATTTGTATATCCTCTCATGAGCTCCTCAAGCCAGAATGTTGAATACAATTTAATTTCAACTTACTCTACCAGTTTTCTGTGCAGTTTGTCCTTTTGTGGGTAGGAATCTGAGAATAAATATCCACAGGAAAGTATTGTCAAACCGACTTTGCATGCATTCCATGTATGTACCCCCGTCTTGTGTGTGTGTGTGCTTCAGGTGATGAGCAAACAAATCATGACAGTCACACACAGAGAACCGCGTTTTGAAGAGGTTTAATAATACTTTCCTATGTCAAATGTCTACCCACAAAAGGGCTAAATCAGCTGACAACCGATAAAGTCAGTTCAAATGGAATTTGGGGTTTTCGTCAATACAAATTAAAGTGATTATGTTGTCCAAGGGGCAATGCAGGCTAGCCTCGACGTACCTATGTTATGAGCAGGTGTAACATCAAAATCATATGCATTTTATGCATTCTTGAGTTATCCCTTATGGTTACTGCGCCAATGTTAAAAAGTATGTTGACTAGTATGGCCTTATTACAAGACATCCCTCTCTGTCAATCTCAAAGACAGCTCTATTTAAAAAAGGTATTGGGGTTGGAAACTTAAGCATTAAATACATTGTTGATACTGACACACATATTTCTAGCTGAGTGGAGAGAATTCCAATCTTCCGTGCAGATATTGGCTTTCCTCCTGTTCAAACAGAGAGAGATATTATTGTCACGATCGTTATATAAATAATCAGACCAAGGCGCAGCGTGAGTAGAGTTCCACATATTTATTACAGTGAAACTTCAAAACAACACAGAATTAACGAATGTGCAATACGTAGCGCACATAGGCACTCATAAAAACAATATCCCACAACAACGCAGGTGGGAAAAGGGACACACTAAGTATGATCCCCAATTAGAGGCAACGATATTCAGCGGCCTCCAATTGGGAACCATACTCACACACTGACATAGAACTATAATAACTAGAAACCCCCCCTAGTCACGCTCTGACCTATTACACCATAGAGAACCCTGAGGGCTCTCTATGGTCAGGGCGTGACAGTGGGTACCGGTGCAGAGGAAAGCTCCAGCCATGGAGCAGGACTGGATGCCGTGCCTAGACTGGGTACCGGCGCAGAGGAAGGCTCCAGCCATGGAGCGGGACTGGACGCCGTGCCTGGACTGAGCACCGGCACAGAGGAAGGCTCCAGCCATGGAGCGGGACTGGACGCCGTGCCTAGACTGGGTACCGGCGCAGAGGAAGGCTCCAGCCATGGAGCGGGACTGGATGCCGTGCCTGGACTGGGCAACTCCCAGACTCCCAGACGGTCTCTGGCTCTCTCCTCTCCTCGGCCGACTGCCCCTTGTGCCCCCCCGCAAAAAAAAATCTTGGGGTTGCCCTTGGGCTGTTTGTGGCCGTGGACCCCGGCGTCGTCGCTGTCCTCCTATACTCCTTGGCGACTCCCGCCAAGGAAGGGTCTCGCATCCACCCAGTCTTTCCTCCCATGTCCAACTCTCCTTTGCCTCCTGGGCACGCTGCTTGGTCCTGTAATGGTGGGATATTCTGTTGGGAATTGGGAACCATACTCACACACCAACATAGAACTATAATAACTAGAAAAAAACCCTGGTCACGCTCTGACCTATTACACCATAGAGAACCCCGAGGGCTCTCTATGGTCAGGCTGTGACAATTATAAACAATTAACAAGGAGACATCACTTTGTCATGCACTTGGATAAAATTATCTAATAAAGTCCAACGACAGCTTTACATTAGGTTTACCCCTCCACCCCAAAATAGAAAGCTTAAATCCTCTTTCAGCGTGTTTCAACAGCTTTTTATGATCACTGATATTTGCCAAGTGATAGATCACGACCCAGGCTTACCAGTGCTAACCTCCCTACCCATGATTCCCCAGATTACTGCTTTCTAATATTCTGCAGTAAACATAAAGAAGCCCTTTAACTCTGATGGGGGAGAAGGTTGGGGTGGCCGTTTTTTTCCAGTTGTCCTTTTTGGAGAAGTGCTTGAAGCCAAAAAAGACAGAGTCAGGCTCTCTACACTGTTGTTTTGGCTTCTCTGGGTATGATGAACGAGGTAGAGATCAATGTATTTGTTAGACTGATTCTTTGAGGGAATTACCACTGACAATAGAGTGCACCTAGTTGCAATATTCATGATACTATATCCCATCCAAAGGCATCTCAACATAGTCAGAAATATCATGAGTAGCCTACAATGTTACAAATAAATAGACCTACTCTCTATAGACGGGTTGGTTGTGCCCAACTATAGGGAAACACAGACTGGGTTGGCTTAGATTGTTGACAACATGTAAGCTATATTTTGTCTCCAAATGTTTATTGAAAACATAAATACATTTGCACAATGAGCGCTTGTCTCTCAAATACATTGTTACATTTGTTTGATAGTTAGGTAGCACATTTTTGCCATATTAGCATAGACGTGACATGAGTCAAAACAATTCAAGCAAGGCCTTGTGATCAATTACACAATGTAATTTCTGAAACTAGCCACCTACTAATCAAATCAAATTGAATGAATCACATGCTTCGTAAACAACAGGCTTGGACTAAGAGTGAAATGCTTACTTATGGGCCCTTCCCAACAATGCAGAGCGAAAGAAAATAGAGAAATAATAGAAAAGTAAAACCCGAAATAATAAAGGTAATTACAGATAAACAATTACTAATGATAACTTGGAAATAAACAAGGGGTACCAGTACCAAGTTGATGTGAAGGGGTACGAGCTAATTGAGATAGTATTCATATCCCTTGACTTATTCCACACATTGTTGTTCAAAATTGATTAAATATATTTATTTCTCACCCATCTACACACAATACCCCATTATGACAAAGTGAAAACATGTTTTTAGAAATATTCCAAATGAGTCAATACTTTATTGAAGCACCTTTGGCTGCGATTACAGCTTTGAGTCATATTGTGTTGGAAGTTGGATGGGGAGTGGCGGTGAAGCGCAATCTTCAGGTCTTTCCACAGATTTTAAATGGGATTCAAGTCCGGGCTTTGGCTGGGCCACTCAAGGACCTTCACATTTTTGTTCTGAAGCCATTCCAGCGTTGCTTTGGCTGCATGTTTAGGGTCATTGTCCTGTTGGAATGTATATCTTCCCCCCAGTCTGTAGTTTGCACTGTAAAGCAGGTTCTCATCAAGGATCTCTCTGTACTTTGCTGCTTTCATTTTTCCCTTGATCCTGACTAGTCTCCCAGTCCCTCCATCTGAAAAACATACCCACAGCATGATGTTGCCACCACCATGCTTCACTGGTGCCAGGTTTCCTCCAGACGTGACTCTTGGCATTCAGGCCAAAGAGTTCAATCTTGGTTTCATCACACCAGAGAATCTTGTTTCTGATGGTCTGAGAGTCCTTTAGGTGCCTTTTGGCAAACTCCAAGTGGGCTGTCATGTGCCCTTTACTGAGGAGAGGCTTCCGTTGGCCACTCTACCATAAAGGCCCTTTTGGTGGAGTGCTGCAGAAATGGTTGTCCTTCTGGAAAGTTCTCCCATCTCCACAGAGGAACTCTGGAGCTCTGTAAAAGTGACCAAGGCCCTTCTCCCCCGATTGCTCAGTTTGGCCGGCAACCAGCTCTAGGAGGAATCTTGGTTGTTCCAAACTTCTTCCATTTAAGAATGATGGAGGCCGCTGTGTTCTTGGGGACCTTCAATGCTGCAGAAATGTTTTGGTACCCTTCCCCAGATCTGTGCCTCAACACAATCCTGTCTCGGAGCTCTACAGACAATTCCTTCGACCGCATCGCTTGGTTTTTGCTCTGACATGCACTGTCAACTGTGGGACCTTATATAGACAGGTGTGTGCCTTTCCAAATCATGTCCAATCAATTACATTTACCACAGGTGGACTCTAATCAAGTTGTAGAAACATCTCAAGGACTATCAATGGAAACAGGATGCACCTGAGCTCAATTTCAATTCCCATAGGAAAGTGTCTGAATACTTATGCAAATATGATATTTCAGTTTTTTATATTTTTTATATTTCAGTTTTTTATATATAGAAAATAAATTTCTAAACCTTTCTAAACACCTGTTCTCGCTTTGTCATTTGAGGGTAATGTGTGTAGATACATTTTCGAATAAGGCTGTGACATAACAAAACGTGGAAAAATATACTTTCCGAATGCACTGTACATATGACTAGTAATAATGTGACAGTAAACAGTAGCAGCAGCAAATGAGATGAGTCAAAGTTAGTGCAAAAAGGGTCAATGCAAATAGTCTGGGTAACTATTTGGTTAACTATTTAACTTACTATTTAGCAGTCTTATGGCTTGGGGGTAGAAGCTGTTCAGGGTCCTGTTGGTTCCATACTTGATGCATCGGTACCGTGCGGTAACAGAGAGAACAGTCTATAGCTAGGTTTTCCTCAAATTGGTGACAGATTTTTATGCAAATGTTTTAATATCTGCGTAATATCTGTGCATTTTCCTACCAGCGGTGAGTTTACATTAAATTGACTTGTTGCGGATAAATGGCTGTGCGTGACGACATAGTGCACATAGAAATTCCTAGCGCGGTTAAATTCCCATCTGCTGAATAAAAAATTGTTACAGAAAAAATAATTAGTTAAAGTTAAATGGGTTTCCATTGTATTTTCAACTATAATGATGGTTTTCTCACTAAATAAATGGTGTTATACATCTGCTCTTTCCATGACATAGACTGACCAGGTGAATCCAGGTGAAAGCTGTGATCCCTTATTGATGTCACTTGTTAAATCCACGTTTGAGTGTGTCAAGAACTGCAAAGCTGCTGGGGTTTTCACTCTTAACAGTTTCCCGTGTGTATCAAGAATGGTCCACCGCCCAAAGGACATCCAGCCAACTTGATGCAACTGTGGGAAGCATTGGAGTCAACATGGGCCAGCATCCCTGTGGAACGCTTTTGACACCTTGTAGAGTCCATACCCCGACGCATTGAGGCTGTTCTGAAGACAAAAGGGAATACAACTCAATATGTTTTGTCCATTCAGTGTCTAGCGGGTGTGCCCACTCTGGTATTGGCACATGCACTCTAGCTAACAGCTCGCATATACAGTGTGGGTATAGCCTACATTAGAATATTATGGACAAAAGCAAGATTATTTTATTTGTCAAATGGCAGCCAAGCATCGATGATCATGTCACCAGAATAAGACCCTCGAAATTTATTGGAGCATCAAGCTCATCACCTTGCACTTTCACCACCCTGTGAAGTTCATCATAACTTATTCCACCTGTAGCCTAATGAACGAGTCCTAGTCAGAGGACCACACAACATGTCATCACGTAACTCCAAGTTTACGTCAATATGATGGTTATTATATCAATATTTGCGCATAAAAGCATTTCCACCGACATTTCTTGCATAACTAATTTTATAGAAACCTAAAGATCCCACCTTATCTTGCATAATTCGTTTTGACAACATTGGGAAAGTTTACAGACACATCTTCTGTTTCCATCCGGCCTGTCATGACATGTACTTTACTTGCATAAAAAGGATAGATGGAAACCTGGTTGGTGATATGGCAGTTTCTTGTCATTATTGCTAGCTATCTGACCATTCAGAATCATAACACCACACATCCTTCTGCCTCATCGATGCACGCATATCATTTTTGTGATGATGTCAGCCAACCCAAAATACCCCACGTTAACATATGTAGCTTAAGAAACAAGGTTCATGAAATTAATAACTTGCTAGTAACAGATGACATTCATATTCTGACTATCTCTGAAACTCACTTAGATAATAACTATGATACAGTGGTAGCAATACAATGTTATAACATTTACAGACAAGACAAAAATGCCAATGGTGGAGGTGTTTCTGTTTATATTCAGAACCACATTCCTGTAAAGATTAGAGAGGATCTCATGTTAAATACTGTTAAAGTAATATGGCTACAGGTTCATCTGCTTCACCTAAAGCCCGTTCTGGTGGGAAGCTGCTATAGACCACCAAGTGCTAACAGTCAGTATCTGGATAACATATGTGAAATGCTTGATAATGTATGTGATATCAACAGAGAGGTATATTTTCTGGGTGATTAAAATATTGACTAGCTTTCTTCAAGCTGCCCACTCAAGAAAAAGTTTCAAACTGTAGTGCCAGCAACCAGTGCCTGCAACCTGGTTCAGGTTATCAGTCAACCTACCAGGGAAGTTAAAAACAGCACAGGAATTAAATCATCAACATGTATTGATCACATCTTTACTAATACACAGAAATTAGCTTGAAAGCAGTATCTAGATCCATTGGATGTAGTGATCACAATATAGTAGCCATATCTAGGAAAACCAAAGTTCCAAAGGCTGGACCTAATATAGTGTATAAGAGGTCATACAATAAGTTTTGTAGTGAATCCTATGTTGTTTTTGTTAAGAATATGTGTTGGTCCGTGGTGTGTAATCAGGAGCAAACAGATGCTGCACTTGACACATTTATAAAATTGCTTATCCCAGTTACTAATAAGCATGCACCCATTAAGAAAATTACTGAAACAACTGTTAAATCCCTGTGGATTGATGAGGAATTGAAAAATGGTATGGTTGAGAAGGATGAGGCAAAAGGAATGGCAAATAAGTTTGGCTGCACAACCGATTGGCAAACATACTGCAAATTGAGAAATCATGTGACTAAACTGAATAAAAAGAAGAAGAAACTACACTATGAAACAAAGATAAATGACAAAGAAAGACAGTAAAAATCTTTGGAGCACCTTAAATGAAATTTTGGGGAAAAAGGAAAACTCAGCTCCATCATTCATTGAATCAATGGCTCATTCATCACAAAACCCACTGATATTGTAACTACTTGAATTATTTTTTCTTTGGCAAGATTAGTAAGTTTAGGCATGACATTCCAGCAACAAACGCTGACACTACACATCCAAGTATATCGGACCAAATTATGAAAGACAGGCCTTGTACTTTTGAATTCTGTAAAGTGAGTGTGGAAGCGATGAACAAATTATTGTTGTCTATCAATAATGACAAGCCACCGGGGTCTGACAACTTGGATGGGAAACTACTGTGGATAATAGCGAACAATATTGCCACTCCTATTTGCTATATCTTCAATTTAAGCCTGCTAGAAAGTGTGTGCCCTCAGGCCTGGAAGGAAGTAAAAGTCATTCCGCTACCTAAGAATAGTAAAGCCCCCTTTACTGGCTCAAATAGCCGACCAATAAGCCTGTTGCCAACCATTAGTAAACTTCTGGAAAAAATTGTGTTTGACCAGATACAATGCTATTTTAGTGTAAACGAATTGACAAGACTTTCAGCACGCTTATAGGGAAGGACATTCAATAAGCACAGCACTTACACAAATGACTGATGATTGGCTGAGAGAAATTGATGATAAAATTGTGGGGGCTGTTTTGTTAGACTTCAGTGCAGCTTTTGACATTATCGATCATAGTCTGCTGCTGGAAAAACATATGTGTTATGGCTTTACACCCCCTGCTATATTGTGGATAAAGAGTTACCTGTCGAACATAACACAGAGGGTGTTCTTTAATGGAAACCTCTCCAACATTATCCATGTTGAATCAGGAATTCCCCCGGGCAGCTGTGTATGCCCCTTGCTTTTTTCCATCTTTACTAACAACATGCCACTGACTTTGAGTAAAGCCAGTGTGTATGCGGATGACTCAACACTATACATATCAGCTACTACTCAACACTTAACAAAGAGCTGCAGTTAGTTTCAGAATGGGTGGCAAGGAATAAGTTAGTTGTCACAGGAGTCGAAAGGATGAGACCAAGGCGCAGCGTGTTGAGTGCTCATTCTTTACTTTTAATGAGTAACACTTCACAAGAAAAAACAAACGACAGCCAACAGTTCCGTAAGGTACACAGACTATGCGGAAAACAACCACCCACAAAACCCAAAGGAAAACAGGCTGCCTAAGTATGGCTTGGGGTATACTTAGGCAGACAATGAAAGACACCTGCCTCTGATTGGAAACCATACTCGGCCAAACCTGGAAAACGAAACATAGAAAATGAAAACTAGAACACATTCCCCTAGAAACTAACAAACCCCAAAACACACAAAACAACCCCCCTGCCACGCCCTGACCATACTACTATGGCAAATGACCCTTTTCACTGGTCAGGACGTGACATTAGTCCTAAATATTTCAAAAAATAAAACCATTGTATTTGGAACAAATCATTCACTAAACCCTAAACCTCAAGTAAATCTTGTAATAAGTAATGTGGAATTTGAGCAAGTTGAGGTGACTAAACTGCTTGGAGTAAGCCTGGATTGTAAACTGTCATGATCAAAACATGTTGATACAACAGTAGCTAAGATGAGAAGTCTGTCCATAATAAAGTGCTGCTCTGCCATCTTAACAACACTATCAACAAGGCAGGTCCTACAGACCCTAGTTTTGTAGCACCTGGACTACTGTTCAGTCGTGTGGTTAGGTGCCACAAAGAGGGACTTTTCATTTGTCTCAAAACAGGGCAGCACGGCTCGCCTGTGGATGTAAACAGAGAGCTAACATTAATAGTAAGCATGTCAATCTCTCCTGACTCAAAGTGGAAGAGAGATTGACTTCATCACTACTTGTATTTGTGAGAGGTATTGACATGTTGAATGCACTGAGCTGTCTGTTTGAACTACTGGCACACAGCTCACCCATGCATACCCCACAAGATATGCTACCAGAGGTCTCTTCACAGTCCCCAAATCCAGAACAGACAATGGGAGGCACACAGTACTACATAGAGCCATGAATACATGGAACTCTATTCTACATCAAGTAACTGATGCATGCAGTAAAATTTGATTTAAAAAAAACAGATCAAATACACCTTATGGAACAGCGGGCAATGCAAACATAGGCACAGACACATGCATACACACAAATGATAACATACGCACTATACACACACGTACACACAGCTTTTGTGTTGTAGGTATGTGGTAGTGGAGTAGGGGCCAGAGGGCACACTTAGTGTGTTGTGAAATCTGTTGTGAATGTATTGTAATGTTTTTAAAATTGTATAACTGCCTTAATTTTGCCGGACCCCAGGAAGAGTAGCTGCTGCCTTGGCATGGGGATCCATAATGATTACAAATAAAAATACAAACCTGTCTATGTATTGTTACATGTTTAGCAGAAGGCAGTGAAACGTGCATACACCGCCACGCCGTATTCAAATTACCACAAAATGAATGTCCATGTAAATGGACAATAAAATATATTGTATCGTATTACACTTTAAATCTATCGTGGCCTCTATTCATTCGATTTATTTTGTTAACGTTGCTCCCATTGATTTTCCAACAGCCCTGCTAAAGAGCTCTCCTCTGGTGTTAAAAGAGATGAGGGGAGCGTTCACATTTCTATTTCATAGGCCTTTTTCTCCTTGGTGTGAGGTCACAAGAGAGATGTTATCATGTTCTGCCCCAGATTCCGCGCTTTAGGCTTTCATGAGGTAATCGCACTGCTTTATGCTTGCCAACCCCCTTCCTCTCTCTTTATGCCCTCTCTCTCTCCCTCTCGCTCACTTTCTGTCTCTGTCCTCTCCCTCCCCCTCTCTCCCTCTCTGTCTCTGACTTTTCTTCCCCCTTTCTCTCTTGCTCTATATTGCAGCCTCCCACGCACGTGTGCTCTCTATCTCAGCCCCCAACTCTCGCTCTCCTCTCTTTGTCCCCTCTCTCTCTCTTTCCTCTCTCAGCCCCCCTCTCTGTTCCCCCCTCTCTCTTTCTGCGTCTGACTTTTTATCCCCTTCAATGTGTCTACAGGCCCCTCTCTCTCACTTCCCCTCTTTCATGTTTCTGTGGCTCAGCATTTTTTGCGTTTAAAGATCCCTTCCTAAATAAACTCCAATTAGTGGTGCCTCCTCCAATAAATATATATAGGCCAGTGAGCTGGGAACCACCCATTAATCTTGGACTGGTGACAGCTCACTTCGTCCTGCAGCTGCTTCGTATAGTGCTCAGGCCAGGGGTGGGGAGTGGAAGTGTGGGTGGGGTGGGAAGTGTGTGTGTGGCGGTTATGGGTGGGAGTGTCAACAGAGAGACTAACGCTGCACTTCTCTAGCACAATGGCCACAAAAACAGGGAGGGACTACCTGGACTTGTCCAATAAGAAACACTAATTTCCGTTTCCTTTTGCAAAACGCTTTTAATCATTTTCCGTTGCTTGTCCTAATGAACATGACCCTGGTCTACTCTCCATCATGACCACTGATCTGAAAGCACCTGATGACTGACAGCTCTATGGTTAAAACCTATCTGCTTCTTTCATTTAACAGTGGATTTGATATCAGTGGATTCAATACAAGGAGAGCAGGATTGTCCAGAGGATTAATTTTACATTGGGTTATTCTCTAGAGTCTCCTGTTGTGCTATTCCCTGATACAGTAACAAGCTAGCTGAGAATTTGTAGGGTAAATAACAGCTTGCTTTTCCCATAAGGGTAAGAGACTGCCGAGATATACTTTTCCAAAGGCTTCTGTCACGCAGTGTATTATTTCCATGTGAGCAGGTAAAGGAGGCCTGTGCAGAAGTGACATTGACATCCCTCCCTGTGCACTTTATCTCCCCTGAGCCATCATGTACAGTGCCTTCAGAAAGTATTCACACCCCTTGACTTTTTACACATTTTGTTGTTACAGCCTGAATTTAAAATTTATAACATTTAGATTGTGTGTCACTAGCCTACACACAATACCCCATAATGTCAAAGGGGAATTATGTTTTTATAAAATTTTATAAATTAATAAAAAATAAAAGCTGAAATGTCTTGAGTCAAGTATTCAACCCCTTTGTTATGGCAAGCCTAAATAAGTTCAAGAGGAAAACTTTGCTTAACAAGTCACGTAAGTTGCATGGACTCTGTGTGCAGTAATAGGTTTTCCAATGCCTAGCAAAGAAGGCACCTATTGGTAGATGGGCATGGTGAAGTTATTAATTACACTTTGGATGGTGTATCAATACACCCAGTCACTACAAAGATACAGGCGTCCTTCATAGCTCAGTTGCTGGAGAGGAAGGAAACCGCTCAGGGATTTCACCATGAGGCCAATTGTGACGTTAAAACAGTTACAGAGTTTAACTTGTTATGGATAGGGGGCAGTATTTTCACGGCCGGATCAAAAACGTACCCGATTTAATCTGGTTATTACTCCTGCCCAGAAACTAGAATATGCATATAATTAGTAGCTTTGGATAGAAAACACTCCAATGTTTCTAAAACTGTTTGAATGGTGTCTGTGAGTATAACAGAACTCAAATGGCAGGCCAAAACCTGAGAAGATTCTGTACAGGAAGTACCCTGTCTGACCATTTCTTGGCCTTCTTTGTCATTTCTATCCAAAACAGAGGATCTCTGCTGTAACGTGACACTTTCTAAGGCTCCCATAGGCTCTCAGAAGGCGCCAGAACGTTGAATGATGACTCTGCAGTCTCTGGCTGAAAAACAGTAGCGCATTTGGATAGTGGTCGATCTGAGAACAATGAGACGAGCGCGCGTGCACGTGAAGAGGCCATTTTACATTTTCAGTCTTTGAACAAAAACAACGACTCCCGGTCGGAATATTATCGCTTTATTACAAGAAAAATCGCATAAAAATTGATTTTAAACAGCGTTTGACATGCTTCGAAGTACGGTAATGGAATATTTTGACATTTTTTGTCACGAAACGCGCCGGCGCGTCACCCTTCGTTACCCTTCGGATAGTGTCTTGAACGCAATAACAAAACGCTGCTATTTGGATATAATTATGGATTATTTGGAACCAAACCAACATTTGTTGTTGAAGTAGAAGTCCTGGGAGTGCATTCTGATGAAGAACAGCAAAGGTAATCCAATTTTTCTTATAGTAAATCTGAGTTTGGTGAGTACTAAACTTGGTGGGTGTCAAAATAGCTAGCCTGTGATGGCCGGGCTAAAAACTCAGAATATTGCAAAATGCGCTTTCACCGAAAAGCAATTTTAAAATCGGACACCGCGATTGCATAAAGGAGTTCTGTATCTATAATTCTTAAAATAATTGTTATGTTTTTTGTGAACGTTTATCGTGAGTAATTTAGTAAATTCACCGGAAGTGTTCGGTGGGAATGCTAGTTCTGAACGTCACATGCTAATGTAAAAAGCTGGTTTTTGATATAAATATGAACTTGATTGAACAAAACATGCATGTATTGTATAACATAATGTCCTAGGTGTGTCATCTGATGAAGATCATCAAAGGTTGGTGCTGCATTTAGCTGTGGTTTTGTTTTTTGTGACATTATATGCTAGCTTGAAAAATGGGTGTCTGATTATTTCTGGCTGGGTACTCTGCTGACATAATCTAATGTTTTGCTTTCGTTGTAAAGCCTTTTTGAAATCGGACAGTGTGGTTAGATAAAGGAGAGTCTTGTCTTTAAAATGGTGTAAAATAGTCATATGTTTGAAAAATTGAAGTTTTCGGATTTTCGAGGAGTTTGTATTTCGCGCCACGCCCTATCATTGGATATTGGAGTGGTGTTCCGCTAGCGGAACGTCTAGATGTAATTAAGGAGAAAACTGAGGATAGATCAACATTGTAGTTACTTCACAAAACTAACCTAATTGTCAGAGTGAAAAGAAGGAAGCCTGTATAAAATACACACATTCCAAAACTTGCATTCTGTTTGCAATAAGGCATTAAAGTAAAACTGCAAAAAATGTGGCAGAGAAATTAACTTTATGTCCTGTATTCCGCCATAAGCAAATCAAGACAAAGGAGATGATTGTGGACTACAGGAAAAAGAGGACCGAGCACACACCCATTCTCATCGACGGGGCTGCAGTGGAGCAGGTTGAGAGTTTCAAGTTCCTTGGTGTCCATATCACCAACACATGAACATGGTCCAAGCACACCAAGACAGTTGTGAAGAGGGCACGACAAAACCCTTTCCCCCTCAGGAGACTGAAAACATTTGGCATGGGTCCTCAGATCCTCAAAAGGTTCTATAGCTGCACCTTTGAGAGCATCCTGACTGGTTGCATCACCGCCTGGTATGGCAACTGCTCGGCCTCTGACCGCAAGGCACTCTAGAGGGTTGTGCAAACGGCCCAGTACATCACTGGGGCCAAGCTTCCTGCCATCCAGGAACTCTATACCAGGTGGTGTCAGAGGAAGGCCCTAAAAATTGTCAAAGACTCCAGCCACCCTAGTCACAGACTGTTCTCTCTGCTACCACATGCCAAGCGGTACCAGAGCGCCAAGTCTAGGTCCAAGAGGCTTCTAAACAGCTTCTACCCCTAAGCCATAAGACTGCTGAACATCTAGTCAAATGGTTACCCAGACAATTTTCAGTGCCCCTCATCCCCTCTAACCCCCTCTTTACACCACTGCTACTCTCTGTTGTCATCTATGCATAGTCACTTTAATAACTCTACCTACATGTACATACTACCTCAAATAACCGGTGCCCCCGCACATTGACTGTATCGGTACTGTTATTTCACTGCTGCTCTTTAATTACTTGTTACTTTTATCTCTTATTTGTATCTGTATTTTTTAGAAACTGCATTGTTGGTTAGGGGCTCATAAGTAAGCATTTCACCTTAAGGTCTACACCTGTTGTATTCGGCACATGTGACCAATAACATTTCATTTGATTTGAATACAAAGCGTTATGTTTGGGGCAAATCCAACAGTACACATCACTGAGTACTACTCTTCATATTTTCAAGCATAGTGGAGGCTGCATCATGTTATGGCTATGCTTGTAATCGTTAGGGACTGGGGAGTTTTTCAGGATAAAAAAGAAACGGAATGGAGCTAAGCATAGGCAAAATCCTAGAGGAAAACCTGGTTCAGTCTGCTTTCCACCAGACACTGACATATTCACCTTTCAGCAGGGCAATTACCTAAAACACAAGGCCAAATCTACTCTGGAGTTGCTTACCAAGACGACATTGAATGTTCCTGAGTGGCCTAGTTACAGTTTTGAATAAGTCAAGGGGTATGAATACTTTCTGAAGGCACTGTATATGGTTTGTATACTGTATGTATACTCACATACAGCTTTCTCACTCTGTCTCTCACACACACACACACACACACACACGAGAGAGACACTCAAGGCTGTTAAGCAGTTTATACTCTGTCACGATACGTGTTCCCACGCACGCACACACACGCAAGCACACACACACAAACACACACTAAGAACATGCACCCAAGCATATGCGAACAGTCATGCAATACCCACACGACAACCCTCTATTCCAGTCATCTGCTTGTACAGTAATGGCTTGGCCCACAATCTGTTGTCACGAACAGATAGTCCTCTTTTCACTTGTCATTGTGACTTAACACAACATGATGCAGTGATGCTCAGGAAACCTCCAGCCCACATAAAACAAACCTGGGTCAAAATACTATTCACCCCATTTCACAAGAACCAAGCATTTTTACAGAATCCTTTGGGCCGTTTTCCCAGACACATGGTCTAGTCCTGGACTAAGAAGAGCTTGCTTTTTAGTCCAGGACTAAGCTTAATCTCTGTCCAGGAAACCGGCCCACTATGTCTTTCTTGTTCACTATCTGTAGCTGGCTTCTGTGCTTTAGCCAACTCCTGTGACTATTGTGGCTAAAGCACACACGGTTCTAGGACCAGTGGTGTCCTAATAGCTCTGCCTTGGATGGTCTTCGGGACATAATATCTGTTCTGTCAGGTTGCGGGAGAGTGATGAGACCAGGGTGTTGTTTTTATGTCTAGACTGATGAAAATAGATTTTTGTCATATCTAGACTAAGTTTGTGCTGTTCCAACATGGTCTTTTAGCATTTTGCATTATTCTGTAAGTAAATCCGAGACACTCCACTCAGTATGATATGTTAGGTTTCATATGGTATGTATTCATTTGTGAATGTCCATCACTCATTTCGTACGATATGTTACGAATTACAATTAATATTATATGTTACAAATATGCAAAACGTACAATATCGCAAAACGTATATGTTACGAGTAAGTAACCACCTGTCTTATGTAACCATACCAAACGTAACATATGATACTAATTTGACTGTGATAGATTTACATGTACTATGTTACGTCTAGTCTATGAGACCAGGCTGGCTGTTCTACATTGTGGATTACTTTTGACTGGGACCAAAGGGCTCTGTTCCAAAGGAGTGCACTATATAGGGGATAGGGTGCCATTTGGTATGCCGACACTGTTGTAAAAACAGACAGTAGTGTCTGTGAGAAGGGATAGGAGGCCTTTTTGACAGAACACTGGGTTCTATGATCACTAAGCACACAGACAGACACCAAGATGGACACACTAGATCCATTCCTTCTGTTCATCCATACATTTGCATTTGTAGAAATTCATGCATCATTTCAAAGAGCCGGGCATGCATAGTGAGTGGACATGCATATGTAAACTGTACACGCTAGGTTTGAATATTTTTCCGGTATTTTACAAATGTCCCATCCCGATAATAAATCACTTTTCTCCCAGGTAACCCAATATTTCCCGCCAAAACCGTAAGTGTCATTCAAAAGCATTATAAAGCATATAAATATGTCCGGATTTGATGCAGAGCTTTGATCAGCATGAAAATTCTAACCTAATGCTACCTGAGCCTGATGAGCCATATATTAAATACATTTTATGTGCCCTACATTAACAACATTTATTGAGCCCAAGCCCAAAAAAGCCCAAATGATTGTGCTGTTATCCAATACATATATGATATAGGTTACTGCACATTATGCACAACAGAAATAGCTACAGATAGCTACATGCTCTCTTTGGGTAAATGAATGAAACTAGCTCTGGTAAGCTAATCTTTTTGAGTATGAACTGTATTACTGTACTGTATTTTATTATACTCGTTCAAACCATGATAAAGCAGAAGAGAACATGTGATTCTGGTGTAGAATGTGCGGCCTACAAAGTTACAAGTATAGGCTATTTTATTTTAATTTTGAAATATAACACGACTTATTTGTATAGGCTATTTAGTAGGCTGACACATATATCCCTTTCATAATATTTCCCCTAATGTTATTAGCCTACTGTCACAACGTCCACAGAAGGTGGCGCCTCTCCTCGGTCGGGCGGTGCTCACCGTTCGTCGTCGCCGGCCTACTAGCTGCCACCGATCTGTGTTTCAGTGTCTGTTAGTTATGTCTGTTTTTTGATTGCACCTGTTTCGTGTTTGTCATTAGTGGGGGGGTATTTAGTCTGTCTGTGTTTAGTTAGGATTCGTGCGGGATTGTTCTTTGTTACGTGTGGTGTTGTTCTTTGTTACTTGTGGTGTTATAGTGTTTGGGTTACGACTTATTGTATAGGCATTAGGGTTGCCGGGCTGCGCCCCGTCTGCCCTTTTTGAGCGGAGCTTCTTTTAGTCTTTTTGACTGTTGTGCTCCCAGCCGTATATGGATTTTGCCTTTGGATTTATTAAATCAAGTTTGTTCCAACGGACCTCAGTCTCCTGCGCTTGACTCACCCTAAACAGTTCAATCCGCTCGTGACACCTACCTCATCTTTCTCTCTCTATTGTTGCTATCATTCCTTCCTAGCTTTCAACAGTTAAATGAAATACGTTTCATTGTCCTTATCTATTAGCTAAATATAAGGCTAAATATTAGGATAATAAGGCTAATACGGCATTGCATTTATTTTCTGAAAGAGATAGGCTAGGACATATATATATATATATATATTAGAGTATATATCAATCTAGAACAGGATTATCTATTTTGGATGCAAGTTGAAGGGAATTGATGGAGAGAGAAAGACTGTGAGAGTGCTCGTGTGTGCACCGATTTAAAGAAATGATATTCAAGTGATAGGCTGTTTTAAAACTCTGCAGCTGCAATTAAAAACCGAGGTGACCCCAAAAAGCCAAATGAAGATGGGTAAATTTGACACTTATTCGTTTTTCATATTACTGTAGCATAGGCTGTGCTGCAGCAAATGTAAGCCTACCTGTCACAAGAAGAAAAAAAGTTACCATCTTGAGAAGATACTGTAGGTCTACATGCATTGTGAACTGCGCTCCATACTGAGATGGGCTGTCTGTCCCCAACCTGAGCAGTAGTGCACCGGGAACATTTGCATTATGGACAAATGACATAGATAAGAGAAAAATAGACAAATCACCTTGGATGCTGTGGCCTTGAATGGCTGTCTCTTATTCGCTGGTGTGTTGAGTCAATTGAGTGATATCAGCAGTGTTCTGAGTGACAGCTTGTGGATTGGGAAGTGACGTGGATACATTTTACAGCTTTGGGCCTTTGATTGATTTGTCAATGCACACAATCAATAGTGTCAATCAATTGATTGTGTGTGGTTGCACCATTGACTGAATATAGTTTGTGTCTTGTGATTTAAGTCACATAAGGAGCCATCGAATGAGACTAAAGTGATTAATTGGCCTTCACCTTGGCTCAGCATGGCTCGGGGTATAAAGTAGTTCAAAATGTGCAAATGATTATAAGATCTAGGATGTTATTGATCCCGGCCATTGGTTGCATGCATCGGCAATATTATCAGATGTCATAATCAACCAATGCTAGTTAATTACAACAGAGTTCAGCTTGTGAGTTAGCCGACCTTCTAGCTATGAGCTAGCTTGCCAACTGCTGAATTTGACCATATCAGTGTAAGTAGTCCATTTGACCTATGCTGACACGGTTATGATATGACATCTGTTTTCTCTGTAAGCTTATGACCGCGTAAAGAAGACAAAGGATTCAAAACAAGTGAACAGCCTATTTGGATATGGTAGGTGGAGGATAGAGAGAAGTTCCCCTTTGGCATGGTGCCTGTCCGAAAGCCCAGTGGCTTGGATGTCTGGAGCTCAGTGAGACTGAAGGAGAGTGATAGATGGAGAAAGAGGCCAATGTTTGGTGCTTGTATTTGTTGCTCTTTCACTCCTAGTTTCTTTAGTTCTGTCTTTGTTTCTTGTTCTCTTTTTTAAATTATTTTCCTAAACTATTCAATTGTCACGCATCGTGCTGACAGAAACAAGCATCTCCTGGTTTTGTCAGGAAAATAACCTCACACTAAATGTCAACAAAACAAAGGAGATGATCGTGGACTTCAGGAAACAGCAGAGGGAGCAGACCCCTATCCACATCGACGGGACAGTAGTGGAGAGGGTGGAAAGTTTTAAGTTCCTCGGCGTACACATCACGGACAAACTGAAATGGCGCGTGGTGAAGAAGGCGCAGCAGCGCCTCTTCAACCTCAGGAGGCTTAAGAAATTTGTCTCGTCACCAAAAACACTCACAACCTTTTACAGATGCACAATCGAGAGCATCCTGTCGGGCTGTATCACCGCCTGGTACGGTAACTGCTCCGCCCACAACCATAAGGCTCTCCAGAGGGTAGTGAGGTCTGCACAACGCATCACCGGGGGCAAACTACCTGCCCTCCAGGACACCTACACCACCCGATGTCACAGGAAGGCCAAAAAGATCATCAAGGACAACAACCACCCGAGCCACTGCCTGTTCACCCCGCTATCATCCAGAAGGCGAGGTCAGTACATGTGCATCAAAGTACAGGTGCATCAAAGCGGGGAACAGACACTGAAAAACAGCTTATATCTCAAGGCCATCAGACTGTTAAACAGCCCTCACTAACATTGAGTGGCTACTGCCAACATACTGACTCAACTCTAGCCACTTTATTAATGGAAAAATTGCTGTAATACATGTATCACTAGCCACTTTAAACAATGCCACTTTATATAATGTTT
This sequence comes from Salmo salar, assembly GCF_965601325.2. NCBI lineage: Eukaryota > Metazoa > Chordata > Actinopteri > Salmoniformes > Salmonidae > Salmo > Salmo salar. The sequence goes on from NC_138303.1 coordinate 72,078,383, forward strand.
TCATACCCTACATCGCTCATCTCATATGTATATACTGTACTCTATACCATCTACTGCATCTTGCCTATGCCGTTCAGCCATCACTCATTCATATATTTTTATGTACATATTCTTATTCATTCCTTTACACTTGTGTGTATAAGGTAGTTGTTGTGAAATTGTTAGGTTAGATTACTTGTTAGATACTACTGCATGGTCGGAACTAGAAGCACAAGCGTTTCGCTTAAAATTTGATTCTCTCTCTCTCTCTCTCTCTCTCTCTCTCTCTCTCTCTCTCGCTCTCTCTCAATGCAGCACGAGACGCATCAGTCAGCCAAGACTAGGAACTAACCGACACGTCAAAACATGGCATGTCAAATGCTGACAGAGAAATCAGAGCTTTAAATGTAGCTTTGCACCCCACACAGTGCTCCAAGACCAATCTGGCTCACTTCAGAGCCCAGTAGACAGACAGATAGTCATGGAGCACTGTTAAAAAACAGGACTCTCAATGTTTCCTAACAGACATAGCCGTGTACTGTACTAAATTCCTAAATGCAGTGGCTTGGATTGTTGATTGTTGACGTGTACTAAACCAGACTATGTGGATGTCCCAATCAATTCAGATTTGAATTGGTTGAACTGGTGAACTGAACTGATGAACTAAGTTGCACTTGTCCAATGTGCACTTATCAGGAGTGGAGTCATTGTGCTCAAAGCACTGAATTCCCAATGTTTCCCAACAGAGTGTATTAATCCAAAAGCTTCATTGGTGGGTAGGTGGCACACACACTCACCACCCCCACACCTCTCGACCCAGGCAACCCAGAGGGGGTAGGAGTGTGAGCCTAGCCCACTCTCTATTTGACCTATTTAACTCACTCCCCCCCTAAAACAATCCAGTGCCACACAATGAGTGTTTCATGCCAGTCTATCCCTGGGTACAAAGAAAAGGGGGGTTGGGGGGGTGCAGCTGTGCCAGGCGAATGCAGAGCAAAGTCAGCCATCAGCTATGCAATTATTTGTTCAGCCCCAGACAGAATGAAGGGGGATTACTCAGGTTTGGCTTGTTCGTTTGAAAAGTTTCTAAAAGGTGCCCTTTGTGTTTTCGGACAGAGCAAGAGATACCTGTTGAAAAGTCACAAGGCGTGACAGTACATCAACTGACACCCTGAGATTTTCAGATTTATTACAATAAATCTTTAAAGGGTTACATGTATTTTAAATTTTTTTACCCCCTTTTTCTCCCTAATTCTGTGAATACTGTCTTGTGTCATCACTGCAACTCCCCAACGGGCTCGGAAGAGGAAACGGTCAAGTCAAGCGTCCTCCGGAACATGACCTGCCAAGCCACGCTTCTTAACACCCGCTCGCTGACCCAGAAGTCAGCTGCACCAATGTGTCGGAGGAAACACCTTTCAACTGATGACCGAAGTCAGCCTGCAGGCGCAAGGGTTACATTTTTGCAATTAAAAAGGTTACGTGGCAGGACATAATCTCCCCAAATGTCTCCCCTAAAAAGACGTCCTTACGTCCTTGCAAAACGTCCTTACACAACAGCTGTATACAACTAGTATACAACCAGACCATCGTGTCATAAAATAAGTCATAATGGCATCATTGCAACCAGTTTTTCCCACTTTAGCATGGGAATAAACTTTGTTCATCGCAAACATTGCATTGGGCCTTCTTGGAATACATGTGTTTATTGTGAGCTCCCTGCTGTGAGAAGTGGCTAGTGGAAGCAGCTTTAACATACGGCTAGAAGCACGCATTCCAGAAAAAGATCAATGTTCTTTCCCCCCCAGCAGAATTTCTGCTGCATTTTGTCAATACGCTCCTAAAATGGTGCCAACACAGCACTCTCAAATTCCACAGCTCCTGTCTTCTCACAACAGTTTCCCCAGTAGTCCAAAATGCTAGACATTGAACTTGTGATTTTGCTGAAAGAGGTAGGTGAGGGTAAAAACATTTGAAAGCACAACTGTAATATGGCTTGGCTGTGATGCCTGTGTGGATGTTATTTAATTAAGCAATAAGGCACAAGAGGCAGTGCTGTATCATGAGTAGCGGAGTGCCAGTCAACCCATTTGCCTGTGACTGTATTCATGATACAAGGGCCTGTTCAGAGTACAAACAATGGCACCTGTAGCGTAATGACTCATTCAATAAGAGAAAGTCCTCCAAAAATTACATTTATAATGGTCCAATGTCATATTATGTAATCCTGAAATTCAAGAAGTCTTCCTCTCTAACACACAAGGTGTACACAAGGTACCAGCTGAACTCGAAAAATGTCAGAATGAGAATTGTATTTGTTTTCTTTATCACAGATCAATGCCGTCAGCCACGTGGGCTGGTTTAGATCAATTTGTCATTTTTCTCTCTGAACGGTGCTGGGATTGTTGAGGAGTAACTCAAATAGAATGTTAACAGACATAGAGAGAGAACAGACAGGCTGAACTGAAGGTAGAGACAGTCTGGACTGTAGGCAAACTTCATTGCATCAGAACCCAAACTGCAGGGATTCAGGGAACCCCATCTACCTCAATCAGAGGAATGCTGTTGTATTCCTGTTGTAACAGATTCCCTTGTAGCCAAGGAAGCACTGGGCTTAGCTTCAACCAGCTAGCCGGCAAGCTGTTTATGGCCCTCCCTTTATACAGTGCATTCGGAAAGTATTCAGACCCCTTGACCTTTTCCACATTTTGAAACGTTACAGCCTTATTCTAAAATGGATTAAATCATCAATCTACACACAATATCCCATAATGACAAAGCACTTTTGGCAGCAATTATTGCCGTGAGTATTCTTGGGTAAGACTCTACAAGCTTGTGTCGTGACTTGACTTTCATTAATCTGATGACTGTTATTTATTTAATCCACTAACTATGTTTAATTGTTACCTGATGTAACGGCTGTCTGAAGAGAGAGTAGACCAAGGTGCAGCGGAGGATGTGTTCATCTTTAATTTTAATTGAAAAAGAGAACACTACAAAAATAAACAAAAGACGACAGCAAAACAGTCCTGTCAGGATACACACTAAACAGAAAACAATCACCCACAAAAACCCAAAGGAAAACCAGGCTACTTATGTGTGACTCCCAATCAGCAACAACAAACTACAGCTGTGCCTGATTGGGAGCCACACACACACGGCCCAAAACAAAGAAATACAAAAACATAGAAAAATGAACATAGAACACCCACCCAATGTAACACCCTGGCCTAACCAAAATAAAGAACAAAAACCCCTCTCTATGGCCAGGGCGTTACACCTGATTAAATGAATCATGTAACAATTAACTCATTAGGAATTTGGGGCACCACGGAAGAAGTTGTTTAATGGGTTACCATCTCCCGAATTAAACTCTAGAAGATATATATATATATATACCCGATAACAGTCACTTATTAATCAATACCTCGTATCAGTCTCATTCTGAACAGTCGTAACCTTCTTGGATCTGCAAGAACCCCAACTGTTACTCATCATTCAGTACTACACAAATTGATTCAATTATTTATTTACTAACTAACTAAATAATAACACAGAATACACATACACACTTACATGAGACAAAAGTCCCTAGTGGACTGACAAGATATGACGGCTTATTACACAGAGATGGAGAAGGGTGTGGGGAAAATAGAGAGAGAGAAAAAGGGACATTTATCAAGGATACATTATATAACTATTCTCACATTAATAATATACCATGCACATAAACCACCGCCCGTTTGGGGTAAGAAAATAACGAATGTATTTACGTGTTGAATGCTTTCGTTTGTCGTCTATCTCGGTCAGAACCAAACCCTCTCGGAAGGTTGTTTCAGGGGGCTCTCCCACGGGTTTAAGGCTCTGATTGTCCGCCAGAGGTCACACTGTTTTCAGAGCAGATATTCAGATGCACCAACGATTATCTGAGATGGGATTTTCTCCTTCCCACCTCGTGTCTTTAATCACTTTGAAGCACTTTAAATGCACAGCTGCAGACTGGCAATGTTCAGGTCTAGTCTGGGAGTTATCACCTCGGGTTGAGGTTAAGTTCTACTTATAATCATTTCCAAAATGTAGCTAATGCTCCACGCTTTCCTGGTCTGGTATGTTAATTCTTAGCGAGTCCTTTTAAGCACTCTGGACAAAGGGGGTGTTCCGTCATGCTGACACAAACTCTGAACTCACGCAGGGCTTGGCTAGTCACTGTGCATAGTTTACATGAAAAACAATTATCTCATTAGAAACTAAAATCACATTCCTATCTGGTTTAATCCATTTTCATATCACATAGACAACGTATTGGATGGAAACTTGACGGATAAAATGTGTACACTTTCCGAGTAACAGTATTTTCTTGATACCATTCTTAATGATGTCACAAAATAATAAACAATGTGACATGATTATTCTTTAGATCCCCACTGACCATTCCAAACATTCGGATGTTAGAAATATTGTGCCAGTGTTTACTTTTTGGACGTTATAGTTTTGGCGGCAAAGGTCTTCTGTAGACAAAGGAACATTCCTTTACCAATACTGAGGAGCAAGAGGGAGATTCCCCTCCTGCCTAATTTATGGCAGAGTGTTAACCTCTCTAGGACCAGTGGGACGATTTCGTCCCACCTACGTAACAGCCAGTGGAATCCCGTGGCGCTTTATTCAAATACCTTAGAAATGCTATTACTTCAATTTCTCAAACATATGACTATTTTACACCATTTTAAAGACAAGACTCTCGTTAATCTAACCACACTGTCCGATTTCAAAAGCATATAATGTCACATAAACCCAAACCACAGCTAAATGCAGCACTAACCTTTGATGATCTTCATCAGATGACACACCTAGGACATTATGTTATACAATACATGCATGTTTTGTTCAATCAAGTTCATATTTATATCAAAAACCAGCTTTTTACATTAGCATGTGACGTTCAGAACTAGCATATCCCCCGCAAACTTCCGGTGAATTTACTAAATTACTCACGATAAACGTTCACAAAAAACATAACAATTATTTTAAGAATTATAGATACAGAACTCCTCTATGCACTCGCTATGTCCGATTTTAAAATAGCTTTTCGGTGAAAGCACATTTTGCAATTGTCACGTCCTGGCCAGTATAAGGGTTAATTGTCATTGTAGTTTGGTCAGGACGTGCCAGAGGGTATTTGGTTTATGTGGTTAGGGGTGGTGTTTTTGTAGTAAGGGCATTTGATTGAAGTATTCCGGGGTTTTTGGGCACTGTTTGAGATTCATGTAATTCTATGTTTAGTCTAGGTAGTCTGGTTCTATGTTTAGTTAATTGGGGTGGGGACTCTCAATTGAAGGCAGGTGTGGTCTATTTGCCTTTGATTGAGAGTCCCATATATTAGGGTGTGTTTGTGTTTGTCATTTGTGGGAGATTGTTTCTTGTCTAGCGTATGTGAGCCTGAGAAGACTGTCTGTAAATCATGAGTTCGTTTTGTATGTTTATTTTGAGTTTATTAAATGTTCAAGATGAACAATCTCAAACCTGCTGCATATTGGTCCTCCTTTACCGACGATAACCGTGACAGCAATATTCTGAGTAGATAGCCCGGCATCACAGGGCTAGCTATTTAGACACCCACCAAGTTTAGCCCTCACCAAAGTCAGATTTACTATAAGAAAAATGTTATTACCTTTGATGTTCTTCGTCAGAATGCACTCCCAGGACTTCTACTTCAATAACAAATGTTGGTTTGGTTCAAAATAATCCATAGTTATATCCAAATAGCGGCGTTTTGTTCGTGCGTTCAAGACACTATCCGAAAGGGTAAAGAAGGGTGATGCGCCCGACGCGTTTCGTGACAAAAAAAAATCTAAATATTCCATTACCGTACTTCGAAGCATGTCAACCGCTGTTTAAAATCAATTTTTATGCCATTTTTCTCGTAAAAAAGCGATCATATTCCGACCGGGAAACCGTGTTTTAGTACAAAGAGAGAGAAAATAAAAACATGGGGTCGCCTCGTGCACGCGCCTCAGTCTCATTGTCCTCTGATAGACCACTTACCAAAGGCGCTAATGTTTTTCAGCTAGGGGCTGCCTCGACATCATTCAGCTTTTTCCTGGGTTCTGAGAGCCTATGGGAGCCGTAGGAAGTGTCACGTTACAGCAAAGATCCTAAGTTTTCAATAAAAAGAGTCAAGAAGCCCAAGGAATGGTCAGAGAGGGCACTTCCTGTACAGAATCTTCTCAGGTTTTTGCCTGCCATATGAGTTCTGTTATACTCACAGACACCATTCAAACAGTTTTAGAAACTTTAGGGTATTTTCTATCCAAAGCCAATAATTATATGCATATTCTAGTTTCTGGGTAGTATTAATAACCAGATTAAATCGGGTACGTTTTTTATCCGGCCGTGCAAATACTGCCCCCTACCCTCAACAGGTTAAGGTGTCAAAACTGGGACCACACCCCCTTCCCCTCTTTTGTGGGTAAGAGGGTCTGGTTGTTTACCAAGCTGATCTGAGGCCATTGATCCTCACCCAGGAGAGTCATGGCACTTGGCACACCTGTATTTGGAGAGTTTCTCCCACTCTTCTCTACAGATCCTCTCAAGCTCTGTCAGGTTGGATGGGGAGCATCACTGCACAGCTATTTTCAGGTCTCTCCAGAGATGTTGGATCGGATTCAAGTCCTGGCTCTGGATGGGCCACTCAAGGACATTCAGAGACTTGTCCCGAAGACACTCCTGTGTTGTCTTGGCTGTGTGCTTAGGATCATTGTCCTGTTGGTAGGTGAACCATTGCCACCCTCTAGAGCAGGTTTTCATCAAGGTTCTCTCTATACTTTGCTCAGTTCATCTTTCCATCTGGCCACTAGCATAAAGGCCTGATTGGTGGAGTGCTGCAGAGATGGTTATCCTTCTGGAAGGTTCTCCCATCACCACAGAGGAACTCTGGAACTCTGTCAGAGTGACTATCAGGTTCTTGGTCACCTCCCTGACCTAGGCCCTTCTCCCCCGATTTCTTAGTTTGTCCGGGTGGCCAGCTCTAGGAAGAGTCTTGGTGGTTCCAAACTTCCATTTAAGAATGATGGAGGCCACTGTGTTCTTGGGGACCGTCAATGCTGCAGCCATTATTTGGTACCCTTCCCCAGATCTGTGCCTCGACACAATCCTGTCTCGGAGCTCTAAGGACAATTCCTTCAACCTAATGGCTTCGTTTTTGCTCTGACCTTATATAGACAGGTGTGTGCCTTTCCAAATCATGTCCAATCAATTGAATTTACCACAGGTGGACTCCAATCAAGTTGTAGAAACATCTCAAGGATGATCAATGGGAACAGGATGCACCTGAGCTCAATTTCGAGTCTGATAGTAAAGGGTCTGAATACTTATAGTACCAGTCAAAAATTTGGACAGGGTTTTTCTTTATTTGATGAAGACATCAAAACTATGAAATAACACATATGGAATCACGTAGTAACCAAAAAAAGTGTGAAACAAATCAAAATAGATTTTAGATTTTTCAAAGTCTCTCAACCAGCTTCATATGGAATGCTTTTGCAACAGTCTTGAAGGAGTTCCCACATACGCTGAGCACTTTTTGGCTGCTTTTCCTTCACTCTGCGGTCCAACTCATCCCAAACCATCTCAATTGGGTTGAGGTCGGGGGATTGTGGAGGCCAGGTCATCTGATGCAGCACTCCATCACTCTCCTTCTTGGTCAAATATCCCTTACACAGTCTAGAGGTGTCCTGTTGAGGTGTCCTGTTGAAAAACAAATGATAGTCCCACTAAGCACAAACCAAATGGGATGGTGTGTTGTTGCAGAATGTAATGGTAGCATGAAAGAGAGGAGGATGGCATTGGCGTTTCTCTTCAAGTAGGGTGAGTCAACACTTTTTTCTACTTGCACGAACGTGCGAGCACACACACAAGCATGCAAACCGAAATCAAAATCATAGATAGCCACATCATATTTAGCTTATATTGATTGAACACATTTTTGGGGGGTATCTTTTAGTTGTTAGTTGTCACTGTAATAGACTAAGCAGAGTTGATTTGATGATGATGAAATGTTGAAGTTGAAATGGTGGTGGAATAGAGGAGGCAGCTCCTGTTTTCTTCGCGACTTGCTGTAACTCTCTGTGGTTCTAAATCAATAGTTGTTTAGTCGCGTGGACTTCACCGGACAGAGGTTGCTATCCAGTTTTGTGACAAAACAAAGGTGTGGTTTAATTTATTCTGCCACTGTCTTCTTGTCTTTGACTTTAGGCCTATATATCACTGGCTTCCCCAGCGATTTTACCCACACACCGCTACTGCATTTCGCGAGGCACAGGTCGGCCCAAATGGATCCCTTAGCATGGATAAGTGACGGAGTCGTGCAAGAGACTCATTTGCTGTCATTTTGAAATATGAAAATCCTCTCATAGTGCGGAAAAACACAGAACTTCGATCTATTGTACATGAAGAGACAAACGTTTTTTACATCTCCTCCTCCGTCACTTCTGAATTGGCCCATTACCCGTGGGGGCTTCGTAGATCTGTATTTGTGATGTATGTACGTATTAAAGCCTTAACTTATTTTATCGTAATGCTAACATGAAGGTCATCGTTATAGGTTTATGTTTGGAGTACTCATTTTACCAACATGAGAAAATACTATGGCGAAATGCTAAAGCAGTATGAGAATGTTTAAGCTCCAACTGTCACGACTTCCGCCGAAGTTGGCTTGACGAATTGTCACGAATTGTCCCTGCTGTATGACACAGAGGAGCGGCCCCTGGTTCCCACTCCCATACTCCCCGCCTCCTGCCTGGTGGCGCCGGTAGTGTGGGAGCTGGACACGGACATTGAGCAGGCGTTACGTGCAGAGCCCGCTCCCGTCCAGTGTCCTGCTGGGCGTCTGTACGTCCCGTCTGCTGTCCGTGACTGGTTGATCTATTGGGCCCACACGTCAGCCTCCTCTGGTCATCCTGGGATCGGTCGGACAGTGCGCTGTTTGAGCGGGAGGTACTGGTGGCCTACCTTGGCTAAGGACGTGAGGGTTTATGTTTCCTCCTGCGCAGTGTGCGCCCAGTGTAAGGCTCCTAGGCACCTGCCCAGAGGTAAGCTACACCCCTTGCCTGTTCCACAGCGGCCTTGGTCACACCTGTTGGTGGATTTTCTTACTGACCTTCCACTCTCACAGGGTAACACCGCGATCCTGGTCGTTGTGGATCGTTTCTCTAAGTCCTGTCGTCTACTCCCTCTGCCCGGTCTCCCTACGGCCCTACAGACTGCGGAGGCCTTGTTTACACACGTCTTCCGGCACAACGGGGTGCCTGAGGATATAGTGTCTGATCGGGGTCCCCAGTTCACGTCTAGGGTCTAGAAGGCGTTCATGGAACGTCTGGGGGTCTCGATCAGCCTTACTTCAGGGTTTCACCCCGAGAGTAATGGGCAGGTGGAGAGAGTGAACCAGGATGTGGGCAGGTTTCTGCGGTCCTATTGCCAGGACCGGCCGGTGGAGTGGGCGGAGTTCATGCCCTGGGCCGAGATGGCACAGAACTTGCTCCGCCACTCCTCCACTAACATCTCTCCCTTCCAGTGCATACTGGGGTACCAGCCGGTTCTGGCGCCTTGGCATCAGGGTCAGACCGATTCCTGCGGTGGATGACTGGTTCAGGCGCGTACTACGGCGTACTACGTTCGCTCCATACTGGATTCGAGGCGCCGGGCGAGGGGCCTTCAGTATCTCGTAGAGTGGGAGGGGTACGGTCCGGAGGAGAGGTGCTGGGTTCCGGTCGAGGACGTGTTGGACCCATCCATTCTGCAGGAGTTCCACCGTCTTCGTCCGGATCGCCCTGCGCCTCGCCCTCCGGGTCGTCCCCGAGGCCGGTGTCGATGCGCTGCTGGAGCCGCACGTCAGGGGCGATACTGTCACGACTTCCGCCGAAGTTGGTCCCTCTCCTTGTTCGGGCGGCGTTTGGCGGTCGAGGTCGCCAACCTTCTAGCCATCGCTGATCCTCTTTTAATTTTCCTTTGGTTTTGTCTTGTCTTGTATCACACCTGGTTCCAATCCCATTCATTACATGTTGTGTATTTAACCCTCTGTTCCCCCCCATTGTCCTTGTCGGTGATTGTTTGTTTGTAAGCTATGTTCTGGTGTGCGACGGGTTTTGTACCCACTTGTATTATTTTGTATATTTTGGTTTCCTGAGTTTTTGAGCACTTATTAAACTGCTCCGTTTTATACCAAGTTCGATCTCCTGCGCCTGACTTCCCTGCCACCAGCACGCACCCTTACACCAACAGACATATTATGTTATGCAGGGCGAATATATCCAATACCTTGAAATCACAGTTATGTATTTTTTTTTAAAGACAAACCTTTGTATAAATTGACCTGAAAAAGGTATCCCCTCTCAAGGGCAAAGTACTATACGCTTCTCTTTCTTATGGGCCTCCCATGTGCGTGAAACTCCAGATTGGGGTTGAGGTGAGCAATCTGGATTGTCTGCTGGCTCTCTCCCCCTGGCCAGCCCAAAACCCAGGAGAGCAGAGGATCCAGCTGGCAAGAGGCCGCGGCGAGGTACCCCCACTCCCCTATGGCCCACTGCGGTGAGAGCACAGACTGAACAGCAGCTAACGCACACACGCACACAAACACACACACAGACACATACACAGATTCCAGGTCACACACACACAAACACACACAGACACACAGATTCCAGGTCACACACAAACACAACTATGGCATGGTGACACATTCCTATGACAGACACAGGGATTAATTTCCACTCAGCCTCCCTATGTTGAGAGCAAACATAAGACATGGCCTGATTTCACATCCTCTGAACCTAGAGCCATATACAGTATATGGCTCATGGCTGAAGCTTGAGTTTATGAGCAAGTACAAAACCTGGTCTGTGGATCCTGTTTTGTAAGGGAGTAAACATTATTTATAATAAGGGTTACATGGAGATAATAAGGGTTACCATTTACCTTCACTTCTTGGACAGACCAGAGCCTTAGATATGCAGTTTTAGAAACTGTCCTTCGTCCTGTAAGCATTACATGGCAACAAAGGAATTTTGATAGCACACAGGGCTACGGGACAGAAGGTTGTGGGTTCGCAGACCACCTTGGACACATCGATATACTATATAGCCTAATAAGCAACTAATTCTAAAACAGCGAGAAATATTTAATTTCATCAATTTCAAATTACATGACCCTCCCCTGAACTAGATAAAAAAAATTACATTAAACCCTGCCCTTGACTAAAATTGAAAAAGTATGACCCTCAGCCATTTTCCTCCAGGTCCCCATAATGTTCATTTCAATCCATCCCAAATGATGACAGAGTATTGGTCCACACATATTTGTTGTCTCCCATGTTCTGTCTCGTACATTTACACACAAGGCTAAGCAGTCAGGCTGTAGTTACAGTCCCATTTGAAGACAATGGCTCAGCTCACAGTCAAGCACTTTGTAAGGAACACAATCTCCAAAATATGACCGTTGAACTAGTGTCTGTTGAAGCGGCTCATATGTTTTGGGTCTTTTTGGCATTCCATTTTCAACACGCTCAGCTACGGCTGAATAGACTTGGATGTGAAGTTAGGACTTATTTGTCTGGCACCTGGGAGGTGGGGACGTGAGCTGTGTTGTCCTGATGAATTGTGTCAATGTTTCAGACTCTGTGTCTAGAGTTCTTGTTAACCATAATGTACTGGGGGTTTGGGCTCACGGAGATGAAATTAAGGGCTGTAATATTACTGCCATTACCTACAGGGTTGTCAGGGGAACGAGATTGTAGAGCGCCACTCAAAAAGAAAAAAGGAAATGCTTTTTGCAAGTACTCTCCCACTTCAACTGCATGCAGATACAGTACAGAGACTTAGGCATGGGTGGAATAGCAAGAATTGTGTTTTCATGGACTCCTATGTTTTTCAGGCTGTGTAACTGTACATCCTGATGTTGAGTCATTTTCAACTGTGTAAACCCATCCCCAAAACAATGCTTTTTAACCTTGGCTATTGCGATATCCCTAATGAACTGTTGGAATTTACCATCTCTCACTTTGGCAAATGCCAACCATGTCACTGTGCATATTTATTATGACTATTCATATTATTATCTATGTCATCTATTTGTATAGCATACAATGATAAATAATGAGTATGACTGTTAATAGAGGTGGGATGCAAAAACATCAAGTGAACAGTTGAAGCCAAACTCATGACTTTAAAAAATGTAAATTAAGGACAAGTTACAGATGTAGAATCTTAATCTGAACTCACTGTTGCAGGAGCACTTTCCTGCAATACAGGACTTTTTAAACAATTGTACAATTGTACAACCAACTGTGCTATTTTGTTAGTTTTTTCACATTGTTTGTAACTTATTTTGTACATAATGTTGCTGCTACCAACTCTTATGACCGAAAAGAGCTTCTTGACATCAGAACAGCGATTACTCACCTCGAACTGGACAAAGATTTCTTCTTTAACCTGTTATGGCTAGGGGGCAGTACTTTCACGGCCGGATAAAAAACGTACCCGATTTAATCTGATTATTACTCCTGCCCAGAAACTAGAATATGCATATAATTATTAGCTTTGGATAGAAAACACTCCAAAGATTCTAAAACTGTTTGAATGGTGTCTGTGAGTATAACAGAACTCATTTGGCAGGCCAAAACCTGAGAAGATTCCATGCAGGAAGTGCCCTGTCTGACAATTTCTTGCCCTTCTTAATTATCTCTATCCAATACAGGGGATCTCTGCTGTTACGTGACACTTCCTACGGCTCCCATGGGCTCTCAGAAGGCGGCAAAAAGCTGAATCGTGGCTTTGCAGGCTCTGGCTGAAAAAAAGTAGCGCGTTTGGATAGTGGCTGGTCACAGTACTGTGAGACTCAGGCTCGTGCACGAGGGGATCCCATGCTTTTATTTTCTCTCTCTTTGTACGTATACACGCTTTCCCGGTCGGAATATTATCGCTTTTTTACGAGAAAAATGGCATAAAAATTGATTTTAAACAGCGGTTGACATGCTTCGAAGTACGGTAATGGAACATTTAGAAATCTTTTGTCACGAAATGCGCCATGCTCGTGACCCTTATTTACACTTCGGATAGTGTCTTGAACGCACGAACAAAACACCGCTATTTGGATATAACAATGGATAATTTTGAACCAAACCAACATTTGTTATTGAAGTAGCAGTCCTGGGAGTGCATTCTGACGAAGAACACCAAAGGTAATCAAACTTTTCTAATACTAAATCGGAGTTTGGTCAGGGCTAAACTTGGTGGGTGTCTAAATAGCTAGCCGTGATGGCTGGGCTATCTACTCAGAATATTGCAAAATGTGCTTTCACCGAAAAGCTATTTTAAAATCGGACACCTCGATTGCACAAAGGAGTTCTGTATCTATAATTCTTAAAATAATTGTTATGTATTTTGTGAACGTTTATCATGAGTAATTTAGTAAATTCACCGGAAGTTTGCGGTGGGTATGCTAGTTCTGAACATCACATGCTAATGTAAAAAGCTGTTTTTTGATATAAATATGAACTTGATTGAACAAAACATGCATGTATTGTATAACATAATGTCCTAGGTGTGTCATCTGATGAAGATCATCAAAGGTTGGTGCTGCATTTAGCTGTGGTTTTGTTTTTTGTGACATTATATGCTAGCTTGAAAAATGGGTGTCTGATAATTTCTGGCTGGGTACTCTGCTGACATAATCTAATGTTTTGCTTTTGCTGTAAAGCCTTTTTGAAATCGGACAGTGTGGTTAGATAAAGGAGAGTCTTGTCTTTAAAATGCTGTAAAATAGTCATATGTTTGAAAAATTGAAGTTTTTGTATTTTTGAGGAATTTGTAATTCGCGCCACGCCTATCATTGGATATTGGAGCAGGTGTTCCGCTAGCGGAACGTCTAGATGTAAGAGGTTAATGAATCCGACCCAAAATATATACTGCTTTCCCGAGCAGGCACAAATCCCCATCATTTACATGTAGAAAATACAGATACCGTGGGGGGGTGCCTTGTGAAAATTTCTTGGTTAGCGGGTAAACCGCCACTACCCTCTGTACTATTAGCCAACTTGCAATCACTGGAAAATAAACTGGATGATCTACGATCAAGACTATCCTACCAACGGGACTTTAAAAACTGTAATGGCTTATGTTTCACAAGTCGTGGCTGAATGACGACACAGATAATATAGAGCTGGCTGGCTTCTCCGTGGGGCGGGGGTGTGTGTCTATTTGTCAATACAGCTGGTGCGCGATGTCTAAAAAGTCTCAAGGTATTACTCACCTGAGGTAGAGTACCTCATGATAAACTGTAGACCACACTATCTACCGAGAGATCTGTATTATTCGTAGCTGTCTATTTACCACCACAAACCGATGCTGGCACTAGGACCGCACTCAACGAGCTGTATAAGGCCATAATCAAACAAGAAAATGCTTATCCAGAAGCGGCGCTCCTAGTGGCCGGGGACTTTAATGCAGGCAAACTTAAATCCATTTTACCTCATTTTTACCAGCATGTTACATGTGCAACCACAGGGGAAAAAAACTCTAGACCACATTTACTCCACACACAGACGCACACCATTTGGCAAATCTGACCATAATTCTATCCTCCTGATTCCTGCTTACAAGCAAAAACTAAAGCAAGAAGTATCAGTGTCTCGCTCAATACGGAAGTGGTCAGATGACACGGATGCTACGCTACAGTACTGATTTGCTAGCACAGGCTGGAATATCTTCCGGGATTCATCCAATGGCATTGAGGAGTATACCACCTCAGTCACTAATCCGGACGCTTATTAGTAATTCCGCTATGCCCTCCAACGAACTATCAAACAGGCAAAGCATCAATACAGGACTAAGATTGAATCCTACTACACCGGCTTGTGGCAGGGCTTGCAAACTATTACAGACTACAAAGGGAAACCCAGCCGCGAGCTGTCCAATGACGCGAGCCTACAAGACAAGCTAAATCCCTTTTATGCTTGCTTCAAGGCAAGCAACACTGAAGCATGCATGAGAGCACCAGCTGTTCCAGACGACTGTGTGATCACGCTCTCTGTTGCCGATGTGAGCAAGACTTTTAAACAGGTCAACATTCATAAGGCTGCGGAGCCAGATGGATTACCAGGACGTGTACTCAGAGTATGCGTGAACCAACTGGCAAGTGTCTTCACTGACGTTTTCAACTTCTCTCTGACCGAGTCTGTAATACCTACATGTTTCAAGCAGATCACCATAGTCCCTGTGCCCAAGAACACTAAGGTAACCTGCCTAAATGACTACCGACCCGTAGCACTCACATCAGTAGCCATGAAGTGCTTTGAAAGGCTGGTCATAGCTCACATCAACACCATCATCCCGGAAACCCTGGACCCACTCCAATTTGCATACCGCCCCAACAGACCCACAGATGATGCAATCTCAATCGCACTCCCCACTGCCCTTTCCCACCTGGACAAAATGAACACTTATGTGAGAATGCTGTTCATTGACTACAGCTCAGCGTTCAACACCATATTGCCCACAAAGCTCATCACTAAGCTAAGGACCCTGGGACTTAACACCTCCCTCTGCAACTGGATCTTGGACTTCCTGACGGGCCGCCCCCAGGTGGTAAAGGTAGGCAACAACACATCTGCCATGCTGATCCTCAACACTGGGGCCCCTCAGGGGTGTGTACTTAGTCCCCGCCTGTACTCCCTGTTCCCCCACAACTGCGTGGCCAAGCACGACTCCAACACCATCGTTATGTTTGCCTGACGACACAACAGTGGTAGGCCTGATCACCGACAACGATGAAACAGCCTATAGGGAGGAGGTCAGCATGGTGCCAAGACAACAACCTCACTCTCAATGTGAGCAAGACAAAGGAGCTGATTGTGGACTACAGGAAAAGGAGAGCCGAACAGGCCCCCATTAACATCGACTGGGCTGTACTGGAGTGGGTCGAGAGTTTCAAGTTCCTTGGTGCCCACATCACCAACAAACTATCATGGTCCAAACACACCAGGCACGACAACACCGTTTCCCCCTCAGGAGACTGAAAAGATTTGGCATGGATCCCCAGATACTCAAGAAGTTATACAGCTGCACCCTCGAGAGCATCCTGACCGGTTGCATCACCACCTGGTAAGGCAACTGCTCGGCATTCGGCCTTAAGGCGTTGTAGAGGGTAGTGTGTGCGGCCCAGTACATCACAGGACCTATATACAAGGCTACCGCACAGCATACCGGAGCGCCAAATCTAGGTCCAAAAGGCTCCTTAATAGCTTTTACCCCCAAGCTATAAGACTGCTGAACAATAAATCAAATGGCCACCTGGACTATTTACATTGACACTCCCCCCCTTTGTTTTTACACTGCTGCTACTCACTGTTTATTATCTATGCATAGTCACTTTACCCCTACTTACAGGTACAAATTACTTCGACTAACCTGTACCTCTGCACATTGACTCAGTACCGGTACCCCCTCTAGAAAACCTTGTTATTGTTATTTAATTGTGTTACTTTTTATTAAATTGTTTACTTTAGTTTATTTAGTCAATATTTTCTTAACTCTATTTCTTGAATTGCATTGTTGGTTAAGGGCTTGTAAGGTTGTATTCAGCGCATGTGACAAATACAATTTAATTTGATTTAAACGTGTAGTGTAATTAAGGTATTAAAAGGCTTAATTTTCCCTTAC
Organism: Salmo salar; assembly: GCF_965601325.2. NCBI lineage: Eukaryota > Metazoa > Chordata > Actinopteri > Salmoniformes > Salmonidae > Salmo > Salmo salar. Next base: position 72,095,068 of record NC_138303.1, read on the forward strand.
GAAAAATCTATCAACCCTACAACAATGTCTATTCATTATAATCCACATAATAATTCACATTTCCTGCTGTTGCAGGATTATTTTCCTGGTGTAGCAAACTGGCTCAAATTAAGATCCGTCATCTTTAGACGTAGCTCATTAGGCTACCAGCAGAGTATGAATCATTCCTTTAAAAGTTATGGCTTTGTATCTTGAGCTTGTTAAATGGCTATATACTGTATAATCAATCACGTTCGGCTAACAGTGTGCGAAAATAAATCTTACATTATGACATGTTTACATTGATTAGGCAAAATATTTAGTTTTGAAAGGGCTGTAGTTGTATAGGCCAATACAAATGTATTATATATTGTTATGCATTCAACTTTATTTGCAGAGTGCATTTTGATGCCAAATAACTCTTGGGCCCAGCTCGTAGAAATAAACATTGAAGATGAGAGATACAGTGCATCTTAAGTGTCACCTGAGTGCTGCCCAGCTGTAAAATGTCATATAGAGGCTGGCATATTGAGCGTCAGAAAGCATTGGCAGTCCACCACTACTTCCATTAAAAACATTGGCTGAAATGGATTGCATAGCAAACCATTCCCACTGTAGGCCTAGTAGCCATGGAAGAAAGATGCCACAATTACCACTGAAGTAATGTGTATTTAGGGATGATTTTTTATTGTTGTTTCCACAGAACTCCTTTGCAAATTATACACAAGTTACTTTCCTACTTATTGTTTTAACAACTGTTAAATCCCAATTGTTTTTAAATGGTCTATTTTGTGGTTTAAAATCCATCCAGTGAACTAAACAAATATCCTTTACATTCTCTTATGATGGTATTTAAACCCTCACGAGTTAAAAAAAGACAATTACTTCAGATTAGTTGGCACGTGCTAACGTTTCAAAGTGTGTTCTGCATGTAGGCTACATTAAAGCCTTGTACACACTGCAGGCCTTAATGCTCAAATCTGTTAGTAAACAATTAAAAAGCTAATTAGCTACCACATGTTCTTGTCAAACTGTCAACGGAGTAGCTAGCAAGCAACACTTGAGGGCAAATACATTTGTTTTGACCATTCAGACACAAGTCACATGGCCAGGAACCAGATTTGTATCTGACTTTAAATCAACTACTAAGGTGGTTTGAAATGTGGCTTGAAATATCCTATTCCATGTGCTTTTTGACTGTTCAGACTGCAGGGAAAAGAACAGATTCTAATCGGATATGCAAATAAGATTTGAGTCACTTCAAACTGCCAATGTGAACATGATTTAAGACTCCTGAAATCTTCTCTCCACTTTGTGAACACATTAGGCTAGGTATGCATTCATAAAGCCTTTCTAACTGCCTACATAGGACATTAACCAATCATATTGTACACACTATAGTGCCTATACATAACACTATCAAAATCTCATCGAATACATGTTGTTATTGCACCAATGGTTAATAACTTATTACACAAGCTAATACTATGCCTGGTGGGATAAATATTAATAGATATAATAACTATTATCTTGTCAACGATGTATGGTTGGGCGCAATGACAATTCGAACAATGGAAAAGAGAACTATCCTCAGAAAACATAAACCTACGAGATCAACTATAGAGACTCTTCTTCACGGACGTGAGGGCAGCCAGCATCGTCGGACGTCGGTTTATTATTGACACTAACATTAAGGCTAGATCAGGATGACGGATGTCGCATTTCGTTTGATGGCAATATTGAATGTGTAGGTCCATGTTGGAAATAATCAATATTCCTGAACGCCAAGTATCATTAGAAACTATTTCAATTAAATCTGTCAATAACGGATTACCGGTAGGTTAATATTATAAAGTACCCTATGCAGGATCGCTCACGTACACGAGTGTATGCGCGCGCGCTCAGGTTGCACCTGCAAGATGCTCAAAGTGTTTTTGCATAAAGTCCTGTGAAGATAGAATACATATTTGATAATCCTAATATGTGACTGCAATTTGGGTTTGAGATGGTTCCTTGTAACGAAGATGTCATTGCGGCTCCGATGCAACTTCACGCTCCAACTCACCTTGAAACAGGGCTTGTCTGGTTGTGCGTCCAAAGCGACAGTGGAGAAACCAATCCACGCCCCAAAGCCTCCTACACTCACCAATGAAAAGAGTGCGGAGGCGGATCTAAAATCTAAAGTGTCATGCCTGGTTTCATGTTGGATTTACCATCTGACGTCATCTGCTCTCCTCTCACTGGTGCAGGTGCTCTGTCTCAGCGAGAGAGGATGCGAAGGAGAGCAGGGGAGGGATAAAGCGAAGGGCGCCGGTGAAAAAGTGTGCAGGGCATGATTTAAAGGATATCAACCGCAACAGATTGCGCGTTTATCGACCCGGGGACTCAGTAATGAAAGGTTTATTGAAAGGGGCACTTTGAGATATGATGAGGTTTCTTTCTGGTTGGCAATAGTACTATGATTTGGTATGTGGCCACTTTGATAGCAAGTGTATTCAGCACCCGAGGAACGGCAGCTCAAGGTGAGTTGAAGTGCAATATTTTATACTGCTTCCTGCTGAAGTTTTATTGTGGCTATGTTTACTAGGCTATATGGCTTTCGGATCATTGGTTGTTTGCCTGTCCACAAATGTCTGACAAAAGTAGGCAAAATTGAGTTTATTCAATTCGGTATCCATTGTGTTTGAATTGCTTGCACCTGTTTCAAAGTGTAATGATAAGACGAGCACAAATTAGGAGGAAAAGTAATAAAAATGCATTTTATTATGAAGAATATCCACCCCATGCCCTGTATGTACATTGGCATAAGGGGGTGGATAATAAGAAATTAAGAGCACTAATCCTGATTTACTACTGTATCTAATAATACGGTTTGGGAATGGATTGTCATGCTGCTATAAACTAATTTGAATAACCTTTAGGTAGCTGCAGAGGCGCGTGCAAAACACCATCCTGATTCTCAGTAGTGCTGTTAGCTATATTCGTGACTCGACAATAGCGTTTTGTATGTTTAAAAACGCAACTGAAATTCTTAGTGGTTTTGTAAATGGTTTGTTCGTGTTTTACCTTAAAAAACACTTGTCGTAGAGTTTTCTTTTGACACTTTACTTTCTTAATCGCGAAAGGCAGGCCTACTTATATGTTTGTGCCACCAACTATGGTTATACATAGTGTCTTGCAATACAGGTGCGGTGATAAACATACGTTTTCATCCCAATTTAAAACTGTCTCATATTATGGATTCAGTTAGCCCATACTTCCATCTATGTCCACTGGGTGGAGTTTATTATTATTTTTTTTTAATAGTGTCACTGCTGCAACATGGTACAGTATGTTCAAGAATGGTCAAATATGCTCAGTTAAGTTTATACTGCATATATCCATTGATAGTTCATTTGGATTGATAATCAAGGGGTTGAGTTTACATTGATAGTTAGTCTTTGCTGCTATGTGCAGAATAGTTGTGCGTAGCCTACAGTATATACTACAGTAGTAGTACAAAAATTCTTATTTTTCCACATTTTGTTGTGTTACAGCCTGAATATAAAATGGTTTAAATATAGATTAATTTTTACAAATGGGAAAAAAAGGAAAAGCTGAAATCTCTTGAGTAAATAAGTATTCAATCCCTTTGTTATGGCAGCCTAAATGTGTTCAGGTGTAAGAATTTGCTAAACAAGTCACATAAGTTTCATGGACTCACTCTGTGTGCAATAATACTGTTTTTGAGTGACAACCTCATCTCTGTACCCCACACATACAATTATCTGTAAGGTCCCTCATTTGAGCAGTGAATTTCAAACATAGATTCAACCACAAAGACCAGGGAGGTTTTCCAATGCCTCAGAAAGAAGGGCCCTTATTGGTAGAAGGGTAAAAAAAAAAAGCAGACATTGAATATCCCTTTGAGCATGCTGATGTTATTAATTACACTTTGGATGGTGTATCAATACACCCAGTTACTACAAAGATACAGGCGTCCTTCCTAACTCATTTGCCAGAGAGGAAGGAAACCGCTCAGGGATTTCACCATGAGGCCAACGGTAACTTTAAAACAGTTATAGAGTGTAATGGCTGTGATAGGAGGTAACTGAGGATGGATCAACAACATTGTAGTTACTCCACAATACTAACCTAATTGACAGAGTGAAAAGAAGGAAGCCTGTACCGAATACAAATATTCCCAAACATGCATCCTGTTTGCAACCAGGCACTAAAGTTATACTGCAAAAAATGTGGCAAAGCAATTAACATTTTGTCCTGAATATCAAATAAAATTGTATTTGTCACATGCTCCGAATAGAACATGTGTAGACCTTACAGTGAAATGCTTACTTCCAAGCCCTTAGCCAACAATGCATTTTAAAGAAAAATAAGTGTTACGTAAAAAATAGATAAATTAAAAATAACATAGTTAAAGAGCAGCAGTAAAATAACAGTAGCAAGTCTATATACAGGGGATACCGGTACAGAGTCAATGTGCGGGGGCACAGGTTAGTTGAGGTAATTGAGGTAATATGTACATGTAGGTAGAGTTATTAAAGTGACTATGCATAGATGATAACCAAAGAGTAGCAGCAGCGTTCTGGGGTGGGGGGGTGGCAATGATTAGCTGTTCAGGAGTCTGATGGCTTGGGGGTAGAAGCTGTTCAGAAGCCTTTTTGACCTAGACTTGGCGCTCCTGTACCGCTTGCTGTGCGGTAGCAGAGAGAACAGTCTATGACTTGGGTGGCTGGAATCTTTGACAATTTCCAGGGCCTTCTTCTGACAACACCTGGTATAGAGGTCCTGGATGGCAGGAACCTTGGCCCCAGTGATGTACTGGGCTGTATGCACTACCCTCTGTTGTGCCTTGCGGTCGGATTTTTCCATACCAGGCAGTGATACAACCAGTCAGGATGCTCTTGATGGTACAGCTGTAGAACATTTTGAGCATCTGAGGACCCATGCCAAATCTTTTCAGTCTCCTACGTGTGGATAGGCTTTGTCGTGCCCTTCACAACTGTCTTGGTGTGTTTGTTGGTGATGTGGAGACCAAGGAACTTGAAGCTCACAACCTGCTCCACTACAGCCCTGTCGATGAGAATGGGGGTTGACTCGGTCCTCCTTTTCCTGTAGTCCACAATCATCTCCTTTGTCTTGATCACATTGAGGGAGAGGTTGTTATCCTGGCACCACACAGCCAGGTCTCTGACCTCCTCCGCATAGGCTTCCTCATCATTGTCATTGATTAGACACTTTTATGTCGTCGGCAAACTTAATGATGGTGTTGGAGTTGTACCTGGCTATGCAGTCATGGGTGAACAGGGAGTACAGGAGGGGACTGAGCACTCACCCCTGAGGGGCCCCCTTGTATTGAGGAATAGTGTGGCAGATGTGTTGTTACCTACCCTTACCACCTGGGGGCGGGCCATCAGGAAGTCCAGGATCCAGTTGCAGAGGGAGGTGTTTAGTCCCTGGGTCCGTAGCTTAGTGATGAGCTCATCTCATATGTATACACTGTATTTTTACCATCTATTGCATCTTGCCTATGCCGCTCGGTATTCCATTCCTTTACTTAGATTTGTGTGTATTAGGTAGGTGTTGTGGAATTGTTAGATTACTTGTTAGATATTGCTGCACTGTCGGAACTAGAAGCACAAGCATTTCGCTACACTCACAATAATGTCTGCTAACCATGTGTATTTGACCAATAAAATTTGATTTCATTTGAGCTTTGAGGGCACTATGGTGTTGAACGCTGAGCTGTAGTCAATGAATAGTGTTCTCACATAGGTGTTCCTTTAGTCTAGGTGGGAAAGGGCAGTGTGAAGTGCAATAGAGATTGCATCATATGTGGATCTGTCGGGGTGGTATTCGAATTGGAGTGGGTCTAGGGTTTCTGGGATAATGGTGTTGATGTGAGCCATGAACATCCTTTCAAAGCACTTCATGGCTACAGAGGTGAGTGCTACGGGTTGATAGTCATTTAGGCCGGTTACCTTAGTGTTCTTGGGCACAGGGACTATGGTGGTCTGCTTGAAACATGTTAGTATTACAGACTCCGTCAGGGACAGGTTGAAAATGTCAGTGAAGACACTTGCCAGTTGGTCAGCGCATGCTCAGAGTACATGTCCTGGTAATCCATCTGGCCCCGAGGCCTTGTGAATGTTGAACGAGCTGCAACAAACACACACTGGACAGTTTTATCTCAATCTCTTCATTCAAAGACTCAATCATGGACACTCGTACTGACAGTTGTGACTGCTTTGCGTGATGTATTGTTGTCTCTACCTTCTTGCCCTTTGTGCTGTTGTCTGTGCCCAATAATGTTTGTACTATGTTTTGTGCTGCTACCATGTTGTTGTCATGTTCATGCTGTTTTCAACTCTCTAGAGACAGCAGGAGCGGTAGAGATACTCTCAAAGATCGGCTATGAAAAAGCCAACTGACACTTACTCTTGTGTTACTGACTTGTTGCACCCTCGACAACTACTATGATTATTATTATTTGACAATGCTGGTCATTTATGAACATTTGAACATCTAGGCCATGTGCTGTTATAATCTCCACCCGGCACAGCCAGAAGAGGACTGGCCACCCCTCATAGCCTGGTTCCTCTCTAGGTTTCTTCCTAGGTTTTGGCTTTTCTAGGGAGTTTTTCCTAGCCACCGTGCTTCTACACCTGCATTGCTGGCTGTTTGGGGTTTTAGGCTGGGTTTCTGTACAGCACTTTGTGATATCAGCTGATGTAAGAAGGGCTCTGCCCGAGGGAGATATCCAACTGGCCCCTCCGTCGCGACGTAACCTGAACGCCCATCTGCGGCCCGCTAATCGTTAGCTGTCTTATCGGCTGCCATCTGAATAGGTCTATCGGACAATTTTCTTGGGCCACTAGAACTATTTTGCCAATTGGACTGGTCCCCCCCTACCACACGGAACCCCACTAATCTACAGACGGAAACGCACGAGGTGGCTAAATACAGACCTTCCTCCATCTTCTGCCAGCTTGCTACCTATGGCCCGGCTAGCTGTCTGAATCTCACTGGACCCTTATGATCACTCGGCTAAGCATGCCTCTCCTTAATGTCAATATGCCTTGTCCATTGCTGTTCTGGTTAGTGTTTATTGGCTTATTTCACTGTAGAGCCTCTAGCCCTGCTCATTATACCTTATCCAACCTTTCAGTTCCACCACCCACACATGCTATGACATCTTCTGGTTTCAATGATGTTTCTAGAGATAATATCTCTCTCATTATCACTCAATGCCTAGGTTTACCTCCACTGTATTCACATCCTACCATACCTTTGTCTGTACATTATACCTTGAAGCTATTTTATCGCCCCCAGAAACCTGCTCCTTTTACTCTCTATTCCGGACGTCATAGACGACCAATTCTCATAGCTTTTAGCCATACCCTTATCCTACTCCTCCTCTGTTCCTCTGGTGATGTAGAGGTGAATCCAGGCCCTGCAGTGCCTAGCTCCACTCCTATTCCTCAGGCGCTCTCTTTTGATGACTTCTGTAACAGTAATAGCCTTGGTTTCATTCATGTTAACATTAGAAGCCTCCTCCTTAAGTTTGTTTTATTCACTGCTTTAGCACACTCTGCCAACCCGGATGTCCTAGCCGTGTCTGAATCCTGGCTTAGGAAGTCCACAAAAACTCTGAAATCTTCATCCCTAACTATAACATTTTCAGACAAGATAGAACGGCCAAAGGGGGTGGTGTAGCCTGCAGAGTTATGTCCTATTATCCAGGTCTGTACCCAAACTATTTGAACTTCTACTTTTAAAAATCCATCTCTCTAAAAACAAGTCTCTCACCGTTGCCGCCTGCTATAGACCACCCTCTGCCCCCAGCTGTGCTCTTGACACCATATGTGAACTGATTGCCCCCCATCTATCTTCAGAGCTTGTGCTGCTAGGTGACCTAAACTGGGACATGCTTAACTTCTATGGGCTATGTGGGACACAGCCAGTGAAATTTCAAAACAACAAAATGTCATAATTCAGATTTCCTCAAACATACAACTATTTTACACCATTTTAAAGATACACCTCTCCTTATTCCAACCACATTGTCTGATTTCAAAAAGGCTTTACGGCGAAAGCATAAAGTTAGATTATGTTAGGACAGTACCAACACAAGAAAAACCACACAGCCATTTTCCAAGCAGGAGAGGGGTCACAAAAACCAGAAATACAGCTAAAATTATGCACTAACCTTTGACGATCTTCATCAGATGACACTCCTAGGACGTCATGTTACACAATACATGTATGTTTTGTTCGATAAAGTTCATATTTATATCCAAAAACCCCATTTTACTTTGGCGCGTGATGTTCAGAAAATATTTTGCCTCCAAAACTGCCGGTGAATCAGCACAACAATTTACAAAAAATACTCATCATAAACGTTGATAAAATATTAAACGGTTATTCAAAGAATTATAGATAAACATCTCCTTAACCTCTCTAGGGGAGGTGGGATGATATCGTCCCACACTATTCAACAGCCAGTGACAAATCAGAGCGCCAAATTTAAAACCACAAAATGTCATAATTCAAAGTTCTCAAACATAGGACTATTTTACACCATTTTATAGATACACTTCTCCTGAATCGAACCACGTTGTCCGATTACCAAAAGGCTTTACAGCGAAAGCAAAACATTAGATTATGTTAGGAGAGTACATGGACACAAAAAAACACACAGCCATTTCCAAGCAACTAGCATGCATCACAAATACCCAAAACACAGCTAAATGCAGCACTAACCTTTGATCTTCATCACCCCCACCCCTTGTCTTACCGGAGGCAGCTGTTCTATCTTGCCGATGCAGCATAAAACCTGGCAGCTGTATTTTATCCATGTCGTCGTTCAGTCACGACTCCGTGAAACACGATATTACAATTTAATGTCCGGTTGGTAGGATATTCGTGATCGTAGCTCGACTATTTTGTTATCCAATGATTGTATGTTGGCTAATAGGACTGATGGTAGATGCAGATCACCCACTCGCTGTCGGATCCTTACAAGACACCCCGACATCCATCCCCGATATCTCTGTCTCTTTCTCCTGCGAATGACGGGGATGTTGGCTTTGTCAGGTGTCTGTAATAAATCCTTCGCTTCCGACTCGTTATAGAAAAATTCTTCGTCCAGTACGAGGTGAGTAATCACTATCCTGATATCCAGAAGCTCTTTTCGTTCATAAGAGATGATGACAGAAACACACACATTAGCGCAATTGGTTAAGAATCCATAAAACGGCAGCCATCTCTTCCGGCGCCATTCAATCAATACACTTCAATATGAAGTGTATTGGATTTGCCCCAAACATAACAACACATTACTGAGTACCATTCTCCATATTTTCAAGCATAGTGTAGGCTGCAACATGTTATGGGTATGCTTGTAATCGTTAGGGACTGGTTAGTTTTTCAGGATAAAAAAGAAACAGAATGGAGCTAAGCGTAGGCAAAATCCTAAAGGAAAACCTGGTTTGGCTGTTTAGCAATGATCAACAGCCAATTTGACAGAGCTTGAAGAATTTAAAAAAGAATAATGTGCAAATATTGTACAATCCAGGTGTGCAAAGCTCTTAGAGACTTACCCAGATATACTCACAGCTGTAATTGATGCCAAAGGTGATTCTGACATGTATTGACTCAGGGGTGTGAATGCTTATGTAAATGAGATATTTCTGTATTCTAAATAAATTTGCTAACATTTCTAAAAACATGTTTTCACTTCGTCAGTATGGGGTATTGTGTGTAAATGTGTGAGAAACAACATATATGTAACCAATTTAGAATTCAGGCTGTAACACACCAAAATGTGCAATACGTCAAGGGGTATGAATACTTTCCAAAGGCACTGTATATCCTCCTCAAAATATGTAGTCCCATTCAGCCAGGAGGGCAGCAGACTGTTGTTATTGCCAAGGAGACGAGGACAGTACACTGAGTGATGCTGTGATGCTGGTGTCATATGCCTCTGGGCGACTGAGAACTGACTGTCACCTTGCTCTGCCACTCATGTGCTCCTCTGCATATGTTCCCTATCTCCGACGTTACGGACGGACATCACAGAGCTCTAGAGCCCATATACACACACACCCACAGAAACTGCTCTGTACTCTGTCCTCCTGCCTGAATGCTGCTGTCTCAAGCTGTCAGCTGGCAAACGCCTCGACTCTGGCCAGCGATAACCCTGGACACGAGCCAGAGTGCTCTCTGTTCTTGTCTCGGTCTCTCTCTCTCTCTGCCCTCTGTCTTCCCTCTCTCCCCGTCTTAACTCTCATCTTCTGTTTTTGTCTGCTTCTCTTTCTGTGTGTGCATCCTCTTTCTACCCTCCATCTCTCTCCGACCTTTGGTCTCAGGTCCTTTCTCTAATGTCTTGCTCGCCACACAAACTCAACACCCCCACCACCATTTAAATTGGCTCTTAGCAATATGGGATAGCAGAGTGGGGGGCATGGGAGCATGGAGAGCGACGTTAATGGAGGCCTGGAGGGGTGCGCGGCAACCGTCTGCTCCCATCCACACTCCACTTGTTACACCCCCCCCTCCCCCGGGAATAGTGCGTCTTTAAACATGATATGAGCATATGCCCACTAACAGGAAGGCGCTCTCCCCCTGTTAAACTGATTATGACTAAGCTGTGCGTTAAATGCCACTCTGGTGCCTGACCGTAATGCACATGGCACGGGTACAGAGCGGGCAGGTTGTGTTGGGGCAAGGGGTGGGTTTTAACATCATTGCCCCCCAGGATAGTTTGTCAGGACTGTGTGTCTGTGCGTGTGGGCGTGTGTGCATGTATGTGCGAGTGCATGAGTACGCTATATGTTTTTTGTGTGTGGATCGTGGAGGGAAAATAATGAAAACAACAAGGAAAATATTTAGTTAAAGGCATAGAGATTTCAGTAATACTTTTTCTGCCTCAAAACATTTTGGTGGTATACATATTACAAAAGAGCAGGTTGGCGACTGTTGATGACCACACTGAAACCTGCAGAGTAGTTACTAACTAACCACAGATAGGAATGCTGAGACAGCCAATTCAAAGCAATCGATTTCATTGTCAAGGTTCCAAGTATTTGTGGTGTGTGTGTGTGAGAGAGAGTGTGAATTTGTGTTTGCATGTGTGATTGTGTGTGTGTGTGTGTCTGTGTCTGTGTGCGCACATTTAGTACATTCTACATAAAGATGAACACTGCTGACTGGTCTTAATCATAATATTTTTGGTGTGGGTCACTTTGTCAGTGGTCCACATACACACAACAAATCACATAACATACATTGTATTTCATACTGCTGTATTTTTTTGTATAATTAACTAATATGTATATAGTCCAGCAGTATAGCTTCTTCCCCATTAGTATATGGCAGCACAGCTCCTCACTTTGTAATATGTTGGATGGGCTAGGCTATCTTGTCTGGCCCCAATTCCATTTCTATGCTCTCAGCACTTCAAAGATGGCTTCCTGTCTGCAATGTACTTCCTACAGAATGCTCTCTCTAGCCCTCAGACTGGTATCATTGCCAGGAGTGTGTGTGTGTGTGCATGTCAGAGAGTGAGGATCCTTACTGGATATGAGGGTGGGAAATTGGGATGAGGAAAAGTGTCTCAGAAGTGTCCCTGTTGCCTCAGATAAAGTATTCCTCTAATACCTTCCTTCAACTGCCCTGGTTTTGAGGTCACACTTAACAGTAGCTCTCAAAGAGTGAGATCTTGGCCAGTATTTGAACCTGCATAGGTTTATAGGTTATTCAAACCTTTTATTACAGTCATTTTTGCATGTGGTTCTTTATTATGCTATCTAATGGGTGTCTTTTCTAGTAGTTAACCAGTACACTGTTAAAAAAAAAGGTGCAATCTAGAACCTAAAAGGGTTCTTCTGTTGTCCCCATAGGATAACCCTTTTTGGCTCCAGGTTGAACCTTTTTGGTGCCAGTTTGAACCTTTCCACAGAGTGTTCTACATGGACCCAAAAAGGGTTCTACATGGAACCAAAAATGGTGCTCCTATGGGGACAGCCGAATGATAAAGAAGTCAGTTATGGAGAGACGTGTGTCACTGCTCATTAAGATATTCTTGAAATTGTTCTTAAATAAAATGCATTAAGTAAGACGTAAAGCTTTAGTTTTAATCTGTCCTCTGCTTCATGGTGTGCTCGTCGGCATGGTAATCTTCTCGCCCGGGGCAAATGGCACGCTCCATAAGTCACCAACCTTCATACGTCAATCAGCTGGTATTTGGACTAGGAAGGATTGACTCAGGGGTCCATCTTTCACCAGGGCTCTGATGCGAGAGAACGCTGGTGAAAGATGCTCCAGATATACATGGATGGGGGCCTTGTTGAACATCTTCAATTATGCATTCTACTCCACAAAGCTTTAGTTTAGAAGTAAGGTCAGTGTGTTACTATTTCAGTCTTGTCAACACTGAAAAATACCCAGTTCATGTTGGCAACATAGTAAATGGCTGTTTTATTCATGTTGCAGGAGTTGATACCACCCCCTTTTTCCTGTCTGTTTAGTCTCTACATGTCTGCTTAGATGTCTAACCATTTTGAGTAGAAAATTGCTAATTGATCGATCTAGTACCCAGTGGGGATTTTTATGTATATCTTGGCGGGGCAAACTCCCCCAATTTGTTTTAGATGCAGGCCAGCAAAGCCACAACACTAAACAATACATGAATTGCACTATAACAGTGACAAACAGTGCCCACAAACTGTTAGGGCCTATATAAAGCTGTCCCAACAGCAGTCCCAACACCTTACCACTGCTACACCTGGTTATCAGCGGAGCCTTGTCTTGCAGCGAAATAGTTAATTCAGCCTCATTTACAGCTCTAGAAAGAGGCCAGAGTTCCAGACTTGGAATTCAGAGTTGGATGACCGTTCAAAATGTATTTTCCCAGTCGGAGCTCGTTTTTTCATAGTTCCCAGTTGTCTTGAACTCAATGAAGTCTGAGTTTCCAGTTCTTTTGAAAGCGGCAGAAATCATGCTGGATTGACAGCATGGCCAATGTTGAATGTTTATCCTTTAAGCTTGGAAAAGAGACCCTTAAACCCAGACTTGGACCAAACATACACTCCACTGAATAGCAGGCTAGTGATTGCTTTGCAATGCTTGTAGTTAAATCAAATCAAATTTTATTTGTTACATACGCCAAAAACAACAGACCTTACAGTAGACCTTATAATGAAATGCTTACTTACAAGCCCTTAACCAACCATGCTTTAAGAAGTAAAGATGTTTTTTAAATAAGTGTTAATTAAAAAATGTAAAATAAAAGTAACATAAATAAACAGCAGCAGTAAAATAACAAGCGAGGGTATATACGCAACAACACGTCTGCCACGCTGATCCTCAACACTGGGTCCCTCAGGGGTGTGTACTTAGTCCCCTCCTGTACTCCCTGTTCACCCACGACTCTGTGGCCAAACACGACTCCAACACCATCATTAAGTTTGCTGATGACACAACAGTGGTAGACCTGATCACCGACAACGATGAGACAGCCTATAGGGAGGAGGTCAGAGAACTGGCAGTGTGGTGCCAGGACAACAACCTCTCCCTCAATGTAAGCAAGACAAAGGAGCTGATCGTGGACTACAGGAAAAGGCGGGCCGAACAGGCCCCCATTAACATCGACGGGGCTATAGTGGAGCAGGTTGAGAGTTTCAAATTCCTTGCTGTCCACATGATCAACGAACTATCATGGTCCAAACACACCAAGACAGTCGTGAAGCGGGCACGACAAAACCTATTCCCCCTCAGGAGACTGAATAGATTTGGCATGGTCCCCAGATCCTCAAAAAGTTCTACAGCTGCATCATTGAGAGCATCCTGACAGGTTGCATCACCGCCTGGTATAGAAACTGCTCGGCATCTGACCATAAAGCACTACAGAGGGTAGTGCGTATGGCCCAGTACATCACTGGGGCCAAGCTTCCTGCCATCCAGGACCTATATAATAGGCAGTGTCAGAGGAAAGCCCATAAAATTTTCAGACACTCCAGTCACCCTAGTCATAGACGGTTTTCTCTGCTACCGCACAGCAAGCAGTACCGGAGCGCCAAGTCTAGCACCAAAAGGCTCCTACCCCCAGGAGCAGCTTCTACCCCCAAGCCATAAGACTGCTGGCCCACCCCCCTCCATTTGTTTTGTACACTGCTGATACTCGCTATTTATTATCTATGCATAGTCACTTCACCCCTACATACATGTACAAATTACCTCAACTAACCTGTACCGCTGCATGCTGACTCGGTACCCCCTGTATATAGCCTTGTTATTGTGTTTAAAAAATATATATATATATTATTTTTTCTTTTATTTGGTCAAATATTCCTAACTCTTCTTGAACTGCACTGTTGGTTAAGGGCTTGTAAGTAAGCATTTCACGGTATCGTCTACACTTGTTGTATTCAACGCATGTGACAAAGTTTGATTTGATATACAGGGGGTACCGGTACAGAGTCATTGTAGGCACTATGGTGTTGAACGCTGAGCTGTTGTCAATGAATAGCGTTCTCACATAGGTGTTCCTTTTGTCCAGGTGGGAAAGGGCAGAGTGGAGTGCAATACAGATTGCATCATCTGTGGATCTGTTGGGGCGGTATGTAAATTGGTGTGGGTTGAGGGTTTCTGCGATAATGGTGTTGATGTGAGTCATGACTAGCCTTTCAAAGCACTTAATGGCTACAGACGTGAGTGCTACAGGTCTGTAGTCATTTAGGCAGGTTACCTTAGTGTTCTTGGGCACAGGGACTATGGTGGTCTGCTTGAAACATGTTGGTATTACAGACTCCGTCAGGGACGGGCTGAAAATGTCAGTGAAGACACTTGCCAGTGGCGGTTCTAGCTTGTATGGCCAATGGACCCCCCCCCCAAAAAAGCTCCATTCTGCACTACCTGTTATTTTTATTCCGACATTCGGAACAACACAAATAAATAATCTTAACATTTAAAACTATAGAAAAATATATAGAAAAATAAGACTCAGAAATTTCAAAAAGGAAGTAACAAATAGAAACAAATTGTAGTATATAAATACAATTAAAAGATAATGGAATTATTACAATATTACCCTATTGCTAACAAAAAACACATATAAAACCAAATTGCACAAATCCTATATCACAAAAACATACAAATAGAATAACACACTTATAAAGAAGAGAACGTGATTATTACACTATTGTACTTCAAACAAGAAACACACAAACTAAATTGCACAACTTATTGCATTACTAATTGCATTAGTTCTGTACAAAGTCACAGAACTATTTGATAGATTCCCCTGCTACCCCTACCTTGGGCTTCCAGTTGGGGAGACCTGAGGTCAACCTACCCACGCCCCCCTCCCCATCTTGTCCTTCTGAGTGAGATACCTTCCCAAGCAGTAGCCTGTCCAGCTCACAAGCTACAATCAGGTCGCCCACTCCGACAAGGTTAGTTGACACACAGTCTCACACGGTGACATGATATCATTGATGCGACGTGCAAATGAGCGATTGAAAACTGATTGCGCAAATGTCACTATTCCGAATCGTTTGTTTTATTTTTTGTTTTTTGTGCGGGTGCACCATTCCACCCCTGGCAAGATGCCGCCCTGGGCGGCTGCCCATGTCGCCTATGCCTAAATCCGCCACTGCTCGGAGTACACGTTCTGGTAATCCGTCTGGCCCTGCGGCCTTGTGAATGTTGACCTGTTTAAAGGTCTTACTCACATAGGCTACGGAAAGCGGGATCACACAGTCGTCCGGAACAGCTGGCGCTCTCATGCATGTTTCAGTGTTACTTGCCTCGAAGCGAGCTTAAAGTAATTTAGCTCATCTGGTAGGTTTGTGTCACTGGGCAGCTCATGGTTGTGCTTCCCTTTTGTAGTCTAATAGTTTGCAAACCCTGCCACATCCGACGAACGTCGGAGCCGGTGTAGTACGATTCGATCTTAGTCCTGTGTTGACGCTTTGCTTGTTTGATGGTTCGTCGGAGGGCATAGCGGGATTTCTTATAAGTTTCCGGGTTAGTCCCACTCTTTGAAAAAGGCAGCTCTACCCTTTAGCTCAATGCAGATGTTGCCTGTAATCAATGGCTTCTGGTTGGGGTGTGTACGTACAGTCACTGTGGGGACGATGTCACAGATGCACTTATTGATGAAGCCAGTGACTGATGTGGTGTACTCCTCAATGCCATCGGAAGAATCCTGGAACATATTCCAGTCTGTGCTAGCAAAACAGTCCTGTAGCTTAGCATCTGCTTCATCTGACCAGTTTCTTATTGACCGAGTTACTGATGCATCCTGCTTTACTTTTTGCTTGTAAGCCGCCTCTGTATGAGCGTTTTCCTGTTTGCTTATGGCCGTATACAGCTCATTGAGTGCGGTCTTAGTGCCAGCATCGGTCTGCAGTGGTATATAGACAGCTACGGAAAATATAGATGTAAACTCTCTTGGTAAATAGTGTGGTCTACAGCTTATCATGAGATACTCAACCTCAGGCAAATATGCATAGGCCACCACCCCTTGTCTTACCAGAGGCCGCTGTTCTATCCTGCGAAAAAGCTTAAAACCCGTCAGCTGTATGTTAATCATGTCATCGTTCAGTTATGACTCGGTGAAGCATAAGATATTACCGTTTTTAATGTCCCATTGGTAGAATATATGTGCTCGTAGTTAGTCTATTTTATTATCGATTGATTGTACGTTGGCTAATAGGACCGATGGTAAAGGTAGATTACCCTCTCGGTGACCGATCCTTACAAGGCACCCGGACTGTCGTCCACGATACCTCCGTCTTTTCCTCCTGTGAATGATGGGAATGAGGGCCTTGTCAGGTGTCTGGACTAAATCCTTCCCATCTGACTCATTGAAGAAGAATACCTTCAGTGCGGGACGTGTAATTGCTGTCCTGATATCAAGAAGCTCTTTTCGGGTCATAAGACACGGTGGCAGAAACATTATGTACAAAATACGTTACAAATAACGCAAGAAAACATGCACAATTGGTAGCCATGCTGGTTGCTGGTTAAGTGTGCCTTGAATTCTAAGTAAATCACAGACAGCGTCACCAGCAAAGCATCCCCACACCATCACACCTCCTTCTCCATGCTTCACGGTCGTAACTACACATGCGGAGAGCATCCGTTAACCTACTCTGCGTCTCACAAAGACACAGCGGTTGCAACCAAAAATCGCAAATTTGGACTCATCAGACCAAAGGACAGATTTCCACCGGTCTAATGTCCATTGCTTGTGGTTCTTGGCTCAAGCATGTCTCTTCTTCTTATTGGCGTCCTTTAGTAGTGGTTTCTTTGCAGCAATTCGACCATGAATGCCTGATTCACGCAGTCTCCTCTGAACAGTTGATGTTGAGATGTGTCTGTTACTTGAGCTCTGTGAAGCATTTATTTGGGCTGCAATTTCTGAGGCTGGTAACTCTAATGAACTTATCCTCTGCAGCAGAGGTAACTCTGGGTCTTCCTTTCCTGTGGCGGTCCTCATGAGAACCAGTTTCATCATAGGCCTTGATGCTTTTTGCGACTGCACTTGAAGAAACTTTCCGTTATTGAAATTCTCTGCATTGACTGACTTTCATGTCTTAAAGTAATGGCGAACTGTCATTTCTCTCTGCTTATTTGAGCTGTTCTTGCCATAATATGGACTTAGCCCTATTTGGTAAAAGACCATCTTCTGTATACCACCCCTTTCTTGTCAGAACACAACTTATTGGCTCAAACGCATTAAGGAAAGAAATTCCACAAATTAACTTTTAACAAGGCACACCTGTTAATTGAAATGCATTCCAGATGACTACCTCATAAAGCTGGTTGAGAGAATGCCACGAGTGTGCAAAGCTGTCATCAAGGCTACTTTGAAGAATCTCAAATAAAATATATGTTTGATTTGTTTAACACTTTTATACAGTACCGGTCAAAAGTTTGGACACACCTACTTATCCAAGGGACTTTCTTAATTTTTACTATTTTCTACATCGTAGAATAATAGTGAAGACATCAAAACTATGAAATAACATATATGGAATCATGTAGTAACCAAAAAAGTGTTAAACAAGTGAAAATATATTTGAGATTCTTCAAAGTAGCCACCCTTTGCATTTGCCCACTGAAGTCAGTTACGATGCCGAACCTCAGTCAGGTTAAGACTGGTGAGGACAACGAGCACACAGATGCGCTTCCTTGAAGGTTTCTGATAGTTTGTTCAGAAATTCTTCACTTGAACAAGCCCACAGGTGGTGGATATTCCTGCAGTATGCATGCCAATTGCACACTCCCTCAAAACTTGAGACATCAGTGGCCTCCCAGACAGACTAAACAACTTCTTTGCTCGCTTTGAGGACAATGCAGTGCCACTGACACGGCCCGCAACCAAAACCTGCGGGCTCTCCTTCACTGCAGCCGACGTGAGCAAAACATTTAAAATTGTCAACCCTCGCAAGGCTGCAGGCCCAGACGGCATCCCCAGCCGCGTCCTCAGAGCATGCGCAGACCTAAATGACTACCGCCCCGTAGCACTCACTTCCGTCATCATGAAGTGCTTTGAGAGACTAGTCAAGGACCATATCACCTCCACCCTACCTGACACCCTAGACCCATTCCAATTTGCTTACTGCCTCAATAGGTCCACAGACGATGCAATCACACTGCCCTAACCCATCTGGACAAGAGGAATACCTATGTAAGAATGCTGTTCATCGACTACAGCTCAGCATTTAACACATTAGTACCCTCCAAACTCGTCTTAAGCTCGAGACCCTGGGTCTCGACCCCGCCCTGTGCAACTGGGTCCTGGACTTCCTGATGGGCCGCCCCCAGGTGGTGAGGGTAGGTAACAACATCTCCACCCCGCTGATCCTCAACACTTGGGCCCCACAAGGGTGCGTTCTCAGCCCTCTCCTGTACTCCCTGTTCACCCACGACTGCGTGGCCATGCACGCCTCCAACTCAATCATCAAGTTTGCAGACGACACTACAGTGGTAGGCTTGATTACCAACAACGACAAGACGGCCTACAGGGAGGAGGTGAGCGCCCTCGGAGTGTGGTGTCAGCAAAATAACCTCACACTCAACGTCAACAAAACAAAGGAGATGATCGTGGACTTCAGGAAACAGCAGAGGTAGCAGCCCCCTATCTACATTGACGGGAGTAGTGGAGAGGGTAGAAAGTTTTAAGTTCCTCTTCGTACACATCATGGACAAACTGAAATGGTCCAACCACACAGACAGCGTGGTAAAGAAGGCGCAGCAGCGCCTCTTCAACCTCAGGAGGCTTGTCACCAAAAACACTCACACACTTTTACAGATGCACAATCGAGAGCATCCTGTCGGGCAGTATCACCGCCTGGTACGGCAGCTGCTCCACCCATAACCGTAAGGCTCTCCAGAGGGTAGTGAGGTCTGCACAACGCATCACCGGGGGCAAACTATCTGCCGTCCAGGACACCTACACCACCCGATGTCACAGGGAGGCCAAAAAGATCATCAAGGACAACAACCATCCGAGCCACTGCCTGTTTACCCCGCTATCATCCAGAAAGCGAGGTCAGTACAGGTGCATCAAAGCAGGGACCGAGAGACTGAAAAGCAGCTTCTATCTCAAGAAGATCAGACTGTTAAACAGCCATCACTAACATTGAGTGGCTGCTGCCAACATACTGACTCAACTCCAGCCACTTTAATAATGGAAAAATTGATGTAATAAATGTATCACTAGCCACTTTAAACAATGCCACTTCATATAATGTTTACATACCCTACATTACTCATCTCATATGTATATACTGTACTCTATACCATCTACTGCATCTTGCCATCTTGATGTAATGTATCACTAGCCACTTTAAACAATGCCACTTTTATATGTTTACAGATCCTACATTACTCATCTCATATGTATATACTGTACTCTATACCATCCACTGCATCTTGCCTATGCCGTTCTTGTAACGGTCGTCGTAGTGAATGGACCAAGGCGCAATGGGTTGAGTGCTCATCTTAACTTTTATTGTGAACACGACTAATAAGCAAAACAATAAACAAACGAACAGTCTTGTAGGCTCACACAGCAGTACAAAGAACAACTTCCCACAAACCCCAAACAAAACACACCCCTCTATATAGGACCTTCAATCAGAGCCAACGTGGAGTAGCTGCCTCCAATTGAAGGCCAAATCAATAAACTAAACATAGAACTACAAAGACTAGACTAGAACATAGAAATATACTAACATAGAACAAAGCCCAAAAACCCCGGAAAACACTAACCAAACACCCCTCTACATAAACACACACCCCGAACCACATAAAACAAATACCCCCCTGCCACGTCCTGAGCAAACTATAATAAAAAATGACCCCTTTACTGGTCAGAACGTGACAGTTCTATACCATCACTCATTCATATATTTTTTTTATGTACATATTCTTATTCATTCCTTTACACTTGTGTGTATTAGGTAATTGTTGTGAAATTGTTAGGTTAGATTACTCTTTGGATATTACTGCATTGTCGGAACTAGAAGCACAAGCATTTCGCTACACTCGCATTAACATCTGCTAACATGTGTATTTGACCTGTCAGGTGGATGGATTATCTTGGCAAAGGAGAAATGCTTACTAACAGGGATGTAAACAAACTTCTGCACAAAATTTGAGAGGAATACGTTTTTGTGCGTATGGAACATTTCTGGGATCCTTTATTTCATCTCATGAAACATGGGCCTGACACTTTACATGCTCCAATTATATTTTTGTTTAGTATAGTTACCACCACAACCGAAGCCCGGAGTAAACGAAGCACACAGGCCAATTAGGTAGAGAACACTAGCGTGAAATTCCAAACACGGCCCTTCAAATCGCGGGCATGGAGGATAAGATGTCTTAATCTCCTTATTCAGCGTGTGGACAGCTGCCGCAGAGTTGGCCCAAGCTGCCAAATAACCCCAGGCTAGAGGTACTGGTGGTGCTTGGCTGCACATACAGTGCCGTGAAAAAGTGTTTGCCTCCTTTTTGATTTTTCTCTATTTTTGCATATTTTTTTACACTGAATGTTTTCAGATCTTCAACCAAAACCTAATATTAGTTAATGGGAACGAATAACAAACATTGGATACTTATTTAATTGTTTGAATAAACAACGTTATGCAACACCCAATGTCCCTGTGTTGAAAAGTAATTGCCTTCTTACATTCAATAACTGCTTGTGCCACCTTTAGCTGCAATGACTGCAACCAAACACTTCCTGTAGTTGTTGATCAGTCTCTCACATCACTGTGGAGGAATTTTGGCCCACACTTCAATGCAGAAGTGATTTAACATTAGTTGGTGTAAGAGCATGAACTGCTTGTTTCAGGTCCTGCCACAACATCTTAAATCAGGTTTAGGTCTGGACTTTGATTAGACCATTCCTCCACAGCGATGTTAGAGACTGATCAACAACTACAGGAAGTGTTTGGTTACAGTCATTGCAGCAAAAGGTGGTGAAAACAGTTATTGAGTGTAAGGGGCCAAACACTTTTTTACACAGGGGAAATTGGTGTTATAAACAAAGTTTTGTAAAAAAATCTAAATTGTTGTATTATTTGTTCAATCAGGTTCCCTTTATCTAATATTCGTTTTTGGTTAAGGATCTGATAACATTCAGTGTAAAAAATATCCACAAATGGAGAAAATCAGAAAGAGGGCAAATACTTTTTCACAGCACTGTACATACTCCCAAAAACAGGTAGTGTGTGGAAATGCATGTACAGTATTACGAGTAATACATGGTTCTGGATAGAGGCGAGGCCGCTGCCAAAGAGGTGTAGATTACAGGCAGTTAGTGGGCTGCCATGCTTGGGGCCCTGGATTTCTATCTGTGGTGCATATGCCAGCCTCCACAAAATGCAGATGGAGGCTTAAAGTTGAGGCTTTCCATCGCCATGGATGCATATGAACCCTCACACATATGCTCTAAAACACATGCTTCACGAAGGCATATGCAATACAAACAAATCTACAACAGTCACTCCTCCACACACAAACCCAGGTACCCACTTTCGCATATACCAACACTCATGTACACATTTTTGTATGCACACGTCATAAAAACACATGCACACACCAACCGAAACACATTGGGACAAGTGCACACACAGTCAACACATTCTTGCAATCCCTGGACTGTGTCCTCTATTATTCATCCAATACGGCAGATCATAGACAAAGAACTTGGCTGAGGGACCGACGGACAGAATATAGAGAACTAGGCTTATCAGTTACTGGCCAGACATTTCAGCTATATTACATCCAGCTCCATTACCTAGACTATTTGCTTGTATTAAATACTTTAGTCTTAATCAGCAGATGTGCTTTTGACACTAAATGGGTCCAATTCATCCCAGCTGTTCCTGCCAGGTACTATTAATCATTTTCACCTATCTTTTTGAGTGGGTTATAGCACTGATCAATGGCATATTGTAATTCATTTAACATATTGGAATGAATCTAACATTAAAGGGATACTTTGGGATTTTGGAAAATCTACTTCCCCAGAGTCAGATGAACTTGTGGATCCCATTGTTATGTATCTGTGTCCAGTATGAAGGAAGTTAGAGGTAGTTTTGTGAGACAATGCTAACTAGCGTTAGCCAATGGCTGGAAGTCAGCAGATACCATAGACATCCAGTCATTGCGCTAGCACTAGATATTAACTACCTTCAAAACTTGTATCCACGAGTTCATCTGACTCTGGGGAAGTAGATAAAGGGCATTGCCAAAATTCCTAAATATCCTTTTAACAGGACTATAAACGGTAATTTATGCCATTAAACACATTGCAGTACAGTGATGAAACTCAAGATGTGGTCTATTTTGATCTCTGCTGGAGAACATCTCAATATTTTAACCCATGCACTTCTCTGACACTCAGTTTCTGGTACTGTGTAGGCAAATACTATTCACTTGGGTCTATGGCACCAACAGAGACAATGAATCAATTATCACCTTTGTGTAATCGACAAGTCAGTCAGACGAGCGGTACCCTACCAACCTGGCCCTCAATGGGAGCCCTGGGGGCCTGGGGAGTAATCTCATGGGTCAAACAAATCACTACAGCACAGGCAGGATGGCCAACCACCAGCGGGCATGGCGTTTAACCGCATCAAGCTTGTGTCCATCAAGACAGGGCAGTTCAGCAGGAGTGGAGAGCCATCCTCACGCCATCAACAGCCAAGCTGTGAACTGAAAAGCTAGGAAAGACGTTTAGTTCAAACAGCGTGTGGGACTTCTCACCATTGGAAAAAGCCTCTGCCACAACAATTGATATTCTGGACAATCTGCCTGATTTGTATTCTCCCTTTGCAGCCTTTGACCCAAGTGATTACAAGCTTGGACAGCTCAAAGGTGACTGAGCTGTGACAAGAGGACATGCTTCGCAAACATATGAGGGCACAATTGCTCCTCTAAACAACACCTTTACAGTCGACTGCGAGTCAGGTAATAGGCCGGAAGCAACCGTGGCTCAGAGTGTGATCCTTCCGCAGGTATCGGTGGGCTATGCAACAGGCCGGTTGATGCGTATTAGGACAAGTATAGCGTGAACACGCTGATCAATGGCTACAAACTGTCTCCATCCTTTAGGAGATCAGAGTGGCTGCAGCTGTGGGGGTGTTCCACTGTGGCAGAGTAGGAAGCAGACATGTTGTTTGTACACAGGCCAATAGACTACTCGAACACTACCGCGTCTCCCTCCACACAAAAAAAGGCCAGCAAAGGGCTGAGCGATATGGCCAAATTATCATATCACAATATTTTTCACATTTTGGACAGTAGGACTGTATTTAACAGTATAAAAGTTCTAAATGTGCTTTATGAGTAGTTAATGACCCTAAGGTGGAAACACAAATTATAAGTGATTTAAATGGGGCTTTCACCATTCTGAATGTTTTATACTGTTCAATCCAACTTAATTTTCAGCGTTTTCATACATTTCTGCGTTTCTACAATGTGCCGCATAGAGCTACATAATATGGGCAAAATATCTAGGCCTAGGTAATTGGTGAACTGTTGGAATCATGGAAATAGAATAGAAGTCATTGCAAAATGTTAGAATTGCTGCAGAAAATTCAAGCTTTTTGGGCCGCAACCATCACAACATAATGCTGCGGAATCCTGGAAGGACTGAAAATGATATCGGATAACTAAGGTATCTGATGGACAAGTCAGTAACGTCCCATAGAACACTGGTCCTGGGTGCCGCAACAGTCAAATGTACTGCACCGCAGTGCTGAGGCACCACTACCCCAGGCTGTGTCACAACTGGCCGTGACCGGCAGCCCCATAGGACGGGCCACAATTGGCCCAGTGCCGTCTGGGGTAGGGAAGGGTTTAGCCAGTGGGGCTTTCATTGGCTCATCGTGCTTTAGCAACAACTTGTGGCAGGCCCGGGCGCCTGCAAGCTGACTCCGGTTGTCAGTCGAACAGTGTTTCCTTTGACCCATTGGTGCGGCTGACATCCGGGTTAAGCGAGCAGTGTGATAAGAAGTATGCAGCTAGGCGGGTCATGTTTTGGAGGATGCATGACTCGACCTTTGCCTCTCCCGAGCCCATTGAGGAGTTGCAGAGATGAGCCAAGGGACGTATTTCGGGGAGAAAAATTGTGTAACATCTTTTTGGGGGCCATACCACCCTGAACACGCCTGGTTAGTACTGGGACGGGAGACTGCCTGGGAATACCAGGTGCCGTAAGCTAAAAAAAAAAAAAGGGCACTGTTACTGGTCCATGTACAGGAGGGTTTAGAAACACTGTCATAATTATAAAAAATAGAATATTTTGTATTTATTTTCCAGTTTTATTGATAGGGATACCCTAGACAGAAATGAACTGGGAGAAAGAGGGAACATAGTGTAAAGACCAAAGGACGGGGATCATATTAGCCTCAACCAACCTCAGGCATGACGCTGTCATGATTTTAGACATTTGTCATTCAACACTCCAGACTGTGACTCCAGACTGTGAATCTCCTCAATGCTGAACTTTTGTCAGTGGGAAGCAGACAGTTTGTTCCTCAATACACGGTGTCCTCCTTTGAAAGGTTGACAGATGCTGGAGGCTTCTGTCTCAAGCACTTTTTTGCTCAGAGGAAGCACTTTGCCTGGGTTGTCAGTGTTCTTGTTCCCATCAGAGCCCTGGCCAGACACAAGGAGAGAACACTGCAACGCTGCTTGCTCTGTCATCACTCTATGAGCCCAGCCACTGTCAGTCACTCACAGAGACAGAAACACAGGCAGGCAAAGCGGTTAGAAGGGCCTCTGAACTGCCTTGCACTCACTCACACTCCGATAAATGCTCGAATCCATTTGTTAGGCAGAGCAATGCACAGTCTTTGGTGTGTGTGTGTGTGTGTGTGTGTGTGTGTGTGTGTGTGTGTGTGTGTGTGTGTGTGTGTGTGAGCCCTGAGTGTATCTGCATGTTTGCACTGTAAACTATCTGTGCTAGTTTGTAGCTTGCACAGTGCATTTTGGTACTGTGTCTTCCCATAGGCAGAGCGTGTGCTTGCACAGAGTGCTGTGCCTCCCCCTCTGCACCTAACCCCCCTCTGGCGGGCCCACTTCCTCCCCCGTCTCATCTTACAGCCGGCCACTGATGCAGTGCAGTCAGCTTCCTCCGCGCCGGCTCCTCCAGCCCCATTAAACATTCATGGGACCCAGGCCATGAGATACTGTGGCCCATCCCAGCTGCACCGCACTCAGCCCGAGAAATTAGCTCCCCTCCCTCCCATCAGCAAAGTACCGGAACCAATCCACCCGTAGACACAGTCTGGATTGAAGAGACGGTTCTGTGTTCCAGAAAGAGACACTATTTGATGGGCCATCGTAGAATTTGGCCCACAGGTGGTTTTATTTAGCCCACCAAGTTTTCTGAGCCAGAAAATCAGCTCCAATTGATTAAAATTTTGGAAATGTATTCCCACGCATTATAGAGAGACACGTGATCGTATACAAATATAAGCAAGTTTGAAATTATTGTTTTAGTCAATAATTATATCTATTTGTAGTTATGTTCCGGCCCCCGATCATCTGCTCAAGAAAAAAATGACCCGCGGCTGAATCTACACTGAACAAAAATATATACGCAACATGTGAAGTGTTGGTCCCATGTTTCATGAGCTGAAATAAAATATCCCAGAAATGTTCCAAATGTTCAAAAAGCTTATTTCTCTCAAATTTGGTTTACATCCCTGTTAGTGAGCATTTCTCCTTTGCCAAGATAATCCATCCACCTGACAGGTGTGGCAAATCAAGAAGCTGATTAAACAGCATGATCATTACACAGGGGAACCTTGTGCTGGGGACAATAAAAGGCTGCTCTAAAATGTCTCAAGTTTTGAGGAAGTATGCAATTGGCATGCTGTCTGCAGGAATGTCCACCAGAGCTGTTGCCAGAAAATTTAATGTTAATTTATCTACCATAAGCCACCTCCAATGCCGTTTTAGAGAATTTGGCAGTATGTCCAACCGGCCTCACAACCGCAGAGCACTTGTATGGAGCAGTTTGCTGATGTCAACATTGTGAACAGAGTGCCCCATGGTGGCAGTGGGGTTATGGTATGGGCAAGCATAAGCTACGGACAATGAACACAATTGCATTTTATCTATGGCAATTTGAATGCACAGAGATACCGTGATGAGATCCTGCAGCCCATTGTCGTGCCGTTCATCTGCCGCCATCACCTCATGTTTCATCGTGATAAATAACGGCCCCATGCCGCAAGGATCTTTACACATTTCCTGGAAGCTGAAAATGTCCCAGTTCTTCTATGTTCTGCATACTCAACAGATGCATATCTGTATTCCCAGTCATGTAAAATCCATAGATTAGGGCCTAATTTATTTATTTAAATTGACTGATTTCCTTATATGAACTATAACTCAGTAAAATCTTTGAAATTGTTGCATGTTGCGTTTTATATTTTTGTTCAGTATATTTGTTGATCCCTGTTCTACAGTTTAGAAGCTGTAGTAGAATAGCACTTAGATTGATTCACCTTGCAGCGCATTGGTGAATTAATGTGTGCAGTAAGCAATGCACATCTTCATTTCATCCATCCGTGCTATAGGCTCAGTAGTTGAATGCAGAGCCTCCTCTGGTCCACGTGCTGAATGAGAGTGAGAGTACACAATAACATCATCAGTCGTTCCCAGCCCCGTCACCGGCCGTGACGCACTCCAGACGCTCCCCGTCACTCGCAGAAGGGCACCGCTGATAGATCAGCCCCTCACATCCTGTCTATCCCTCCTCTTCTCCCTCCCTCCCTCCCTCCCTCCCTCCCTCCCTCCCTCCCTCCCTCCCTCCCTCCCTCCCTCCTTTGTCTTTCTTTGCTTCCTCTGTCCATTTCAATCTCCTCTCTTGACTTCACCATCTCTGCTCTCTGTATTGAAAGCACTACGTCTGTGGCCAGCTGTCTGTCTGTCTGTCTGTCTGTCTGTCTGTCTGTCTGTCTGTCTGTCTGTCTGTCTGTCTGTCTGTCTGTCTGTCTGTCTGTCTGTCTGTCTGTCTGTCTGTCTGTCTGTCTGTCTGTCTGTCTGTCTGTCTGTCTGTCTGTCTGTCTGTCTGTCTGTCTGTCTGTCTGTCTGTCTGTCTGTCGTCTTCTCAGGTCCCTAACCTCTTTGGCACATCGCTTAACTGGACCTAACTGCACACACATACACCATAGCTTTTGGACACGCGAGCACGCGCACACACACACCACACACACCCCTGTGGAAGTGCAGGTTGGCTTTTGGATACATGAGCTACTCTATCACACTGCGATAAGTCCCAGAGCACCAACAGGAGCAGACCTCTCATTCTGTTTACACGGACCCTCAACAAGCTCACAGCTAGGGTCAGAGCCAAAGTTAGAGGAGTATGTGTATGTTGGGCTTGGTTTTATGGGTGCCGTTGGACATGGCCAGTTATCGTTTTATTTCAGAGTGCTTTACTTAGTCAAAATCCAGGGCAACCTTTTCATGGTAAGGTCTACATCTGTTCTGTTCAGCGCATGTGACAAATAAAATGTATTTCATTTGCTCCGGCCTTGAGTATAACAATGTAAGGCAACTTTTAGAATGATAGGCTGATGTCTGGTTTGTGGTGCTGATTTTGATTGCTTTAATTGGGATGCTATCCTCAGTACTAGTATCAGTTTGCCTTAATCGTTTTGATTACCCTGAACCAAAAAGGTGGAGAATGATCGGCCCGAATCCAAATGAACCTTAGATCCTACGCCCTATGCGCTTATGGAGATCAGAGAGGTTTTGATTGGTAGAGGCAATATGGTGGAACTTCCACTTACCCTATCAGAGAGCAAGGTGGAGCTATTACCATATTGATTACACCTGTCAAATCACAGGTGCATAGGGCCCCGGCTTAGGGGTGTATTTGGGATTGGGCCAAAGAGTTCCACGCCTACTCAGAGACATCCCTTCCCCTAGCAGTAGAAGGGAAACTTAGTGGCGGCTAACAGAAGAAAACAATGTGCCACTGGAGGTATGGGCACACCAGTAAGTGCTGCTACGAGATGGCTGGAGCCAGCTCCATATCACTGAGCAGCTGCAATGGCCTAAAGGCTAAATAACAGCCGTTTGAAATAAAGATATGGAGAGGGCAAGAGAGATAATCCTTTGCCATGTTAGTTAGGGCTGGGAATTGCCAGGGATATCCCAATATTTACGTGCCGATACACTATGTACTGGGCTTCTCAACATTCTCCATGTATTGCGATTCGATACTGCGATTGTATTGTCTTTTGACGTTTCAAACATATTGCACACTATATACACTGAGTGTACAAAACATTAGGAACACCTTCCTAATATTAAATTGCACCCCTTCTGCCCTCAGAACAGCCTCAATTTGTCGGGGCATGGACTCTACAAGGTATCAAAAGTGTTCCACAGAGATGCTTGCCCATGTTGACCTGATTGCTTCCCACAGTTGTGTCAAGTTGGCTGGATGTCCTTTGGGTGGTGGACCATTCTTGATACACACGGGAAACTGTTGAGTGTGAAAACACAGCAGCATTGCAGTTCTAGACACAAACCGGTGCGCTTGGCACCTACTACAATACCCCGTTCATAGGCACTCAAATCTTTTGTCTTGCCCATTCACCCTCTGAATGGCACACACACAATCCATGTCTCAATTGTCTCGAGGTTTAAAAATCCTTCTTTAATTAACCAGTCTCCTCCCCTTCATCTACACTGATTTGAAGTGGATTTAACAAGTGACATCAATAAGGGATCGTAGCTTTCATCTGGATTCACCTGGTCAGTCTGTCATGGAAAGAGCAGGTGTTCCTAATGTTTTTTACACTCAGTGTATGTCTGCTGCAGAGAGACGAGAGCGCATGAGAAAATGTGTTTTGATCAGTCATGGAAATAAAAATGCTGAAAAATGATATCCAAAATGATATCACAATATGTAACTGTATTGATTTTCTCCCCTATTAACATTAGTGATGTAGTCCAGCCAATGCGCTTAAAGGCCATTTTTACTTCCTGGATGATTATTATATTTTGATAAAGCCATGGTCAGACTGGGTGAATCAGGGTTGCACAGTAAAAAGGTGGAACTGAGGCAAACGAGGGAATAACTGTCAGTTATAAATAGGGAGATGTATTACCTGGAAAGGAAACTGCAACTTTCGGACATATGGACTTTACTGAGAGTTTGGGTTTTTGAATCACAGCTATTTAGGATTATACAGCAGTGCTCTATCTACCAGAACCAAAGAGTGTATATTACTGATGTGAAATGACACACATTCTTCACAAGTTGCTAGTACCTGATATTACATATTGTACCCCCATGTTGCTCTAGTACTGCAGTTGGCCTGCTATATGACCGTATGGAGTGGCAGACCATCAGTAACACTTTAGATTCAAATAACAAAGATAGAGGAGAGTTCGCCATAGAAAAGGAGGGGGTTGGGAGGGGTAATAGTTATGATTGGGTTCTACTTCTTTTATTACAGACAACCAGTAACACATCAGCTTCATGATGTTCTTTTCTCTCCAGAACCCTCCTCTATCCTCTATCATTGTTTCTGTCTGTCCATCTCTGGGCGGTGTTGTCTGACCTCAGGCGTGCTGATTATGTGGTCCATGTATCTGCAGGGCCTACTGCTATTGCTGCCGAGCTAAAGTTAGAAAAGTTGTGGCCGTGGGCCACGTGGGGGGAGGATTAAGAACGAGCTCCTCTTCCTCCAAGCAAAAGTTGCAGACTAAGAGGATTGGACACTGTCAACATTTTGCGAGCAATAATGTATTTGTGTTTTTCGTCTGACATAGATGTTTTACAATCTCATTTATGAGATCGTGTTTTATCTCTGCCGTTGTGAGGTTTGCAATCCCCTCCTCCCTTGACGCTGGCCGAGAGTGCATGCTGATGAGGCACACTTTTAGCTGTTTATGACTGGGAAGTAGGCTCGGCGTGTGACATGGTGTGTGCGTATCGACTGAGTTTTTGACTTGAAGTGAAAGAGATGAAGCCAGCGAGGAAGAGTCTGAAATGAACAGAGAGAGTTAGAGAATGAAGTCACGCTTCAACCGGGCTCTCCATTTAGGCTCCCACTGTTTCCAGACTGCCTCTCTTCCCGCGTCTCGTTCCGCCCACTGACGTGACCTTCACAAAGGCGCAACAGGTACTCCATTATGGCCCAATCAAAAGCCGTGACCAGCCAAGCTCATGTCCTTGAGTGGGAGACCCCTTTCGCTATCGTTACGGAGACCGCTGGCCACGGGCAGCGTGATTGATATGACCCGTGTGTCCCTGCTGCCCGCTCTTGCAACGCCATGTCTTGATATACTGTCTAGATTCTGGGCTGAACAAATACTAGTGATTTCTGAAGAGAAGGGTTGCACTTGGGTTGCCATACAGATTAATATTTTCCCTCTTCCCTTACAGTAGAAACGCTCAGCCAGCAAATTTTGTGGTTGACCACCTAAATTGCTCAAATGGCTTGTTAGAAGGGTATTGCTGTTAAATTACAGGTTTTTGATGGTGATGTATTAGCATGGCAACCACAATTTATGTGGTGCCCCTCTCTCTATATTGACAGTCATATGCACTTCCGTGGTTGACAGTGACAGTGCAATATTTGAAATTCCTTTTCATGTTTTTCTAAGAAAAATTATTTCCTCACTAAACTCATCTGCTAATCAATTGACCATTTGACATGAAAAACATGTGTACCCTTCAAAATGGTTGAACAGTAATGTTGGAATACTGGCCTTGTCTCTAAATTTGTTGATGACTTCATGCACAAGGCCTTGCGTTACTCTTTAATACAGTGAACTCAAGGGACACATGTCCATTGGTTTCCAATTGCATCGACATCAATTCAGCATCTGTTACCTCCATTCGCACAGGCCTGGTCCTTTTAATTAAGCACAGTGCAATGCACTCGTACAAGAACCACATCTGTCCTGGATGAGCTTATAGCAACTGATTGATTCTGAAAAGCAAATTACATTGCATGAGTACTAAGAATGTTGCTGTTCTGTTCTGGATTTCTTAACTGCTAACAGGAGTTGACTCTTATCTATGATTACAGAAGGAAGTGTAATTGAATTAGAGAAAGGATACACTGGGAACAGGCTCCTCTTTCTGATAACTACTTTTCTCTTATGTAACGCAGTGCAAACTCTCTCTACTGTACATCTTTTGCATTTTGGCAAGAACATCAGGACATGCTGTCTTTTTTTGTCTTAATTGAGTATCAGTTACCAGACAACAATTAAAAAGAAATTTAGACCCGGCACAAAAGCTATAAGTGAAATCCAATATTTTTGTTTCTCTCTAACATCATTCGTGAATCGAACCATTACGGCATGTGCAACGGCGCACTACAATATGAGGCAATAAGATTGCGGCCTGTGAAGCTGCATCTTAATCATAATGCACAGTCCCCCATCTGGAGCCAAGATTAACCTCTGGAGTCTCGAAGACAGAGGCACACAACAGCTGGAGGGAAGACCGTGATGGCATTGAGATATGAAAATGTGGCTATCCAGAGCGTATAGCGATATACAGGGAATGTTTTCTTTCATAATTTCTCCATATTTTCTGTGAAGTGTACTTGCTTCAAGTTAAATGTTTTTGTCACGTGCACAAGTACAGTGAAATGTGTTGCTTGCTTGCTCTTTCCCAACAAAGCAGTAATCAATATCAGTAGTACTATATCAAAAGTAAATAAAGTGAGGTAGAACAAAAACACACGAGAAATAGAAATAAGAACACAAGAAAGTAAGTAAGCTACACTACTGTCACGAGAATTTTCAATCCCAATGATGATAACTAAACAATCATTTAAGCTTTGACCAATTCCCGAGGTTTGTAAGACCCTGGGTTTAATAATAATTAGGCAAAGACTCAGATTCTGCAAAAGGTTCGTTGTTCTTTATTCAGAGAGCGCTGAAGTAAAAAATGCATACACAGTCCATTTTATA
The DNA here is from genome assembly GCF_965601325.2 of Salmo salar. Lineage (NCBI taxonomy): Eukaryota > Metazoa > Chordata > Actinopteri > Salmoniformes > Salmonidae > Salmo > Salmo salar. Next base: position 72,127,540 of record NC_138303.1, read on the forward strand.
ACTCCCACTCTCACCTACACACACATACACACAGTTTATCACTTTTCTACCAGCCTAACCCTCCCTAGAATAGAGGGGCCTTGGAAAGGCCCTCTTTCCTGTTGTCAGTTTTTCAGAGTTACAACCAGGTCATGTTTAGTTCAATTGTCCTTTGTTTTCTCAACCATACATTTCTCACCCTTAACTTGTCTCACACATACATTATTGGATTATAGTCTTATAATTCTAATACATGTCACATAGTCTTATACGTTTCAGGGTGGAATTCTTTAGTCATTACTTTCAAGATATAAATTCCTTTATCAACTACCTTTCAAAAGTTTTAGAACACCTACTCATTCAATGGTTTTTCTTTTATTTGTACTATTTTTTACATTGTATAATAGTAGCGAAGACATCCAAACTATGAAATAACCCATATGGAATCATGTAGTAACCAAAAGTGTTAAGAAATTCGACAAATTCACTTTTAAGAAGGCACACCTGTTAATTGAAATGCATTCCAGGTGACTACCACATGAAGCTGGTTGAGAGAATGCCAAGAGTGTGCAAAGCTGTCAAGGCAAAGGGTGGCTATTTGAAGAATCTCAAATATAAAATATATTTTGATTTGTTAAACACTTTTTTGGTTACTACATGATTCCATATGTGTTTTTCATAGTTTTGATGTCTTCATTATTATTCTATAATGTAGAAAATAGTACAAATAAAGAAAAACCCTTGAATGAGGTAAGTGTTTGAAAACTTTTGATCGGTAGTACAGTGGGGGGAAAATTATTTGATCCCCTGCTGATTTTGTACGTTTGCCCACTTACAAAGAAATGATCAGTCTACAATTTAAATGGTAGGTTTATATGAACAGTGAGAGACAGAATAACAACAACAAAATCCAGAAAAACGCATGTCAAAAATGTTATAAAATTATTTGCATTTTAATGAGGGAAATAAGTATTTGACCCCTCTGCAAAACATGACTTAGTACTTGGTGACAAAACCCTTGTTGGCAATCAGAGGTCAGACGTTTATTGTAGTTGGCCACCAGGTTTGCACACATCTCAGGAGGGATTTTGTCCCACTCTTCTTTGCAGATCTTCTCCAAGTCATTAAGGTTTCGAGGCTGACGTTTGGCAACTCGAACCTTCAGCTCCCTCCACAGATTTTCTATGGGATTAAGGTCTGGAGACTGGCTAGGCCACTCCAGGACCTTAATGTGCTTCTTCTTGAGCCACTCCTTTGTTGCCTTGGCCGTGTGTTTTGGGTCATTGTCATGCTGGAATACCCATCCACGACCCATTTTCAATGCCCTGGCTGAGGGAAGGAGGTTCTCACCCAAGATTTGACAGTACATGGCCCCGTCAAATGATGCGGTGAAGTTGTCCTGTCCCCTTAAAAGAAAAACACCCCCAAAGTATAATGTTTCCACCTCCATGTTTGACGTTCTTGGGGTCATAGGCAGCATTCCTCCTCCTCCAAACATGGCGAGTTGAGTTGATGCCAAAGAGCTCCATTTTGGTCTCATCTGACCACATCACTTTCACCAGTTGTCCTCTGAATCATTCAGATGTTCATTGGTAAACTTCAGACAGGCATGTATATGTATTCTTGAGCAGGGGGACCTTGCGGGCGCTGCAGGATTTCAGTCCTTCACGGCGTAGTGTGTTACCAATTGTTTTCTTGGTGACTATGGTCCCAGCTGCCTTGAGATCATTGACAAGATCCTCCCGTGTAGTTCTGGGCTGATTCCTCACCGTTCTCATGATCATTGCAACTCCACGAGGTGAGATCTTGCATGGAGCCCCAGGCCGAGGGATATTGACATTTCTTTTGTGTTTCATCCATTTGCAATAATCGCACCAAATGTTGTCACCTTCTCACCAAGCTGCTTGGCGATGGTCTTGTAGCCCATTCGAGCCTTGTGTAGGTCTACAATCTTGTCCCTGACATCCTTGGAGAGCTCTTTGGTCTTGGCCATGGTGGAGAGTTTGGAATCTGATTGATTGATTGCTTCTGTGGACAGGTGTCTTTCATACAGGTAACAAACTGAGATTAGGAGCTCTCCTTTTAAGAGTGTGCTCCTAATCTCAGCTCGTTACCTGTATAAAAGACACCTGGGAGCCAGAAATCTTTCTGATTGAGAGGGGGTCAAATACTTATTTCCCTCATTAAAATGCAAATCAATTTATAACATTTTTGACATGCATTTTTCTCTATATTTTTGTTGTTATTCTGTTTCTCAATGTTCAAATAAACCTACCATTAAAATTATAGACTGATCATTTCTTTGTAAGTGGGCAAACATACAAAATCAGCAGGGGATCAAATACTTTTTTCCCCCACTATATCACATATACAGGTCAGTTCCAGGGCCAATAACATATTTACATTGTTCAGGAATACTGGAGTGATAGGGTTAGGTATGTATAGAGGTAAGGTGACTACGCATCAGGATATATGATAAACAGAGTAGCATCAGTGTACAGTATAGGATGGTCATATGTGAATGTGTGAAGGACTGTTGTCGTGACTGTATTACCGCCACACTGATAGTCATGAGTCTTGACTGCAGTAAAATTCCACGTGACCGTTGAGTCATAATAATCTCCTCTTATGCACTCTGGACATGCTTTGGTAGTACCCAACTCGCTAACGATCATCAGGTCCTAATGGACTGGTACTCAGGGCTCTATTGTCCCTCTAACCACTCTGACATCAATGCAATGCAATCGAAAATCACATCAAAATCAGTTATCTAAACAGTATGCTTTTAAAACTCACCTCACTGTGATTGATCAATTTGAAGAAAGAAGTTCAACAGATTGAAACTGAGTGGAAAACATGTTCGTTGTGGATGTTTTTTCAAAGCCTAACACAATGAAATGGACAGTGCTTTCCAAGTTGATTAATTCAAAACACCCATACGCATATGCCTATGAGCCCAGCCCCCCCCCCCCCCCCCCCAAAAAAAAAACGTATTAAAATAATGATTGTTCCGTTATACAACACATAACCTACCGAATATTACGTACGTCAGAAAAACATAAATAACTGATTTAAGATGTCTTTGGTACATAATTGGTCTAGCAGATACTCCAGAATTAAAGAAATTCTAGTAAACACCTTTGAGTGTGGACTGTACCATTATTCATACTGGATGGACTGGTTACATTATACTACACTCCAAACATTATATCCATGAGTCTGGGATAGAACGTTTAGGCCTAGGCAATGCTGTTGGTTCATTGATTGTGCAGGGCGGCTAAGCCTACAATTATAGTGAATTCGATTTTGAATAGCCGAGTAATAGGACATTTCAAAAAATATTTTCATAATTAATAGGCTGACCCTTTTATCTTTAGCTACAGAATATCTCACCACTGTCTCGTTTCCATCTCCTCTTTCTCCTTCATTCCTTTCTCGAGCGTGCAGACAGAAGGGCTTTCAACAGTTTAATGAAATATGTTTGGTTGTGAAAACATGGTACTATCGATGTTCCCGAACAGATTTCACTTGGTTTCCCAAATTTAAGCAGGAACAGATTTGGAGAGCCCATGGCATGCAGAGTTTGGTCGGAATATCACCTGTTGCTCAGCGAAGTTCTCTATCCGAGTGCATACGGATGGCATGTTTTTTTTCCCCTGCCCCTGTTCCTACCCATTTGATAATGGGCCATTCTAAATCAAAACTAATTTGACATATTAGTAAAGACAAGATTAAATTGAGAATATTTTCACTTGATGAGAGAACAGCTGTGCAGCCTGAGGCAAGGAACAAAGCGCAAGCTTTTTTGCGACATTCTCAAATCATCAATAGCTTAAAGTCGCATCATGCACCTCATATATGTTTTGATTTCTAAGACATTCTAAGGTTTGTATCATTCACAAATAAAGTCCCCAAATAACTCTAAACCAAGTGTATAGGACCTGTTTCAAATTATCTCTTTTACACACAACATAGCCACTTCATATGTACATGCACACTAGCTGCGGAATGGGAAAAATATCCTTTCTATTTTATTCAGCTAAGTTCAATTATATTCCTCTTATTATAAAATCATATAAGATAATGGAATGTAGGTGTTCCAAAGGCGCGACCCAGAGGCTTGTATGTGTGGAGGCCTGGAGATGCTAAACTTATTTATGTTAATTAACGGTCAATTACCGTGAGACCGGCAATCTTTTGCATGACAATAACCAGCTGACAAAAGTTAATGACCGCCACAGCCCTAGTGTGTGCGTGTAGAGTCCGTGCGTGTAGAGTCCGTGCGTGTAGAGTCCGTGCGTGTAGAGTCCGTGCGGGTGTGTGTGTGTGTGTGTGTGCGTGTGTGCGCACGCTCGCAGACTCAGTGCAAAAATAAAATAGAAGGGTCAATGCAGATATTCCATGTAGCCATTTTGTTAGCTATTTAGCAGTCCTATGGCATGGGGATAGAAGCTGTTCAGGAGGCCGTTGGTGTCAAACTTGTGTTCCCCCCTGGAGCAAGTCTATGGGTTGGGTAGCTGGAGTCTTTAACAATTTTCCGGGCCTTCCTTTTACACCACCTGTTATAGAGGTCCTGGATGGCAGGGAGCTCAGCCCCGGTGATGTACTGAGCTGTCCGCTTCACCCTCTGTAGCGACATGCGATCGAGGGTGGTGCAGTTGCCATAGCAAGCAGTGATGCAGCCTGTCAAGATGCTCTCAATGGTGCAGCTGTATTACTTTTTGAGAATTTGCGTGCCAATGCCAAAGTTGTTCAACCTCCTTGCGCGGAAGAGGTGCCGTCGCGCCTTCTTCACGACTGTTTGCGTGTGTGTGGACCATTTTAAGTTGTTAGTGATTTGGACACCAAGGAACTTGAAGCTCTCGACCCGCTCTACTGCAGCCCCGTCAATGTGGATGGCGGTGTGCTCACCCCAATGTTTCCTGTAGTCCACGATCAGCTCCTTGGTCTTAGTGATGTTGAAGGAGAGGTTGTTGTCCTGGCACCACACTGCCAGGTCACTGACCTCCTCCCTGTAGGCTGTCTCATTGTCGCCAGTGATCAGGCTTACCACTGTTGTGTTGTCAGCAAACTTGATTATGGTACTGGAGTCCTGAGTGGCCACGCAGTCGTGGGTGAACAGAGAGTACAGGAGGGGACTAAGCACACACCCCTGTGTGGCTCACATGTTGAGGGTCAGAGTGGCGGAGGTGATGTTGCCTACTCTCAACACCTGGGGTTGGCCCATCAGGAAGTCCAGGATCCAGTTGCAGAGGGAGACTATCAGTTCCAGGGTCCCAAGCTTGGTGACAAGCTTGGAGGGGACTGTGGTGTTGAACACTGAGCTGTAGTCAATTAACAGCATTCTCACATTGGTATTTATTTTATCTAGGTGGGTGAGGGCAGTTGGAGTACAATTGAGATTGCGTCGCCTATGAATCTGTTGGGGCGGTATGCAAATTGGAGTGGGTCTAGGGCAGGGGTCTCCAACATTTTCTAGCATGAAAGCTACTTTTAAAAATTGAAAAATGTTGTGAGCTACTCATTTGTGTTTAGCTTTCAAAGAGGCACATTCTTCTCTTCTCTCCCGTTCAACTCTCAGGTCCTTAGTGCACTACTTTATCTTGTTCACTATGTTTTCTGTAAATTTACCTGGTAAAATAATGGTTAATTAACAACTATAAAAGCATATTTTCTTTCTCCCAAATTCTGTTTTATATTTTTCCAAATTATGTTATATTTTTCCTGGATTTAGATTTGTTTAGTTTTTCACTCTCAAAATTGCAGTTGTTCCCATCGAAACAACGAAATTGGATGTTCTGTAGATTTTTGAGTGTAATTGCCCTTTTAATTGTGCATCTAGCGAGTGAGGAATGTGCAGTCTGTGCCAGTCTAGCAAGGTTGGTTCTGTACAGCTGCTGCTCATTTGATGGCAAAGTTTGCAAATAATAGATATAAATGACATACTTACTCATGATAGACTTCTGCCAGGTAAGCCTACTTTGCAGTTAACATTTAATTGAGAAGGTTTTGGGGAAAGTATTTATTTGGCAACCCACAAGATGTTTATCACATCAACTGGCTAAAGTTATCACATAAACTGAGTGATAGAAAAACACACGCAAACATATTGCTGAAAATTAATTGCCAGATATTATGTTAGGTTTGGCTTTTTAAGCCAATAGTGGCTATCCAGGGGTGGGATAATGTCAATGTTGCGTTTGATTAGATATTAACTGGGAGCTTGCTGTGTCTGATACTTGTAAGATTTGATAATGACAGTTTGCAATGAAACATACGAAAAATTACGGCAAGTTACCCACGTCGGCCTCGGCGAGTGAGATCACCCACTCCCCTGAGTCAGCGGGCGCCCTCATGCACGGCTCAGTGTGATTTTTGTCGACGCGCTCATAAAATGTATTGAGTTCGTCTTGTAGAGAGGCATCGTTGGGCAGATCACGTATGAGCCTTCCTTTGTAATCCATAATGGACTGTAGCCCCTGCCACATGCGACGGGCGTCGGCGCTTGTTTATTAGGATTCCACCTTGTTCCTATATTGTCCTTTTGCTTGTTTGATGGCTCTGCAGAGGTCGTAGCGGGACTACTTGTTCATGTCCTCAGCCGTAGCATCGGGATTGGCTGCGAAAGGCTTGTTTGCGGTAGCCTTGTTCTTTACTTAGCGCCAACTTCCGTGTTAATCCAGGGCTTTTGATTGGGGAAAGAGCGAACCTTCCCTGTGAGGACAACGTCAGCGATGCATTTCCTAATGAAACCGGTGACTGAGGGGGTTAGCTCATTGACGCTATCGTCGTAGTCCCGGAACATATTCCATTCCGTGCGCTCCGTTGAGAAATAGTCTATGCTACAAGCCTCCGATTCGGAGAACCATTTTCCAACGGAGTGTGTCAGAGGTACTTCATTTTTGAGCTTCTGTTTGTAGACAGAAAGCAGGAGTATAGAGTCATAATCTGCTTTGCCTTGTATGCTTGCTTGTGGGTAGAGTAATAATGGTCTAGGACTTTATCGCCCCAAGTGGTGAAGGAGACGTGTTGATGGATGGAAGTTGGGCATTAAGTGTCCTAGTGACGGGGAATTAAAATCACGGCAACAAGGAAAGCAGCCTCTGGGTGCATAGCGTTGTACAGTTTAAGTGCCAGCTTGTTGTTTTTCTTGTCCTGTGGTGGAATATATACAGCAGTCACAATAACAGCTGAAAAGTCTGTCAGGCAGTAGAAGGGTCGGCATTTGACCATCAGGTATTCCAAGACGGATAGGTTGAGACTTCCACTGCGTTACAGTCAGCACACCATTTGCTGTTGATGAAGAGGCATACCCCTCCACCTCTCGATTTCACTGAATTCAATGTCCTGTCTGCTCTGTGTTTTGGCAGCAACGGGCAAACTCCTTTTCCTAGGCTTACCTTTGCCATTTATTTATTTGATACTTTAGACTAGTCAGTAGAGAGGAAATGATAATCCTTTGCTTTCCTCTTCTTGTTTGTGTGTGTGGATATCCTCTGGGCTCTCTCTCCATTGAGGGTCATGGCATGTAGGCCTTTGGTCCCATGGAGAGGTCCCAGTGATGATGCCCTCCAGAACACAATGTACACACAGTATTAGTTACACGTACTACTCCAGGCCTGGAGGAAGCACCAAATTAAGTAATTTCCTCTCATTATACTTTGAGTGCTAGGTCTTTAGTGGTTGTTGTTAGCATGTAATGATCAAGAAAAGCAGCATTTTGCCTTTGTAAGAGTTTAGTAAATATAACCCAGGATGCCAGTCCTAGAGATGCCAAGGAGAATACGATACGACTGTTAACCAAAATGCACTTCGTAATTGCACTCTAAGTCATTGTTGTAGGCAGTTAGGCCAACATTTCTCTCATGCCTTGTGTTCCAAGCCTAATACTTCAGTGAGACAGTAGATCTGTTCATTATATTTGAAGCCATCTCTTTGTTGTTAGTTACAGTTTAGGATTCATGTTTGTCCTCACAGATTTTGGTCCAGATTAGGCTAACATTTTGTTGTCGAATGCTAAAATGCTAAGCTAGCTTCTTCAGAAAATAGAGTACTCTAGTCAACTGAACTCTGGTACATTTTCAAGGATTTTCCAAAGCATGCGATTGATTGCATCTGTTCTCTTTCAGTCCGAAAAGTGTGCATGCTTAATCAATTAAAGTGGATTAAGTCCCCCGCATAATAAAGCGGCTTTAAGTGGTAGACACAGACGCTAACTGTGCCCACCAGTCTACCAGTCGCTATCCTGTGCCAAAAATCACAGGTCCATTTGAATGTAGAGACAAAAGCCTAACAATAACCGTCACAAGCCTAGTAATCCCACAGACATATTTCCAGACATAACATACAGTGTTTTACCTCTGCATGATTGAATTGAATGTAGTAGATAGTATCACTGTTTTCGGTGAAGCAAGAGATTCCTCGCCACCTATTTTCGGACGTTTGCGGATTACGTTTTTCATTAAACCTCAAATACCAACAAACCATCTGGATTAGCTGTACTCACCCTAAACCCTCTGCTGTGTTGTCTTTGAAGAGAGCATATGCAGATATAGTTTCTGTTTGGCCATGGAGTTGCACTGACTGTGCTGGTTCTCCACCATTTTTCAGAAGTGTCCACTTGCACACTCATCATGGATTTAAAAGCATAGGAATTCTGTAAGCATTTTTGTAAAAAGCTATGCAAGAAAGTTTGAGTGCACACTTCGGGAGAATGGTGGAGAATCGAGACTTAGCCACTGTCCTGTGAGTATCCAACCTTAGTGGAGTAGAGGCCTGCTGATCCACCCTTCGCCATCTGCCCTTAATTCTGGCCAGACACCAGGGGGTAAGAGGCTCAAAATCAGACCCAGTTTCTTTGACCTCTTCAAAGACATTCCATGGTGGGATCTTAAATGGAAGCTGGCAACAAGTTCAAATACCACTTTCTCCAAAATCTCTGCATGCAAGTTCCCTGTTGCCTCATGAATACAGTGCCTCATTTTAGATACAGTGCCTACAGAAAATATTCACACCATTAGATTTTTTTCCACATTTTGTTGTGTTACAGCCGCAATTTAAAATGGTTTACATTAAGATTTTTTGGTCACTGGCATACACACAATACCCCATAAATGGAAATATGTTTTTCAAATTTTTTACAAATTAATTTAAAAATGAAATGCTGAGATGTCAATCTCCTCTTTGTTATGGCAAGCCTAAAAAAAGTTCAGGAGTAAACATTTTCTTAACAAGTCACATAAGTTAGACTGATAATATCAATAATAATAGTGTTACATTTTTTTTTAGGTCTAATCCTACCTCATCGCTGTACCCCACCAATACAACACATAATTATCTGTAAGGTCCTTCAGATTCAACCACAATGACCAGGGTTTTCCAATCCCCTGCAAAGAAGAGCACCGATTGGTAGATTGGTAAAACAAACCAAAAAAGCAGACATTGGATATCGCTTTGAGCATGATAAAGTTATTAATTACACTCTGGATGGTGTATCAATAAACCCAGTCACTACAAAGATACAGGCGTCCTTCCAAACTCAGTTGCCGGAGAGGATGGAAAGTGCTTAGGGATTTCACCGTGAGGCCAGTGGTGACTTTAAAACAGTTACAGAGTTTAATGGCTGAGATAGGAGATAGCTGAGGATGGATCTACAACATTGTAGTTAGGAAAGGGGGATACCTAGTCAGTTGTACAACTGAATGCATTCAACTGAAATATGTCTTCTGCATTTAACCCAACCCCTCTGAATCAGAGAGGTTCGAGGGGCTGTCATCATCAACATCCACTTCTTCAGCTCCCGGGAAACAGTGGGTTAACTGCCTTGCTCAGAATGACAGATTTTTACCTTGTCAGCTCAGGGATTTGATCCAGCAACCTTTCAGTTACTGGCCCCATGCTCTAACCGCTAGGCTACTAACCTAATTGACAGTAGAGGTCGACCAATTAATCGGAATGGCCGATTTAATTAGGGCCGATTTCAAGTTTTCATAACAATCGGAAATCGGTATTTTTGGATGCCGATTTGTCCCCCCCAAAAATTGAAATTGTTTTACTTTTTTTATTTTTTATTATTATTATTGTTGTTATTATTATTATTATTATTATTATTTATTTTTTTAGACCTTTATTTAACTAGGCAAGTCAGTTAAGAACACATTCTTATTTTCAATGATGGCCTAGGAACGGTGGGTTAACTGCCTTGTTCAGAGACAGAACGACAGATTTTTATCTTGTCAGCTCGGGGATTCAATCTTGCAACCTTACGGTTAACTAGTCCAACGCTCTAACCACCTGCTTTACATTGCACTCCACGAGGAGCCTGCCTGTTACGCGAATGCAGCAAGAAGCCAAGGTAAGTTGCTAGCTAGCATTAAACTTATCTTATAAAAAACAATCAATCAATCATAATCACTAGTTAACTACACATGGTTGATGATATTACTAGTTTATCTAGCCTGTCCTGCGTTGCATATAATCGCTTAGGTACACGTTGCTCTAACCATAAACATCAATGCCTTTCTTAAAATCAATACACAAGTATATGTTTTTAAACCTGCATATTTAGTTAATATTGCCTGCTAACATGAATTTCTTTTAACTAGGGAAAATGTGTCACTTCTCTTGCAAACAGAGTCAGGGTATATGCAGCAGTTTGGGCCGCCTGGCTCGTTGCGAACTGTGAAGACTATTTCTTCCTAACAAAGACAGCCGACTTCGCCAAACGGGGGATGATTTAACAAAAGCGCATTTGCGAAAAAAGCACAATCGTTGCACGACTGTACCTAACCATAAACATCAATCCCTTTCTTAAAATCAATACACATAAGTATATATTTTTAAACCTGCATATTTAGCTTTAAGAAATCCAGGTTAGCAGGCAGTATTAACCAGGTGAAATTGTGTCATTTTGCGTTCATTGCACGCAGAGTCAGGGTATATGCAACAGTTTGGGCCGCCTGGCTCGTTGCGAACTAATTTGCCAGAATTTTACGTAATGATGACATAACATTGAAGGTTTTGCAATGTAACAGGAATATTTAGACTTAGGGATGCCACCCATTAGATAAAATACGGAACGGTTCCGTATTTCACTGACAGGAAAAACGTTTTGTTTTCGAGATGATAGTTTCCGGATTCCACCATATTAATGACCTAAGGCTCGTATTTCTGTGTGTTATTATGTTATAATTAAGTCTATGATTTGATAGAGCAGTCTGACTGAGTGGTGGTACGCAGCAGCATGCTCGTAAGCATTCATTCAAACAGCACTTTTGTGCGTTTTGCCAGCAGCTCTTCGCTGTGCTTCAAGCATTGCACTGTTTGACTTCAAGCCTATCAACTCCCAAGATTAGGCTGGTGTAACCGATGTGAAATGGCTAGCTAGTTAGTGGGTGCGCGCTAATAGCGTTTCAAACGTCACTCGCTCTGAGACTTGGAGTAGTTGTATCCCTTGCTCTGCATGGGTAACGCTGCTTCGAGGGTGGCTGTTGTCGATGTGTTCCTGGTTCGAGCCGAGGTAGGAGCGAGGAGAGGGACGGAAGCTATACTGTTACACAGGCAATACTAAAGTGCCTATAAGAACATCCAATAGTCAAAGGTATATCAAATACAAATCGTATAGAGAGAAATAGTCCTATAGTTCCTATAATAACTACAACCTAAAACTTCTTACCTGGGAATATTGAAGACTCATGTTAAAAGGAACCACCAGCTTTCATATGTTCTCATGTTCTGAGCAAGGAATGTTCTGAGCTTTTTTACATGGCACATATTGCACTTTTACTTTCTTCTCCAAAACTTTGTTTTTGCATTATTTAAACCAAATTGAACCTGTGTCATTATTTATTTGAGGCTAAATTGATTTTATTGATGTATTATATTAAGTTAAAATAAGTGTTCATTCAGTATTGTTGTAATTGTCATTATTACAAATAAATAAATGGGAAAAATCAGCCGATTAATCGGTATCGACCTTTTGGGTCCTCCAATAATCGGTATCGGTATCGGCGCCGAAAAATCATAATCGTTCGACCTCTAATTGACCGAGTGAAAAGAAGGAAGCCTGAACAAAAATATAAACACAACATGTACAGTTTTGGTCTCATGCTTCATGAGCTGAAATAAAATATCCCAGAAATGTTCCATACACACAAAAGCTTATTTCTCTCAGATTTTGTTCACAAATTTGTTTATATATCTGTTAGTGAGCATTTCTCCTTTGCCAAGACAATCCATCCACCTGTCAGATTTGGCATATCAAGAAGCTGATTAAACAGCACGATCATTACACAGGTGCACCTCGTGCTGGGGACAATAAAAGGCCACTCTGAAATGTGCAGTTTTGTCACACAATACCACAGATGTTTTGAGGGAGCGTGCATCCGCCGCCATCACCTCATGTTTCAGCATTGTAATATACGGCCCCATGTTGGAAGGATCTGTACACAATTCCTGGAAGCTGTAAATGTCCCAGTTCTTCCATGACCTGCGTACTCACCAGACATGTCACCGATTGAGCAAGTTTGGGATGCTCTGGATCGGCTTGTATGACAGGGTGTTCCAGTTTCTGCCAATATCCAGCAACTTTGCACAGCCATTGATGAGGAGTGGGATAACGTTCAACAGGCCACAATCAATAGCCTGGTCAACTTTCTGTGAAGGAGATGTGTCATGCTGCATGAGGCAAATGGTGGTCACACTAGATACTGACTGGTTTTCTGAACCACGCCTTACCTTTTTTTAAAGGTACCTGTGACCAACAGATGCATATCTGTATTCACAGTCATGTGAAATCCATAGATTAGGGCCTCGTGAATACATTTACATTTACTTATTTCCTTATATGAACTGTAACTCAATAAAATATTTGAAATTGTTCCATGTTGTGTTTATATTTTTGTTCAGTATAATATTGCAAGAAAAATGTCGCAAAGCAATTCACTTTTTATCCTCAATACAAAGTGTTATGTTTGGGGCAAATCCAATACAACACATTACTGATGATCATTTTCATATTTTCAAGCATAGTAGTGGCTGCATTATGTTATGGGTATGCTTGTAATCATTAAGGACTGGGGAGTTTTTCAGGATAAAGAAACATAATGGGGCTAAGCACAGGCAAAATGCTAGAGGAAAACCTGGTTGTCTGTTTTCTACCAGACACTGGGAGATTAATTCCCCTTTCATCAGGACAATAACCTGAGGGAAAAAGGAAACCGCACACTGCTCTTGATAGTATCGCTGATCTTTAATAAGCTTACATATCGGCCTCACGGCCTTCGTCGGAGCTTTTGTGAGTTGAAAAAAAATTAACACCCTTATTTAGACCTAGCCCCACCCACATCCGTTCCACGCATCAAAAGGGGTTGGAGGCAAAGGAAAAACAAATAAGTGCTACCAAATATAACAATATGCATTTCATAAATATTCTAATAAAGTATGTAAATAAGACGCTCCACCACCCATGTTAATTACATTATTTAATGTTCATGTGGGCTGTGCTATGTAGGTAAAACCTCTCGTTCTCTCAAACAGAGAATCAGTGAACATAAAAGTTCAATCAGGAGAAACGACAGGGATTATCCAGTCGCAGTACATTTTAATGACCTAAAGCATGACATTTCTACCTTTTTTAGATTTTGTGGCATAGAGAAAGTTAAGATATTAACAATACTCTGACTAAAAGAGAATGTTTTGGGATTTTCACCCTCCAGACATTATTTCCTAAAGGTCTTAATGATGAAATGCCTATGTATGTTATGAGTTTCAACATGAATTATGCCCCTATTTCAGATTACTCTGATGTTTTTCGTACGATGTACCCACTGATTTATGAAAACTTGCCCGGTAGGTCTATGTCCTCATTGTGGTTTTACAGACGTGTTCAATACGTCTTATTTACACACTTTATTCGAATATTTATGAAATGCATATTGTTATATTTGGTAGCACTTATTTGTTTTTTCTTCGCCTCCAACCCCCTTCGATGCGTGGAACGGATGTGGGTGGGGCTAGGTCTACGTCAGGGTGCTAATTTAAAAAACCTCACAAAAGCTCTGATGAAGCCGTGAGGCCAATACGTACGCTTATTAAAGATCAGTGATACTATCAAGAGCAGTGTGCGGTTTCCTTTTCCCCTCATCTTGTCCAACTATTACCATGCACCTGCAAAAAGTTTGCTCAGATGTGCGAGTGCCTTTTGAATTTTGAATCGGGACAATAACCAAAAACACCAGGCCTAGTTACAGTTTTGACTTAAATTGGCTTGAAAATCTATGGCAAGACTTGGAAACAGATGTCTAGCACTGATCAACAGTGATTACAGACTCAGAGCTTTAAATCGCTGCCAAAGGTGTTCTACAAAGTATTGACTCGGGTGTGAATGCTTATGTAATTTAGATATTTATGTATTTCATTTTCAATCAATTTGCTAACATTTATAAAAACATGTTTTCAATGTTTTATTATGGGGTATTGTGTGTGTGTGTGTGTGTGTGTGTGTGTGTGTGTGTGTGTGTGTGTGTGTGTGTGTGTGTGTGTGTGTGGGGGGGGGGGGGGGGGTGGGGTAAAAAAATATATAGATTTTGAATTCAGGCTATAACACAAAAAAATGTGGAATTCCTTTACAGCCAAAAAGAGAAAGAAATTGCCAGAATGAAAAACGAACATATCTCCTGAGTCTTCTTTTTCTCTGTGTAAAACTGTGTAAAATACTTTATTATCTGTAGTGAGTGTCACGTCTGCTCCCGCTCTTCCCCCCCTGTCGCTTGAGGGCGCCAGGCTGCCCTGCATCACTCACTCCTATCATCTATTACGCACACCTGCCTTCCCTCGTCACGCGCATCAGCGATATTGGACTCACCTGGACTCACTCATCACCTGTTATTACCTCCCCAATATTTGTCAGTTCCCTAGCTCTGTTCCCCGCTTCTGCATTAATTGTTTTTTGTTTGTGTTACTCGTTTGCTGACGCTGTTCCTGTCTCATTCCATGTCCGTTATTTATTAAATGTTTTACTACCCGTACCTGCTTCGTCTCTCCAGCGTCATCCCATGTGACAGTGGGATCACCTGCCCGGGAACTTACATCTGTTTAATAGCAATACAGTTTTCTAGTTTATTTACAGTCTTTTTAATTGCTCCTTATAACTGGATGCTTTGGTATTGTGCATGCTGTCTCAACTGTCCCAAGCCTTAACATTCATCTGCAGTTTATGGTATACTGTTCACTGCCTGCAATTTCCAAAGTTTGATTGTGATAAATAGCACTGTATGCAAATTCGAGTCGGGAGTAAGATTACTATTTTACTGTCAAACTTTTTCAACACACTATTTATCTCAATTCAATTCTCCTTTGCTGCAGTGTTTTCTGACCTGCTGACTTTACTGTAAAGTTTCAGATGGTCAGTAAAGCTTAGAAACCAGCCCAAGCTGTCACGGCTGTCGAAAGGAGCGGACCAAAGTGCAGTGTGGTTGTAGTTCCACATTTTATTAAATCCGTGAAACTTTGCAATACACAAATAACTGAAAATGACAAAGCAACAAACCGTGACGCAGAGAGAAACAAACACTACTCAAAATATAATAACCCACAAAACCCATGAAGAAAAACCCCTACTTAAATATGATCTCCAATTAGAGACAACGAGGACCAGCTGCCTCCAATTGGAGATCAACCCAAAAAAAACAACATAGAAATAGAAAACTAGAACTAAACATAGATATAGAAAACATAACACAAAACACCCCCTGTCACGCCCAGACCTACTCTACCATAGAAAATAACATCTTACTATGGTCAGGACGTGACACAAGCACCCTTTCCTGAACTATTAACAACCCCTTTGTCTGACCTTAGTCCAATTACATAGTTTATTTTACTCAGTATCAACAGAGTGACCAAGGTCCTCTGAGAATTGTAGGCCACCATGAATCAACAGGGCAACTGCAAAGTCATGCACACCATATAAAAGCATTATAGTGGAATGAGATGGCAGGGGCGATGTGGAGGGAAGAGGGCCAAGGAGATAGCATTAACAGAGCTGTCAGAAGAAATATCCATCATAAAGGATGCCCCTGCAGAAGCGGTGAACTGGTTAAGGTGAAGCAATCAAGCCGCACAAACGACAAACGAGCAGCCGCTCATTGGGCGCTAAAATGCTAATCGACGCTGAGTGGCTGAGTTGTGCACTGCTTCCTCCTCTCCTTCGTAATTTGAGGTCCATCAACGCTAACATGCTACTCGGCGGTTATTACTATGGTTATTTATAGGCACTTATGTGAGATACGATCTGTCCACATTCGAGGAGCACTGAAAAAGAGTGTCAATTATTATTAGTGAAGTTGTTAGGGCAGAGATAATGAGTATCAATACCATCAATACCACCCTAGTCATAGAACAGTCTATGACTAGGATGGCTGGAGTCTTTGACAATTTTTAGGGCCTTCCTCTGACACCGCCTGGTATAGAGGTCCTGGATTGCAGGAAGCTTGGCCCCAGTGATGTACTGTTCGCACTACCCTCTGTAGTGCCTTGCGGTCGGAGGCCGAGCAGTTGCCATACCAGGCAGTGATGCAACCAGTCATGATGCTCTCGATGGTGCAGCTGTAGAAGCTTTTGAGGATCTGAGGACCCATGCCAAATCTTTTTAGTCTCCTGAGGGGGAATAGGTTTTGTCGTGCCCGCTTCACGACTGTCATGGTGTGCTTGGACCATTTCAGTTTGTTGGTGATGTGGACACCAAGGAACTTGAAGCTCTCAACCTGCTCCACTTCAGCCCCGTTGATGAGAATGGTGGAGTGCTCGGTCCTCTTTTTCGTGTAGTCCACAATCATCTCCTTTGTCTTGATCACGTTGAGGGAGAGGTTGTTGTCATTGCACCACACGACCAGGTCTCTGACCTACTCCCTATAGGCTGTCTCGTTGTTGTCGGTGATCAGGCTTACCACTGTTGTGTCATCTGCAAATTTAATGATGGTGTTGGAGTCGTGCCAGGCCAGTCATGAGTCAACAGGGAGTACAGGAGGGGCTGAGCACGCACCCCTGAGGGGCCCCTGTGTTGAGGATCAGCATGACGGATGTGTTGTGTACCTACCCTTACCACCTGTGGCGGCCCGTCAGGAATTCCAGGATCCAGTTGCAGAGGGAGGTATTTAGTTCCTGGGTCCTTAGCTTATTGATGAGCTTTGAGGGCACTATGGTGTTAAACGCTGAGCTGTAGTCAATGAATAGCATTCTCACATAGGTGTTCATTTTTGTCCAGGTGGGGAAAGGCAGTGTGGAGTCCACTAGAGACTGCATCATCTGTGGATCTGTTGGGGCGGTATGCAAATTGGAGAGGGTCTAGGGTTTCTGGGATGATGGTGTTGATGTGAGCCATGACCAGTCTTTCAAAGCACTTCATGACTATAGATGTGAGTGCTACGGGTCGGTAGTCATTTAGGCTGGTTACCTTAGTGTTCTTGGGCACAGGCACTATGGTGGTCTGCTTAAAACATGTTGGTATTACAGACTCGGACAGGGAGAGGTTGAAAATGTCAGTGAAGACACTTGCTAGTTGGTCAGCGCATACTTGCAGTACACGTCCTGGTAATCCGTCTGGACCTGCGGCCTTGTGAATGTTGACCTGCCTAAAGGTCTTACTCACATCGGGTGCGGAGAGTGTGATCACACAGTCTTCCGGTACAGCTGGTGCTCTCATGCATGTTTCAGTGTTACTTACCTCGAAGCGAGCCTAGAAGTAGTTTAGCTTGTCTAGTAGGCTCGTTTCAATGGGCAGCTCTCGGCTGTGCTTCCCTTTGTACTCTGTAATGGTTTGCAGGCCCTGGCACATCCGACGAACGTAAGAGCCGGTGTAGTTTGACTCGATCTTAGTCCTGTATTGACGCTTTGCCTGTTTGATGGTTCGTCTGAGGGCATAGCGGGATTTCTTCTAAGCTTCCGGGTTAGAGTCCCGCTCCTTGAAAGCGGCAGCTCTAGCCTTCAGCTCAGTGAGGATGCTGCCTGTAATTCATGGCTTCTGGTTGGGGTATGTACGTACGGTCACTGTGGGGACGACATCATCAATGTACTTATTGATGAAGCCAATGACAGATGTGGTGTACTCCTCAATGCCATTCGAGGATTCCCGGAACATATTCCAGTCTGTGCTAGCGAAACAGTCCTGTAGTTTAGCATCTGCTTCATCTGACCACTTTTTTATTGATCTAGTCACTGGTGCTTCCTGCTTAAATTTTTGCTTGTAAGCAGGAATCAGGAGGATGGAATGATGGTCAGATTTGCCAAATGGAGGGTGAGGGAGAGCTTTGTATGCATCTCTGTGTGTGGAGTATAGGTGGTCCAGAGTTCTTTTCCCTCTGGTTGCACATTTGACACGATGATAGAAATTTGGTAAAACTGATTTAAGTTTCCCTGCATTAAAGTCCCCGGCCACTAGGAGCGCCGCCTCTGGGTGAGCGTTTTCTTGTTTGCTTATGGCGGAATACTGTGGTGGTATGTAAACAGCTACAAAGAATAAAGATGAAAAGTCTCTCGGTAGGTAATGTGGTCTGCAGCTTATCATGAGAAACTCTACCTCAGGCCGAGACTTCCTTGGATATCGTGCACCAACTGTTGTGTACAGAAATACATAGACTGCCGCCCCTTGTCTTACCTGATGCCGCTGTTCTATCCTACCAGTGGTTGAAAAACGAGTTTTAATGACTCCAACCTAAGTGTATGTAATCTTCCGACTTCAACTGTATGAACTGGGGCTATCCATTCTGGGTTAGAGGGCAACGGGGCAGAGCCAGTGTAGCAGGGGTGAAGCTCTGCAGAGAGACCGACTGCTAGCAAGCCGTGTACACAAGACAGACTCAACTCAAGGTTTCCTCTAAGGTACTATCAAACCGTAACTCAAATAACAATTTCCCACTTGGCCCTGTGAATGTATCTCACAGGTATCATAACTCACTGTGATGTTACAAGCAGCACATTACCGTTTCCTTTAGCTATGTAGACTTGGATAGGCATAAATGCATAGCATGATAATATGGCCATGACTACACTGCAGCAGTAATGGTGGAGGGATTAGACGCTCTCTGTGCATCCCGGCAGGGTCTCCTTTGAATTGAAAATGAGTGAGTGATACTCGTTTGAGGGCATGTGAGCCGAAGTAGATCAAATCATGCCCTTCCCGCTATGCTTCATTAGTTTCTCAAGCCACCATGATATTTTGGTTTTCGATAGTGATCTTGTAAAAGGCAATTTATGCTTGATCCGAAAATGTGTTCAGAGGCTTCGTATGGAGGGTGTGACGTAATTGCGTTGCCTACGGAGGCATGCAGAGGCCAAATCGAGCTCCGTACCGCCTCGCCATGAACCTCACAAATTTTGTAACAATGTGGAGGGCTCCGTATAACTCCGAATTGACATGATTGTCACGGTAGGTGTATAAACAAACTCACTTCCTTGACAACTTCCTTCACAATAGCTCTGCTCCGCTAAGCACAAGAAGTATGAAATCCCTGACATCTGTGGAGGCTGCATCGCAGTAAATGCTGTACGGATTGACCAGGCAGAGCCTTCAATTTGACAAAGACCGATGAGCCGCCAAGGCGAAGCAATTGCGTATTAAATTGCACAGTTTCCTTCCCATTTGATGAACTGGACAAATTCAACACCGCAAACGGACTGTTTCACGTCTGATTCTCTTTCATGGCGTGTCCCGCTGGATTCCTTCTCCCTGCAAGTGATAATCGGACAGTCAGACACAATGAATCCAGTGTGCGTGGTTTTGCACATTTTCCCTTTATTGATCTAAAACTGCTTCGTGCTGTATTTGATATTCAAGTGCTCAGCCTGTAAAAAGTAGCTCTTTATTGGCTGGCACGACTCCTCCGGCAGTTTTGGGTTTGGTAATAAGGAAGCCATTTTTAATAAGTTTTACTACCCTTTGGGTTATTCTAGATGAATAGATTTTGACTGTGCTCCATCATCAAATTAGTTGAACATTTTTAAGTTAATACATACTTAATTTTATTTCTTTTTGAAACATCCAAACCAAAGTATTTTCTGTAGATTGTAGAGTTTACATTTCAGCTCAACTTCTCTGCAATCTACGATTTATTTCGGCTTCCTGAAATGAATCATTCTTTATATTCAGTGCAAACTAGCTAATGGACTTTAATATTCGACTATGGTATCTCTCAGTGAGTTTGGAAAGTCTTGCATGACAGGGTCAGGATTAAAGGGATGGGCACAGGTGTGCTCGATCAGCATGGTAACCTGAAAATAACCAGACAAACATCAGTCCCAGAGCACATTCAACACAGTAGCAACACTTAAAATGACTTACTTCTTGTAACAGGGCAATCCTGACCCTGTTACACTTGCTGCATATTTAATATATACTTCTAATCTCTCGAGGAGTGTGATTGAGGGTGCTTAAAACGTCAGGCACAGTTCAGAAGCAGAGCATGTGAGTTGAGCGGTTGGAAATCCCGCTCATCGCTCATGGAGCGTTTCCGGTGCTCCAGGTCCTTCCCTACCGCTCTGCACTCACAGGAAAAAAAACTCCCACTGCAAATTCGCTCCATTCATTAAAATCACAATTTAACCAACGCCCATCTATTTTTGTGACTACCTGGACCTACCAATTGGTTTTTAAGTTTTGAAACAAAACCATACGGATTTGAATGAAAAGTATTTGAATAAACATGAAAAGGTGAATGTAAGAACCAAACATCATTTCAAATAAGCTACATCTCATATTAAACGGCATATAAACGCTCTAAATAGGTCAGGAGCCAGACAGGGAGGCTATATTACTTCAATTATTTCAAAGCTATAGCCTAAAACGAAATACATTGTGAAGCATTTGCGAATGCGACACAATACGCTGGTAGAGACGAAGTGCTCAGCATTTAAACATTTTCGTTGTATTAAATCATTATAGTTTATAAATTGCGCATATAGGCTGACTTAGAATGAAATACAAATTAAACAAAACATTACTTGTTACTGACTTTTGAATTCATTTTTAGAATTCTTACAGCTTACTGATGTATAGCCTACAGCAGGGGCATGCCCTGAGCTCGTGAAGTGAGCGCTACTGGAGTGCTACTGGAGCGAAATTGGAGTGGGCGAGAAGGCCGACACTCCAGCCTTTGGGAATCTCGCTCCACGCTCCAGTCAAATTGGGCACGCTCCGCTCACATGCTCTGTTCAGAAGTGAATGGTGTGCTGGATAAATAGTTATTGATATAATGACATAATGTACTCAAAAAATGGTTAGACACTGATAAAGAACATTTGGGTTGCCTCATTGACTTCAAACAGAGACACCGTTGATTGACCGCTGTCCAAATGTCGACCTTACAGCCGAGAGTGATAGAACGTTGGAATAACAAAAATGAGTGGCTTGTCATTTAGATTAGTAATTTTTGTGGTACATGATGCCCCAGTAATCCTTGAATTTGTGTGCTAAAGTCACTGATGATATGCATGAATTTTTTTGCAGCTTTAAATGGATGATTGCAGGACTGGCTCATCTGTTCTCACAGATCGGTGAATCTTCTTGAAGACAGACTGCGCCATGCTCAAACATTAGAGCCCCCTCTATATGCGGTCTGTGAACATCTTTGGAAGGATATGCAGTAGTCTCCCCTCCTGCAGCTCAGAGATGAAAGCATTTGACCATTCCACTGTATCTTTCTTTGTAAAATCCTGGGGATTTTGCTTACTGAGGAGATGATTACGTCTCGTTTTCCTCCCTCTCTCCCTCCCTCTAATCAGTATAAACAGTGAAGTCATACCTTCCAGGGGCCTGTTTTCGCTCTCTGGTGATGTCACCAGCAGCCAATCAACACATAGCGCTGGGCTAGGTAGAGGAGGCAGGGAGAGTCTCTTTCTAGGCCCTGGGTATATGTGTGGGGACACACTGCTGGGAGCAGTGCTTTCCCTCGGCCCCCATTTATTATCTGCCTCTGCCGCCGCCAAGCAATGAAGAATACACACACACAGATCCATATAGCAAACCACCATCCAACATTACAGCAATGTTTTGGTAACTGTAAATATGACTGTTGTAATGTTAATAGTGTTCAATGTAAGTGCCTGATTTCTCTGTACTGTAGTACAGGGGTTTGAACATCCTCCGACTGCCCAAAATGAAGCTGTTTTGCTTTCAATGTAGAATTAGACAAATGCAACGTAATTATATGATAACCATCCTCTGTTGAGTGCAAAGTGAGGTAATTAAGCCAATTAAGCTATTATTTCATGTTGACCTCCAGCCAAGGTGACTGTTGAAGCTTTTCATGAGTCTGAATAGGGGCTTAATATGCACTTGAAAAGCTTGTGCAGTTTTCCTTTGCTTCACACCCATGAAATTGCGCCTCTTGCTGTGAACGTGAGTTAAGTAATTGTAACGTATATCTTTTGAGTACATATTCCTGAGTGGCCGAGTTACAATTTTGACTTAAATCTGTTTGAAATTCTATGGCATGACTTGAAAATGTTGGTCTATCATTGATCTACAACCAATTTGACAGAGCTTGAAGAATTTAGAAAAGAATAATGTGCAAATATTGTACAATCCAGGTGTGCAAAGCTCTTAAAGACTAACACAACAAAGTGGAATAAGTCAAGGGGGATGAATACTTTCTGAAGGCACTGTATATACAATATATCTGGTGTTAGGATTGATTTGCCAAGAATATCTCTTCTCAACAAGTGTCCTTCACTTAGTTTTCCTGGTTGCTGGCATTCTTTCACCCTACTGTTTGCATGCAGTAGTGCAGAATGTGATGTGTGAAGGTTTACAAGCGTCACTGTCTCTGCTGCTCGCTGACAGAGACGGAAGAGGAAGCGAGACACTCCACATTTTTTCAACGGTAAAAGGCCTGACTGAGTGAACTATCTTCATTTAACCACAATCTTTGTCTTTGATTTGTCCTATTCACAAAGGTTCTTGCTAGGCCCCTGACTATAGGCGTATCTACTCTAGCCTGACAGTTCATTTCCCCCCTCCCAGTAGCGGAAATTAAGAGTTGGTGAGACATTGATCAGTTATTGTAACTTAATGATCAAGTATCAGGGCGAAACAAAAACCAGCATACAACGGCTGGAGGGCACCATGGACGTAGCACATTCCTATAGCAGTACACTGACAGTGGGTCATCCTCATAAAGACAAACCCAATAATCCCAAGCATCCCTATGGGCCACGGGGGTGAGCAGAGCACCATTTAATTAGCTGTATTGACTGGTAAAATGAAAGCACACTTCTCTTCCGGTTGTAAAGACAAGCCATGCGTGAATTAGTAGAGGATCAATGCTCTGGTAGAACGGATAGCCCTGTGGTCAACATGTGGACACACAGCTTCATCGTAGTAAACCAACAACATCAAGTCCTCAGTCTGTGTCTGCAGAATTATGTATTGTCAATAAGGCAGTTGAGATATGTTCCATCAAAGTCTAGGACATGTAAAGAAAGTGCAGTAAATAAACCTAAAGACTGTCTGACTCGTGGTAAGCCTCATGTCACGGCAGCTAGGGAATATTGTGTCCAGACAAAGTGCGCTGTTTTTGTTTGCTTTCCACTCAAAGAGTTAGGACCCTTATCTTTCATTCCTCGTACTATTGGTCTTGGCTCAGGATGGAATTTGTTGTCGCCAACTTGAATAATGACACCTGTAGTTCATGATTCTTTGTCATCAGAAACAGGCTGCTCTATGTGAGAGAAAAGTAAACCAGGGTGGTGGAAGAGGCTACTAAAATGGATGCTATTCCAACTGAAAAGAAGGCGTGGTTGAATGTGGCTCCGTAATCCTTCAAGTGTTATTTAGGTTGGGTCCTCTGTTTTTTGGTTTCAAGATGTACCACTGTATATCATGTTGTGTTTTGTAATTATTGTACTTCATTAACATTTTTCAAGAAGGCTTTCGAATCTTACATTTCTCTATGGGAAAAACAAACAACATGTTTGTGGTTGATGCTGGCACTCTAAGACACAATGGAGATGATATGCTAATGAAAGATGACTCTCTTGCTTCTAGGTTGCTTTCGGTTGGTTATTTCACCACAATTAAGTAACGTCCCTAGCTGTTCACTAGATACTCACAATTCACTCCCCCTCTCCGTTTCCCAGGTGCCCACGGCGTGCGAGAGGAGCCCCAGTTTGTGACGGTGCGCGCTGGAGAGAATGTCATCCTGGGATGCGATGTGGCCTACCCGCTGAATGGCCAGCCCTACGTGGTGGAGTGGTTCAAGTTCGGAGTGCCCATCCCCTTCTTCATTAACTTCCGCTTCTACCCGCCTCATGTGGGCCCGGAGTATGCCGGTAATAGGACACCTCTCCCTCTTTATTAGCCCAAACCATGGGTGTCAAAGTCGTTTTGGCATTGACAAAACCAATGTAATTTTGTACACCTACAGTTGAAGTCGGAAGTTTACATACACTTAAGTTGGAGTCATTAAAACTAGATTTTCAACCACTCCACACATTTCTTGTTAACAAGATATAGTTTTGGCAAGTCGGTTAGGACATCTACTTTGTGCATGACACAAGTAATTTTTCCAACAATTGTTTACAGACAGATTATTTCACTTATAATTCACTGTATCACAATTCCAGTGGGTCAGAAGTTTACATACACTAAGTTGACTGTGACTTTAAACAGCTTGGAAAATTCCAGAAAATGACGTCATGGCTTTAGAAGCTTCTGATAGGCTAATTGACATCATTTGAGTCATTTGGAGGTGTACGTGTGGATGTATTTCAAGGCCTACCTTCAAACTCAGTGCTTCTTTGCTTGACATCATGGAAAAATCAAAAGAAATCCTCCAAGACCTCTGCATTTTTTTTTAGACCTCCATAAGTTCGGTTCATCCTTGGGAGCAATTTCCAAACGCCTGAAGGTACCATGTTCATCTGTACAAACAATAGTACGCAAGTATAAACACCACGCAGCCGTCATACCGCTCAGGAAGGAGGTGCGTTCTGTCTCCCAGAGATGAACATACTTTGGTGTGAAAAGTGCAAATCAATCCCAAAACAACAGCAAAGGACCGTGTGAGGATGCTGGAGGAAACAGGTACAAAAGTATCTATATCCACAGTAAAACGAGTCCTTTATCGACATAACCTGAAAGGCCGCTCAGCAAGGAAGAAGCCACTGCTCCAAAACCGCCATAAAAAAGCCAGACTACGGTTTACAACTGCACATGGGGACAAAGATCATACTTTTTGGAGAAATGTCCTCTGGTCTGATGAAACAAAAATAGAACTGTTTGGCCATAATGACCATCATTATGTTTGGAGGGAAAAGGGGGAGGCTTGCAAGCCGAAGTACACCATCCCAACCGTGAAGGACGGGGGTGGAAGTATCATGTTGTGGGGGTGCTTTACTGTAGGAGGGACTGGTGCACTTCACAAAATAGATGGCATGATGAGGAAGGAACATGATGTGGATATATTGAAGCAACATCTCAAGACATCAGTCATAAAGTTAAAGCTTGGTCGCAAATGGGTCTTCCAAATGGACAATGACCCCAATCATACTTCCAAAGTTATGGCAAAATGGCTTAAGGACAACAAAGTCAAGGTATTGGAGTGGCCATCACAAAGCCCTGACCTCAATCCTATAGAAAATTTGTGGGCAGAACTGAAAAAGTGTGTGCGAGCAAGGAGGCCGACAAACCTGACTCAGTTACACCAGCTCTGTCAGGAGGAATGGGCCAAAGTTCACCCAACTTATTGTGGGAAGCTTGAAACTGAAACATTTGACCCAAGTTAAACAATTTAAAGGCAATGCTACCAAATACTAATTGAGTGTATGTAAACTTCTGACCCACTGGGAATGTAATGAAAGAAATAAAAGCTAAAATAAATAATTCTCTCTACTATTATTCTGACATTTCACATTCTTAAAATAAAGTGGCGATCCTAACTGACCTAAAACGGGGAAGGTTTACTCGGATTAAATGTCAGGAATTGTAAAAACGGAGTTTAAATGTATTTGGCTAAGGTGTATGTAAACTTCCGACCTCAACTGTATGTAGCCTCTTTATTTACAGTAGTAATTGCCTAAAATCTTTACTCTGAAGTTGTGCCCAAGGCTGGTCTAGCAGGTAACACCTCCACCTGCAATATTCAGACCCTTTGACTTTTATTTTACCATAAATGCCTATTAAAAAAATGTATTAAATACATGTTTTTCCTTATCAATCTACACGCAATACCCCATAATGACGAAGCAAAAATTGTTTGGGGGAAATGTTTGCAGATTTATTAAAAATATAAAACATCAATACCTTATTTACGTAAGTATTCAGAGCCTTTGCTATGAGACTCGAAATTTAGCTCGTGCATCCTGTTTCCATTGATCAACCTTGAGATGTTTCTACAACTTAATTGGAGTCCACCTGTGATAAATTCAATTGATTGGACATGATTTGGAAAGGCACACACCTGTCTATATAAGGTCCCACAGTTGACAGGCCAAGTCAGAGCAAAATCCATGCCGTGAGGTTAAAGGAATTGTCCGTAGAGCTCCGAGACAGGATTGTGTCGAGGCACAGATCTGGGGAAGGGCACCAAAAATGTCTGCATCATTGAAGGTCCCCAACAACACAGTGACCTTTTTTTTATTTTATTTAACCTTTATTTATCTAGGCAAGTCAGTTAAGAACACATTTTATTTACAATGACAGCCTACTGGGGAACTGTGGGTTACCTGCCTTGTTCAGGGCCATAACTACAGATTTTTACTTTGTCAGCTCGGGGTTTCGATCCAGCAAACTTTCGGTTACTGGCCCAACACTCTAACCGCTAGGCTACCTGCCGCCCCCATTCTTAAATGGAAGAAGTTTGGAACCACCAAGACTCTTCCTAGAGCTGGCTGCTCGGCCTACCTGAGCAATTGGGGGAGAAGGGCCTTGTTCAGGGAGGTGACTAAGAACCCAATGGTCACTCTGACTGAGCTCCAGAGTTCCTCTGTGGAAATGGGAGAACCTTCCAGAAGGACAACCATCTCTGCAGCATTCCACGAATAAGACCTTTATGGTAGAGTGGCCAGACGGAAGCCACTCACCAGTAAAAGGCATATGACAGCCTGCTTGGAGTTTTCCAAAAGGCACGTAAAGGACTCTGACAATGAGGAACAAGATGAAACCAAGATTGAACTCTTTGGCCTGAATGCCAAGCATCACGTCTGGAGGATACCTGGCACCCTCCCTACCGTGAAGCGTGGTGGTGGCAGCATTATGCTGTGGGGATGTTTTTCAGCGGCAGGGACTGGGAGACTAGTCAGGATTGAGGGAAAGATGAACGGCGCAAAGTACAGAGATCCTTGATGAAAACCTGCTCCAGAGCGCTCACGACCTCAGACTGGGTCGGGGTTCACCTTCCAACAGGACAACGACCCTAAGCACACAGCCAAGCAAACGTAGGAGAGCCTTCGGGACAAGTCTCTGAATGTCCTTGAGTGGCCGAGCCAGAGCCCGGACTTGAACCCAATTGAACATCCTCTGGAGAGAACTGAAAATGGCTGTGCAGCGATGCTCCCCATCCAACCTGACAGATCTTGAGAGGATGGGGGAAAACTCCACAAATACAGGTGTGCCAAGCTTGTAGCGTCATACCCAAGAAGACTCGAGGCTCTAATCGCTGCCAAAGGTGCTTCAATAAAGTGCTGAGTAAAGGGTCTGAATACTTGTGTAAATGTGATATTTCAGTTTTTTGGGGGGCCAAAATGTTGTTAAAAAACTGCTTTTGCTTTGTCATTATGGGGTATTGTGTGTAAATTGATGAGATGGAAAGCAATTTAATCCAGTTTAGAATACGGCTGTAATGAAAGAAAATGTGGAGAAGGTGAAGGGATCTGAATTCTTTCCAAATGCACTATATATCCCGGCCCCACCGCTACTCTGCATTTCCCTCCCATCTCCCTTATCATTCATATGTCAATAAACATTGACATATGCGGTTGGAAGACCAATGTTCTTTCAGATTCACAAGGTCAAGTGTGTGTAAGGAGGGAGCACGTTTTGGATTTTCACTGCAGTCCAGGGGAGGTTGTCTCCCCTCCCCTAACACCCACAGTGCGAAACAAATGTTTGGTAACAAATGTGCCTTCAGGTGCGGGAAGTGTGATTCTGCTTGTGAAACACTTAACTGACTGCCACAGGAGCTTTAACTATGCGACCAAGCACACTAACAGTAATGGATAACATAATAAAGTTGTTCTTTGACAGGTGTAAATAGATATAATGAATGGGAATTAAATATGTTTCAATTCCTGTTGATAAAATGGATTGATGTATCATGATGGTAAAGAAATAAGGGTGTCTTCCTTTAAAACTGGATAATAAACAACTCTAGGTGACCTCTTTAACTATAAAATGTATCCTGGAATGATCACAGTACATGTTCACAGTGGATCAGAAAACAGTCCGCTTCCCTTTGAGTTATGTCCTGTAGAAATGACATCACTCCCATTAAGATGCATTATACTGTTAATATGCCATATATAATTAGCGCACTATAATCCCTATTTGGTCAATAGATTAGCTGCAGTCTGCATCAGATAAAGAGGCTCCTGTTAAAGCGTCTTTGCAATGCAGAGCCGGGCTCCCACAGCAAAAGCTTTTGGATTTGGAGTTGGAGGCAGTTGCTATGAATGTCCTCTTTATAATGTATTATAAAGGAAAGGAATCCATAATCATGAGAAACATGCGAGAAACGTGTTCCCTCAATTTTTATTTGTCTGAATCATGTATATAAGAAAAATATTCTGTTTAACTACTTTTATTTATTTGTATTAAGCCATTGAAACTCATCAATAGCCTTCAGACAACCACTGGCCTTTGGGAAAAGAACAGACAGTCTCTCAGAATAGCTGTGCTGACTTGAATAAACTGTGGATAATCAGTTGTGGGAGAATACCCACCCAGGTGTTATGCCATTGCACTTCAAAAACAGAAGCTGAAGTTGAAAGGCAACCTCCAGACCAAAGGTGCGTATCGGTAGAGGTGACGGGTCAAAAGTGCTTTGGACTTTTTTCCCCCCTTCTAAATCTGGAACATTACAGCATAGATACGGAGCGGAGACAGAAGGGGGATGTGGTAATTTTACTGAGCATGTCAGTTTAAAAAAAAAAAAAAAAAGAAACCCTAAAAATGTATCAGACGTCGCCAGGAGCAGGATATGCAATTGTTATGGTCGGTCCTGACAGTGAATGTTAATTAGAGAGCGGCTGAGGATTTCTACATCTGGCCAGTCAGAGCAGTTCTGTCGGTTAGGTTACATCAGCATCTACTGTACAGCAGGGTACACCGCACTCTGGAGACACAGCATGGATCATATGTATTGCTCCTTATTTTATTAGCTTGAAGCTGCAAACTAAATCACCATTTAGACAATCATAATCAACAAAAGTATTATTATATGGGTAATTCATTCCCCAAGGGATTGTTTCAAGTTTGATCAAGTTTAAAGTTGTATTTGTCACATGCACAAGTACAGTGAAATGCTTAACTTGCAAGCCCTACCGAACAGTGTATTATTCAATATAAAAAATACATTTATTGTATTTTTTTTTACACAAGAAATAAGGCATGTAGGCAGGGATTAGGAGAAAGTGACTGGTAGCAGGATAAATATAATAACAGTAAACAGTATGGGAGCAGCATAAGTGGTGTGTGGATGTGTGCATTGTGGTGAGTTTGTGTGTGTGCAACAGTGTCAGTGCAGGCGTGATAGTTGGATTTACATGTAGACAGGGCTGAAAGTTGACTGGTAGCAGGAATATATAAATACTTATGGTAATATACTAATAAACAGGAGTAATAGTGTAGTGGGATAAATGGATGGATACTAATGGTAATGGGAATCAATAATCATTTTAGCAGCAGCGTAGGTGTGAGGGGGGGCAGTAGTTGTTAGCCATTTAACAGTCTTATGGCCAGGGGATAGAAGCTTTCTAAGAGTCTGTTGGTCTGAGCCTTGATGCACCGGTACTGCCTGCCAGATGGGAGCATGGAGAACAGTCCATGTCTCGGGTGGCTGAAGTCTTTGGCAATTTTTTATTCCTTTCTCAGACACCGCCTAGCATGTACGTCCTGGATGGCTGGCAGCTCACCCCCAGTGATGCCCTGAGCCGTCCCCACCACCCTCTGTAGGACATTCCGGTCGAGGGCGGTGCAGTTGCCATACCAGACGGTGATACAACCAGTCAGGATGCTCTCGATGGTGCAGCTGTAAAAGTTCCTAAGGATCTGAGGGGCGGTGCCAAGTTATTTCAGCCTCCTGAGGGAGAAGACGCACTGCTGAGCCTTCTTCACGACTGTGCTGGCATGAGAAGACCATGTTAAGTCCTCAGTGATGTAGACACCGAAGAACTTGAAGCTCTTGACCCTCTCCCCTGCATCCCCGTCGAATGTGGTTGTGATTAAAAGCATTTTACTCGATCAAAGATGCCAATCATGTGGACAGTGTTTACTGCGCCAAGGGACAAAGAATTGAAGGTGGTAAAACCATTTTCAATCTTCTAAAATAGCTTCCAGCCTTTATCTCTAGATGGTAGGTGTCTTTTTTGTTTGGAATACCTTTCAAGGGATATATGCTGCTCCTTTAAAATCTTCCCTGGTGCTGTTTTTAGACTGCTCCTCGTACCCCGGTACAAATTACATTTGACAGTCCTCACTACCGCCAATTTCTCCCTGCTGCGCTACAGTAGCTACAGAACAGGGACCTTTTTCAATTTGTGCTACTGCGAAGCTCTAGTCGTCACTCGCTAACTGACGGCCACCTCCCATGGTGAGGATGGAACATCGCCAGAACAGATTGATGGTCAGTGTCAAGGCTAGGGTTCAATACCATTTCTTATTCACATAGTGGCCTGAGTTGTGCCCGTTGTAGATTGGGCTGGTGCTTTTTTTGCCACAGTGAACACTGAGGAGGCACTGCTTCCTCTGGTTGAGGGGCTGCCCTCCGTCTGTCGTGCCAGCAGAGTGAGTCTTTGTTTCGGGGTTGTGCCGTTTAGCCACCCCAAGCCAATGAAAAGGGTGTGTGTACTGGCAACATGGCATTTCCACTTTGTCCGAGAGTGGAACATTAATCACTGTTGTTTGGCTTGTCCCATTAGGAGCTACAGAGTCTGTTTGTCACACGCCGTACTCTGGGCCTAAATGAGACCTCAATTCAAACACCATCAACTTGGGTCATGTCTGCATTTGACTGTCTTCATAAACAATGTGATACACTGCCTGCCTTTGACTGCAAATGGATTAAGATTGCTTCTGAATGGTACTTTGTCGTTGCTGATGGTTAATGTAGCAGAAAAAAAACAGATCCCCAAAATAACCCAACATATGGAATATTCCAACCTTCATCCCCTTCAATTCCTGAGAACTTTGCTGTCGAAGATTGCACATAGTAACCTTAGAAAAACATTGACCCTGGTCTATCAGAATATTAATGGGAACTCCAAACTGATGACTTTCCTTACACTTGCCCTAATACCAAGCCAAACCCCATAGTCCTGATAGCTCTCCATAGACTCTGTGTTTCTGTAAAAACAAACTCTCATTTTTGGATCAGGCATCTTTTGCTGAATACAAAAGATTGTATTACTCTTGTTTCAATCAAAAAGAGCCACAGTAACGGTTACATTTACTGTAGAAAAGAACCAAGCCAGTCCACCGAGCAAAGGGCTGTATTTACCTGTACCTACTCTTCCAGCATGTCCCCCAAACTTGTTACTATCTTTAACCTAAGTGTCTGTGTAGTTTCCCCTCTCCCTTCCCCCCTTTATCACCCAGATAAAAATACAGCTGAATTTTAAAGCTCTCCTTCCTTTCTAATGGACCGGCAGGCTGCGGCCAGTTCTCCTTCTGCAGTATCGATCTCCAACACTGAACAAATATTTTCTCCTTTGCTCAGAGGAGGGAGCCAACCCGCAACCACAGCCACGCTTCCTTATCTACAAGGAGAATCTCCAAGTTACATCCGCATTTCCCCTCTTCCGTCAAAGTTCTTTAGCAGAGAGGCCTCCAGAGTGTCGCAGCGGTTTAAGGCACATCATCACAGTGCTAGAGGCGTCACTACAGATCCAAGTTCGATCTTGGGCTGTCACAGCCTGCAGTGACCGGGAGACCCATCAGGTGGCGCACAATTGGCCAAGCGTCGACCGGGTTAATGGAGGGTTTGGCCGGCCGGGATGTCCATGTCCCATCACGCCCCAGCGACTCCTGTGGTGAGCCGGGCGCATGCACACTGACACGGTCGCCAGTTGGACGGTGTTTCCTCCGACACATTGGTGCGGCTGGCTTCCGGGTTAAGTGAGCAGTGTGTCAAGAAGCAGTGCGGCTCGACAGGGTTGTGTTTCGGGGGATGCATGGCTCTCAACCATCGACTCTCCCGAATCCGTACGGAAGTTGAAGCGATGGGACAAGACTGTAACTACCAATTTGCATATCACAAAATTGGGGAGAAAAAGGGGTAACAAGTTTAAATGTATTTAAAAAAAAAGTTATTTAGCAGAACATGTTAGGAGTCATTGGAGCTAGTGTGAATCATAGATGGCTCCTTTCACGATATCACCCCGTATGACAATCACTAGGTGTGTCAGATTACCTCACATCTGTCAGTGCATGGCAATGAGAGGAGAGAAGCGGGTAAGGGGAGTGTAACAGCTGGACTTGTCATCATTAGCTCAGAGAAGAGGGCCCACTTGAGTGGTATTCTAGACCTGAGGCTTCATGATGCTGCCCTACTTGTACACACACAGTTAAATAAAGATAAACCGATATATACATTTAGACATACGGTAGATACAGATATAAACATATGCATGTACAGACACTGATAAACAGACATGAGTACAGACGGACACGTGGTATTATGATGACAAAAACTGATGAATAGACACTGCATACTTGCACACAGGCTAGGAAGAAAGTCAGTGGTTCTATTAATAATTATTTCCTATTCACCCTGTTTCCCATTTTACTTCACTTGATATAACCTGATGTGTTGCATACAGGGGATATAGTCGGCCCAAATGGATGTCACTGAAAAACATTGACTCTGGGGACCGCGTAGTGAGCCGTGGAGGGCTTTGATAATGTTGCTGTTGTGGGCCGTTGTGCCCTCAAAGCCCTTTGTTTTGCCCATATTGTCGGCCACCATCTGTTATGAGCGGTTGCCAGATTGCCGAGAGCAAAATCATAAATCCCCCTCCCCCTCCCTTTCACTGCTTGACCCGTAAAGAGTGAAAGCTGCTGTGACACTCTGGGCTGCTACTCAACTCCTGTAGTCTTAAGGCTTGGACCCACAAAGTTTACTGACTGCCAAGAGGTACTTGGCACCTCTGCCTAGAGTGTCGGCAGTCAACTGCTGTTCACATAGCACAGATTTCCCACCGATCAGCCTTGTTAAAATACTCCAGACCACAAGGTGGCAGTAGCTTTAAGACACTGGTTTGTTTGGCTTGTACCTGCTGTAGATAGCTAATGCTAGCTAACTAGCAAGCTGCACTAATGTTGTTTCTAGCGAACTAGAATGTGTACCAAGCCCTTGTTGATTCTATCCAGATGGCCACAACTACACTACAGTATGTGGACACTTGCTTGTCAAACACTTTTTTTCCCAAAATCCTGTGCATTGTTATGGAGTTGGTCCCCCTTTTGCTGCTATAACAGTTTGCACTATTCTGGGAAGTCTTTCCATTAGATGTTGGGACATTGCTGCAGGGACTTGCTTTTTCCTTGTCACTCCTGTCAACTCTCCCAGGTTTGTCGGTACCAGGTCGGTACACAGCATGTGCATCTTTTGTTCTAGCAAGATAAGGAACGGCCTTCTATTCAGGGCCGATGCCAGAACGAATCAGTTGGATGGTCATTTGATTTCCATAGAGGGGCACATTTCTTAAACGTTTCTGTGTTTTTTTTATGGGTTTTATAGTAAAGACGTAATTTACCTGTATAAAATATATTACCTTTTAATGTGGCATTAACACAACCAATCATGATGTTTTCATCTGATTGTCAAACAAATCACAAGATGTAGGTTACATTCGCATGTTCGTCCCAAAAAATCTACCATCCAAACAAACTGTGCCCCCGCTGACTTTCCTTTCATTCGCAAGTGGCTGAAACACACCGGAGAAAGCATCCGAGTGAGCGAAACCGCACCCCTCTGTCTTACTATATGTATCACCTGTATTTGATGCTGTCTGGCCAAAAAGGCTTACTCTTTTTGGACAGACAGCATCAGATACATGGGCTACATATACTGAGACAGAGGGGCGCTGTTTAGCTGAGATTGATGCATCTTTCTGTCAGCGGGCGTCTCGGTCAAATAAATTACCAATATTCAAATATTTTTGTTGGATGGGTAAGGAGGTACGGTAGGGCGGGCCAGGCCCCCTAAGGCTGACCCATAATGCTTGCCTGCTCCTACTTTGCTAAGTACCTATTGGCAGTCAGATTTCTCGTGTGTCTGACCTCTTAGTGTTATGATGGATTCAGATGGGGCAGGCTCTCGTGGCTCTGTGCTCTGTTTCTATGGGTCTGGTAGGGTGTTGGGGTTCGGAACCGCACCCTGCTTGCGCGACCCAAAATAAAACAAGTCCATCTAATGATATTCCTTCTGATTTTATAGACCAAAATGGTATATACCGGGTCACTTCTTTTCATCTGGCATGCAAACCTAATTGCTATCTAGCAGGCAACTTCACTTGGGAGAATACTAAAATCATTTAATCTCGCCAATCTTGGATCCCTGGGAGCTATGCCTTATGCTAGCTGGCTGAATAATGAGGGGCTTTTATTATTAGCCTAGTTATTTCACCAAAGGCTATTTACTCACTTCACTTCTGTTCATACTTCTCATGTAAATCGGGGTTAGTCCGTGTGCTAAAATGGCTGTTATTATTACATACCATGTCCATGTACGCTTGCTACTGTAACTACATAGGGTGCTCTCGGACTGGCATTGAAAAGTTTGTGGCTACTGTCATAATATCAGAGATGCCCGTCCAGTCCATCCAGTCGTGTACTTTTTTCACAAAAATGCTTCAGTGAGTAAGAGATGCCCTACTGGCTGAGTTAAGTTAACTGAGTTAACTGATTACCCATCCTTGCGCTAGGAAAAATAAAATATATATATATATATATATATATATATATATATATATATATATATATATATATTTTTTTTTTTTTATGCCAAGCCCAGTGGCCCGGTAACAAATAATACTGTATACTAGCTATGTTTCCTGGTTTGACCCCTCTTATTAATCTCTCCCTCCTTCCTTCCCGTCCTTCCCCCAGGCAGAGCCAGTCTGCATGGCAAATCTTCTCTGCGGATTGAGAAGGTGCGTTCAGACGACCAGGGCTGGTATGAGTGTAAGGTCCTGATGCTGGAGCAGCAGTACCACACCTTTCACAACGGCAGCTGGGTGCACCTCACAGTCAACGGTGAGTTAGGTGGATGTCACACACTCACACACACACACACTTGCATGCACACACGCCCCCACACACACGCACACCCACACACTCTTTCTCTTTGTCTCTCTCCATCATTCACTCATACACACACTACATCACTCTCTCATACACGCACATGCAACCCCCCCCCCCCCCCCCCCCCCCCCCACATGCAGACACCTGTTGCTGTGGCAACAGACACCACAGACAGACACACGGCCTCCCCCGGTCCCTGGTCACAGCACATTGGCTCAGTGTCATCAGTGCTCTATGACTTACCCGGAGCTCTGGAGAGGAGCCAGTCATTTTGGCCCCGGGCCCCTCTGCTTTGCCACTGTCACGCCTCTGCTAGACTAACCAAAATGGATTCACTGCAGCAGCTGTTGGACTGGCTGGACACCCCAGCCCTGACTGCTTTGTTTGGGATGAAGGTCCTATAATGAGACTGTAGTTATCAACATAGCAAGTCAGTTTGGCTTCGTCAATGGGTCTTTGATGCAGCTGATTCGGTTTTTTTTTAGGGTGGTTTCATTCGGTACAATGGATTCAGTCATGGGCTGTTTTGTCTACAGAGTAGATTTACTTGTGTGGGACAGGCTTGGGTTGTATACTTATTCCAAGTATTATTTGAGAAAGTTGAGGGGCACTTGAGTTAGTTTGCCTGGCCTGCAGAGTTGCACTTTTTGGACTCCATTGCTTCAAGTCCACCTCAAGTACATGTAATATTTGCAATACGTATTCGACTTGGTAATATGTCTGACATGTGATAGCTTTAGGAGTCCTACTTAGTCATACATGGTAGCTGGGTTGCTGAGATAAGTAAAATCATTGTTGTCTACTACCAGAATGCACGTTGAGGATTTGTGTGCTCAATAAAGTGTCGCACTGTGTGAAACAAAAAATAAACTGTCAGTTCAATCATGCCTCCTCTGTGTGCTGGAAGCATGGTGTTTTTAACTGATCCAGGAAACCAGTTTTGATAGAACAGAGCCCTTGACTATTGTGGCTGTCCTTGAATTCTGTGTTTGTCTAAAGCAAAACTTACCTGAGCATAAAGTCCTCTGACCCTGATCAGTAAGATTAGTTCCAAGATCGAATCAATGGATTAAATCTGGACACTGCCCTAACCGCAACTGTAGCCAGCCACTGTGTGTGTGTGTTTGTCTGGGCATGCACTGTATGTGTACGCACGTGCC
Source organism: Salmo salar (assembly GCF_965601325.2). Taxonomy (NCBI): domain Eukaryota; kingdom Metazoa; phylum Chordata; class Actinopteri; order Salmoniformes; family Salmonidae; genus Salmo; species Salmo salar. The sequence continues at coordinate 72,164,188 of NC_138303.1, forward strand.
TGTGCCTGTTTGCAGTGACGGCATGCCTATTTGTGTACGTGGAGGCTCCTCTTAAATCTGTCTCCTTAGCATAGACATAGTGGATTGTTGCCAGGTCAGTTTACCAGCTGAGTCCCTTTTGACTAGGCACTGATAGCAGGGGCTCCGTTTAGCCCTGGCAGCAGGTTTAGAGCGCCTCACCTTATTAAGAGTGAGAAGATGTCGATTGGTTAAGCCGACGTCACACCTCTGCAACTTTATGCTAACGCTAACCCACGCTGGTGAAGTTCATGTGAAATCTGGTAGTTGGTCCAACTAGTTGGCTAACCTGTCAGTGGATAATGTATATCACTTTCAAATGCACTTTCTGTTTCTTGAAGTGCTATTAGCATTTCATTAGAAATCACGTGTGTCAAATGCAAAATCCTCAAAGAAGATACTAACCAACCCAAAGGAGTCGTGTAGTCGAGCAGCATTCTCGAGTCCCATGTTTGATATCATTGGGACTAGACAGAGATGTCAATCTTCAAGTAGGTAAACGGAATCAACTCCAAGCCCTTCAACCGGCACCGTGGCGACGGCACTGTGTTTTAGAATTCTTTATGAGATGCCACTCAAACAACTCATTACCATCCCTTCCAACATTGTGACTGCTTGCCTCCTGCCTCCTGCCTGCCTCTTGCCTTCAAATAACACAGCAAAATGCCTTATGTAATGCCATGAATATATTTATGGCGCCTCGTGCTGCCAGAACTCTCTCAGGGTTTGGGCCAGGCGCATAATGATGATGGATAAAGCAGCAACCTTTGCTTGTTGTGCCCTGGTCGTCTCGGTTGTCAGGACGCTATTTGGGGAACGTTGTTAATTAGCAGTTAGCTTCAGTAGCGTTGAGGGAGTGAGTTGCAATAGGTTGGGCTATGGTTGAGCCTGTTGTGATGCTGATGTAGACGCTGCTGTTCAAGTTCCTGTGATATTCCTCGCCCCTCCCGCACCCTGTCAACCAAGGTGTGAGCCACGTGACATATGAGGGAAGGGGAGAGTGGTTGGTAGGAATGATGTCATGGCTAGCTTCTCTGTGTAGAGTTTAGGATTTTAGGATCCAGATAAGCTGATCCTAGAACTGTGCTTGCTGTGTGCATACATGGGGGACATGGGGGGACTTGAAGGACATAGGCTTCACTTCAGTCACATTGAGTCTGATACAGTATATGCATAACCCTACAGTGCTGTTCAGTGATCTGAAGCTCCACCGGTGCCTCTCTTTCTCTGACAGTGCAGCCTCCTATGCCCTTTAGGTGATTCTCTCTGGTTCAGATCCCCAAGGCTTGGTCCCTACACCCCTTAAAATAGCTCTCATCCCTCCATCCCTCCTTTGCAGCAGAGATCTGCAGTGCATATAAGCTGCACAGCTTCTCTATATCTTGTCTCTCTCCATCGCTCCATTGCTCGCTTTCTCTTTCTCGCTCTCTCACGTGCGCTCTCACTCTATCGCTCTCGCTCTATTTCTCTCTCTGTTGTGTTCACTTTATCTCTAGTTCTCTCTCTCACACAGCACTCTAGAAAAAAGGAAAAGGGGATGAAATGTTTAAAAAAATGTCTCCACTCGTGCTCTGAAAACAGATTTACACATGACCCCTAGTCACTGTTTATCCCTATAGGATTAAATAAACAGCCCAGACTGGAGGAGCAATGGCCCAATAATATGCATAATGTTCCTTGCAACTTTGATGCAAAGTATGAAGACTGAGGAATCCAAAATGATGATAATAACCTACTTTATTTCAGTAGCACTCGTCCTATACTAGAGGGGACGTATTCACTTTGGTACAAGCGACATGTGAGGAGCTTTTGCAATGAACATGGACCAACTGCACAAAAAAAACATAACTTTTCAAATGTGTAGAACAACTTGAAAGGAAGGATGAAAAGGAAAGAGGAGGAATGAAAAGTAACAGGTATTGGAGGGGGCTTGGAGCAGTGCTGCCACATCAGAACATGATGCCTCGCACAGAGTGGGAGGTTTTTCAGTACTGTCATGCTTCAAAGTGGAAGGGACCATTACTCACAACAACCCACTTGCATCAGTTCCCCAGGCACACTCAACAAACTACCCCTCTCATCCAAACAAATGGTTCCTTCCTTCCTCCTCTGCAGCTTAATTATGAAAGCATTACAGCAGCACACTTCGAGACTGTAGCACCCTCAAACTACCTCTTAAAGGGGTAGTTCACCCAATTCAAAATTTGTCCAATTTTTCTATTGTATTTGGTGAACTATCCTTTCAATTAAGAGATCTGGGAATAGATCTGAGAGAGTACACTTTTTTTGCTTCTCGGGCAAATAGAGGAGTTCTGTGCCTCCGCATTAGACTGGAAGTTCAGTCATGCATATGCGGCAAAGGAACAGTGAAATATTTCATGTCTATGCTGTACGATGAATGAAAAATATTTCCGGGTTTGATCTCGTAGAGTTAACATGCCAAAGTTTCTTCCCTTTTTCTTTGGTTGCACCCCTTCCATACTACGAAATAAGGAACTGGCTGTTCTGTTCCGGGAGGACATCCTTCATGTATAGCTCCTCTAGTAGTTATATTTATACTTCTAGCAAACATTGAGAATCAACAGTGGAATTCTAGTGTAACAAAACAGTTTTTCCTACTATATTCTACACTTGTGTTTCTCGGTTACCTATCATAGCCTATCATATTGTAGTAGAGCTTTTTTCAATTATGTTTGTGATGGTCCTTGATTCTTCCTGTGCAGACTTTTTTTTATCGGCCCGAGTCCAGTTGAGAGTGCTCTTTTTCTCCACAAGGCTATTTGAATCCAGAGGCGTCATGCCCACAGGGGGCATGTGATTTTTTTGTGTTAAGAAAATAAATAAAACAATTATTTTATGAAGTTGACTTTAGGTAACCCAGATAGGTTCCCAATCTCCCAACCTTATAACTAGCTACCAAGAACCCATTTCAGGCTAGAGTAGCAATCAAAGTAGATTAGCTAGCTTGTCTAACTATCTCAACTGGCATGCCTGCTGGCAAGGTTGGTAGACCTTAGAAAAACAATCAATAACTAAATGTACTGAATAAGACTCACGTTCCTTTCAATATTTTACCCAGATTTTAGCAGAGATGCAGAGAAGCATATTTAGTTTCTTTAGAAATAGAACCACCAGTCAGGAGGATACAGAAAGCTTTTACGTGTAATTAGGCATAATGATTATGACTCTAGATTGCAGAAAAAACATGTGTTTGAAAAATTATAAAATTCTACAACTTAAGGATGCGGAGCCCCTCCGGACCACCCCACAGCTATCTTCATCTACTTTGTGCCCCCTCAGAACTTGAGGGTGCATGACGCCCGTGTTTGAATCCCTCTTTATTGTGCCTTTGTGGTTTTCAATGCGATACAGTCATTCAGAGCATTGAGTTATTGAGTACCACAATCAAAACACATTTTATTCGTCACATGCTTTGTAAAGTGTGGACTAACAGTGATATGCTTACTTACGGGCCCTTACCAATAATGCAGAGAGAAAGAAAATAGAGAAATAATAGAAAATTAATAACATGTAATAATAAATATAAAGGGTACCAATACCGAGTGTTCCTAGACATTTCCACTTCATAATAACAACAATTGAATTGACCGGGGCAGCTCCATCCAGCAGGGCAGAAATTTGACGAACTGACTTGTTGGAAAGATGGCATCCTATGACGGTGCCACATTGAAAGTCACTGAGCTCTTCAGTAAGGCCATTCTACTGCCAATGTTTGTCTGTGGAGATTGCATGGCGGTGTGCATGATTTTATACACCTGTCAGTAACGGGTGTGGCTGAAATTTCTGTATCCACTCATTTGGAGGGGTGTCTACATACTGTTGTATACAGTTGAAGTCGGAAGTTGACATACACTTTAGCCAAAAACATTTAAACTCAGTTGAATTTTGGCCCATTCCTCCTGACAGAGCTGGTGTAACTGGTCAGGTTTGTAGGCCTCCTTGCTCGCACACACTTTTTCAGTTCTGCCCACAAATATTCTATAGGATTGAGGTCGGGGCTTTGTGATGGCCACTCCAATACCTTGACTTTGTTGTCCTTAAGACGTTTTGCCACAACTTTGGAAGTTTGCTTGGGGTCATTGTCCATTTGGAAGACCCATTTGCGACCAAGTTTTAACTTCCTGACTGATGTCTTGAGATGTTGCTTCAATATATCCACATAATTCTCCATCCTCATGACGCCATCTATTTTGTGAAGTGCACCAGTCCGTCCTGCAGCAAAGCACCCTCACAACATGATGCTGCCACCTCTGTGCTTCACGGTTGGGATGGTGTTCTTCAGCTTGCAGGCGTCCCCCTTTTTCCTCCAAACATAACGATGGTCATTATGGCCAAACAGTTCTATTTTTGTTTCATCAGGCCAGAGGATATTTCTCCAAAAAGTACGATCATTGTCCCCATGTGCAGTTGCAAACAGTAGTCTGGCTTTTTTATGCCGGTTTTGGAGCAGTGGCTTCTTCCTTGCTGAGCGGCCTTTCAGGTTTTGTCAATATAGGACTCATTTTACTGTGGATATCGGTACTTTTGTACCTGTTTCTTCCAGCATCTTCACAAGGTCCTTTGCGTGTTCTGGGATTGATTTGCACTTTTCGCACCAAAGTACGTTCATCTCTGGGAGACAGAACGCGTCTCCTTCCTGAGCGGTATGACGGCTGTGAGGTCACATGGTGTTTATACTTGCGTACTATTGTTTGTACAGATGAACGTGGTACGTTCAGGCGTTTGGAAATTGCTCCCAAGGATGAACCAGACTTGTGGAGGTCTACAATTTTTTATTTTTTTTTGGTCTTGGCTGATTTCTTTTGATTTTCTCATAATGTCAAGCAAAGAGGCACTGAGTTTGAAGTTAGGCCTTGAAATGCATCCACAGGTACGCCTCCAATTGACTCCATGTATGTCAATTAGACGATCAGAAGCTTCTGAAGCCATGACATCATTTTCTGGAATTTTCCAAGCTGTTTAAAGGCACAGTCAACTTAGTGTATGTACACTTCTGACCCACTGGAATTGTGATGCAGTGAATTATAAGTGAAATAATCTGTCTGTAAACAATTGCTGGAAAAATTACTTGTGTCATGCAAAGTAGATGTCCTAACCGACTTGCCAAAACTATAGTTTGTTAACAAGACATTTGTGGAGTGGTTGAAAAACGAGTTTTAATGACTCCAACCTAAGTGTATGTAAACTTCCGACTTCAACTGTACATAATGCCCAAGCACTGAAACGACTTGGAATTCCAGGAATTTCCAGTGTATGTTAATAATTTTCAATATGAACTGTTACATGTTGTCTTTCGCTGTTAGCAGCTGCCCACTGTTATTCCTTTACAATACGCCAACGCTTGACAGAGTGGCAGTGTGGAATAATCTAGAGTCTTCTGTGTATGAAGTGAACGTACAAGTTGGCAGTTTCCAGATAGACGGAACACCACTTGTCGCCTAACCATGTCTACTTCATACACACACCTAATCTGATAAAGAGCATTTAGTTTGACCATCGGTTCAGTCACACTGCCTCAATTGCTGGCTACAAATATAAAGGACGCGTCACACGTCAGCCGAGGTAAAAGGTTGTCGACAAGTGAACAGTTTTCGCAGCCCCAATTCTTACTTTTCTCCCCAGACCCTGTGTCAAAGGGAGATACAGATCACAGTTAAACCCAGCACTGTAAGCCAGGACTAAAGAGCTTGTCAGGGAAACCGCTAGATTGGATGCTGCTGTTGTGATGTGGCTGTAGTCTAGAGACTAGACACAGATAGAAAGTGGAAGAGACCATTTTCTAGCCTGGTCTCAGATCTGTTTTTGCTCTTGCCAACTCCTTATCACTCATTGACACAGCAGACATGCCAATTCCGTAAGGATTTGTCAAGAAAGCAGAAACAGACTGGCAGCCAGGCAAACCATTTCCATCAAATAACAGACACAACTCTGTGAGCGAAGTGCAATGGGGGTAAAATGCCACAGGACAGGTGAATGATATCCGCTCATATATGTTTGAAGGGCAGCATCATACTTATTGTCAAGTTATGTTTGGCATAGAACTAGAACTACCAAAGACATAATCAAACATGGCTAAGACATTTTGACATTTATGGCCTGCCATGCTAATCCTTACGATCCCACCAGATTAGCACAATAGGATGACACTCAAACATGAATTGTAGCATTCTTTCTCCCTGAGCACTCTAACCTCACTGTGTGATGTCATAGTCAGTGCAGAGAGGTGCTAAATGACTGGTAGACTGCTGAGGGCATATTAGAGACGGTGTTGTTGGGATGTCAGTGTCGGTTCATTCTGCTATCGACGACAGGTAAAATGAAGAACCTTTTTTAGCACATCACGGGGAGGCTGTGAAGTTCTTGAGGATGACATAATTGTTTTAATATAGTGCATTTCAAGGCTTGCTATAAGCACTTATTAGAGCTCATATGTAAGGCATACAGACATTCCTAATGTATTCGATGCAGTTGTTTCAGAGTGTTGTTTTAGAGTGTTGCCCTAAAGGTTAGTGTGTGTTTTCAGATGGACACAGTGTGCCATAGTATAGCAGCAGTGAGCGGTGGTGTATGCAGCACAGGAGCTGTCCATGGCTCTAACCAACTCTCGCTCTGCTAGTGTTGGTGCTGGAAAAACAGGGACTTCAGAAGCACAGGGTAGCACAGACTTCATCATTAGCCAGCAACTGAAGGATAGCTAAATGCACAACCCAATTGGTTGGAGAGACTCTGCAACACAACCCTATCGCAGTGTTTCCCCAGGATTTGTTTCAGAAGCAGTGGCAAAGTGACCTTGGGGGGGTTGCGTGGTAGTGGGCATGGCCAATGGCACGGTCCCCGACCTAAGATTTTAGAGGCCCTCCTCTTGGCCGCAGAGTCAAAATGTTGCTGTTTTAAAGATAGTTTCCTGCTGCAATTCTACACGTTTTGCCTTGGGTCAGAGAGAAAATGTGCAGTTTTAAAGCAAATGTTTTGCAATTCTACACATTTTGTCATGGATTATGTATGTATTGCATAGTTTCACAGTGAAAATAAAATGTGGAACGACACACACGCTGCACTTTGGTCCGCTCCATCCTACGACAACCATGACACCATGCTTGTACATTTTTTGAATTTTCGATTCTCCCCGACTGTCTAGTTTGTTAATTCTCAAAGATGATCTTATTAAAACCAATATATAGCTCCATTATCTTTTCTACATACTTTATATAAGCTTTTAGTCATTTAAGTTTACACTAAAAACATTTTACCATCCTGAACATTATTTAAAAAAAGCATTATTATAATAATGTTGTCATTTTAATTCTGTCATATTTTTTGGAGTGGTGGCCCGCCACTCCTAAATGAATATAGGGGAATCACTGCTATAGGTTGTAGAGACTTTTAAGCATTTGAATAGATTAAATGGAAGGACTTTGGTCTGCTTGTATGGAGGGGGGGTAGAGACCACAAGATCCATCTCTAATGCAGTGACTTACTGATCATTCAAGCTAAGGCTGAGAGTGACAGTGAAGTATTCATACCCCTTGACTTGTTCCACATTTTGTTGTTAGCCTGAATTAAAAATTTATGAAATAGATTTTTCTCACCCATTTACACACAATACCCCATAATCTCTTGGTATAAACATGTTTTTATACATTTTTGCAAATTGATTGAAAATGAAATAGACATATACGGCCGATTTACAGTGTCTTCAGGAAAGTATTCAGATCCCTTGAAATAGTTTTTTCCCCTCCTCAATCTACACACAATACCCCATAATGACAAAGAAGAAATAGGTTTTAAGAAATGCTTGCTAATTTATCCACAAAAAAAAACAGATATATTGCATTTACATTTACTCAGTACTTTGTTGAAGCACCTTTGGCAGCGATTACAGCCTCTAGTCTTCTTGGGTATGACGCTACAAGCTTGGCACACCTGTATTTGGGGAGTTTCTCCCATTCTTCTCAGCAGATCCTCTCAAGTTCTGTCAGGTTGGATGGGGAGTATCGCTGCACAGATATTTTCAGGTCTATCCAAAGATGTTCGATCCGGTTCAAGTCCGGGCTCTGTCTGGGCCACTCAAGGACATTCAGAGACTTATCCCGAAGCCACTCCTGCGTTGTTTTGGCTGTGTGCTTAGGGTCGTTGTCCTGTTGGAAGGTGAACCTTCACCCCAGTCTGAGGTCGTGAGCGCTCTGGAGCAAGTTTTCATCAAGGATCTCTCTGTACTTTTCTCTGTTCATCTTTGCCTCGATCCTGACTAGTCTCCCAGTCTCTGCCGCTGAAAAACATCCCCACAGTATGATGCTGCCACCACCATGCTTCACTGTAAGGCCAAAGAGTTCAATCTTGGTTTCATCAGACTAGAGAATCTTGTTTCTCATGGTCTGAGAGTCCTTTAGATGCCTTTTGGCAAAGTCCAAGCAGGCTGTGATGTGCCTTTTACTGAGGAGTGGCTTCCGTCTGGCCACTCTATCATAAAGGCCTGATTGGTGGAGTGCTGCAGAGATGGTTGTCCTTCTGGAAGGTTCTCCCATCTCCACAGAGGAACTCTGGAGCTCTGTCAGAGAGACCATCAGGTTCTTGGTCACCTCCCTGACCAAGGCCCTTCTCCCCCAATTGCTCAGTTTGGCCAGTTGGCCAGCTCTAAGTAGAGTCTTGGTGGTTCCAAACTCCCTTTTAAGAATGATGGAGGCCACAGTGTTCTTTTGAACTTTCAATGCTGCATAAATGTTTTGAGACCCTTCCCTAGATCTGTGCTTCAACACAATCGTGTCTTGGAGCTCTACGGACAATTCCTTTGACCTCATGGCTTGGTTTTTATTTCATGCACTGTCAATTGTGGGACCTTATATAGACAGGTGTGTGCTTTTACAAATCATGTCCAATCAATTGAATTTCTTCAATCAAATCACTCCAATCAAGTTGTAGAAACATCTCAAGGATGATCAATGGAAACAGGATGCTTTGTCATTATGGGGTATTGTGTATAGATTGATGAGAATATTTTTATATTTAATCCATTTTAGAATAAGTCTGTAATGTAACAAAATGTGTAGAAAGTCAAGGGGTCTGAATACTTTCCGAATGCACTGTATATACAGTATATATATTTTTCTATATAAAGTCAGCAAAAAAAGAAACTCCCTTTTTCAGGACCCTGTCTTTCAAAGATAATTCGTAACAATCCAAATAACTTCACAGATCTTCATTGTAAAGGGTTTAAACACTGTTTCCCATGCTTGTTCAATTAACCATAAACAATTAATGAACATGCACCTGTGGAACGGTCGTTAAGACACTAACAGCTTACAGATGGTAGGCAATTTAGGTCATAGTTATTAAAACATAGGACATTAAAGAGGCCTTTCTACTGACTCTGAAAAACACCAAAAGAAAGATGCCCAGGGTCCCTGCTCATCTGCGTGAACGTGCCTTACGCATGCTGCAAGTAGGCATGAGGACTGCAGATGTGGCCAGGGCAATAAATTGCAATGTCCGTACAGTGAGACGCTTAATACAGCGCTACAGGGAGACAGGACGGACAGCTGATTGTCCTCGCAGTTGCAGACCACGCGTAACAACACCTGCACAGGATCGGTACATCTGAACATCACACCTGCGGGACAGGTTCAGGATGGCAACAACAACTGCCCGAGTTACACCAGGAACGCACAATCCCTCCAAAAAAATAAAATATGTATGAAATGTATGCATTCACTACTGTAAGTCACTCTGAGCGTCTGCTAAATGACTTAAATGTAAATGTAAATGAGTGCTCAGACTGTCCGCAATAGGCTGAAAGAGGCTGGACTGAGGGCTTGTAGGCCTGTTGTAAGGCAGGTCCTCACCAGACATCACCGGCAACAACTTCACCTATGGGCACAAACCCACCGTTGCTGGACCAGACAGGACTGGCAAAAAGTGCTCTTCACTGATGAGTCGCGGTTTTGTCTCACCAGGGGTGATGGTCAGATTCGCGTTTATCGTCGAAGGAATGAGCGCGGTACACCGAGGCCTGTACTCTGGAGCGGGATCAATTTGGAGTTGGAGGGTCCTCCATGGTCTGGGGCGGTGTGTCACAGCATCATCAGACTGAGCTTGTTGTCATTGCAGGCAATCTCAATGCTGTGCGTTACAGGGAAGACATCCTCCTCCCTCATGTGGTACCCTTCCTGCAGGCTCATCCTGACATGACCCTCCAGCTTGACACTGCCACCAGCCATACTGCTCGTTCTGTGCATGATTTCCTGCAAGACAGGAATGCCAGTGTTCTGCCATGGCAGCGAAGAGCCCGGATCTCAATCCCATTGAGCACGTCTGGGACCTGTTGGACCCCCAGAAATGTCCGGGAACTTGCAGGTGCCTTGGTGAAAGAGTGGGGGTAACATCTCACAGCAAGAACTGGCAAATCTGGTGAAGTCAATGAGGAGGAGATGCACTGCAGTACTTAATGCAGCTGGTGGCCGCACCAGATACTGACTGTTACTTTTGATTTTGTTCAGGGACACGTTATTCCATTTCTGTTAGTCACATGTCTGTGGAACTTGTTCAGTTTATGTCTCATTTGTTGAATCTTGTTATGTTCATACAAATATTTACACATGTTAAGTTTGCTGAAAATTAACACAGTTTACAGTGAGAGGATGTTTATTTTTTTGCTGAGTTTATATAATTTTCGGTGTGGAAAAATGTTTAAGTGTAAATATAAATTACTAAAACCAGATATAAAGTACGTAGAACCCATAATGGACCTTTATATTTTTTTTAAATAAGATCATCTTTGAGATCTAACAATCACCAAAATAAAAGCTAGACAGTCAGGTAGAATATAAAATTCCAAAAATGATGCATTCAGGAGTATTTTTGTCGTGGCATGGGGCCCCCAATGATTTTGTTATAATATTTGAGTCACTCTGATAGCATGAGCCATGGCAAAATGTGTAGAATTGTAGGAAATTAGCTATAAATCTGCAGATTTTCTCCCAACCCCATGGCAAGGTGTGTAGAATTGCAGGATATGTGCTTTAAAACAGCAAAATGGTGTCACTGCGGCCAACAAAAGAGCCTCAAATTTTTCAGGACGGCGACTTCACCATTGGCCTCGCCCATGGCCTCACCCCCGCCATGATCAACACCTAAGCCCAATTTTGATTTTGAAAAAACCCTGCTTCCTATTCAACACATGGAGCAGACAAGAAGCAGTTGATGAGGTTAATCTGCTGTTCTGTCGCTCTCTGTCTGTGGTTCAGTCTAAAGTTTGTGTGTACACTGCAATACAGTACTCAGCATCTTTCTGCAATGTAGTGCCTACAAGTAAATCATTTTATATTCCTTTGAATGAATCAATCTTTACCCCCTTTGCCAAGGGTGTGCAAAGCTGTAATCAAGGCAAAGGGTGGCTACTTTGAAGAATCTCAAATATAAAATAGATTTTGATTTGTTTAACACTTTTTTGGTTGCTACATGATTCCATATGTGTTATTTCATAGTTTTGATGTCTTCACTATTATTCTACAATGTAGAAAATAGTAAAATGAAGGAAAACCCTTGAATGAGTCGGTGTTCTAAAACTTTTGACCGGTAGTGTAAATATATTTGTTGATTCGGACACTGTGTTGTGTCCTTATATGTGTGCCTTTATGCATGAATCAATCTTGTCTTCTCTTTATGATTTGGGTCCACAGTCAGCACACAGCTTCTGAGTTTTGTGTGAGCAAGTTCTTCAAACAAATCGTTTGCACAGTTTTCAAGGGTCTTGTTTCGTGTGCACCTGCCGAGGTTGTTGTAAAATCGGTCTGAGGCGATCGCGTGGCATGGCCTCTGCGAAAAAGTCCACCCCATACCTACCAAACCAAAATGACTCCACATCCATACTCTTTCTACCGTATGCCCCGCAGACATGCAAAAAGTGCAATAAATTATTTGATTTCATCCTTAGACATGTCCCACGTACTGTTTCCTTTTCTGTGTGCATGAGCAAGAGTACAATCTCTGATGTGCTGCAACGTCTGCATTTTACATAAACTCGTCATAGAAACTGAAATTGTGTTTATCTGATTTCTATCGCCCATTCATCCATTGGCGACAGAATAGCATATTTTTGTTTTAAGTTCATTATGTTACTAGTTTTTGCTTAGTAGCCAGAGCAATGCTGCCATGCGAGTGGTCATGTGCCGAATGCATGGACAGCAGAGATATTCTTGGAAAAAGTGCAATTTGTAAATAGAGCTGCACCTCTTGAATTTGACAAAGGATATTTTTTTTTACCCTTATTTTACCAGGTAAGTTGACTGAGAATACATTCACATTTACAGCAACAACCTGGGGAAGAGTTACAGGGGAGAGGAGGGGGGATAAATGAGCCAATTGGAAGCTGTCATAAAAAGTGTCATAGAAGCTGCCGAATATTATTTTTCTGATACTATATAGAAATAAAATGTGACTGAAGGAATATTTGATAAAGTGATTCTCCTTTCCCTGCATCTGTCAATTACAAGATGTCCCAATCTCTTCATGTACAATTTGACAATTGATACCCTAATATTGTCACTCATCAGATTGTGAATTTAATCTAGTCTCCAGGCTTACTTTTATGTGTGGAATTAGTTTTGGTGTAGGTGTAGTTTCGATGGGCCGCTATGCAGGCTGACTGGCACCGTTTGTTTCCTGCTCATCAACTTGGATAGAGTAAAGGATATGTTTTGTATTATTCTAAAGGCCTACTGCAACACATAGCATGTTTCTGTTTCCAGTACAATACATTTGATTAGTAAAATAGTTACAGTAAGTAAAACAGTCCCATAACAGCTTCTTTTTACAAAGTAAAATGTAAAAGAGAAAAAAACTGGTAAAAAGGCTCAATACTTTTTTTGTTTGTGATTTCAAATGTCTCACAAATGATCAGTGTAAAATACAAACATTTTAGAAAAAGTCAGGGAAGGAGCAGGACGTAGATTTTCTTTTTGCAGATTTTTTTCAATTGACAAAATCAAACGTCAGTTGGCGTATGGCACTTCTATTGTTAACCGAAAGGAAACTCCACCAGGGCTGTACAGCAGCTTGACCTCATGAGCCAGGAACTAGCTGGACTGGACCAAGATAGTGTCACGTCCTGACCAGTGAAATTTGCCATAGTAGAATGGTCAGGGCGTGGCAGGGGGGTTGTTTTGTGTGTTTTGGGTTTTTTTGTTTCTAGGGGATTTGTTCTAGTTTTCTATTTCTATGTTTTGTTTTCCATGTTTGGCTGAGTATGGTTTCCAATCAGAGGCAGTTGCCTTTCGTTGTCTCTGATTGGAAACCATACTTAGGCAGCATGTTTTCCTTTGGGTTTTGTGGGTCGTTATTTTCCGTTTAGTTGTTGTACCTGACGGAACTGTTGAGCGTTTGTTATTTTGTTGTTTGAAGTGCATTCATTAAAATCTAAAGAGGAACACTAAAAACGCTGTGCCTTGGTCTAATCCTTTCAACGGCTGTGACAGATAGCCTATCTTGATGTTTTTATTGTTATGTACACTGGATAGGTGCAGTGAAATGGGTTGTTTTACAGGTTCACCCATATTTGTTCAGATTCAGATCAACTTTATTTTCCCACCAGGGGGAAATTCATTTGGTCATGTGTATAAAAACACAGTACATAAAACATGGAAGCACAGAAACGACACAATATAATTCATTCAGTGCTATAGCTACACATTTAAAGTGAAAGTTCAATATGCTGTATACTCGAGGGACCAACAGACTATCTATTACACAGCCTTATGGCTGTTGGAATAAAGGAGTTCCCATATCTATCTGTTTTGATTTTCTTTTGAAGAAGTCTATTTCCTCTGCTGCTGTGACTGAGTTTTGAGTAAAGGGGATGAGTACTGTCATGTAAAATGGATTTTTGTTCCTTCTGAAATCAATTTCCATTTTGTTTGTTTTCTTAATGTTTATTTCAAGAAAGTCATCTGCGCACCACTGGATGAATTTTGCAGTTTCTCTGTCAAAACCTTGAAAAGAGGCTCGGTCTGGGTGGAGGAAACCCACAACAGAGGTGTCATCTTTAAATAATTTATGGGCTGAGTCAGAGGCTTGACAATCGTTTGTCTACAGTGTGTACAGTACCGGTGAAAGTACGCAGCCTTGAGGGGCTCCGTGTTAACCGTTCTAGATGTAGGGATGAGTTAAACTTCACTTGTTGAGTACGGTTCACAAGGTAACTATTAATCCACTTGATCAGTAGAGAGTTGACACCCATATTCACCAGCTTATCCACCAGTAGGTGGGATTGGAGGGTGTTAAACGCACTACTGAAGTCAATGACTGCAATTTTCACTAGGTTATTTGCCTTTTCTAAATGTTTGGAGATATTGTTCAACATCATCAGTAATGCATCATCAACACTCCTGGAGGCACGGTGGGTGAATTGGATAGGATCTAATTGGGATGAGAGACCAGATTAGAATTTGTTTTTAAATAATTTTTTCAAAACATTGAATAGGTACAGATGTCAAGGCTACAGGGCGTAAATCGTTATTTTATTTTGGCCTGTTGTTTGTATGTACTGGGACAATCAGCGACTTCTTCCATAAGTCTAAAATGATCCCACTTTTCAGTGACCGCTGGAACAGCTTCTGGAACGGTAATGCGAGCTGGTCTGCGCATGCCTGAACTGCCTTGCTGCTGACTCCTTCTGGACCATATGATTTTCGTGGGTTGACACGTTGAAAGTATTGTTTGATGTCATTCACAGAGATCTGTATATCAACAGCTGGTATGCTGTCTATACTGTCCAAGGCCGCTTTCTGCTGCGATGTAAAATCACACATCATATTTACAATAGAAACTGTTCAAATCATTTGCAAAAGCAAGGTCATTTTCGACGGTCATACAATGTCTCTTTGGTTTGTAGCCCGTGATGGTTTGTGGCCCTTGCCAGGCTTTCCTACTGTCCATGTCTTTGTATGCTGCCTTGTACTACTTGATTTTACTTTTGAGTCCTCTGAAATTTTACTGCCACCTGATTTAAGCACTTGTTTTTTTCTGGTTGAGGAGCTCTTTTAATTCCCGAGTTACCCACGGTTTATTATTGGGGAAGATGTTGACTTTCTTTTTGGGAAAACGGATGTACTCAGGAACAGTATCTGCTGCCTGTTCCAGGCTCCCTGGAGCAAATGAGGGTTAAATGCCTTGCTCAAGGACACATCAACATATTTTTCACCTCATTGGTTATTGGCCCAATGCTCTAGACGTTAGGCTACCTGCCACCCATAGGCTATGCTAACTCTAGACAGGCTAGCTTGGCTAACTCAATCACAGGCTAGCTAGGCTAACTTTAAATGGGCTTGTAAGACTAGTACCGGTAAGTCAAAGTGACAGTGGGCTGCTATGTCAGCTGCTAAACTGTCATAGCTTTGACTGTGCTGGGTTTATGTACTGGACTGTGTTTGACTCAGTTCTGCTACAGTTAGCTGTGCTATATTTTACCTGGCAGGGTTAGTTAGATTCTCCAGGACAGGGCAAAACAGAACTGGGGATTGAAACCGGACACTGTGTGTGTGTGTGTGTGTGTGTGTGTGTGTGTGTGTGTGTGGTGTGTGCGCGCTGTAGGACCAAGGGCTCTCTGCCAAGCATCCACAGTATTCCTGCCAAATTAGATCTCACCTGTGTGTGTGTGTGTGTGTGTGTGTGTGTGAGAACATCTGCACCTACTTTGCAGGGCTCATAGCTACAAAGGCTTGTTATAGCATGCCTCCTCTCATGCTGTTTATTAATCCAACCTTGCGACACAAGCTTGCGATTTTATCACTCCCTCACACACAGCACACACACACACACTTTCTCTGTCACACTTGTTCTTCCTCTCGCACAAAGATGGTGTCATTCCTCCCTGCTGCCATTGAAATTGTAGTGACAATCCACATGCAGCATTGATATAGGGCAAGTGTGTGAAGCTGTTCTTTAAAACACATGCCTATTTTCATGAGGGGGGGGGGGTGTGTGTGTGTGTGTGTGTGTGTGTGTGTGTGTGTGGTGTCCCTAGTTTTCAAATGTACAATTTACATTTACATTTTAGTCTTAGCTCTTATCCAGAGCGACTTACAGTAGTGAGTGCATATTTTTCATATGTAGCTTTAGAGAAGAAGAGGGAGAGCGAGAAAGCAAGTGATGGTAAAATGAGGTCAGAGCTCTTAGAAAGTCCCTTGCTGTGCTGGGATCAGGCCTTAACTCCCCAATCAGAAATACTCCTAGCTCCCGGTGCAGTGTGGGGCCCCTAGAAGCTCTCGGTGCAGTGTAGGGCCCCTAGAAGCTCCCGTTGCAGTGTGGGGCCCCTATGACTAGCCAGGGCGCACTAACTAACACACACATACCAGGCTCCCTGAGCTCCAAGGACCTCCTTCCACAAAGGGGGCTTTGATTCCTACCCACTGCCTGGGCTCATCAAATGGGAAGATGAGACAGTGATGTTCCCCTTACCTCCAGCAGCCATGTCAGGTGTTCCAAGTCTGAACACTGACAGAGAGAGTAGATGGTAAGGCCTGCTGTGGGCCAGACTATACAGCTCGCCGTTATCCTGCTACAGACCAGACCATGAAGCTAGCCTTTAGAGTCCCATTTAAAACCATTTTGGGGATCCAACTAATCAACTACTCATTCAATTTAGACTTAAATCAGGCTAGTTAGTACTGGGCTGGAACAAAAACCTGAATGCACCCTAGTCCTCCAGGACCGGAGTTGCTCACTATAAAACCAGTTGTAGGGGTAAAGTGGTAAAGCCATGGTATTGTTCCAAACCCTCCGTATGCAGCAGGCTAGTGGAGATGCAGTGGATGGACAGATGCTGAGCATTCTTAATTACTTGCTTTGATAGCGCAGGGCCAGGTGCTGTTGGTTGTATTAGAACATTAGAACACAACAACACAAGTCCTGCAGGGACAGTGGGATCCAAATGATGTAATGGAATTGAGCTCTGTCTGAATAATAATATAGCTAATAGCTGTGATACTACAGCTACAGTACCTGTGATGTGGACTGCCTAAAATGAGTCATTCACAGATGTGTAACGTGTCTAAAGCTGTGTTGTCATCGGCGAAATGGTATGATTACAACACAATACTGAGATATATGGGCAGTAGCCTGCTGTATAACGGACAGCTCCTGGGCCGCCTTAAGCTTGATTAAGACTCCATCTTCCCGTGCCTTTCTGTCCTTTTGTTGACCCACATGGCATCCATTTTGTCTTTGATACCTGCAAACCTGAAAGTTACCTCATGGTACATCTAAAAGTGTGATCACTGGGAGAAACTGTCACAAGTGTTCCCGAGCAGTAGAGTCAAGGTCAGATGAGGGTTTCAACAAATGCATTATTGAACCAAGATTTTGACTAGTGTCAGGCCCTGAAGTACACTGCGTCCGATCCCATAGCGGTATACTGACAACTGTTTTTCCTCGAGCGCACTCGCCTCTCGTCTAATGAAGACTGCAGTCTTTCTGTAGGAGAGTGCATTGCACTTTGACTGTTTTTCTGTAAATATTTAACTATGTTGAGGCCCCAGATATTTCCTTCCCCTGTCCCGTTTTCATCGACTGTGCTTTTTAGGTATTTGTTACTTAGCCAATATCAGGAAGACTTTCCTTTTTTTGTGCAATATAAATCTTTCAAATACACAGTGAAGTTGGGCTTTTCCGAAATGTCAGTGGATGAAACATTCCTCCCAAAATGTTGTGCATGTTTTAGACTTTGGCCTGGAAATGATCTAATTTCAACCATGAAATATTTTGAACAGAATTGCGTTGACCACTAAAATACACAGTAAACATGCTAATTCTAGTCATAGTGTAATTGAAATTGAGCTTTTCACACAATGTTATGTGTTTCCATCCTCAGTTCGCCTGTTATTGGGTATTAGAGAAACCCTGTGCCAAATAATGCTCAATGCTGTAGTTGCTAGTTCAATTAACAATTTATGTTTGAAGCTGCAGCACAGGAAACTGAACCATCTCATCCAAAAAGTTGACTCAAGTTTGCCAAAAAGCACCTGGAAACTCCTGGATGATCATCAAGACTCTTGGAAGAATGTTTTATGGACAGATGAGTCAAAAGTATAACTTTTTGGACAACATGGGTCCCATTATGCCTGGCAAAAACCAAACACTGCATTCCACATTAAGAACAACGGTCAAGCAAGGTGGTGGTGGGTGATGGTTTGGGTATGCTTTGCTGCCTCAGGACCCGGACGACATGCCTTAAAAGAAGGAACCATGAATTCTGCTCTGTGTCAGAGAATTCTACCGGAGAATGTCAGGCCATCTGTCTGTGAGTGTGCTAAAGCTGAAGTGCACCTAGGTCATGCCGCAAGACGATCCAAAACCCACAATCAAATCTACATGAAAATGGCTAAAAAGCCTCCCGAGTGGCGCAGCGCTCTAAGGCATTGCATCGCAATGCTTGAGGTGTCACTACAGACCCGGGTTTGATCCCAGGCTGTGTCACAGCCGGCCGTGATCAGGAGGCCCATGAGGTGGCGCACCAAATGATCAATGAACCTACCAGGTACAACCGTAAACACGGGCAACCTCATAGATATCATGCTAACTAACTTGCCCTCCAAATACATCTCTACTGTTTTCAACCAAGATCTCAGCGATCACTGCCTCATTTCCTGCATCCATAATGGGTCTGCAGTCAAACGACCACCTCTCATCACTGTCAAACGCTCCCTAAAACACTTCAGTGAGCAGGCCTTTCTAATCGACCTGGCCCGGGTATCCTGGAAGGATATTGACCTCATCCCGTCAGTAGAGGATGCCTGGTTATTCTTTAAAAGTGCCTTCCTCACCATCTTAAATAAGCATGCTCCATTCAAAAAATGTAGAACCAAAAACAGATATAGCCCTTGGTTCACTCCAGACCTGACTGCCCTTGACCAGCACAAAAACATCCTGTGGCGTACTGCATTAGCATCGAATAGCCCCCGTGATATGCAACTTTTCAGGGAAGTTAGGAACCAATATACACAGGCAGTTAGGAAAGCATAGCTTTTTCAAACAGAAAATTGCATCATGTAGCACAAACTCTAAAAAGTTCTGGGACACTGTAAAGTCCATGGAGAATAAGAGCACCTCCTCCTAGCTGCCCAATGCACTGAGGCTAGGAAACACTGTCACCACCGATAAATCCACTATAATTGAGAATTTCAATAAGCATTTTTCTACGGCTGGCCATGCTTTCCTCCTGGCTACCCCTACCCTGGTCAACTGCCCTGCACCCCCCACAGCGACTCGCCCAAGCCTTCCCCATTTCTCCTTCACCCAAATCTAGATAGCTGATGTTCTGAAAGAGCTACATAACCTGGACCCCTACAAATCAGCCGGGCTAGACAATCTGGACCCTCTCTTTCTAAAATGATCTGCCGAAATTGTTGCAACCCCTATTACTATCCTGTTCAACCTCTCTTTCGTATCGTCTGAGATTTCCAAAGATTGGAAAGCTGCCGCAATCATCCCCCTCTTCAAAGGTAGAGACACTCTAGACCCAAACTGCTACAGACCTATATCTATCCTACCCTGCCTATCTAAGGTCTTCGAAAGCCAAGTTAACAAACAGATTACCGACCATTTTGAATCCCACCATACCTTCTCTGCTATGCAATCTGGTTTCCAAGCTG
This sequence comes from Salmo salar, assembly GCF_965601325.2. Lineage (NCBI taxonomy): Eukaryota > Metazoa > Chordata > Actinopteri > Salmoniformes > Salmonidae > Salmo > Salmo salar. Next base: position 72,183,867 of record NC_138303.1, read on the forward strand.
GTTATGGGTGCACCTCAGCCACGCTCAAGGTCCAAAATGATATCATTACCGCCATCGATAGGAGACAATACTGTGCAGCCGTATTCATCGACCTGGCCAAGGCTTTCGACTCTGTCAATCACCACATTCTTATAGGCAGACTCAACAGCCTTGGTTTCTCAAATGAATGCCTCGCCTGGTTCACCAACTACTTCTCAGATAGAGTTCAGTGTGTCAAATTGGGGGGCATGTTGTCCGGACCTCTGGCAGTCTCTATGGGGGTGCCACAGGGTTCAGTTCTCGGACCGACTCTCTTCTCTGTATACATCAATAATGTCGCTCTTGCTGCTGGTGATTCTCTGATCCACCTCTACGCAGACGACACCATTCTGTATACTTCTGGCCCTTCTTTGGACACTGTGTCAACTAACCTCCAGATGAGCTTCAATGCCACACAACACTCTTTCCGTGGCCTCCAACTGCTCTTAAATGCAAGTAAAATGAAATGTATGCTCTTCAACCGATCACTGCCCGCCTGTCCAGCATCACTACTCTGGACGGTTCTGACTTAGAATATGTGGACAACTACAAATACCTAGGTGTCTGGCTAGACTGTAAACTCTCCTTCCAGACTCACATTAAGCATCTCCAATCCAAAATTAAATCTAGAATCGGCTTCTTATTTCTCAACAAAGCATCCTTCACTCATGTTGCCAAACATACCCTCGTAAAACTGACCATCCTACCAATCCTCGACTTCGGCGATGTCATTTACAAAATAGCCTCCAACACTCTACTCAACAAATTCGATGCAGTCTATAACAGTGCCATCCGTTTTGTCACCAAAGCCCCATATACTACCCACCACTGCGACCTGCACTGGCCCTAGCTTCATACTCTTCGCCAAACCCACTGGCTCCAGGTCATCTATAAGACTCTCCTAGGTAAAGCCCCGCGTTGTCTCAGGTCACTGGTCACCATAGCAGCACCCACCCATAGCACGCGCTCCAGCAGGTATATCTCACTGGTCAACCCCAAAGCCAATTCCTCCTTTGGCCGTCTTTCCTTCCAGTTCTCTGCTGCCAATGACTGGAACGAACTGCAAAATTCACTGAAGTTGGAGACTCATATCTCCCTCAGTAGCTTTAAGAACCAGCTGTCAGAGCAGCTCACAGATCACTGCACCTGTACATAGCCCATCTGTAAATAGCCCATCTATCAGCGTGTGTAAAAGAGGCGAAGTCAGGTGCAGGAGAGTAGCGTGATGTAAACAGGCGCTCTTTATTAAAGTTCCTAAACGAGAGCACAACATAAATCAAATGCGCTCAAAAACACGGAACATAACAAAAGTAAAGGGCATTAAAAAGACACCACAGCAACATGGAACAATTACACACAAAACATGATGGGAAACAGAGGGTTAAATACAAGTAGCTTAATTGGGGAAACGAAAACCAGGTGTGTATGGAAACAAGACAAGACAAATGGATATATGAAAAATGGAGCGGCGATGGCTAGAAAGCCGGTGACATTGATCGCCGAACGCCGCCTGAACAAGGAGAGGAGCTGACTTCGGCGGAAGTCGTGACACCATCCAACTACCTCATCCCCATACTGGATTTATTTATTTATCTTGCTCCTTTGCACCCCAGTATCTCTACTTGCACATTCATCTTCTGCACATCTATCACTCCAGTGTTTAATTGGTACATTGTAATTACTTCGCCACCATGGCCTATTTATTGCCTTACCTCCATTATCGTACCTCATTTGCACACACTGTATATAGACTTTTTCTACTGTATTATTGACTGTATGTTTATTTATTCCATGTGTAACTTAATGTTGTTGTATGTGTCGAACTGCTTTGCTTTATCTTGGTTCAGGTTGCAGTTGTAAATGAGAACTTGTTCTCAACTAGCCAACCTGGTTAAATAAAGGTGAAATAAAAAACTATTGGGCCAGCATCGTCCGGGTTAGGGGAGGGATCTGATAACATTCCTTATCAAAAATATGCAAAAGGAGATTAAATTAGAAAGGGGGCAAATACTTTTTCACAGCACTGTAATTGATTTCCTAGGAGTCCTCTCACTCTCGCTCTCTCTCGCTCTCGCTCTCGCTCTCGCTCTCTCTCTCTCGCTCTCTCGCTCTCTCGCTCTCGCTCTCTCAGCAAATTAAGGCAGCTTGTACAAGCACCTTGAGAGAGTTGAGGAGGGGAAGCTAACCCATAGAACTAATGAAAACCTATGAGAAAGTGTTATATCCCAATACTATCGTAGTGACAAAAGCAGAATATAAGCCCTGTAGCATGACCCACCTCCATAGTGACAATATTAACGTTATAACTAGGGCGTAACCGACTTCTCATTCCGTAAATGATCACAAAAGAAATGAGCCGGTGGGAGATTTGGGTTCCGTCTAGGCCATGGTGTTGGTCCTAAATCAGAAGCAAGGAGTAGGCCCTGGAGAAATGCAGAGAGGAGTAGAGAGGAGAGAGGGAAGAGGGAGATCAATTATTCACACTTAAAACGGCCCAGAGGAGTGGAGGATGGGGAAAGTGAGTGGAAGTGGCTAGCGGTAGCGGCTCATATGCAGTACACTTAGAGGCTATAAATGCCTGGAGATGGTGTACACAGAGGATTCATTGATGATTGAATGAGTGGCTCTTTGGCACCATGTAACTAAGCACAACTGCCATAGATTCCAGCAGTACATGATTCTCCTTAAAGTGGAACTGACTGCGTGTTAACTACTTTACAGATATGAAACGAACAGAATAATATCAGTCAAAAATATCAAATTGCCAGTGTATGCTTCAAAACCAACTTTATAAGAGGTTTATATTTTACTCGTGACGTACAGTAACGCATTGTTGGCAGAATAGATGGATGCAGTTCAATGCATTACTAATATAATTCTCCAATACATTTCTTGGTAGTCCCCAAAATATTGCTATCAGGTTGTAAATCACAGCTGGTGTGGTACATTGTTTGCTGCCTCCACCACTTTGGGATGAACTGTTTCAGTTTCAATGACTGTAACTTAGGCAGGGATTGTCAACACAATCCAATTAGCAAGGGCAATGATCACAAGTCAGTCATAACATGGCTAATAGGCTAGCTCACATGTGTCATACATAAAGGCGAGTATAAATTAGTCAATAGTTGCTAGATGGTGCACAAGCGAGTATAAATGAGTCAACAGTAGAAATTTGCTTGTGCATCAGCATTTTTTACTCTTGTTATGTCAGTCACTGATAGTCAGTAAATTAGCCCATGTCAGCTAAATGTTTTTAGATTGCTAAGTTAGTTTAGCGGCCAGTTATCTAAACTTGTTATCATGGTGAAATTACTGTTCGTCGGGCCCCTATTAAAAGCTGCAAAAATGTCTTTCCACCCTATGGCAAAATGTGTAGAATTGCAGCAAATTAGCTTTAAAACTGTAAAATTGTATTTTCACCCCAATGTATAGAATTGCACGAAATTAACTCTAAAATGAATTGCTGTCAAGAGGGGGGCCACACATTTTTTTGCTCGCAATGTGGGGGAGATGGATGTGTGTACACACACCCGTGAGCTAACTTCGGCCCCTCATGATGGGTTCAGATTCTTTGTTGCCCACACCTGTCACGATCGTCATAAGAACATTCAGACCAAAGCGCAGCGTGAAATCGGTTCGACATTTTATTATAAGTGAACCGCACAAAAAAAACAATAAAGAACAAACGAAAACGTGACGTTCTGGAGTGCACACAGGCAGCTACACAAAAACATAACAAGATCCCACAAAACACAGTGGGGAAATGGCTGCCTAAATATGATCCCCAATCAGAGACAATGATAAACGGCTGCCTCTGATTGGGAACCATACCAGGCCAACAGAGAAATAAAACAACCTAGATTACCCACCCTAGTCACACCCCGACCTAACCAACATAGAGAATAAAAGGCTCTCTATTGTCAGGGCGTGACAACACCCTCATCAAAGTTGCCCATCCCTGGCCTAGAGTAACATAAACAAATAAAAATGCTATTATGTTCTTTTAAAGTAAAAAAATATATATTCTAACGTTACTACCTAAGACATTCGTAAACACAACCAAATGATTATTCTTCCGATAGCATATATGAAATGTATTTATTAGACTGTTAGAATGTTGACCTGTCATTGGCTAGAAGGGGAGTTACATCGAGGCCAGCCGTATGCTAATGGCGCCGTTCGACAACGATCTCTAGTGGATACTTCTAGGCTGAAAGGCCCGGTGGTTCAAGTGTTAACTTCTCAAAATGACCTAGATAAAACATATCAGTGTTAACATAATAACCACACAACACAAGATGTTTAATATAATGATCATTTTATACAAATGTGTGAATAACTATCTTACTAACATTTACAAATAATGGGAGTGATGATTAAATGGTGAGCAAACTGTTTTTAAATACTACAAATGGTTTATTATTACTGAATGTTAATATAAAGTGATACCCTGGTTTGGCCATATTTTGGTATAAGCTTCAAGTTGAAGTAGTTTATTTGCTATTTGCAGATATTGAAGGTAATACATGCATTGAAATTCTTTTTTGGAGCTCTCTCACATATACTACAGTACATACACAGTAAAATGAACAGAAAACACGTTACTTGTGTGTGGTAATGGATACATTGTCCAAGCAAAGTTCGTAAACATTCACTTGACTATGCACTTTTCCCAGCGACACATCTCAGGTTTTCTAGCTAGAACTTGTAATAGTGGATCCCAGGATTCATTGATATTAAACAGAATAGGACAAACTTTGTCCACATAACAGCTTCACACAATGACAGATAGACAGACATATAAATGCAAATATCACACAAAAGCACAGACATCGGAACATTAGAGACATTGCATCAGAGTTCCCTTTTGACATTTGACAAATACATTTTACTCACCATTTCTTTTCATCGTCCTTTCCACAGCTCCCCCCAATTTCACAGACACGCCACCGCAGTATGTTGAGGCCAAGGAAGGCGGCAGCATCACCCTGAGCTGTGTGGCGTCCGGCAACCCCAAACCTTCCGTCAGCTGGATCCGGGAGGGCAAGCCTGTGGAGGACAGCGACAAGTACAAGGTAGACCCCCGCATCACCATTTCCTGTGTTTGCCCCACCCACTTGGTATTCACGCGATAATGGCCCAATGAAGTCCAAGTAGTTATACTAAGCACAGTGGGGATGGCCATGCTAGAAAGGACAGCATTGGCTATAACTGTTGAGCAAGTCCAGGAGCGGTTCACCTTATATGTGGGGATAATGTTAGAAGATAGATTACTGGTAAACATTACTGGTAAACATTTGACCTGCCCCATCTGTTGTCTAGTCTATGGCTCTATTCATGGGATTGCGTAGTCTGCTAGTTATCTGGAGACGTTCTATCCCTCTCCATTTACAACTTTAAAGGGGAATTTCACCCTGGGGGACCCATGGTTTGTTTTGATCATGTCCGAGGGATTTCTAGGTCAGTGAGATGTGTTTCACACATAATTGGCCACGAAAAGGGCAGGACTGGGCTTCGCGTGCCGAACGATACACCCTATGGCGACTTACGGTGTATTGAGGGGGTGGTGCGAGATCTGAAAATAAATGTAGTCCTGCTTTGAGGCATTTAACGAAGCTGTCTATGTTATACCGATCACACTATACATTTTTTTGTGTGTAGATATGGTTGTCCTTGTTTGATAGAGCCAACGGGCATCTTTCAGCGATGTTCCTATTGGTGGATTCATTGCTAAATATACAATGTGACACATTTTTTCCAGTCTCTGAAAGTCTACAACGGCGGTGCTTCCTGCTCTGGCCCCGTCTCTTCCCCAAGATGGGCTTTTTTGAAAGGGAGGTGGACACAACACAAAATACTCTTGGCAAAACTGAAAGAACTGATCAGACCGCAATAGCTTCAAGGGATTCAACACAAATTTAACAATGGAGCATTTTTTTATCTTCTATTAGCTACATGGTGACATTCAACCATGCATGTTTCAGCCGGGAATATAGCAAAGAGGATTTGAAACAAAGAGTTCGATTTAGCTCAGCTACAGCTGAAGCCAGCACCAAGAGTAGGGTGTTAGGTTACGCGACAAACAATGGACACTATAAGAGAATTCTACAAAAAATCGCAGTAAACGATTTCGCAGTTTTCACTAAATGTCAATAATGTTTTTGTGAGAATACATTTTAAATAATTTGAAAACATTAATGTGGCAGTTGTTACCAATGTCTAAAAAAACTGTACGTTATGATATTTACGCGATATGAGCCCAAAGGTAAAGCAAGTGCCGTGCTAAGAATGTTCAAATCTATGGGACAACCCTTTTTGTGAAACCAGTAAAATAGCTGTGTTCATATTTGCTCTTTGCGATGGGTATTCCTCAACCTATCAGAGTAAAATCAATGTGACATTGTATTGCCAAAAAGTATGGGAAAGTCCTGAGTGTTTTTCACGGTCATCGGAGGTCTTTTGACTTAAATATAAGGTAAAACGTTTTTCCTTCGCTTCTGTCATTCAGATGTTTTCCGAGACACCAGAAAGCATAGCATGTTACAAAGTAGGGCTTCTTAGCTACGTTTTGATGTATGGGTTGTCAGGGATTCACGTTTCACCACCCCCATTTCCATGACGAGTGCTAGCTTGCTAGCTGTGTGGGAGTGCGTGACCCCGTTCGCTGAGCCGGGTGAGAGGCAGTGCTGTGCGGCATTGGCTGAATTGCGCAAGCAGCAAATTTTGTGATTGATGGTTTTATTCTTTCAAGTAAAAACTACCAGAATTCAGTGGCTACAGCCCTACAATCAATAAAAACATAGCTAAATACCAGTGAATTGAACATGTGCCCCATCGATCTTTCTGGCTCACAGGCAGGTCACTCTCCTAGACTAATTATTTGCTGCAGGTTATATTCCCATCACCAGAGTAACCAAAAAATAACATTATAATGTAACCCATCTCACGTGTAGGCCTACCTTAGAAGTAATCTATGTTGAATAGTATCGGTCTGTGTTACAGTTAAGACTTAGCGAGAAGTGTGAGTCTGTGTTAGGCTGTGTGTTTCTGTTAGGCTATGTGTGTGAGGGTGCTGTGTTGGGATGCTGAAAAGTGTCATTCTGTGTTAGGCTGTGTGTTGGTGGGGGTGCTGTGTGTGAGTGTGTTGGTGGGGGTGCTGTGCGTGAGTGTGTTGGTGGGGGTGCTGTGTGTGAGTGTGTTGGTGGGGGTGCTGTGTGTGAGTGTGTTGGTGAGGGTGCTGTGTGTGAGTGTGTTGGTGGGGGTGCTGCGTGTGAGTGTGTTGGTGGGGGTGCTGCGTGTGAGTGTGTTGGTGGGGGTGCTGCGTGTGAGGGGTGCTCACTCTATCCATTCATAGCAGTAGGATCAAGTCACAACCTGCCCATTTCTTGACAGATAGCTGAACTAGCCTGTGGCTCAGTTGGTAGAGCATGGTGTTTGCAACGCCAGCATGGTGTGTGCAACGCCAGGGTTGTGGGTTCGATTCCCACGGGGGGCCAGTACAAAAGAAAAAAGAAAAAAACGGCGTGAAATGAAATGTATGAAATGTTTGCATTCACTACTGTAAGTCGCTCTGGATAAGAGCGTCTGCTAAATGACTAAAATGTAATGTAAATGTAGCCTATTGAGTTATTTCAAATGTCATCATGGCAGTGGAATTGTTTAGTCAACTGAATGTATTTTTTTCCCGGCCACAGAAAATGACTACCAATTCTAGTTTCGTAAGGATCCATGATCACAAATCATGACGTTACGTTGGACCCATTTGCATTGAATAGGTGTTATTTTATATTCTCAAACTAACAGCAGTGCCTATATGATGTTCTTCCATACAGGCGTGACATGCTGGAGTGATGCTTCTATGCAAATGTTGTTGATCAGTAGGCTAATATAAGTCCCAAATGGAAGGCAAACAGAGTGTTTGTCATCTGTAGCACCATACTCCACTGATCAGCCAAAACAAGCTCAATAACTCAATGCATGCACACACTCCTATTGAATATGCATTCACATGTATTGTGAGTAGGCCTATGCCATCTTAATATACCCAGTTTGTCAAGAGATTTATCATTCAAATACAATTATTACCATTATGTTATGTAATTAGATTGGTTAAAAACAGTCAAATGTATTATTTGATTTTAGAATAGATGCATGAATGCATACATAATATTGAATATCGGCCTCCATGACCACCAAAAATCAGTATCGGCCCTAAAAAGTCCATATCGGTCGTTCTCTGAAGCAAAGTATCCAACATCTATTGCTTACACACGTCCTGTTTTTTCCATATCAGTGCAAATCAGCTGCCACTCTCCGCTACCGTGATCCGTTGCAAGAGAAGAGACAGCTTACTACCTTGTTTGTCCTCCTTCTCCCCTCAGGGCTACGTAGCCATCCTCCCTTTCCACTCTTTCATCCTGTTTCCATTTCATCCTCCCTTCCACTCTTTAGCGATTTGGAATCTGTACCATATTGCGTACACCCATCACCCATCCAATCCTTTGATGTACAGTACGATAAATTGCCTAGAGCAGTGGTCACCAACCGGTCGATCATGATCGAATGGTCATTCTCCAAGGCATTTCTAGTCAATCACCAAACATTTCTGTAAAAAAAACAACGATATAGCCTTGCGTTCCTATGTTTGGGGGGTTTTACGCTGTTGGAGGTAGGTGCACTTGATTCAGCAGCCCTAGGGCTGGGAAGGCAAAGTGTTCCCATTTTGAACCATTTCATGTGTCTGAAGGTAGAACGCATAATATTAGGCTTGTCTGGTAGGCTCGCGTCACTCGGCAGCTCGCGGCTGGGTTTCCCTTTGTAGTCTGTAATAGTTTTCATGCCCTGCCACATCCGACAAGCGTCAAAGCCAGTGTAGTAGGTTTCCATTTTAGTCCTGTATTGACCCTTTGCCTGTTTGGTGGTTTGTCTGAGGGCATAGCGGGATTTTTTATAAGCGTCCGGATTAGTGTCCCTTTCCTTGAAAGTGTCAGCTCTAGCCTTTATCTCGGTGCTGATGTTGCCTGTAATCCATGGCTTCTGGTTGGGATATGTACGTACGGTCACTGTAGGGACGACGTTGTCAATGCACTTATTGATGAAGCCAGTGACTGAGGTGGTATACTCCTCAATGCCATTGGATGAATCCCGGAACATATTCCAGTATGTGCTAGCAAAACAGTCCTGTAGCGTAGCATCCGCATCATCTGACCACTAGGAGCGCCACTTATGGATGAGAATTTTCTTGTTTGCTCATGGCCTTATACAGCTTGTTAACTGTGGTCTTGGTGTCAGCATTGGTTTGTGGTGGTAAATAGACAGCTACGAATAATATAGATGAGAACTCTCTCTGTAGATAGTATGGTCTACAGCTTATCATGAGGTATTCTACCTCAGGCGAGCAATACCTCGAGACTTCTTTAATATTAGACATCGCACATCAGCAGTTATTGACAAACAGACACACACCCCCACCCCTCGTCTTACCAGATGTAGCTGCTCTGTCCTGCCAATGCACGGAAATCCCAGCCAGCGCTATATTATCCGCGTCGTCGTCCATCCACGTCTCGGTGAAACATAAGATGTTACAGTTTTTAATGTTCTGTTGGTAGGATAGTCATGATCGTCCAGTTTGTTTTCAAATGATTGCACATTGGCCAATAATACGGAGGGTAGTGGTGGTTTACCTACTCGCCGGCAAATTCCTACAAGGCACCCCGCACTCCTCCCCCTTTTTCTCCGTCTTTTCTTCACGTGGATGATGGGGATTTGGGACTTGTCGCGATAAAGCAGTATATCCTTCGAGTCGGATATCTTTGTTCAGTTCGAGGTGAGTAATCGCTGTTCTGATGTCCAGAAGCTATTTTCGGTCATAAGAGACAATAGCAGTAACATTATGCACAAAATTAGTTACTAACTTATGAAAAAACTAATAAAATAGCACAGTTGGTAAGGAGCCCGTAAAACGGCAGCCATCCCCTCCGGCACCATTATAGGTGAGACTAGAGAGAGACTCAACGAATACAGCAATGAGCTGCTGTTATGTGTAAGTTCTTGTTTAAGTTGTTATACAGCACTATCAACACTTTTATAAGCCATAAAATGTTCATTCTTTCTATTTCCACTCAGCGCTACAACAAACACTGCAGCAGTAATGAATGAGTAGGAAGGTGTATCGATAGGCTTGTGTTGTTATAATTAGCGGCTTGGGTCTTTTTTTAATATTGAGGAATATTTAACTTTCTCTGTTCATAGGAGTAACGACATGAATTAATGCGGTGTGACTCAAGTTTCGCCATCAGCTGGAAGACGGTGTCCTTTCTGGTCAGTCTGCTGCTCTCTCCCTCGCTGAGACTGACCATCAGATGCAGGCACCATTAGCCCAGTAAAATAAAAAGCTAATTATTTAAACATATGCTACCTCAGCTGTGTCTCACAACTAATGAAACAACGGATCTATTACTAGTGTGATCACATAGCCTACCTCAAAAATGTTTTTAAAATGGCCCGAACAACGATGCATTGGCAGGGCAATTCAAGCAAAGCCAATATGCAGTGATAATGTATTGTACCTACAACTTACTGCACAAACCTCATTGCTAAAGTACAGTTGTTAATTGGCTAATGTTGCATAGGCTTACGTTCTTAGTCATGTTAAAAAAAAAATCATCTGAGCGGCTTGCATTTTGACGAATCAACCCGTACTCTACACAGACCGGTGCGGCATAAGCAGAGCTGCAGTAGGCATACACCAAATAGACCATTGCCATATATGGATCTGTGCCATTTTCATTGAACTGGACTGTGTTAACAGCATGAGCAGTCGTGAGTAGATGCGCTTGTTTTGAGATCAAAGTGAGAGCTGCATGAAGCCACGTGTGTACATTTTGTTCATATCCTTTGCTAGTTAGTGAGTTATTAGTCCAGTTATAAATAATTTGTTGTCAGCAATAGGGGAGTGATTGCCTCCTACAAGAGCACAAAACGTTTACATTTCTAGACAGCTTTGAAAAGCAAGTCATGTAAAGAGCTTTAATTTGTCTTAAAGGGGAAGTATTGTATTTTGAGACGGGCTTGAACAATCTAAGTAGCCAATATGCAGAGGGTAGCATAATTTGTCTGATTCTCTGTAATAATGGTATGGGAATAATAATTGATTTAATTTTGTAAAGTGGTTTCTAGCGTCAAACAACACAACAATATTTTCAGGCACCTCCTTGTCTGAAGGACAAGTGGATAAACAGGTTAATTGTCACGGTTGTCTAAAGGATCGGACCAAAATGCAGCGTGTGTTTCGTTCCACATATTTATTAGACTGTGAAACTTTATGCAATACAAAATAAACTGAAGGACAAAACAACAAACCGTGACGCAGAGGAGAAACAAACACTACTCACAAAATATAATCACCCACAAAAACAGGTGGGACAAACATCAGCTTAAATATGACCTCCAATTAGAGGCAACGACGACCAGCTGCCTCTAATCGGAGATCATACCAAACAACATCAACATAGAAATACAAAACATAGACAAACACCCCCTGTCACACCCTGACCTACTCTACCATAGAAAATAACAACATACTATGGTCAGGACGTGACATTAATGTCAAGCTCTGCATGTTTTTTCCAAAAGTCTCATGGAATGTAGGCCTACATTGAGCACCACACATTGACTGCTACTGTAGGCTGAATGATAGAATAGCTATTTCCAGGTTAGAATGTTATGGGATGCATTTTCTCCATTGTGTTTGATGGTAGACCACTCTGGTAGGCCTGCATCATGATCAAATAGCCACAGTTAAAACAGCAACTTAAAGCAGATACAGACTCAGTGTTCACAGTAAATGCGCGCTGGAAGTTGCACAGAATTTTCTGAACGTTCAAGTTTGCACTCAGCAGATCTGAAATTTGCTCAGTGCCCAACATTTTTTGAGGGAACATTGCATAGGAATAACAACATGAATTGGTGCATGAGGCAGAAATAATGCAGTGTGACTTGAGTTTCGCCATCAGCTGGAAGACTGTCCCCTTTTCTTAGTGGAGAGAAGGTGGGCGGAGGGACGGGGAGTTGGGTGAGGGAATAGCCTCACCGCTGCTCCGTCCCTCCCCTCAGACTGACCATCAGATGCAGGTCATCAGTCCAGTTTTCCAAAAAAATTAAGTAATACAACAAATTACCCATTACCAGTGTGATCATATACCAATACATGAAACATTTTTTTAATATATTTCAAAATGCAGGGCAATTCAAGCAAAGACAATATGCAGTGATACTGTATTGGGCCTCATTGCTGCATAACTGTTTTTAATTGGTTAATGTTGCATAGGCTTTCGTTTTTTAATTCATGTTTTTAAAAAAATCTGGGTAATCCCTGCACACCTTAGAATGGGTTACTCGTAGTAAGTCCTGTTGAAACATAACATTTTTTCAGCTCATCTTCTGTAGTTAGATGCACTTTGCAGAAATTGTCCTGCCATTTCCTGGTTGCTAAAATTCTAATAGTTTGCTTTATTTCAGTTTACAGAGCATTCGGAAAGTATTCAGACCCCACATTTTGTTAGGTTACAGCCTTATTCCAAAATGTATTAAATAAATAAAAATCCTCAGCTATCTACACACAATACCCCAGAATGGCACAGCGAAAACAGGTTTTTAGAAATGTTTGCAAATGTATTAAAAATAAAAATCAGAAATACCTTATTTATATACGTTTTCAGACCCTTTGCTATGAGACTTGAAATTGAGCTCAGCTGCATCCTGTTCTCATTGATCATCCTTGAGATGTTTCTACAACTTGATTGGAGTCCACCTGTGGTAAATTCAATTGATTAAACATGATTTGGAAAGGCACACAGCTGTCTATATAAGGTCCCACAGTTGACAGGGCATGTCAGAGCAAAAACCAAGCCATGAGGTCAAAGGATTTGTCCGTAGAGCTCCGAGACAGGATTGTGTCGAGGCACAGATCTGAGGAAGGGCACCAAAAGATTTTTGCAGCAACTGAAGGTCCCCAAGAACAAAGTGGCCTCCATCATTCTTAAATGGGAGAAGTTTGGAACCACCAAGATCTCTTCCTAGAGCTGGCCGCCCGGCATAACTGAGCAATCGGTGGAGAAGGGCCTTGGTCAGGGAGGTGACCAAGAACCCGATGGTCACTCTGACAGAGCTCCAGAGTTCCTCTGTGGAGATGGGAGCACCTTCCAGAAGGACAACTATCTCTGCAGCACTCCACCATCAGGCCTTTATGGTAGAGTGGCCAGACCGGAAGCCACTCCTCAGTAAGAGGCACATGACAGCCTGCTTGGACTTTGCCAAAAGCAACCTAAAGGACTCTGACCATGAGAAACAAGATTCTCTGGTCTGATGAAACCAAGATTGAACTCTTTGGTCTGAATGCCAAACGTCACGTCTGGAGGAAACCTGGCACCATCTCTACGGTGAAGCATGGGGGTGGCAGCATCATCCTGTGGTAATGTTTTTCAGCGGCAGGGACTGGGAGACTAGTCAGGATCGAGGGAAAGATGAACAGAGCAAAGTATTGAGAGATCCTTGATGAAAAACCTGCTCCGGAGTGCTCAGGACTTCAGACTGGGTCAAAGGTTCACCTTCCAACAGGACAACGACCCTAAGCACACAGCCAAGAGAACAGATGAGTGGCTTCGGGACATGTATCTGAATGTCCTTGAGTGGCCCAGCCAGAGCCCGGACTTGAACCCGATCGAACATCTCTGGAGAGACCTGAAATGCTCTCCATCCAACCTGACAGAGCTTGAGAGGATTTGCATAGAAGAATGGGAGAAACTCCCCAAATACAGGTGTGCCAAGCTTGTAGCGTCATACCCAAGAAGAGTCGATGCTGTAATCACTGCCACAGGTGCTTCAACAAAGTACTGAGTAAAGGATCTGAATACTTATGTAAATGTGGTATCCAATTGGTATTTACAGTCTTGTCCCATCACTGCAACTCCCGTACGGACTAGGGAGAGGCAAAAGTATAAAGCCGAGCGTCCTCCGGAACACAACCCAACCAGGCCCGCACTGCTTCTTGACACAATGCCCACTTAACCCGGAAGCCAGCCGCACCAATGTGTTGGCGGAAACACCATACACCTGGCGATTGTGTCAGCGAGCATTGCTCCCGGCCCACGACAGGAGTTGCTAGAGTGCGATGGGACAAGAACATCCTTGCCGGCCAAACCTGGACGACGCTGGGCCAATTGTGCGCTGCCCTCTGGGTCTCCCGGTCATGGCAGGCTGCCTGGACTCGAAGCAGGTTCAAACCAGGATCTCTAGTGGCACATGAGACCACTGCGCCACTCGGGAGGCCATTAACAAACATTTCTAAAAACTTGTTTTTGCTTTGTCATTATGGGGTATTGTGTGTAGATTGATGAGGGGGAAAATCTATTTCATCCATTTTAGAATAAAGCTGTAACGTAACAAAATATGAAATAAATCAAGGGGTCTAAATACTTTCCGAAGGCACTGTATGTGACCAAACAAGCAAGTATAGTGTAGATAATCATTGTGCCATCTTAAGTGTTGTGAAATATCTTTTCCATAACCAAAAATATTGTAATTTCAGCTGTTTGAAGCTGGTGTACAAAATCGAAAGTAAAAGATGCAAAAACTAAACTTAAAAACAGGAAGCATAGGAATAGCGCAAATAGAACAGATCTACCTCTTCTTAGACTTGGTTTCAATGAGAATGACAGATCGATAACACACATTTCTATGTGAATTTGGTCAGGTCGCCAAAAAAACGTACATATTGCAGCTTTAAAGTTGGAGCTAATTGCCATAATGTTTTCCTTCACACGCTATTTACTCCTGCAGTATGTGCTGTTCATCATCCAAATGGATAACACCTAGAGTCAGACTTCTTCACTGCGTATGATGAAGTTGTATATTCACTTTATATCATCACTTTAAACTCGTATTATTCATATCCTTTGAGCATGAAAAGAGACCAGTGTGTTTATAATATTAATAGATATGGATATTTCTATAGTCCCTTGAAGACAAAGCACATCATAATATGCCGAAGTGACAAGCCTCAGCTGTCAAGATAGCACATTTCAAATGCAGCACGTCAAACAGAGCTTTCATTGGCTCAATACATCAATTGGTAGCTTTCAGTATGTGACGCATGCAGAGGATGCAGCTCTACACTTCTGCTTGTGTACATGTTGTGTGCATGTGTGCTTGCCCCTGTGTGCGTCTGTGTGGATCAAAAAGGGGCAGGGGGCACGGTTGGCCCTCTGGCTCTGCTGAATTCCAGATACATTTTTTTAGAGGCCCCCATTTTGGTGGTGTAGTAGGGCTGTCCCCAACAAAAAAAAAGCTTAGTCGACCGAAAGTCATCTGTTTTGGTCAAAATATTTTCACGTCTATGTTTCCATATATAGACACACCCTTATGTGTTTTAATAAAATCAACTATATATGCATTAAGCGTCCAGTTTGATGAAATAAGACAGATGACTCAAGAGGGCACCAGAGATCTAGATCACCGGAAGAAAAAAAATCTTATCCTGACCCAACTATTCTCCTCCCGCTCCTGCTGGCTTTCGCATATTCTGCCATTACGCTCCTGAAGATGCCGGTAATAGGCTACATCATGGGTCAGCAACCTTTCTCATGTGGAATGACAATTTATTTGACCATTTCTACCGATCTACATGACAGTTATGGTTTTCATATGTACATTTTCGTGAAACACTTCTTCGTATCTCAAAATCATTGTAATGTGGTTAATCAAAATTCGATCCAAATCTAAATGAAAATGATACAAACCTAAAAAGTAAATTCTATTGCCAACTATGTAAAATAGCCTACATAAAGCCAACAAATAGAAACATTGTGGCCTGCAGGTAGAAAATATCCTGATAAAAATAAATATCCCCGAAATCACATTGGCTACACATGGCCTGTCTGCAACGAACTTGAAACATTGTATCAACTATTAACTTGGGTCCGGCCCTAAGCTTGTGCTAGCGAATTTGCGACATTATATAAAATAGTCTGGGCAGTTTCCCACGCCAGTGAGCTCGAGACACACAGCTGTAGGCTATTTACGCAACAGATAAGAAGCAGTGCTTGACTTGGGCAGGAGCTCACCGGACCTGAGTACCGACACCTGAAATGTTCTACTGCTTGAGCTCTTGTTCCTCTTATAGAATATTAGCTCAAAAGTATTGTGGACCTCCTGGACCTAAATATAAACAATAGCAGCACCCAAAATGAGTACCGGAACATATTTCAGTCCAAGTCAAGCACTGTTAAGAAGTAATCAGGTAGGCCTATTTTATGACGTTTCCACTGGATCAGAGCATGGCGTCTTTCCTTTTCACGCTGAGTGGTTATCAAAAGAGAGAGAGCTGGTGCGTTAAACCAATCAGAAATACTATCAGATCCCCAAATGGGAACATTTATATGCCTACATTTAGGCACAGGCCAGGTAGCCTATAGGACTACTTCTATGCGTGCGCGTCCTAACTCAACATTGACAGGAGCACTGCAAACAAAAGACAATGACTAACTTGACTAAACTTGTAAACGTAATGAAATAAACAGTGTGTCCACTACGACAATGATAACGTGAAGACTGAAATAATAATATTGAATGCATTAACAGAAATTACCGTAACCAAAGTAACAAACGTAGATTAGAAAATATAGGAATTAATGGTAAATGTACTACTGGTGACATATGTAATGGGGAATTGATATATACTAACAATCAAACGCAAACAATTCACACAATGACGTTCCCAGCTAGCAACGAGGAAGCGGCCCTCTTCCGGGGGCGGAACTGATTGAATCGGCCCGGAATCGTGTGTCGGACTCAAAATGAATGACTGCCCAGAATCGGCTCAAGTACATCGGGTCGTTTCTGTCTACCAGAATTCAGCCGACTTTGCCGGCATCTTACCAGAATCTCCCCAGAAGCGGCCCGATATTAAATTAACCGATTTAGTCATTTTAAATTTTACTATTATACATACAAATTATACCCATCCACAAAAAAAAAAGTTGTCTCAGAGGAAACACCATACACGTGGTGACCGTGTTAGCGTGCATGCGCCTAGCCTGCCACAGGAGTCGCTACAGCACAATGGGACAAGGACATCCCAACCGGACAAACCCTCCCCTAACTTGGGACGGCGCTGGGCCAATTGTGCATCGCCTCATGGGTCTCCCGGTCGCGGCCGGCACGGGTCTTGAACCAGCATCTGTAGCAACGCAGTTTGCACTCAAACCCTCCCCTAACTCGGACGACGCTGGGCCAATTGTGCGTCACCTCATTGGTCTCCCGGTCGCGGCCGGCACACGTCTTGAACCTGCATTTGTAGAAACAGAGTTTGCACTGCAATGCAGTGTCTTTGACCGCTGCGCCACTCGGGAAGTTCCATCCACAAGGTTTTTAATGCTTATCAATTGCCTTCCACAAAGTAGCAAAATACTAAAATACTACACAGGACTCTTAAAGAATTTCATTTAAATTTTAATTTTTTGATCACAGAAACAATGTGGAAAATATGGGAAAATAAATAAATAATGAAATGTTAGTTATATAAAGCAGCCCGTGTAATCATCTGCCAGAGAGTAGTCCCAATCGGCCCGAGCCCCAAGTAATATATACATTTGGGCCAGATAACTCACACTGGAATCGGCCCGAGCTCAATCCCCGCATCCTAGCCATAAGTAATACTGCCGAAGGCGGCCCAGACTCGGGCCACATGACGTCGGCCGAGTCTGACACTCAGCCGAGTGCCCCGACTCTCAGCCGGAATTGGCCCAGATCCACTGTGATAGCTGGGTTATGAAACAATGAATGTGCACAAATTGGCGGGAGAGAGCGCCTTTTGGAGAGAGAAGTGTATTGGTCATCTGGGCGCATGGTCAATCAGTCGTCTGCATTGGCCATGCAGCATTTACGATGATATATTTTAAATAAAATTGGGATTGTTAACGTTAGGAAAAAAATCCCTAACCGAAAAACTGTTTTTTTGTCCCCCTTATAAAATTTTAATCACAGTGCAGTTATCACAAAACTACCACTAACAGGTTGCGATCATCATCATCATGAAGGGAAAGCCAATTTTTGTTGCTACGTTATTAACTGGAGCTGTAATGCACAAGGGAGAGAGAAGCAAAGCAGCAGCTCAAGCAGGGAGTAGCGGAGTGGCTGTGCATCTGTGAGTGACAAGCACTGGAGTAAAGTACTTAAGTGTTTTTTGGGGGTATCTGTACTTTACTATTCATATTTTGGACTTTTTACTTTTACGTCACTACATTCCTCAAGAAAAGAATGTACTTTTTAATCCATACATTTTCCCTGACACGCAAAAGTACTAGTTACGAAAGTAATTTTCGAATGCTTAGCAGGACAGGAAAATGGTCCAATTTAGCACTTATCAAGAGAACATCCCTGGTCAACAACAAGCTACACGCCCCACTCCCGTGACAAGCAAAAGCAGCAGTAGCATAAATTAAACAATTGTTTTTCTCTCTCCGCGGGAAGCACGATGTAGACCATCTGCATTGTAAATTCACATGGAACTTTATTCATTTTTCTTGTTGTTTAAACGGAACTCCCCCCTCACTTTTTCTATGTCGTCCTCTCCCTCCCCAGGTGTCTGATGGGAGTCTGACGGTGCTGTCGGTCAGCCGCAAGGACAGAGGGGCGTACACCTGCCGAGCCTACAGCATCCAGGGGGAGGTGGTTCACACCACACGCCTGCTTGTCCAAGGTAGCCCTGTCACAACTCAGCATCTGTGTGAGTGAGCGAGTGCATGTGTACATGTGTGCAGCAGTAGAGTTGTGTGTCTTTGTGTTCGTTTTCTGCAGGGTGAATGTTTTAGTAGGCAGGTGTACATACAGTTGAAGTCGGAAGTTTACATACACTTAGGTTGGAGTCATTAAAACTCGTTTTTCAAACACTCCACAAATGTCTTGTTAACAAACTATAGTTTTGGCAAGTCGGTTAGGACATCTACTTTGTGCATGATACAAGTAATTTTTCCACCAATTGTCTACAGACAGATTATTTCACTTATAATTCACTGTATCACAATTCCAGTGGGTCAGAAGTTTACATACACTAAGATGACTGTGCCTTTAAACAGATTGGAAATTACAGAAAATTATGTAATTGCTTTAGAAGCTTCTGATAGGCTAATTGACATCATAAGAGTCAATTGGAGGTGCACATGTGGATGTATTTCAAGGACTACCTTCAAACTCAGTGCCTCTTTGCTTGACATCATGGGAAAATCAAATGAAATTGTAGACCTCCACAAGTCTGGTTCATCCTTGGGAGCAATTTCCATACGCCTGAAGGTACCACGTTCATCTGTACAAACAATAGTACGCAAGTATAAACACCATGAGCCGTCTTACCGCTCAGGAAGGAGACGCGTTCTGTCTCCTAGAGATGAACATACTTTGGTGTGAAAAGTGCAAATCAATCCCAGAACAACAGCAAAGGACCTTGTGAAAATGCTGGAGGAAACAGGTACAAAAAGTATCTATATCCACGGTAAAACGAGTCCTATATCGACATAACCTGAAAGGCCGCTCAGCAAGGAAGAAGCCACTGCTCCAAAACTGTCATAAAAAAGCCAGACCACGGTTTGCAACTGCACATGGGGACAAAGATCGTACTTTTTGGAGAAATGTCTTCTGGTCTGTTGAAACAAAAATAGAACGGTTTGGCCATAATGACCATTGTTATGTTTGGAGGAAATAGGGGGAGGCTTGCAAGCCGAGGAACACCATCCCAACCGTGAAGGTATGGGGTGGCAGCATCATGTTGTAGGGTGCTTTGCTGCAGGAGGGACTGGTGCGCTTCACAAAATAGATGGCATCATGAGGGAGGAAATATTGAAGCAACATCTCAAGACATCAGTCAGGAAGTTAAAGCTTGGTCGCAAATGGGTCTTCCAAATGGACAATGACCACATGCATACTTCCAAAGTTGTGGCAAAATGGCTTAAGGACAACAAAGTCAAGGTATTGGAGTGGCCATCACAAAGCCCTGACCTCAATCCCATAGAAAATTTGTGGGCAGAACTGAAAAAGTGTGTGCGAGCAAGGAGGCCTACAAACCTGACTTAGTTACACCAGCTCTGTCAGGAGGAATGGGCCAAAATTCACCCAACTTATTGTGGGAAGCTTGTGGAAGGCTACCCAAAACATTTGACCCAAGTGAAACAATTTAAAGGCAATGCTACCAAATACTAATTGAGTATATGTAAAGTTCTGACCCACTGGGAATGTGATGAAAGAAATAAAAGCTGAAATAAATCATTCTCTCTACTATTATTCTGACATTTCACATTCCTAAAATAAACTGGTGATCCAAACTGACCTAAGAAGGGGCATTTTTACTAGGATTAAATGTCAGGAATTGTGAAAAACTGAGTTTAAATGCATTTGGCTAAGGTGTATGTAAACTTCCGACTTCAACTGTATGTGTGTGTGTATGCGCGAGTGTGTGTGTGTGTGTGTGTGTGTGTGTGTGTGTGTGTGTGTGTGTGTGTGTGTGTGTGTGTGTGTGTGTGTGCCTATGAGGTCTTTGACTATAGAAAAATATTCAGGCAATAATAGACAGACATGCCAGGTCCAAAAACTGCCCTTTATCCATACTGTCTAGTCTAGCCCCTTTGGTGCTGGTAGATCTAATGGAGCCGAGTAGGTGGAAGCAACAGGGTCATCACTAAAGATGGAATACATTTTCCTTTCTGTTATGGCAAATACTGAGTGCAGACCTTCCTAATTTTTCTGTTCATGATAGATTGAGCCATCACCATATTGCCTTGCACTTATCCAATCCCTTCAGATCTATCAGGAAACACCACAGGAGTCGAAGCTAGCTAGAGCATGGACTAGGAGTTATTTGAGAGAGAGTGAGGATTGGTTTGATTTCCAGTTTTTAAGTATACGTTTTTTCAAGATGATTGACGATAAAAGTACCATCTCATCCATTGTGTAATTCACTGCACCCTCATATGCCATCTCTTGAAATAGGCAGACAGACGGATTAAAAATAAGTTTACATTGTAATACTTCTGACAGACAACTTTGTAACTCCAACCATAACTTTTGGACTTCATAGCATTCCCACAAGGCATGTATTACTGAGTAATTTATAGTTTTACACTTAAGACATGACTTGCCGTTGTGCTGTGGAATTTGTGTATTTTGTCTGTTGTGTAAAAAATTCTACACATTAGTTTATGCTGGATTAAGTGTACATTTTAATTACCGTAAATTCCGGACTATAAGCCGCAACCTTTTTCCCAGCTTTGAACCTCACGGCTTTAACAATGACTCGGCTAATATATGGATTTTTCCCGCTTTCAATTTTTTTTCTCCAAAAAAACACATTCTGTGACGTGCTCAGTTTTTTGGCGGCATGAAGCTTTCATTAGACCAATGAAATTGCCGAACGGGTTAAGGTCAAACAACTTTTTTGTTTACTGTTTAGATTAAATCGAGCGCTCTCAAACTTCCCATCATTCTGATTACGGTAGTCATTTTGTCACCGTCATCATGGCAAAGACACGGAGAAATGCATATGCTTTCATGTTGAAGGCGATTGATCTGGCTGTTGGAAAAGGAAATAGAGCTGCTGCACGGGAGCTTTGTCTTAATGAGTCGATGATAAGACGTTGGAAACAGCAGCGTGAGGAATTGACAGCGTGAGGAAAGACAACTAAAGCTTACTGCTAATTTTTAATTTTTTTGTTACAAGCCGTGTTTCGTTAAAGCCTATTTATTTTTGTTACAAGCCGTGTTTCGTTAAAGCCTGTGTAAAGTTCATTTGTTTCAATGTACCGGTAGGCACCTGCGGCTTATAGACATGTGCGGCTTATTTATGTTCAAAATTAAAATTAAATTCAGTGGGTGCGGCTTATATTCAGGTGCGCTTAATAGTCCGGAAATTACGGTAACTGTCATTTTGTTAGTTATGTTCCAACATTCCCTCCATCTTGTGCTAACATCAATTATTTTTAAGTCTTGGTTCCAGTAGTTGATATTTTTTTCTAAGAGATTGTCAGTTGGATAGACTTTCTTGCAGGTTTTGTATATCTTACCTATCATATGAACATCCTTTTCAACTCACATAAAATTCCCTCAAGGTTGCTCTGATGTCCAAAATATTTCAAATCCAAATTTAGTTATATGTATCTTTTGAAGTTGCATGTATTTGTAAATATCTACATTGGTCAGTCTAAAATTGCTTTTTAATTCTGTCATGGACAGTGGTGTAAAGTACTTAAGCAAAAATACTTTAAAGTGCTACTTAAGTCGTTTTGGGGGGTATCTGTACTTTACAGTACTATTTATATTTTTGACTACTTTTACTTATACTTCACTACATTCCTAAAGAAAATAATGTACTTTTAACTCCATACATTTTCCCTGACACCCAAAAGTACTTGTTACATTTTGAGTGCTTAGCAGGACAGGAAAATGGAAAATCACGCACTTATCAGGAGAACATCCCTGGTCAAACCTACTGCCTCTGATCTGGTGGACT
Organism: Salmo salar; assembly: GCF_965601325.2. Lineage (NCBI taxonomy): Eukaryota > Metazoa > Chordata > Actinopteri > Salmoniformes > Salmonidae > Salmo > Salmo salar. Next base: position 72,206,437 of record NC_138303.1, read on the forward strand.
CACTAAACACAAATGCTTCATTGCTTCATGAATGATGTCTGAGTGTTGGAGTGTGCCCCTGGCTATCTGTAAATTAAAAAATACTTATACTTTGACTTGCAATTACATTTACTTTTGATACTTAAGTATATTTAAAACCAAACACTTTTAGACTTTTACTCACGTAGTATTTTACTGGGTGACTTTTACTTTTACCTGAGTCATTTTCTATTAAGTTATCTTTACTTTCACTCAAGTATGACAATTGGATACTTTTTCCACTGGCCATGGAAATACATTTATTTCCTGTTGCCAAGTCCATGCCTTTAGTTTTCAATGTGACCAATTTATCGGTGAATTCAGAAAATCTATCCAAAGATTGTTCCCTATGGTTTTTAGGGAGTGATATTGGTTCTTGTAGAATACGTTTCATTTTGTTATAGTGTTCTTAACTATGAAGTTGTTAATGTTCTTAGCTTTGACAACCATTGTTTCCATTTGGACCTTTGTCGGTTTCTCTGTTGGTGCGTGTTTAAAAAGTGGTAGCTTTTGATTGGCAGATGTCGCTGGGGTTAAGTATTATGGTAATTCAGTGTCCCTGTTGGTAAGCCACTGAATCCGATCGTCACCAGATCAACTAAGTAAATCTGCAGCGGGCAGTGTTTCCAGCTGTGCCAATGCTACACACGCTCTCACACGGACACATGCACACACACACCACACACACACTGGGTTTCCAGATAAGAACTCTCCTACTGTTAGAGGCTCAGGCCCTGGGCTCTGGATCAGAACTACTATACTGCCAGTCAATATCACCAAGCTGGCTAAAGGAGGGGGATGGACTCTGTGGGTGGGTGGGTGTGTTTGTGTGGCTTCTGTTATGCGATCAGCTCAAAATTGTGTGTGCGCATCTGCTAAATGATTAAAATGTGTGAGTGTGTTTGTGTGCACACGTTATGACGTGTTTACGAGGATTTCCCACCATTGGTGCAGACAGATTAAATGAGTTGATATGACTGATAAAATGTCATAGACTGAAAAAGAGAAAGATGGCCCATCTTTCCTTCTCTCTTCACTCGCCACTATTGCACCAAAGCTCACTTAAACCACTTCCCAACCGCTTACCCATGTTAACATACATGCGTCCTTACCTGTAGGTGCATACCCCATTTATTCCTCGTAGTGACATAGAGCACATCTCTCTCCCTATACTTAGTCATGTCCATGAAACATTATCCTATTATTATCCCAGACATCAAAGTTCCCGGAACGTTTCTATGACATATTATCATGCCTGATTCCCAGACAAAAGCGTTCCCAGAACGTTCCGGTTGGGCAGTCTCCTCCTCTCATTGCAGGGGATGGCAGGCAACAGTTAAGCACATTAGGCTGTGGAGAAGAACTGGAGGGACATGAAAAGAATAGGAAATTAAGACTGAGGCATAAATTTATCTGCACTTATGTAATCCACACAGACCCAGACTTGTACTTTTTTACTTTGCGTCGTTGTGCATTTTTTAAATGTTTTTCTTCTGGACTGGCACTGTAATCGTGATGGGTGCTGTCGCTTCCGTCTCATCTGTTTTGTCTATTTACATGTTTTTGTAATGTTTTTTTCATATTTCATGGACGAAATGCCTGGAGAGTATCCAAATGGTTGATGTAACTAATTGGAGGGGCCGCAATGTTTGCCCACTCTATAGACGGCTATATCTGTCCCCTAATACAGGACTAGTAAAGGCCCAGTTCACTACTTTTAGGAAAAAGTAATTATTTCCAAAAATATATATATTTATTATATATATTTATAATTAAGATTTTCAGGAGGTAGTGCAGAACCCTCAGCACCCCTACTATGCTGGTATCCATGGAGACCTAGGTTGCAACTGCCAGCCAGTCGAATGGAGAGCCTAGCAGCTAGTTAGCTACTTCTATCAAGAGGGCAGATGGGCAATGACAAGAACTGCCAGCTGCCAAGAGGGCATAACAACAGGCGGGGTAGGAAGCAAGAATGTATTTGTCACATGCACCGAATACAACAGTGAGATGCTTACTTACAAGCCCTTAACCAACAATGCAGTTTTAAGAAAATACCAACAAAAAAGTAAGAGATAAGAATAACAAATAATTAAAGAGAAGCAGTAAATAACAATAGAGGGGCTATATACAAGGGGTACCAGTACAGAGTCAATGTGCGGGGGCACCGGTGTCGAGGTAATTGAGGTAATACGTACATGTAGGTAGAGTTATTAAAGTGACTATGCATAGATAATAACAGAGAGTAGCAGCAGCATAGAAAGGGAGGGCAATGCAAGTAGTCTGGGTTGCCATTTGATTAGCTGTTCAGGAGTCTTATGGCTTGTGGGTAGAAGCTGTTTAGAAGCCTCTCGGACAATGTTTTAATGTTTTTTTTATTTATTGTTGAACCACACCAGACAAATCCCCTCACGGGAAAGTAAAGACAGGTGGTCAGTCAACCCTACCGGGAGAGCTACTGTGGGTAAATAATAGATATTGTGGTTTCACAATAAAATAAAACTGCGAGAGCATTCATCAGTGTGCAGGTATTCTTCATTAGTTTAGTTTTGATACTGTAGGTCTGGATGTGCGTACACTGCTTCAGCGATACTGTGTGTGCAGGCTTTTGCTCCAGCACTACTCTAAGACCTGTTGGTCAGCTGCTCCTCGGGACCTTAATTAGCTGAATCATGTGTGTCAACATGATCTCTGCTCCACCTGCCTTAATGAACTCATTGCGCGGTGGTGGTGTGTGAGACTGTATCTGTGTGTATCACCGTATCACCACTGTGTGTGTCCACTGTGTCAATCTTCACTGTGTGTGCGCACAGCTGGGAGTGCGCGTCCACGGTGTGTGTTCACTATGTGCATACGTTCCTCATGGCCCCTGCACCATGGGCAGGGTAATTCTTCCAAATCTACAGCCTGTGTGCCATTATGATGTGACGTGGTCAGGTCGGAAGTTGTGATATCTGTGGGAAGCCTCCTCTTTCTGTGTCTCTCTCTCTCTCTCTCTCTCTCTCTCTCTCTCTCTCTCTCTCACACAGACACAGACACAGACACAGCACACACACACACACACACACACACACACACACACACACACACACACACACTGACCCACTTCCCCTGTTGTCATCTTATGTCATAACGTGCCCCAGCTTAACACAGAGATTGCGCTAGCATTAGCTAGTGTTGCACAGTATACCAAAGCTTCTGTACTTTTTTGATAATCGAACATGAAAAACTGTTTGTTTATAAGATTTTTGTTACTCTCTGAACTTCTGTCAAATATGTCTCACGTTTTATACTGATTGAGGATCAAGTCTGTCTATCTACGCAACCGATGGCCCCTTTATTCGCTGAGTGCAATGTGCATACTTCGTGCCTGCTTCACTTACTCATTGCTAGAATTTGCTCCCCACTCATGCTGCACAGAAGTTAACACACTTGAATAATGCAACACGGCATGTAGAAAGGTTGAAACTGTTAATTACTGTTCACAAAACAATGTCCACACAGGCTAGAACACTTTACAGTGTAAGACGATACCGATAGCTTCCAGCTTTGTACGCTAACTTTCCTTGCTAACTAACAGCTGAACGTCAATTCACAAAATTGTCACCACTTAATTCTTGCCCTCGAACTGACAGCGTATGCATGTGCCTCGTTAATTACATCATTACTGGGTCTTAACAGCGCACACTTCTATTAAGTAAGAGATTGCTACTTCTATGCAAATGTTGTTGATCAGTACAATAAAATAAGTTCCAAATGGAAGGGAAAGAGATTTTTTGTAACCTGTAGCCCCATGAAATGAGCCTAAACAACCTCAACTCAATGGATGCACACACTCCTATTCAATATGTATTCACCTGTATTGTGAATAGGCCAAGGCTACATATTGATTAACCCAGTTTATCAATAGAGATTTACCATTCAAATAAATTATCATTATGTTGTTACGTTGTTATATTCGTAAAACAAAGTGTTATTGATTGTATGATTGTATAATTGATTTATTAATTCATGGCTGATGATATTGAACTCAAAAGATGCCCAACGATTGAACAGAGCAGTAGCTTAGTTTATCTGTCTGAATAAAGTGCCATTCTGTGACTTTAGCTAATACTTTTTTTTTTTTTTTGCTGTTGGCTTGCTTTGGTATCGAGTATCGTGATGGTATCGTGTATCGTGATGGTATCGTTTATCATGATACTAAACCTGGTATCGGTATTGAAGTCGAAATTCTGCTATCTTGACAACACTAGCTAGCATGTCACCTTATTTCTGCTTAATAAGAAATTGGCTATTATGTTAATTAGAAAACTTGTGAAATTTGTTTAATTTGAAAGTGAATTTACCTACCAATCAGGTGAGGTTTTCATACAAGCCTGCTTTGGGTTTTCCACCTCACACTTTTGCATGTACTTCCAATGTAGTCTACTTATATTCTGTCAATTCTTTTCTCATATCTTCTCCTATTAAATTCAAGTCAATGTGTTTTGAGTACATGCAAATAAAGTGAATGTAACTAATTGCCATTGTTTTTTGCTTTCTGTTCTCCCAGGGCCACCGTTCATTGTGTCCCCTCCCCAGAACCTGACGGTGAACATATCCCAAGACGCCAAGCTGGACTGCCTAGCTGAGGCCTACCCCGGCAACCTCACATACACCTGGTTCTGGGAGGATGACAACGTCTTCTTCAAGAAGTAAAGTTATGATCGGGTTCATTACTGTTCCATCCCCCATCCCCCCTACACACTGTACAACCGCTGGCCACATTGAATAGGCTCCCGGGCAGCATTTGGCTTGCGTGCCTGTAGTTTGAGACCCCTGCTATACATGGTCGGAGTTTTATGATGCATTGTTGCTATGAAATGTGTTATCATCATATATACTGTACCATCCCACCACTTTCATCATTGTTTGTAATGTGGACTGTTTTGGGGCATTTTGTCTAATGTAGAATATATTGAGGAGATTATGTCAGGGATATAATGTGTGTGCCGGTGTGCATGTGCGCATCCATGCATGCATTTAGCGTGCGTGCGTGATCCTCAGGCCACAGGGTCTTGAACAAGAGCCTGTAATCTGATTGGGCCCATCACTGTCTGACCATATTCAAGGGATGTGTGTGTTTTAAATGTGTATTTTTTTTTTACCTTTATTTAACCAGGAAGGGCTCATTGATATTTGAAATCTCTTTTTCAAGAGCGTCCTGGCCAAGATAGGCAGTACCAAGTCATTACACAATTACAGACAGACAACATGAAAAACTACAGGTAATCTAGTAAAAAACCACAGAATTCACAAGAGTATAACAAAATCATAAAACAGCAAATTGAAAACATTGACATGTCAGGGAATCGGCCTCAAAATCCTTCATCAATGATTTAAAAACATCAATCGGGACAAGTTCTTCCAGTGTGTGTGTGTGTGTGTGTTCCACTAAAAAGGTCTTTCAGGATAGGCACATCTCCCGCTACAGGCCATGACATCTTCATTGTCTATCACAAAGTGCTTCAGACAAAGAAAATGTAGTTGACAGTTTATTTTAAGCATGTTCCATAGCTAGCACAACAAGGAACAGCAGCAACCATTAATGGACTGTGTTCAAAACTCTATAAGGATATGTCAAAATGTGTTGTTGTCATGTCAATGTGGACATCCTCTAATACAGTAGCTTACATTTATGGGTCCATGTATACATTACAGTGTGTTTGGTCATCATTGTCCTCCTTGTGCAGGCACGCAGTAACATTTGAGAGACATTGAAGTACTCTGAAATAAAATCCTGCCCTAACTCACATACACAATAAATATGGAATGCGCAACGCATTCAAGTTCTCTCATTTTAGACCCATACACAGAGAAGGTGTTACGAGTTCTTGTGTTACCCGCGTTATTGTGCTTTTCTTCCTCTTCACCTGAAGTGATGATGCAGTGGCATAACACCAGCAGTGCCTGAAATAGTGTCTAACAGAAAAGCTTAAATGCAAGGGAAGCTTGCCATCAATACTTAATAATGCTGTTTCCCCTACATGCCCCTTGCTCAATGTATCTTCTCTCTAGGACAGAAGGATAGAAGTAGTAGTCTTCAATAGCGCATACACTGGAACACTTTCATTCAGTTTCTTCAGATCCACCATGCTTAGGGGATGGGCCCAGACGCTTAGCAAAAATATATCCACAGGGAAAAGCGCGCACAGAATATAAAAGGTATATGCTTCGAATTTTCATTTATTTAGAGCCAGCACATAAACACCCAATGTTTCGACTAGGTCATTTGTTTTGCCCCACATCAGAGATCAATTCCAGGGTGGGTTGTCCCCTTACAGCCTTAGCTCTGGTACCCCCTGATCTAGTAGGAAGGGAATAAGGATGGGGGGTGTTAGGGAGAAGAGAGGTATTGAAAAATATTGAAAGGGAGGAAGGTAAAGAGGTGCATGCACAGTGTAGCTTATGTAAGCAAAGTAGGGAATGAGGGGAGAAAGTCAGAGGGAAACGAGTTAGACTGAAGTGGAGGGAGGTCGGGAAGGAGTAAAGATGGGACGAAAATTACTGACACTAGCATTCCCTTCCTCTTACCAAAGCATTTTGCTTACTTCTGTAATTTTCAGTGATTTTGCTATACAAAGTTCCTGTAGATTGTTCTAAAACCATTATTTGGTTAATAGTAATAGCCTATGCATTATGTTGATTCCTGCTATGAAAGTATCTGCCTGTCCCTGTTTCGCTGTGGGCTGCTGACCCTCACTCTCTCTTCCAAATGTTCACGTGGAGGAGGGCTGCTGTGGGCTGTTGACACTCACTCTCTCTTCCAAATGTGCACGTGGAGGAGGGAAAGATGCATTCTGAGAAGCACAAGCACATGACCGTTGCTCAAAATGCTATTGCGGGAAAAATACATTTTTTAAAAGCAACTACTGTTGTTTTAGTTACAGAGAGGAGAGTCAAAGCTTTCTGTGAGTATGTCGTGTATTTCTCATGTTCAATACACCACTTTACAACCGGAGGAGGCTGTGTTTAGTATGGTTTTGAGCTGAGCGGAGCGCGCCATTTGCAGTGAATAGGCCTACGGTATATCAAGTAGCCTAGGCCAAGCGCTGGGAAGTTTTTGTAGGACATTAAACTACATTTACTGATAGCCATGTAGGCAAATTGATGAATCTATCTAACAACACTATCATATTTAGAGTTAACAATATAGCTTAGTGTTTTGAGTTCTCACTTCCTCAGGTGGTGAATAATATAACCTATAGGCCATTATGCACAAAGATGTGGGCAGATTCTCGGAAGAGCCAAAAAGAAATGTGATCATTCTGCATCCTATTTTGACAGGTTGCATACCAAAATATCAATCAAGCATTTCCTGGATATGTTTGATGAAATGGCTTACTTTTTGAATCGTAGGCTACCATCTCAGTTGTTTTACTTGACACTGGAAAAAGATTGTCTAGAGCCCTGCCGAAAATGTAAAGTAACCTTCAGCTCTAGCACCTCACGAAAAAAAAGTATTTAATGTAATTTAGCGCTTATTTATCGTTATCGCAGAAGAATGGGTAAATTTATCGCAAAATTGATTTTTGTCTATCTCGCCCAGCTCTAGGAAGGAGGTAGAGCGACACGAGAGAAGGAAAATAGAGAAAATAAGAGAGTCATTCAGGGAAGGTGGAAGAGGATTGGATGGCGTCACCATAATGTAGACAGAAACACAGTGAGCAGATAAAGATAGAGATAGAAAAAAGTAGAACAACACACTGGCTCTACGTACTCACACACATACACACACACACGCACACACACACGCATACACACGCACACACACACACACACACACACACACACACACACACACACACACACACACACGCATACACACACACACGCACAGTGCCTTCAGAAGGTATTCACACCCCTTGACTTTTTCTACATTTTAGAGTTTGTCACTGGCTTACACACAATACCCCATAATATTGTTTTTAGACATTTTTACAAATTAATAAAAAGCTGAAATGTATTGACTCAATAAAGATTCAAACCCTTTGTTATTGCAAGCCTAAATAAGTTCAGGAATAAACATTTGCTTAACATGTCCCATAATAAGTAGCATGCAATAATAGTGTTTAACACGATTTTTCAATGAGTACCTCATCTCTGGACCCCACAAATATAATTATCTGTAAGGTCCCTCAGTCGAGCAGTGAATTTCAAACACAGGTTCAACCACAAAGTCCAGAGAGGTTTTCCAATGCCTCGTAAAGAAGAGCACCTATTGGTAGATGGGTAAAAAAAAAGAAGCAGACACTAAATATCCCTTTGACCATAGTGAAGTTATTAATTACACTTTGGATGGTGTATCAATACACCCAGTCACTACAAAGATACAGGCACCCTTCCTAACTCAGTTGCCGGAAAGGAAGGAAACCGCTCAGCGATTTCACCATGAGACCAATGGTGAATTTAAAAAAGTTACAGAGTTCAATGCCTGTGATAGAAGAAAACAGAGGATGGATCAACAACATTGTAGTTACTCCACAATACTAACCTAAATGACAGAATGAAAAGAAGGAAGCCTGTACAGAATAACAAATATTCCAAAACATGAATCCTGTTTGCAACAAGGCACTAAAGAAATACTGCAAAAAAATGTGGCAAAGCAATTAACTTTATGTCCTAAATACAAAGTGTTATGTTTGGGGCAAATTCAATACAACACATTACTGGGTGCCACTATCCATATTTTCAAGCATAATGGTGGCTGTATCATGTTATGGGTATGCTTGTAGTCGTCAAGGATTTGTTTTATACATAATGGCGCCAAGCACAGGCAAAGTCCTAGAGAAAAACCTGGTTGTCTGCTTTCCATCAGACACTAGGAATGATGAATTCACCTTTCAGCAGGACAATAACATAAAACACAAATATACACTGGAGTTGCTTACCAAGACGATATTGAATGTTCTTGAGTGGCCTAGTTCCAGTATTGAAATAAAATAGGCTTGAAAATCAATGGCAAGATTTGAAAAGGGCTGTCTAGCAACTTTTAACAACCATCTTGACAGAGCTTGAAAATGTTTTAAAAAATCCAGGTGTGCAAAGCTCTTAGACTTACCCAGAACAACTCACAGCTGTAATCGCTGCCAACAGTGTACATGTATTGAATCGGGTGTGATTTGCAAAAGTGTCTGAAAACATATTCTCACTTTCATTATGGGATATTGTGTGTAGAAAAGTGAGATTTCTTTTTAATCCATTTTGAGTTCAGGCTGTAACACAACAAAATGTGGAATAAGTCAATTGTTATGAATACTTTCTGAAGGAACTGTACATTTATGCTACACACGCATCACAACTGCTGCTACCAGACTCTTATTTACTATTGCTAATACTGCACAATTGAAACACTTGCCAAACCCCCAATCCCACCTTCCCTGATACATGTGTAAATATTGGAATATAAATTGTGCCTTCCTGTATTATACTGATGCTAAAATGTTTATTCAATTCTACTGAGCTATTTACTTTATGTTCGTATTCTTATCTTTTATTATTTGTTATTGTTGTTGCATTGTCCAGAAGGAACCTGCAAGTAAGCATTTAGTTGGACAGTGTGTATCCATGTGTATCCTCCAGTACATATGATACGGCTATTGAAACTTGAAACTTGATAGAAGACCCCCCTCACCACCACCACCTCTTGTCCCTAGAGACAGGAATATCAAGTGACACAGTGTTTGTGTCATTCCACGCTCCACTAGCTGTGATTATGGGCCACCCACTGAGCCCCCAGTCATCCCACATCCACTCATGCGTGGCCTGTACACTCTATAGAACAAAATAGGATCTTATGGGCTTTTTCAACCCTCACGCTCCCAGAGAAGGAACTTCCTAAGTGGAAGGGAGATGAGGAGAGACAATGGAAGAGCCCTCATTTGGCTATAAGGAGACGGTTTCTCTGTTATTGTAGCACAGGGAAACCAGGAATTATAGGTAAAATGTCCTTATTTCGACAAAACAAAATACGCAAGGGTGGATAATTATTTTGTCTTTGAAATTGATTATGCGACAATTTTGGTGGAAACGCCTTTATGTGCAAATATTGATATAATTACCATCATATTGAAGTAAACGTGGAGTAGCACGGTGACACGTTGTAGGACTACCATCATGACTTGGAAAAGCATTGAGTTTATGGGTAGATGAAATAAGTCATGATGAACTTCAAATGGTGGTTAAGTGCACGATGATCATTGAAATTTCCTGAATGCTGGTGACATGATGATTGGAGCTTTGCTGCCAATTATCAGGTAAAATGATCTTGCTCTTATTCATATCTCATCATATAACCTACCCTGTCCACTTTATCAGCAAACTCTTGTCTAGAGAGAAACCGTTTTTATGACAAAACCATCGGTAGAGTTGAAAATGCAATACAAACACATTGAACTTCTGTTTTTTGTATTCAGTACATGGGAATTAAAGCGCAAAAGTGTTGTTTATGTGCACCAGTCATCACCTTTTTATCCGTAACAAGTCAGTTTGATGGAAACACACCTCTGGTAGGAAAATGTGCATATTGTTTTTATGCATATTTTAGAATAGTCAGGTTAAATCTGTCGCCAATTGGATGGAAACCTAGCTATTTGGGCATATCTTAACTTCCACTTAAATGGAATTTTCACCTAATCTCCCATTGCCGTTAATGCATGATAAAGTGAAAACTGCACTTGTGGAAGTGGTTATAGGCTCTGTATTGATGCTCTTCCCTCCCTCCTCTGCAGTGGCCTGAGGGACAGAGTCAGTATTCTGGTGGACGGCTCGCTCATCATCGGCGGCGTGAAGCCTGAAGATGCTGGGAGATTCACCTGCAGCCCCAGCAACAGCCTGGGCCAGCCCCCGTCCGCCTGGGCCCAGCTCACAGTGCAATGTGAGTGTCTGGCCCTATCCTCTACAGTCAACCCCTACCCCCTACCCCTTATGTACTTGTGTTCATTAGAACACACAGAGCTACTGGGTGTACACTACAGCAAGATCCAGCCTAACGAACATGCCTAATTCTGCTCATCAGCCATACAAAGGCTGATCCTAGATCTGTACCTATAAGAGCAACTTGAACCCGCAGCTGTGCTGTAGAGCGGTCCCACTGCAACTGAGTACACTCAGTCCTTCTGATGCTGTTCTCTACTTAATGAGTGTTATACTTTACCTAACCACCCCAATGAGCCGCAATGAGAGCTTGGGACTATAAAATTCTATCTGCATTTTTGTCCAAATGTTGTTATTGACATAGCCTTGTTTTGTTCAATGTTCTCTACCTATATAGTAGTCTAAATACCCCAATTCATGTTGTTCTGTGCAAAAGAATACAATAAAAATAATTGCTGACATTTTGGTTTTAGAAGTGGGGGGGGGCATAAACTGCCGGGGGTCTTGTTGGGCATCTAAAGCTCATTTCCTGCATTTTTACACAATCCAATATGCCGTCTCGAATTTAGAACAAAAAGTAAGCAAAAATGCCCAAAGTCATCAAGCTAGGTAAGAGATCATTATTAAATATGTTTAAGTGATTCATAAGACTGAACTAGATCAAAGGTAATTCAATAATAAATATTGTGTTGTACCTTTAACCAATACCCCAACAAAATAAGAACTCTTGAAAAAATACAAAGACTTTTGATTGTTTATTAAGACATCCTCTATATCAAATTTCAGTCAGACCGACCAGCCAGCTCGAGCCGCCTGCATGACCGACCCCCACCAGTTTAATCAATAATAACTCAAAACAAAAACAGCAAATCCTCCTTATAATTAATATCATAGGACTAATAGTACTGTAGAGCACTTTTTACTTGCACACAATAAAGCTGGGTTGCCCCGTCATGTCCTTAGTGGTCGACTACCCTGCAGCGCCCTGTTAGGTTCTTATTTTTCAGAGTAAATAATTCATGGACACTAGAGAAGCTTAACCAAGTTTAATTCTTCCCAAAGGGTCATTACAGCTGTAATTCAGACAAAAAATTATAATTTGCACAAGCACTGATATTTAACCCTTTCTCCTAGGCTGAGTCTCCTCCTCCTCCACAGCTGAACATCCAATACATCTCTGTTGCTAGACAGAACCTTAGTGATATCTGTTCTTCCTCACTTCATCTAACTTGACCTCTACCCCAAAGTGCTCACTCCTCCCCAACTCAAGGCTGTCATGGTTATTGATACAAGACTGTCTCCTCTCCTCCCAGAGTATCCCTGATGGCTAACAATAACATGTCCTGACAATGTAAATGTTATACATTACCTAGTCTCTCTCAGTGACATTGTTAGTTTCCAAGATCTCCACCCAACACATTCCAAAGCCATCTCTTTCCACAGAAAACCATTAACTTCTGACATAAAACCCAGTCTCTTTCACTCCTTATGCTTCTGATCTATCATGTATTTAATATCTCAATGTTTAAAGTGTAGCCCGAATCCAACAGTCCCTCCTCTTGAACAATAGCGTCCTAATGTTCAATTTATTTAAACTTGGAAATTACTTCTAGATGGACAAACAATGATAATAAAACATGAATTTAAAAAACGAACAAAGGATTATAAATGAACAAACAATGATAACAAACATTCACAGTGAGGTTTACAAACTCAGAGACTTATGGCCTCAGTACTATGATCACATCATACACACTTTTATTTCCATCTCTCATCACACAACAAAATGCCATTCCAGCTGAATCTGCTGTCTTGTTCCATGTCAGATGGAACACTTTTTGGTTCTCCACTTTCTCCTTCTGGTTGCTAAACGAGTGATAGCATAAGACTTGGACAGCAACAAAAAACATAACGGTATTAACAATGTGATAAGCTATGCATAATTATATATGCATGACAACCCAAAGTTTGAAAACGTGACAATTCCCACTCTCTCTTAGCCTGACTATGTCTTCAGGATACTTTTCTGCTGAGGTTGGAAAAAATGAATGCTTTAAAAAAGCTTCCTCATGCTTTCACCCAGTCTTCCCCGTCAGACTACAGGATCCAAGAGGTGTTCCCAAGCTATGTCATTCTCACTTTGCTCCCCATCATCTTTCTCCATAGCCACCCGGAAGTTTACATACACCTTAGCCAAATACTTTTAAACACAGTTTTTCACAATTCCTGACATTTAATCCTAGTAAAAAGTCCCTGTCTTAGATCAGTTATGATCACCACTTTATTTTAAGAATGTGTAATGTCAGAATAATAGTAGAGAGAATGATTGATTTATTTCAGCTTTTATTTCTTTCATCACATTCCCAGTGGGTCAGAAGTTTACATACACTCAATTAGTATTTGGTAGCATTGCCTTTAAATTGTTTAACTTGGGTCAAATGTTTCGGGTAGCCTTCCACAAGCTTCCCACAATAAGTTGGGTGCATTTTGGCCCATTCTTCCTGACAGAGCTGGTGTAACTGAGTCAGGTTTGTAGGCCTCCTTGCTCGCACACACTTTTTCAGTTCTGCCCACAGATTTTCTATAGGATTGAGGTCAGGGCTTTGTGATGGCCACTCCAACACCTTGACTTTGTTGTCCTTAGGCCATTTTGCCACAGCTTTGGAAGTATGCTTGTGGTCATTGTCCATTTGGAAGACCCATTTGTGAACAAGCTTTAACTTCCTGACTGATGTCTTGAGATGTTGCTTCAATATATCCACATCATTTTCCTTTTCATGATGCCATCTATTTTGTGAAGTGCACCAGTCCCTCCTGCAGTAAAGCACCCCCACAACATGATGCTGCCACCCCCGTGCTTCACGGTTGGGATGGTGTACTTCGGCTTGCAAGCCTCCCCCTTTTTCCACCAAACATAACAACGTCATTATGGCCAAACAGTTCTATTTTTGTTTCATCAGACCAGAGGACATTTCTCCAAAAAGTATGATCTTTGTCCCCATGTGCAGTTGCAAACCATAGTCTGGCTTTTTTATGGCGGTTTTGGAGCAGTGACTTCTTCCTTGCTGAGCGGCCTTTCAGGTTATGTCGATATAGGACTCGTTTTACTGTGGATATAGATACTTTTGTACCTGTTTCCTCCAGCATCTTCACAAGGTCCTTTACTGTTGTTCTGTTATTGATTTGCACTTTTCGCACCAAAGTACGTTCATCTCTAGAAGAGAGAGCGCGTCTCCCTCCTGAGAGGTATGACGGCTGCATGGTCCCATGGTGTTTATACTTGCATACTATTGTTTGTACAGATGAACGTGGTACCTTCAGGCGTTGCTCCCAAGAATGAACCAGACTTGTGGAGGTCTAAAATGTCTTTTGATTTTCCCATGAAGTCAAGCAAAGAGGCACTGAGTTTGAAGGTAGGCCTTGAAATACATCCACAACTACATCTCCAATTGACTCAAATGATGTCAATTAGCCTATCAGAAGCTTCTAAAGCCATGACATAATTTTATGGAACTTTCCAAGCTGTTTAAAGGCAGTCAACTTAGTGTATGTAAACTTCTGACCCACTGGAATTGTGATACAGTGAATTATACGTGAAATAATCTGTCTGTAAACAATTGTTGGGAAAATGACTTGTGCCATGCACAAAGTAGATGTCCTTACCGACTTGCCAAAACTATAGTTTGTTAACAAGAAATTGGTGGAGTGGTTGAAGTACGAGTTTTAATGACTCCAACCTAAGTGTATATAAACTTCCGACTGCAACTGTACATCAGCAATGTTCTGCTCTGCTTGCTTTTACAAAGAGCTCAACTCATACACACTGAAGTAATGCACAACCCCTCCCCCCCTTATCCCCAGTTTAAGTTATGCCACTGGCTAACACCATTCAAACCAGTAACGGTTTGGAACTTTAAGTCCAATTATCTCAGAATCATCTTTTGCAGATATAACCTTATAGTCAGTCCCAAGCTCTCAACAAGCCAAAGACAATTTTCCATCTTACTGTATGTACATTTCATGTAAGCTAAAGCATTTTCAATCTGAATACAGGAAATATGGCACTATATCTGGCCATGGTATAGAGTAGGTTAGATAGAAACCCTCTCTCTCTATCCACTGCACTGTGTAATTGATTGGAGGTTACATTGGACTCCAAGCCAATCCCAGACCACCCAAGCTCGGCCAAGCGGTCATATTAGCCCCAACCCTGATCCCACTACACACATTCTGTGTCTCTTAACCCCAACACACGCACACCAATGCCGGGAGCCGTGCGGGTTAGAATTGAAACGGTGACCTTGAAGTCACTCTTCTTCCAGGTCACTCGAGTCACTTTCACATTCAGCAATATTCTCCTAGCATGATACGCTCTATTTAGTTTTCGGTCACACTGGCATTGATTAATCGATATTATTCGCAGCCCGCCTTTCATTTATGAGTCGTGACTTTCAAGTATGCCAGCCTAGTCGTTCCCCTGAGGTGAATCAGCTATATTGTATTCCAAATGAATGGAGGCAAGGATGAGCGTTGAGCACCAGTAATATCCATCCACCGGCGAGAAATGTGGCCCCGCGTCTGCGGGTAGTGATGACTCGTTTGGGTAGCCAAGGCAACAGACATTTTGCATTCCCCCACTCTCCTCCTCTACGGCTCCAAATTGGATATTTATTTTCTCATGCGCCTGAGGAAGGGCAGGAGGGGCAGGCAGCACCAGTCAGGAGGGAGGGTAGCGAGCATTACATCATCGCTTGCAGAGACCAGACACTTTTTTGACACAGGCTGCAGAGAGAGAAGGGGCTTTTTTTCTCTCAAGTAGCGACCAATTTCCCAAAGCAAGTCACTGCCTGAGCCAGAATGCAGAGAGGGAGAGACATTTCTAGCTAGCCAATGCTGTTCTATTTTTAGAATTTAAATGATATTCTTGTTTTCTGCCTGTCACTGAGGTCTTTGACAGCTAACGGACTGCTGAGTGATTGTTGACAATTAGGGCTGCGTAGTAGGTGTATAGTGTGATTATAGTAGGTGTATAGTGTGATTATAGTAGGTGTATAGTGTGATTATAGTAGGTGTATAGTGTGATTATAGTAGGTGTATAGTGTGACTCTGGTTTCTGGGGGCGTGGTGATGTACAGCCGCTAGTGAAAGTCTATACACCCCTTTCACAGGTTTCTCGTTTTGCTGCCTTAAAATTACATCTAAAAAGGGATTAAACCATTTTTAAAAACAACGATGTCTAGATTGCATATGTATTCACACCCCAGAGTACATTTTTGGTGGAAGCACCTTTGACAGCCATTACAGCTGTGAATAATTTTTAACAAGATTATACCAACTTTGCACAACTCTTAGGGCTACAAATATACATTGTTTTTGTCAAAATTCCTCAAGCTCAATAAACTTGGTTGAGAATCATTGATAGACAGTAATATTCATACCTTGTTTCTGATTTTCAAGCATATTTAATTCAGGACCGAGACTGGACCATTCAGGAACACTTAACACCTCTTGGAAAGCCATTCTGGTGTGTCTTTGGCATTGAAATTTATGTTATTGTCCTGCAGAAAAGAAAACTCTATCCCAGGGTTAGGTTTTCAGAAGACTGAAGGCTTTCATAATCATTTTTATCCTAACAAACTCCCCATTCCCTGCCGATGACAAGCATACCCATAACATAATGCTGCGACCACAATACTTGAAAATACAAAGGGATCAACAACATTGCATGCACTTCACATTACTGGCCTTCATGACAAAATTAAAAGAAGGAAGTCTGTGTTAAAAAAATCCACTCCAAATCAACCATTCTGTTTGCAGCAAGGCCTTTAAGTAATCCTGCAAGACAACACGTCAAAGACATTAAGATACAGTGCATTCAGAAAGTATTTAGACCCCTCAACTTTTTTTAGACCCCTCAACATTTCAGCTTTACTCTAAAATGTATTAAATAATTTTTTTCCTCATCAATCTACACACAATACCCCATAATGACAAAGCGAAAACAGGTTTTTATACATTTTTGCAAATGTATTACAAATAAAAATCAGATAGTATTCTCAGACCCTTTGCTATGAGACTCGAATTTGAGCTCAGGTGCATCCTGTTTCCATTGGCCATCCTTGAGATGTTTCTACAACTTGATTGGAGTCCACCTGTGGTAAGTTCAATTGATTGGACATGATTTGGAAAGGCACACACCTGTTTATATAAGGTCCCACAGTTGACAGTGCATGTCAGAGCAAAAACCAATCCATGAGGTCGAAGGAATTGTCTGTAGAGCTCCGAGAAAAGATTGTGTCGAGGCACAGATCTGGGGAAGGGTCCCAAAAAAGTTTCCCAAAAGGAAACCTGGCAACATCCATACGGTGAAGCATGGTTGTGGGAGAATCATGCTGTGAGGTGTTTTTACGCAGCAGGGAGACTAGTCAGGATCGAGGGAAAGATGAACGGAGCAACGTGCACAGAGATCCTTGATGAAAACCTGTTCCAGAGCGCTCAGGACCTCAGACTGGGGTGAAGGTTCACCTTCCAACAGGACAACGACCCTAAGCACAAAGCCAAGACAACACAGGAGTGGCTTCGGGATAAGTCTCTGAATGTCCTTGAGTGGCCCAGCCAGAGCCCGGACTTGAACCCGATCGAACATCTCTGAAGAGACCTGCAAATAGCTGAGCAGCGATGCTCCCCATTGAACCTGAGAGAGCTTGAGAGGATCTGCAGAGAAGAATGGGAAAACTCCCCAAATACAGGTGTGCCAAGCTTGTAACGTCATACCCATGAAGACTCGAGGTTGTAGTCAATGCCAAAGTTGCTTCAGCAAAGCACTGAGTAAAGGGTCTGAATGCATATGTAAATGTGATATTTCCATTTTTTATTTTTAATACATTTTCTGAAACCTGTTTTTCCTTTGTCATTATGGGGTATTGTGTGTAGATTGATGAGGGGGAAAAACGATTTAATCAATTTTAGAATAAGGCTGTAACCTAACAAAATGTGGAAAAAGTCAAGGTGTCTGAATACTTTCCGAATGCACTGTATACTGCATAGGCACTGCATTGTCTGAGGTACCCGGACACTCTTTCACTCTCTGTCTCTTCCTCCTCTCTCTTCATATTTATTTCTGTCTATTCCTATCATCTCATCATCTTATGCCTTTCTGAAGCCAAATTGTTAACTCCATCTCTTTCTCTCTCTCCTTCCATTGCTCCTGTTCTCACTCTTCCCCCTCCCTCTTCCTTTCTCTTCTTCCGCCTCTCTCAGGTGTATCCCCCATCTCTGTGCCTTCTCTGGGTTGGTTGGGCTGGGTTGGTTGGGCTACAGGCTGCCGTGCTTCCATACCTGCCCCAGGAGAGCAGCCACACACACACTCAAACCCTTATGTCACCACACGCACTCACACTCAAACACACACAAAATTAGATTGGCGCGACCGTGACTGGTTGTTCCGGTACTGTGTGCGTGTGTGACAGGTGCTGCAAAAGTGAGGGAAAGGGAGAGCAAAAGAGGGAGGAGGGGGAGAGGTGACATCATTCTCTGTGGAAACCCTTTCCTCTGCAGTGACGTCAGCTACAGACGGTCGGCGGCCTAGGCAGCGTGGGCGATAGCGGCCCCACTAGTCTACTGATTGCAGTGCAGCACTACGCCAAGATATCAGGCTGTGTGTGTGTGTGTGTGTGTGTGTGTGTGTGTGTGTGTGTGTGTGTGTGTGTGTGTGTGTGTGTGTGTGTGTGTGTGTGTGTGTGTGTGTGTGTGTGTGTGTGTGTGTGTGTGTGTGTGTGTGTGTGTGTGTGTGTGTGTGTGTGTGTGTGAGAAAGAGAGCGAGAGAGAGCAAACACCTCTGCCCAAGCCAGTACAACTGTTCCTATTTCAATTTCAGTCTTCTTCCCTTTCACTGGTGAGTTACGCATAATAATCAGCTTTGGTACATGTGGTAAAGCGAGACCAGACATGAAAATAAAGACGTGTGGATATGTGCATGTTAGAGAAAGTGTGTATGCGAGCTATAGCGAGACTGGCATTACCCCACCTCCTCTCTCCCCTTCTATAAATAGACTGTGGCACTTCGCCAAAGATTAAGATGTTGAGAGGGATTTTTTTCCAAACCGCTTCTTTCCAAGCAGCACCGGCCGTCTCTTGCAGCCATTTTCACCTGTCTCTGACTAGATAACAAAGTCTGAATCTGTCCTTTATTATTCACATCAGACCTGACACACTGAGACCTGTCTGGTTAAAAGGTTAGACAACACAGAGGAAATGAATGGGGAGTGCAGACAAGTTTGTTGGTTTGTGCCATTGTGGTGTAATGTAAGGTCTAGTGGCAAATCTGTCATCTCTACCACATAGTGACACTAAACAAGATACCATGGACACTCTCACAGAATACACTACTGAGCCAAATCAAGTTGGACTGAGCTGACCGGCTTACACATCCACCAATTTGTGAAAATATGTGTAAAAAAATATGCAAGCCAGCACCGTTTTCTTCGGGTTGGCAAGACATCGCACAAACATCTCTTTGAAACAACCTACTTTGACCTTACTTCGCTAAGCAGCCCTACTATTCTCCTGCTTCCGAGCTTGTTCAAAGTTATAGGCTAGGGCATTGACTTTAGTGCCAACACCTCTTTCCTCTCTTCTATCCGTGCTGCCAGATAAAGTTATATCAGCCGTGACTCCACTCAGCCATGGAAGCCTCTGTCTGAATACTGAAGAGGTCATCCTGCTCTGTACTAATTTTAATCCACACAATACCATTCTATATATTTGGCTAGGATTCTCCTTCCTTGGAAAATTAATTGACATACTCAAAACGTATTTCTCCGTTTACTAGTCAGTGTTTACCCATCCACTCCAAACACACACACAACCTCCACAGCTACTGCTCTCAGACCAGCTGCTACCGAAGCACAGTTTATCATGTAACGACACCCCGTGCTCATAAAACCTGTTATTTCCCCTGCCTCCTGCTGCAGTACTGGTCCCATAATCACTACCAATGTTACTCCACCATAAAGATAATGTTTTAATATATTTATCTCGTGGCCTGGGCGATCTAGCTAGCGGTTAGTGCCGCTGTCTACACCTTGTACAAAACTCTTTCCATAATAGACCAGATGAATCCAGGTGAAAGCTATGATCCCTTATTGATGTCACCTGTTAAATCCACTTCAATCAGTGTAGATGAAGGGGAGGAGACAGGTTAAAGAAGGATTTTTAAGCCTAGAGACAATTGAGACATGGATTGTGTGTGGCATACAGAGGGTGAATGGGCAAGACAAAAGATTTAAGTGTCTTTGAACAGGGTATGGTAGTAGGTGCCAGGTGCACCGGTTTGTGTCAAGAACTGCAATGCTGCTGGGTTTTCCACACTCAACAGTTTCCTGTGTAACAAGAATGGTCCACCACCCAAAGGACATCCAGCCAACTTGACAAAACTGTGGGAAGCATTGGAGTCAACATGGGCCAGCATCCCTGGGGAACGCTTTGGACACCTTGTAGAGTCCATGCCCTGACGAATTGAAGCTGTTCTGAGGGCCAAAGCGGGTGCAGCTCAATATTAGGAAGGTTTTCCTAATGTGTTGTACACTCAGTGTATATTTGCCCATGTTGGTTTGGGTTCGAATCTAGCCCACTGTCTTTGTGGCAAACTCTCTACTTTTCCCACCATCTCTCCTTTGTCCAATAAATACAGAAATAAATACAATACAAATTACCTGTATTTCTCTCTCTCGCCCCAGACCCTGCCCGTGTCAAAGACATGCCACCTGCCATCTACGTGGCCATTGGCCTGCCAGGCTTCATCCGTTGCCCTGTAGACGCCAACCCGCCTGTCATGCTGGTCAAGTGGACAAAAGATGGCAACCCCCTCCGGATAGAGAAGGTGAATCAAGGGTCATATTCATTAGAACACACTGTAGCAAAAAGTTTTGCAATGGAAAACGAAAATGTGCATTTTGTTATTGGACACGCTCAGGAAGCCCCTCCTGGTTTAAGTCCCTTTTCTTATGCCTAATGAATATGACCCATAACATTCAGAGATAAATGCATTGTGTAAAACCAATATGATTGTCTGTTAGGTAGGAATAGGGAATGGTATCAGCTCTCTTTGTTCTATTTCTATTGGCATTGTTCAGAACGTTTCACATCACTGAAACCTGTTTGACATCACTGAATCCAAAATCTCTCATGGACAGAAGCACGTAACATAAGATGGTATCGTAGCGTCTGTCAACAGATTGTGGGATGCGACGTGTAACGAGGAACTTTGTTCTGCGCTCAGATTTTTCGTCAATGATCATTTGGACAATTCACGATTTCGCATCTTTTGAATTTCGGAAGAGGAGGGGACATTTAGCCCATAGACTTGCCCGAAACTTCCATTTAGGGGGGTGGAGACTTTACTAGTCTTTAGTATATTTTCTTATACTTATATCTTCCCCCAGAACTGAATTCTTAGTGGAGTAGGGTGAAGTTGCCCCGTCTAGACATTGATCTAAAGTCAGTTTTGTGTTTTTCCCCCCTAATGGTTAAGTTTAGGGCTAAGGGGTAGGCTGATCGTAGATCTGTGCCTAGAAGGGCAACTTCTACCTGAGTTTGGATGACAGACTGTGAAATCTCCTCAGGCTTGGAACTGCGACAAAGGTGATGAACTAAGCTCTTCACATGTGCATTAAAGAGGACGTCCTAGTGGCTAAGTTTCCTAGTTTAAGGCTTCTAGGGGTGGATCAATTGTTGTGTATATCCCAGACAAAATTTAGCTGTTCTTTCTGTTTCCTTCCCCTACTTTTTGCCCTTGCTTTCAGTCCCTTTTGATTCAGAACTTTTAACTACTGAGAACAATTGGGGACTGATCGCACCTCTCACTTCCTTGAAGCCACAGTCTCATCAGCTCTATGCAGGATGACGGGATAGTGCTGTGCCACTGGTGAGCCCAGCCATACAAACATTGCGATGTCATAGCGTTAGCTCCTCTTTGTTCCCACAGTACCCTGGTTGGAGCCAAATGGAGGACGGGAGCATCCACGTGGCCGAGGTGACGGAGGACTCTCTGGGCACCTACACCTGCATGCCTTACAATGCCCTGGGCTCCGAGGGATGGTCCGCTCCCACTCCTCTGGTGCTAAAGGTACGCAGGCTGATACTAACAGTAATTAGCGTAGCGTGCTAGTTAGTATATCAATCAATATGCATTTTACATGGAAAGACTATCATGCTTCGAGTTAGCCTAAAGGCTACACCCATCTCGGTCTCTGTTACTCTAATCGCACCCCCGTTGGGGAACACTCTCTCTGGGCAGGATCCCCCTAAGTTCTCAATTGTTCCCGGAGGGGAATACAGGCAGGAGGCTGGGAGAGAGCTGGTCATCCCCTGTGCAGCCGAGAGAGAATTTCCCTATCCCAATATCACATGGCGGAAGGTAAGTGAAGCGAACCTCCCACCATCCAAAGGACTCATGCTGTGGCCTGGTCTACCAGTCTTTACTTTATAATCGGACAGAACTACAGCTCCTCTTCTCCATCCTTTCACTCTAAAGGGAAACGTTGCTGTACACTCACACAGTCTATTTGACAAAGCTACTCGCTGCTAGTAAATCCCCAAATGATGTAATGTTAAGTGATAACGGGTGGTTATTACTACCATGACATTTCTAAACCAGACACCGCCAAATGTGGTTCGATGGTGATGTTTATATTGGAGTCATCTTTTCCATCTTTTCCACAAGGAATGAGATGAGGTTGCAATCAAACTGGCTCCTAGAAATCACAATGTTTTAATTGCATTTTAATGGTGGCGTTATCAGTTGGAACAATCAAGGGAAACGCATTAGCGTTAGCCTTCAATTGTCTCTTGATTATGGAGCTTCTTAATCTCTCCCAATGAAAACAATGTGATTTGCGGTTGTTTGTCTCCCTTTACCGTCGCCGTGATGCCGATGCCGAAATGTTTTGTTATATGAGTAGCTGAGGAAGGATAGTCTCTTCCAACAGCCACAGTTTTAGTCTTTAGTGCTAGTCTTTCTGTTTTTCCTGTCTGTCCGTCTACTAATCTACCTGTCTGTGTGTGTCTCTGTCTGCCTTCGTTTTTGTCTATCTTCCTTGTTGTCTACCTGTCTCTGTCTGTCTGCCTTCTATTTGTCTACCAGTTTGTCTATCTGTCCTGTTCTCGGTCTCTGTCTGTCTCTGTCTATCTACTAATCTACTGTCTGTCTGGAGGCTATGTGGGTGGGTGATAATTACCTTCCTTGCCAGAACCAATACAGTATTTGCTGTTCTGTGAGATGTGACTCCTCTCTCTTTCCCTCTGTCTTTTTAAGGTAGGGAAGCCCAGTAAAAGCAAGCACAACGTCCTTCCCACCGGCAGCTTACAGTTCAAGTCCCTGGGCAAGGAAGACCACGGGGAGTGGGAGTGTGTCGCCACCAACGTTGCCACGAGCATCACTGCCAGCACACACCTCCAAGTTTTTGGTACAAGCCACTCCGCCGTACACATGCACAGGAAGAGGCATAAACACTCATGCACAGACACATCAAACACACACAGGAACAGGTACATACACACACACACGCAAAGGAACACGTAATCAAATACAAGTAATAGGAAGCTGAGTAGTACTGGGTTGTATTCATTATGCGACAAACGGAGGAAAACAGACTGAAAGAGACAGGGACAACCTGGTCTTGTCCAATCAGAAATGGGAATTTTCATGATCTGTTGCAAAATGTTTTAAAATGGTTTCCGTTGCATGCCTTAATGAATAGGACCCTTGTGTGATCTAAGGATAGTGAAGAGAGGCAGGGCTGTGCAGAGCAGCGTCAACAGCTGACAGTTTGCCAAAGCTCGACGCGTCAGCCAAAGCACCTGGGGGACATGTGCAATGAGCATTTTGCAAGGTCAATGAAGTCGCGCCAGCATTCGCAAATCACAGATGAGCGAACTGGGCTGGGCTCGCAGCATTGGGGAGGTAGACACAGAGACTGTTTCCACTGCTGAAAGCTCTACAGTCGTGGCCAAAATTTGAGAATGATACAAATATTAATTTCCACAAAGTTTGCTGCTTCAGTGTCTTTAGATATTTTTGTCAGATGTTACTATGGAATACTGAAGTATAATTACAAGCATTTCATAAGTGTCAAAGGCTTTTATTGACAATGGGATTAAGGTCTGGGGAGTTTCCTGGCCATGGACCCAAAATATCAATGTTTTGTTCCCCGAGCCACTTAGTTATCACTTTTGCCTTATGGCAAGGTGCTCCATCATGCTGGAAAAGGCATTGTTCGTCACCAAACTGTTCCAGGATGGTTGGGAGAAGTTGCTCTCGGAGGATGTGTTGGTACCATTCTTTATTCATGGCTGTGTTCTTAGGCAAAATTGTGAGTGAGCCCACTCCCTTGGCTGAGAAGCAACCCCACACATGAATGGTCTCAGGATGCTTTACTGTTGGCATGACACAGGACTGATGGTAGTGCTCACCTTGTCTTCTCCGGACAAGCTTTTTTCCGAATGCCCCAAACAATCGGAAAGGGGATTCATCAGAGAAAATGACTTTACCCCAGTCCTCAGCAGTCCAATCCCTGTACCTTTTGCAGAATATCAGTCTGTCCCTGATGTTTTTCCTCGAGAGAAGTGGCTTCTTTGCTGCCCTTCTTGACACCAGGCCATCCTCCAAAAGTCTTCGCCTCACTGTGCGTGCAGATGTACTCACACCTGCCTGCTGCCATACCTGAGCAAGCTCTGTACTGGTGGTGCCCCGATCCCACAGCTGAATCAACTTTAGGAGATGGTCCTGGCGCTTGCTGGACTTTCTTGGGCGCCCTGAAGCCTTCTTCACAACAATTGAACCGCTCTCCTTGAAGTTCTTGATGATCCGATAAATGGTTGATTTAGGTGCAATCTTACTGGCAGCAATATCCTTGCCTGTGAAGCCCTTTTTGTGTAAAGCAATGATGCCAGCACGTGTTTCCTTGCAGGTAACCATGGTTGACATAGGAAGAACAATGATTCCAAGCACCACCCTCCTTTTGAAGCTTCCAGTCTGTTATTCAAACTCAATAAGCATGACAGAGTGATCTCCATCCTTGTCCTCGTCAACACTCACACCTGTGTTAATGAGAGAATCATTGACATGATGTCAGCTAGTCCTTTTGTGGCAGGGCTGAAATGCAGTGGAAATGTTTTTGGGGGATTCAGTTCATTTGCATGGCAAAGAGGGACTTTGCAATTAATTGAAATTCATCTGATCGCTCTTCATAACATTCTGGAGTATATGCAAATTGCCATCATACAAACTGAGGCAGCAGACTTTGTGAAAATTAATATTTGTGTTATTCTCAAAACTTTTGGCCACGACTGTCTAGTTTGTTTGATAAATAAGGACAACCGATAGATAAACTGGCTTGTTGTGTATAGGCCGTCCAGTTCCGATTATGCTTTTTTGGAGTAGTGTTAGTGTCCATAGCTACAGCTGGCTATGGAAAAAGACCACTTAGTCTTCAGTTAGCTGTCTGCTATTATTGCTTGTATGGAGGTCTTTGTGCGTGGGGGCAAGATTCACAGACGGGGGTATTCGGGACACTGTTAAGCTGTGTCTTCTGTCTGGCATTTAACAATTTGCAGGCGTTTCATTTGCCAATGAATTTCTCTCTCACATCCAATTGGATGATTGTGTTAATGTATACTGAACAAAAATATAAATGCAACATGCAATAATTTCAATGGTTTTACTGAGTTACAGTTCATATAAGGAAATCAGTCAATTGAAATTAATTCATTAAGGCCCTAATCTATGGATTTCACATGACTGGGCAGGGACGCAGCCACCCACTGAGGAGCCAGGTCCAGCCAATCAGAATAAGTTTTTCCCCACAAAGGGCCTTTATTACAGACAGAAATACTCCTCAGTTTCATCAGCTATCCGGGTGGCTGGTCTCAGACGATCCCGCAGGTGAAGAAGCCGGATGTGGAGGTCCTGGGCTGGCGTGGTTACACATGGTCTGCGGTTGTGAGGCCAGTTGGACATACTACCAAATTCTCTAAAATGATGTTGGAGGTGGCTTATGGTAGAGAATTAAACATTAAATTATCTGGCAACAGCTCTGGTGGACATTCCTGCAGTCAGCATGCCAATTGCACGCTCCCTCAAAGCTTGAGACATCTGTGGTATTGTGTTGAGACAAAACTGCACATTTTAGAGTGGCCTTTTATTGTCCCCAGCACAAGGTGCACCTGTGTAATTTTTACATTTTAATTTAAAATTTGTAGCGTTATTTTACCAGGTAAGTTGACTGAGAACACATTCTCATTTACAGCAACGACCTGGGGAATAGTTTCAGGGGAGAGGAGGGGGATGAATGAGCCAATTGTAAGCTGGGGATGATTAGGTGGCCGTGATGGTATGAGGGCCAGATTGGGAATTTAGCCAGGACACCGGGGTTAACACCCCTACTCTTACGATAAGTGTAATGGGATCTTTAATGATCTCAGAGAGTCAGGACACCCGTTTAACGTCCCATCCGAAAGACGGCACCCTACACAGGGCAGTGTAGGGTAATGAGCATGCTGTTTAATCAGCTTCTTGATACCGCATACCGCTAGCGGGACACCTGTCGACAACATCCAGTGAAATTGGAGGGCACGCAATTCAAATAAATAATCATAATATTAAACATACAAGTTTCTTATATTGTTTAAAAGCTTACATTCTTGTTAATCTAACTGCATTGTCCGATTTACAATAGGCTTTACAGCGAAAGCATACCATGCGATTGTTTGAGGACGGCGCCCCATATCAACATATTTTTCAACCAGTACAGGCTTCATAAAATCACAAATAGCGATTAAATAAATCACTTACTTTTGAAAATCTTTCTCTGTTTGCAATCCCAAGGGTCCCAGCTACAACATGAATGGTCGTTTTGTTAGATAAAATCCTTCTTTATATCCCAAAAGTCTGTTTAGTTGGCGCCATCGATATCAGTAATCCACTCGTTCAACATGCAGACAAAGGAGTCCAAAAAGCTACCACTAAACTTTGTTCAAACAAGTCAAACTACATTTCTATTAAATCCTCAGGTATCCTAAAATGTAAATAAACTATCATATTTAATACGGAAAGAAGTATGTTCAATAGAAAAGTAAAATTAACAGATGCGCCTTTGTCGCGCGCCGACAGACTGATTTTCCACTGGGACTCTTTGTACCATAACTCCAACTTATTACTAGTTTTGGAAGAAACAAGCCTGAAACCTTAAACAAAGATTGTTGACACCTAGTGGAATCCATAGAAATTGCAATCTGGGAGCTTGAATTGCATAGGACCCATAGCTTTCCATTATAAGAGCCTGGGACCTCCAAAAGATAATTTAGGTTGGTTTTTCTTTGGATTTTGTCCTACCATATCAATTGTGTTATAGTCTCATACATCATTTTAACACTTCTACAAACTTCAAAGTGTTTTCTATCCAATGCTGCCAATTATATGTATGCTACAGTATAATCTCTATCAGAGAAAGGTTCTCACACAGAGTCACCTATATGGAGTTGTAAAGAAGTTGGACACACTCACACACACACAGACAGTGCGGCTCTGATCAGGTCTAGTCCAGCTGGCTCAGAGGCCTAAGCTTGTTCTTTAGACACCATGCCAAGAGTTGCTATGACCCATAATCTCAATGCACATAGATACACAGATTGAAGACCACTCTAATGAAACTCAGGCCTACCACCTTAGCATAGTCCTAACACAACCACACAAAGCCTACACATATGAGCAAGAGCTGACTTCCTTCAAGGCCAACGTGTGTGTGTGTGTGTGTGTGTGTGTGTGTGTGTGTGTGTGTGTGTGTGTGTGTGTGTGTGTGTGTGTGTGTGTGTGTGTGTGTCTGTGTCTGTGTCTGTGTGTGTGTGTGTGTGTGTGTGTGTGATTTAAGTACATGTGTGGTTTATGCTTCATGCTTTACTCTCTCTTTCATTCTCACTATCCCCATTCCCCACATGACTCCCCCTCCCCAGGCACAAGCCCCCACGCCCCAGCCAACGTCCACGCAGCGGTCTCCACCACCTGGGTCAACATGTCGTGGGAGGCAGGCTACGACGGTGGCTTCGAGCAGACATTCTCAGTCTGGTATGGCCATGTGTGAGTCATCCCAGCATGCTTTGCTTCCTGCTTCTTCCTTCTTCAAGCGTTTTTCCCTCTGAGGCTACGTCCCAATTCTTCAGCATTCTCCCTCCAGTCAATTCTTCCACACCAATCCAGTGTTTTCAAATAAGTGATAAGGAGGAGTGTACACGTGCGTACTTCTTGAATAGGGTGGAGAATGGGGATGCAGCCCGAATGTTTTTTTGGAAACCTTAGCCCCTCTCTGCCCCCTTCTGTGCTTTTATTCCTAGGGGAGGCTGCTGCACTTTTGCTGGGGAGGAGGGTGCTTGGATGGGGTAGTGGAGTAGAAGTTGCCACTTGACACTGGTCTGAGTTCAGTCTCAAGTTTTAAGGTTAGGTTTTGGGGAAGGGTGGGCTGTTCCTCAATTCAAACCAAAGTTTATTGGTCACGTTCACAGATTTGCAGATGTTGTCGCAAGTGCTGCGAAATGCTTATGTTTCTAGCTCCAACAATGCAGCAATATCTAGCAATACAATAACAATACACACATAATCCAGAAGTAAAAAAAATAACAAGAAATGAAGACATTTCAGAACGAGCAATGTCAAAGTCTGGAATATAAAAATATATGTATATACAGTCAAAGTCGGAAGTTTAACATACACTTAGG
The DNA here is from genome assembly GCF_965601325.2 of Salmo salar. Lineage (NCBI taxonomy): Eukaryota > Metazoa > Chordata > Actinopteri > Salmoniformes > Salmonidae > Salmo > Salmo salar. Next base: position 72,235,132 of record NC_138303.1, read on the forward strand.
TTGGAGTCATTAAAACTCGTTTTTCATCCAGTCCACAAATGTCTTGTTAACAAACTATAGTTGTGGCAAGTCGGTTAGGACATCTACTTTGTGCATGACGCAAGTCATTTTTCCAACAATTGTTTACAGACAGATTATTTCACTTCTAATTCACACTATCACAATTCCAGTGGGTCAGAAGTTTACATACACTAAGTTGACTGTGCCTTTAAACAGATTGGAAAATTCCAGAAAATTATGTCATGGCTTTAGAAGCTTCTGATAGTCTAATTGACATAATTTGAGTCAATTGGAGGTGTACCTGTGGATGTATTTCAAGGCCTACCTTCAAACTCAGTGCCTCTTTGCTTGACATCATGGGAAAATCAAAAGAAATCAGCCAAGACCTCAGAAGAAAATTGTAGACCTCTTCAAGTCTGGTTCATCCTTGGGAGCAATTTCCAAACGCCTGAAGGTACCACGTTCATCTGTACAAACAATAGTACACAAGTATAAACACCATGGGACCACGCAGCCGTCATACCGCTCAGGAAGGTGACGCATTCTGTCTCCTAGAGATGAACGTACTTTGGTGCGAAAAGTGCAAATCAATCCCAGAACAACAGCAAAGGACCTTGTGAAGTTGCTGGAGGAAACAGGTACAAAAGTATCTATATCCACAGTAAAACGAGTCCTATATCGACATAACCTGAAAGGCCGCTCAGCAAAGAAGAAGCCACTGCTCCAAAACCGCCATAAAATAGTCAGACTACGGTTTGCAACTGCACATGGGGACAATGATCGTACTTTTTGGAGAAATATCCTCTGGCCTGATGAAACAAAAATAGAACTGTTTGGCCATAATGACCATCGTTATGTTTGGAGGAAAAAGGTGGGAGGCTTGCAAGCCAAAGAACACCATCCCAACCGTGAAGCATGGGGATAGCAGTATCATGTTGTGGGGGTGCTTTACTGCAGGAGGGACTGGTGCACTTCACAAAATAGATGGCATCATGAGAGGGGAAAATTATGTGGATATATTGACGCAACATCTCAAGACATCAGTCAGGAAGTTAAAGCTTGGTCACAAATTGGTCTTCCAAATGGACAATGACCCCAAGCATACTTCAAAAGTTGTGGCAAAATGTCTTAAGGACAACAAAGTCAAGGTGTTGGAGTGGCCATCACAAAGCCCTGACCTCAATCTCATAGCAAATTTGTGGGCAGAACTGAAAAAGCATGTGCGAGCAAAGAGGCCTACAAACCTGACTCAGTTACACCAGCTCTGTCAGGTGGAATGGGCCAAAATTCACCCAACTTATTGTGGGAAGCTTGTGGAAGGCTACCCAAAACATTTGACCCAAGTTAAACATTTTAAAGGCAATGCTACCAAATACTAATTGAGTGTATGTAAAGTTCTGACCCACTGGGAATGTGATGAAAGAAATAAAAGCTGAAATAAATCATTCTCTCATCTATTATTCTGACATTTCACATTCTTAAAATAAAGTGGTGATCCTAACTGACCTAAGACAGGGACCTTTTACTAGGATTAAATGTCAGGAATTGTGAAAAACTGAGTTTAAATGTATTTGGCTAAGGTGTATGTAAACTTCCGACTTCAACTGTATATGGTGAATAGACAGTGTGGAAAGTAAATGAATCGAAAAGGTGTGTACAGCAGTAGTTATATAGAATGAGCCGTGACTAGAATACAGTTTATACATATAAAGTGGGTAAAAACAGTATGGAAACATTATTAGACCAGAATGGTCAAAACCGGGAAAGCTAGAAACAGACAGGAGCAAGGGGAAAAACGCTGGTAGGCTTGACGAACAAAACGAACTGGCAACAGACAAATAGAGAACACAGGTATAAATGCACAGGGGATAATGAGGGGAGATGGGAGACACCTGGTGGGGGGTGGAGACAGAGACAGGTGAAACAGATCAGGGTGTGACACACTCTGAGATGCTTTGTGAATACAGACCCTAAAGCATCATCCACTGAGCTCCTTATAGACCACCACCACCACATCACTCACAATCCAGACCAGACCTGTCGCGGCTCATCATCCCACTCCCAAACAGACACACAGCCAATGGGATCGCCCCTTAACGACCCCAGATAAAAACCAGCGAGAAGAACTGTATCAGACTGTAACAATCCCTAAACGGGGTAGTTGTTATTACGAAGTGAATATAAATCACCTTATTAAGAACGAGGAGAACAATTAGTGAGAAGAGCACGGCACAATTAGTCCGCTCTTTAAGCAATCCGGGCCTCAAAAAAAAAGTTATGCTTTATTAATGTGCTTTAAAAACTGTGTCGTGCCCACTCCCTATGCCCCCTTATGCCACGCCAACAGGCGCGTCATTAGACAACTCGGGTTTGATTCGGAGACTCCACAGCACCCTTCCTCGCCCACTTCCAAAGGCACTTACCATATCAAGTAGATTTTATTAATAGAATGCTGTACTACTTAAGTGGTTAGTAACTAAGTTAATTCATATGCCTGTGCTTCACACTATTTTGCGGTATTATCAATCAAATCATCATACTTTTTGAAAATGTTCTTTTCAGTTTGAGATGACTGATTCCTTTAGAGGTGCTGTCTTTTAGTTCCTATATTAGCACCAGGCAAGGTGTGCGATCAGATCTATTTATAACACACTGGAATTACTGCCACAGATCTCTGTGGCATCGTCTGGCCCCCATCGACAACACAACTAAATCAGTTCAGTACGCTGCTGTACGTGTCATTCACGAGTTTGCTGATCACACATAAGACAATCCTGATCACTCACAGAAGTCAACACATACTTCTGCTTTTTCAATGGATGTGTCCCAAATGACACCCTATTGGCTATATATTGCACTACATAGGGAAAAGGGCGCTATTTTGGGGGGGACACAATGAGTAGGCTACAACCTGTCCTGTAAGAGGATAGGCGTCATACTGTACTTAAGAAAACGTGTTAAAGGAAAGTAATGGTGGGTTAGAGATAATTGTTCTCTAAAAGCACCTCTGGCGGTTTCTAGGGTTTCTATTTTGCCAAGCAAGAGTGAACAGAGCTTCTCCTCCACACTGTCCAGCCAACTGTCCCCCTTTACCCTCTCTCTCTCTCTCTCTCTCTCTCTCTCTCTCTGTCTCTCTGTCTCTCTCTCTCTCTCTCTCTCTCTCTCTCTCTCTCTCTCTCTCTCTCTCTCTCTCTCTCTCTCTCTGTCTCTCTGTCTCTCTCTCTCTCTCTCTCTCTCTCTCTCTCTCTCTCTCTCTCTCTCTCTCTCTCTCTCTCTCTCTGTCTCTCTGTCTCTGTCTCTGTGCGTATACCTCCTCCTAGTTGCTCTCCCTAACACTGATGCAATGCTAGCAAGTAGCAACCTTCCACTTCTAATATTCCTGCCAAATATCACTATTTTATGGCCCCTGCTGCTCTTAGCTCTATAGAAAGCCTGCTGGGTCACTGTTGTTTGTTCATTGGTTTTTATTTGTTTGATTATGTTTCAGGTGTGAAGGACTGATATTCTATCGAAACTTGGATCATGAAAATTGTGGCGACAAATATGCCACAAACTCAGTGAACACCAGCCTCATATAACATTGCTTATTCTAACTCTGTCAGGTGATGAGGCTGTTATAACAGGTCACAAGCTCCATTCATAACCCTATGTATTCTGTATATAGGCCCAGACCACTAATTCTAACCCCATGTCAGGACATTAGGTGGTTATAGCAGGTTGTAAGCCCCATTGATAGCCCTATGTTTTGGATGCAGTCATTGACTCTAACCATCAGGTCAGTTGGACTGCTTTAACACCTTAAGTCAGGTCACTATGGTGTTATAACAGGTTGTAAGCTACTCTCCAGAGTATAAAAGCATGGCGTGTGAGACTGGCAGGTCACTGTGTGATGCAGAGCGTGCAGACGTTGTCACGGTTATTGCGGTGACTCGACAGGCAGCTGATGTTGGACCGCATCTTAAATTACGGCATCCCTATTCCCTATATAGTGAACTGCTTTTGACCAGGGCCTGCACCCTATTCCCTAAGTGCACTACTTTTGACCAGAGCCATATGTCTTTGAGCATTAGGGAGGGAGAGGCTGGTTTTGGAGGACAGTGTCAGTATGCAGGGAGCACGGCCAAAAAGCTCCCTGCTGCCGGCCGGGAGATCAACAATTCTCATTACAAGGTCCTCTAGCAAACATGATGGTCAGGCCTCCACCGTGATGCGTTTACTCATGCGTGCACACACACACACATAGTCGCAGACACACAGCCATAGAACACACACACACACACACACTCTCAAAAGCTTTAATAAGCATTAAAACACGTTAATGTGCTCACACAAGACACCCGCACACACATTTCCACACACTTGCGTGGACTGACACGTAAACACGGTCTGGCACATGTGTGATTGACCTGTTATCGAACTAGTGTTTAGTTCCGCTCACCCACCTAAGATGACAGCGTTAACTCGCTGCGCTAAAGGTTAGCCTCAGTCAACAAAAGCAATATCACACAGGTTCCATCTCTTTCAGTTTTTTTTTCAGTATGTCATTATCAGCACTCAAATCATTGTTCTTGGAAGTCTGCTTTATATCAAATAAAAACAACTATTTCCCCAGAGACCACTCTCAAGTGCTGTTCAATTAAAAGCCCATTGAGTTGACTTATGGGAATTATTACAGGATGTATCAGAATCGGTTAAAACTTAAATGTATGAAATATTCATAATACCCTAAGTAGAGGTGCCCCACTTCTTGAAATCCCAAATAAAAATCCCAAATCCAGACTAAAATACTCTGCATGGTCAATCCGCTGTCTTCAGTGGCCTTACGATCATGTCAATATTGCTAAATGGAGCCCTCCGCATTGTTACAACATTTGGGAAGCGCCCAGCGATGCGGTGCAGAGCTCAATTTTGCCTCTACAAGCCTCTGGAGGCTCCGCAATTGTGTCAAACCCTCCGTACGGAGCCTTCCGATCGCATTCCCCGGAGCAAGCATAAATTGGCTTTTTGCCTCAGCAGGTAGGATGTACCGTCTTTATTTGTTTCATCTGTCAATCAAAGACGGTATCATGACACAAGGCGCGGCCCAGATGCAGACACAGGAGGCAGATGGTTGGAGTCTTAGATGTTTAATAATCCAAAAAGGCGTAGGCAAGAGAATGGTCGTGGACAGGCATAAGGTCAAAACCAGTTCAGAGTCCAGGAGGCACAGAGTGGCAGGCAGGCTCAAGGTCAAGGCAGGCAGAATGGTCAGGCAGGTGGGCACAGAGTCCAGAACAGGCAAGGGCCAAAACTGGGAGGACTAGAAAAAGGAGAATAGCAAAGGCAGGAGTACGGGAAAAACGTTGACTTGGAACATACAAGACGAACTGGCACAGAGAGACAGGAAACACAGGTTTAAATACACTGGGGAAAACAAGCGACACCTGGAGGGGGTGGAGACAATAACAAGGACAGGTGAAACAGATCAGGGTGTGACAGATGGAACCTCCACCAATCAGCACCCCGTGACCACAGTGCGAACGCACCGATAGGCTAGCCACCATATCCTATTGCAATGACACCCACCATATGATTTACTCACTGACAGCCAATGCACCGTGATATACACTGACAATTAAAATATTGTGCTATATAGCTACATTTCAACTGAGAAGATCATATGCACCAAAAGTGAATATACGGTAATATATTCACTGACAAGCATAACAGCCAACCTAGCACAATAAACCCATTGACGGTGAAGTAATATACACAACCTCATAGTGAATGCATCATAATATACACACCCTCATAGTGAATGCATCATAATATACACACCCTCATAGTGAATGCATCATAGTAAACACACCCTCATAGTGAATGCATCATAGTAAACACACCCTCATAGTGAATGCATCATAATATACACACCCTCATAGTGAATGCATCATAATATACACACCCTCATAGTGAATGCATCATAATACACACACCCTCATAGTGAATGCATCATAGTAAACACACCCTCATAGTGAATGCATCATAATATACACACCCTCATAGTGAATGCATCATAATACACACACCCTCATAGTGAATGCATCATAATACACACACCCTCATAGTGAATGCATCATAGTAAACACACCCTCATAGGGAATGCATCATAATGCACACACCCTCATAGTGAATGCATCATAATACACACCCTCATAGCGAATGCATCATAATATACACACCCTCATAGTGAATGCATCATAATACACACACCCTCATAGTGAATGCATCATAATATACACACCCTCATAGTGAATGCATCATAATATACACACCCTCATAGTGAATGCATCATAATACACACCCTCATAGTGAATGCATCATAATATACACACTCTCATAGTGAATGCATCATAATACACACACCCTCATAGTGAATGCATCATAATATACACACTCTCATAGTGAATGCATCATAATACACACACCCTCATAGTGAATGCATCATAATATACACACTCTCATAGTGAATGCATCATAATATACACACCCTCATAGTGAATGCATCATAATATACACACTCTCATAGTGAATGCATCATAATACACACACCCTCATAGTGAATGCATCATAATATACACACCCTCATAGTGAATGCATCATAATACACACCCTCATAGTGAATGCATCATAGTAAACACACCCTCATAGTGAATGCATCATAATACACACCCTCATAGTGAATGCATCATAATATACACACCCTCATAGTGAATGCATCATAATATACACACCCTCATAGTGAATGCATCATAATATACACACCCTCATAGTGAATGCATCATAATATACACACCCTCATAGTGAATGCATCATAATACACACACCCTCATAGTGAAGGCATCATAATACACACCCTCATAGTGAATGCATCATAATATACACACCCTCATAGGTGCACATGCCACCCTCAGTGAATGCACACACACCCTCATAGGTGCCCCCCCCAAGGGCATCATAATACACACCCTCATAGTGAATGCATCATAATATACACACCCTCATAGTGAATGCCCCACCTCGGATGCACATATCCCACCCCGGAGGCACTCCCCCTCATAGTGAATGCCCCCCCCAGTGCGATAATATACACACCCTCATAGTGAATGCATCATAATATACACACCCTCATAGTGAACGTATTATAATATACACACCCTGACAGCTGCCATGTCACTTAACATACATACGCACAATGGCGAAGACGAGAGAGTCACTAGACGTCACCTCTGACGCCGCTGCACAATGATTTGCCGGGATTGGGAACGGCGGAAAAACCGTCTGCGCTTGGCGTGTGCTGTAAATCACTGGGAGGCTTGTTGACAGACAGTCAGCTCACAGTAAGCACGTTGTGATTTTTCCCAGTCCCTATCATGTACACCATCACGCTATTCATGCATGTCTGTCAGGGGAAGTTATGCCTATGTATCACATGGCACAGGGACATGCTATATGAGGATTATGACGCCCCCCTTAGTGCATAGTGTTATCATTCTGGCCCATTTACATAAACCCATGGTTATCTATTAAGGCCTACACTATGCTACAATACGAATGGAGATCGATGCCATGCATACTGACTGGAAAGTATAACATGGATGCAGACACGAGTATAGAACTCGTTCCCCAAAAAGATTTTGTTGGGGGAGATTTGTTGCATTCAACTTCACAAAAGTTGTGTTGTACCGAAAGCATGGCCCATCTTTGGCTTCCATGGGAATTTGCACGGCTGAGCGCAGCATGGGCTTGCCTCCATCAGCTGTATGACTGTAAAATGATTTGACTGAAATACTGTGAAATTACATTCTGTAAATGAAATGCTGTAACAGAAATGATTTTACTGAAATGACACGGTCATAATGACGTCACTGAATTGACTGGACTGCAATGGTATTCCTGAAATGACATTATAGAAATCCTGTTACAAGTGGTGTTCCTGAAATGACATTACAGAAATCCTGTTACAAGTGGTGTTACTGAAATGACATACTATAAAGCCTGTTAATGAGATAATGAGGCAGAAATCTTGTTACAGAACTGTCCAGACAGAAATCTTGTTACAGAACTGACAGGACTGAAATGTCTGTTACTAAAAAGACTGGGTGCATTGACTAAAAGTCTAGGTCCTCCACTTCGATTCCTATGTGTATTTTTCTCATCCCCCTCTCCCATGCCCATTCTCCTCTCTCCTTCCTTGCATGCTCCTCTTACTCGCAGGGTGAAGAGGGAACAGCTGGGCCCACACGACTGGTTGTCTATGCCCGTGCCCGCTGGCCAGACGTGGCTGGTAGTGCCCGGCCTGGAGCCCCAGACGGCCTACCAGTTCAGTGTCCTTGCGCAGAACAAGTTGGGCACGGGCCCCTTCAGCGAGGTCGTCACTGTGAACACACTGGGTGGGTATTACGGTATTCACCTCTGACTTATGACCTATTGGACTGGGGAAGAGAGCCAAGCATAAGTGACATTACCTGGCGGGCACATGACACAACTGTGTGGTGTGATTGCAAGATGCATTGAGAATGAATTGAATGATGTGTGGTTTTGTTGTTAATAGTGATGTAGGTACTGGTGTTGGTTGCAGCAGCTGTAGTAGTAATGTTTTGTGGTTTTAAAAGTTGCCTAGACTTTCGAAATAACTAATACCAACAATTGCAGTTACATTGTGGGCCACTACTACTGCATTTAAATACAGCTCTCTAACCCCTCATCTGTTTCCATCGCTCCCTCTCTCTTGCACTTTTTCTCTCTCTCTATCCAGTATTTCCTATAAGTACCCCTGAACCATTGGTGCTGCTTACCCCACCGCGGTGCCTCACAGCCAATCGGACGCAGCAGGGTGTCCTGCTCATGTGGATTCCGCCGGCCAACCACACTGCTCCGATCGAGCGCTACGTCATGGAGTTCCGCCTGGGGGAGAGGTGGGACATCCTTGATGACGCCATCCCTGCCGGAGAGACCGAGCTGCTAGCCAGAGACCTCATTCAGGTAACTAGCCTAATGTATATACACTGCTTCATACGGAGACAGAGCTGCTAGCCAGAGACCTCATTCAGGTAACTAGCCTAATGTATATACACTGCTTCATACGGAGACAGAGCTGCTAGCCAGAGACCTCATTCAGGTAACTAGCCTAATGTATATACACTGCTTCATACGGAGACAGAGCTGCTAGCCAGAGACCTCATTCAGGTAACTAGCCTAATGTATATACACTGCTTCATACGGAGACAGAGCTGCTAGCCAGAGACCTCATTCAGGTAACTAGCCTAATGTATATACACTGCTTCATATGGAGACAGAGCTGCTAGCCAGAGACCTCATTCAGGTAACTAGCCTAATGTATATACACTGCTTCATATGGAGACAGAGCTGCTAGCCAGAGACCTCATTCAGATAACTAGCCTAATGTATATACACTGCTTCATATGGAGACAGAGCTGCTAGCCAGAGACCTCATTCAGGTAACTAGCCTAATGTATATACACTGCTTCATACGGAGACAGAGCTGCTAGCCAGAGACCTCATTCAGGTAACTAGCCTAATGTATATACACTGCTTCATATAGAGACAGAGCTGCTAGCCAGAGACCTCATTCAGGTAACTAGCCTAATGTATATACACTGCTTCATACGGAGGCAGAGCTGCTAGCCAGAGACCTCATTCATCTAGCTTACTGTATATACACTGTTTTATGCAAAATGGCAGATGGCCAGTTATCCACGGGGCTGGTGTGGGCGCACGCTTTGGTTCCAGCCAAGCTCATTAACACACCTTGATCCAAGACTATGGTTATGACTATGATGATTGGGGATGGGAGTCAGTTGTAGAAAGAAGTATGTTCTTCAAAGAAAACAACTATTTAACATTATATTACAACAATAATTGTGTCTTCCTTGTCAGACCCGAGTCTGTCTGATATCTCAATGAAGTCATAAAAAGTTTTAGGATGCATCTCCAATGGTACCCTATTCCCTATTTGTAGTCCACTACTTTTGACCAGTGGCCTATAGGGCTCTGATCAAACGTTGTGCACTATATAGGGAATAGGGTGCCATTTGGGACATATCCTGAGTCTTATGTAAGCACACCATCTGGGGAGAGTTATATGTTAAAGTATAGACATTTATGTTCCCACCAACATTGAAAAAAATCCATGTTCTTTTGTTGTAGGTCGGATTGCGCTCCTGGCGTGAAGTGTTTACTCTCATTCTAACCATCAGTAACAGAGTGCATCCCAAATTGCACCCTATTTCCTTTATAGTCCACTACTTTTGTCCAGGGCCCAAGTAGTATACTTTATACCATATCAGCACTATAAATATAATAGGGTGCCATTTGGGACGCAATCACATTCTATGCAGGTACATTATTCTAGCTTGACTCCCAACACCCACACACACTTCTCTATCACGTGTTTCACATTTAGCAGCACAATTCACATTTAGCAGCACAATGTAGCACAATTCTGAAGCTCGCTTTTTACTCCAGCTATTGAGGTAATTGGACCCCAAGGGACCGTCTATTTGGGGCTCTGTCTTCCTCTTCTTCAGTAACATACTGTTAGAGATGTGACACGTTTTCTTGTCCACTTTGACAGGTCGATTTCCTTGTGGTTTTCCTCCTAAAACAAACAAACTTTGATTTCTTTTTTGTGAACAATAGTTTTTATTGACTGTAAGAAGTCTTACATGAATGACAGTGTACAACTTGAAACAGATGTTGTACACACACTTCTTTAAAAGCATTTATCTATATTTTATTGCATGAAATGTATCCGCTATCATTTCCTATGATCAACAATAACGTTTGAACATCAGATCGTCAGTTACTAACTATCAAAGGGACTATCGTTACTGCAATATTCTCTGTTTCCTGAAATTTTGCCTTTCGGACAAGATACCCTCATGGCTATCCAACTCGATGGACTCTCTATTTACCGAGCGGACAGGACATCGGATTCAGAGAACTCCAGAGGGGGAGGAGTTTGTCTCTTCATCAACAGCAAATGGTGTGCAGACTCGGAAGTCTCTACCTAATTGTTTACCCATCTTGGAATACCTGATGGTCAAATGCAGACCCTTCTACTGCCAGAGAGTTTTCAGCTGTTATTGTGAGTGCTGTATATATTCCACCTCAGGACAACAACAACAACAACAAGTTGGCACTTAACAAACTGTACGAGGCTATAAATAAGCAGAAAGCCATGCACCAGTAGGCTGCTTTTCTTGTTGCCAGTGATTTTAATTTCTGCATCACCAAGACACGCAGTGGCGTAGTGCAATGTTTTTGATGTAATGGAGCACCATCATTTCTCAAAGTTTGTAGCCTACTGACAGATCTAGCGTATTGACTATCATTGTACAATAGGCCTATGCATGAAATGCATCATCCAATTGCGACGTCTGCCTAATGCCCACACATATTGTCTCAAGAAAATGCTATATTTTGAATATCCTCAAACACCAATTTAGGCATACTTAATCTCAAAATAGGCCGTCATCGCTGTCAATCGTGAATGATAATTCTTCACGTTTTACCTGTGAAAGGTCAAACTGTATCTGCAAGCCAATCATTTGATCTAAATCAGTTTCATGAGGATATGCATTTAGATCTTCTTGAATGCGAATTAAAGCAGATGGTGTTAACAAACTAATAGCCTTTCTTGTAGGCTTATTTTGTTTCAATCAAAACATATATCCTGCCTAATATAATAATGAATAATGAATCATAATGAATCATTATGTGATCTTGCAAGACAGACATTGATCCCGCTCTGATCTAACTTTACTAAACATGCACCATTGTAAGAAGTGATAATCTTCTATTTGTAGTAATAATACAATAGTTGAACCGTTTTGAACGAATACATTTCTTCCAGAATGAAAGAAAAGCAAGAGAGAGAGAGAACGAGAGAGAAAGGTGGTCATTTTTTTTAAGTTTCACTGACTTAGCTAGGAAATGCAGCTAGTTTTGGCTACTCAAAACACCCTGCTCAACCAGAGGGATGCTATGTTATCTAGCTGGCTATGACGATCCAACACAACACTGGAACTCTTCCAATACAAGGTATGCTTTTGGTTTTACTCATTTATTGCCACTGGGCCCTGCCTGTGTAAGTGCTAAACTGCTTTCTGACTGTAAACTCGAACATTACTGCATGATTGTAGCGAGTTTACTAACGCGAAGACAAGGAAGAAACCACCTTTTATCTACCTATAGGCTGCTATAGCGTACATATTTATTTACTTTGTCATTCTATCGTTTTCATGGAATTTTTGTGGTAATTAAATCGAATGTATTTAGAATTTATCAGAATACATTTAGATGCATCACTGACGTTGTCCCCACAATGAAGGTTTGCTGCTTCCTCAATCAAAAGACCTGGATTAACATGACGTGTACACTAAGCTTAAGAAGGACAGAGCTACTGCTCCCAGGGTTATCACAGCCAACCCCGAGGCTATGGCTGAGGACACAAACGCGTAAAGAAGTCCCGCTCCGACCACTACAGAGCCATCAAACAGGTAAAAGGACAATATTGGAACAAGGTGGAATCCTATTATACTGGCTCTGGCACTCAACCCACGTGGCAGAGGCTACAGTACAATAAGGACTACAAGGAATCCCTAGCCGTGATCTGCCCAATGATACCTCTCTACCAGTCGAACTCCATGCCTTTTATGCACACTTCGACGAAAACAACACAGAGCCCTTCTTGAGGGCCCCCGCTGATTCAGATGATCTCTCTGGGTGATCTCTTTTTCCTAAGTTGATGTAAGGTTTTTAAACGGGTAAATACTCGTAAGGCCGCAAGGCCAGACATTATTCCAGGGCGTGTCCTCAGGGCTTGTGCAGACCAGCTGGCAGGGGTCTTCACTGACATTTTCAACCTCTCCTTGTCCCAGTCTGTAATCCCCACATTTCAAAGTGACCACCATCATTCCAATTCCCCAAATCTCTAAAGCATTCTGCCATCCTAGCACTTGCATCTGTAATAATGAAGTGCTTTGAAAGGCTGGTCATGGCTAGGGTTGCAAAATTATGTGAACTTTCAATAAATTCTGTGGTTTTCCTGAAATCCTGTTTGGAGGATTCTGGATTTCCTGCTTATTCCCTACTGATTCTGGGAATCTTCCAACTGGGATTTAGGGAAGACCAGGGAATTTTTTTGAAAGTTCCCTGATTTTGCAACCCTAGTCATGGCACACATCAACTCCATCCTCCCAGACAACCCACTCCAATTTGATCCACAGATGATGCACTCAATACTGCCCTCTCCCACCTAGAAAATAGTCATATCTATGTGAGTATGCTGTTTATCGACAGCTCAGCGTTCAACACCGTAGTGTCCTTCAAGCTCATCACCAATCTCGGGACCATTGGACTGAACACCCAGCTCTGCAACTGGATCCTAGACTTCCTGATAGGCCAACCCCAGATGGTAAGAGTAGTCAACAACACCTCCACCACGTTAACCCTCAACTAGGGGGCTCCCAGGGGTGTGTGCTTAGCCCCCACCTTTACTCTCTGTTCACTCACAACTGTGAGGCCGAGCACGACTCCAACTCCATCATCAAGTTTGCTGACGACACGACAGTGGTCGTCCTGATTATTGATTATATTTATTTCTGCCACCATGCTGCTGTTAATTGATTACTGATTTCCATTGACATTAGTATCTATCTATTTTTCAGATACTGGTCACAAAAACTCCTGTTTACATGCATATATCACCATTAGTATATTACCATAAGCATTTATATATCACCGCTACCAGTCACTTTTCAGCCCTACTCACACCCCTTGACTTTTCCCACATTTTGTTGTGTTGAGGAGTCCGCATGCTTTCCCTACGGAACTGTTTGTGCATACAGTACCAGTCAAAAGTTTGGACACACCTACTCAATCCAGGGTTTTTCTTTATTTGTACTATTTTCTACATTGTAGAATAATAGTGAAGACATCATAACTATGAAATAACATATGTAATCATGTAGTATCCAAAAAAGTGTTAAATCAAAATATATTTTATATTTGAGAATCTTCAAATAGCCACCATTTGCCTTGATGACAGCTTTGCACACTCTTGGCATTATCTCAACCAGCCTCATGAGGTAGTCACCTGGAATGCATTTAAATTAACATGTGTGCCTTGTTAATTTGTGGAATTTCTTTCCTTCTTAAATGTGTTTGAGCCAATCAGTTGTGTTGTGACAAGGTAGGGGTGGTATACAGAAGATAGCCCTATTTGGTAAAAGATCAAGTCCATATTTTGGCAAGAACAGCTCAAATAAGCAAAGAGAAACAACAGTCCATCATTACATGAAGGTCAGTCAATCCGGAAAATTTCAAGAACTTTGAAAGTTTCTTCAGTCGCAAAAACCATCAAGCGCTATGATGAAACTGGCTCTTATGAGCACTGCCACAGGAAAGGAAGACCCAGAGTTACCTCTGCTGCAGAGGATATGTTCATTAGAGTTACCAGCCTCAGATTGCAGCCCAAATAAATGCTTCACAGAGCTCAAGTAACAGACACATCTCAACATCAAATGTTCAGAGGAGACTACGTGAATCAGGCCTTCATGGTGGAATTGCAGCAAAGAAACCACTTCAAAAGGACACCAATAAGAAGAAGAACTTGCTTGGGCCAAGAAACACGAGCAATGGACATTAGACCGGTGGAAATCTGTTCTTTGGTCTGATGAGTCCAAATTTGAGATTTTTGGTTCAAACCGCCATGTCTTTGTGAGATGCAGAGTAGGTGATGGAATGATCTCCGCATGTGTGGTTCCCACCGTGAAACATGGAGGAGGAGGTGTGATGGTGTGGGGGTGCTTTACTGGTGACACTGTCAGTGATTTATTTAGAATTCAAGGCACACTTAACCAGCATGGCTACCACAGCATCTGCAGCAATACGCCATCCCATCTGGTTTGCGCTTAGTGGGACTATCATTTGTTTTTCAACAGGACAATAACCCAATACACCTCCAGGCTGTGTAAGGGCTATTTTACCAAGAAGGAGAGTGATGGAGTGCCGTATCAGATGACCTGGCCTCCACAATCACCCAACCTTAACCCAATTGAGATGGTTTGGGATGAGTTGGACCGCAGAATGAAGGAAAAGCAGCCAACAAGTGCTCAGCATATGTGGGAACTCCTTCAAGACTGTTGGAAAAGCCTTCCGGGTAAAGCTGGTTGAAAGAATGCCAAGAGTGTGCAAAACTGTCATCAAGGTGGCTACTTTGAAGAATCTAAAATATCAAATCTATCTTGATTTAACACTTTTTTGGTTTCTACATGATTCCATATGTGTTGTTTAATAATTTTGATGTCTTCACTATTGTTCTACAATGTACAAAATAGTATAAAATAAAATGAAAAACCCTTGAATGAGTAGATGTGTCCAAACTTTTGACTGGTACTGTATATTATGACAAAATGTTGTAATGTTTTTGTTCGTTTTGGTCTTCTGCAAGGGTTTTTTCGTCTGTTCGTGTACACAACATTTTTTCTCAAGGCAAGCCGAAGTTCGGAGCCGAAGTCTACGCCCCTTCGTCATAGAGATTCTTCAATTAAGTGTTTGTTGTCATTCAACGATAGACAACTTGTTTTCATGCATATAAAATATTTGAGAAATACTGCACCAAACATCTTTGTTAGATATAAAATTGTGTGACTTAGATCTCCTCTTCAAAAACATAAATTAATGACATACTTCTTGAGTTAGTTTAGATTCATTCTGACTATTTTGAGGAAGTGTATACTGGCTACAGCGTCTCAAGATGGACAAACAGTACTATTGCCGCTTTTTCAAAATTTTCAAGCAAAGGTCTTTCAAGGGAATTTTTTTGTCAACGATCTACACAAAATACTTGAATGTCAATGTGGAATAAAATATCGAACGAGTTTCATTTTTTCATTTATGGAAAATAAAACACATATCATGATTAGATAAGTATTAAAACCCCCTGAGTTTGAATGTTAGAATAATATTTGGCAGCGATTACAGCTGTGAATCTTTCTGGGTAAGTCTCTAAGTACTTTGCACACCTGGATTGTACAATATTTGCCCATTATTCTTTAAAGAATTCTTCAAGCTCTGTCAAGTTGGTTGTTGATCTTTGCTAGACAGTCATTTTCAAGTCTTGCCATAGATTTTCAAGCCGATTTTAAGTCAAAAGTGTGACTAGGCCCCTCTGGAACATTCAATGTCGTTTTGGTAATAACTCCTGTGTATATTTGGCCTTGTGTTTTAGGTAATTGTCCTGTTGAAAGGTGAATTTGTCTTCCAGTGTCTGGTGGAAAGCAGACTGAACCTCTAGGATTTTGTCTGTGCTTAGCTCTGTTCTGTTTCTTTAATTTAAAAAAAGAACTCCTTAGGCCTTGCAGATGTCAAGCATGCTCAAAACATGATGCAGCCACCACCATGCTAGAAAATATGAAGTGGTACTCAGTGATGTGTTATGTTGAATCTTCCCAAAACATAACACTTTGTATTCAGGACAATTTTTTTTTACAGTATTACTTTAGTACCTTATTGCAAACAGGATGCATGTTTTGGAATATTTTTATTCTGTACAGGCTTCCTTTTTACTCTGTAATTTACAGTGCCTTCGGAAAGTATTCAGACCCCTTGACTTTTTCCACTTTTTGTTGGGTTACAGCCTTATTCTAAAATGTATTCAGTTGTTTTTTCCCTCTCATCAATCTACACACAATACCCCATAATGACAGGTGTGACTCTCTGTCTTAGGAGGCATGGTATGAGTTCCGGGTCATGGCGGTCATGGAGGAGCTGGTCAGCGAGCCCAGTAACACAGTTGGAGTATCCAGTACAGGTGAGTGAACAACACACCTCTGCATACACATACAAGTCTATGGACACCCCTTCATCACACAGAACATGTCTAAAATGAGAGAGAAACAGGCATGGGGCAAGTTGCAGACTAAAATGTTGATATGGCAGACTTGTAAAGCTTTAAAACAAAACAAAGCAAATCAGAAATAATTTTAAGGGTCCATCATGTTTCAAAAAAATTACTTAAATATAAATCAGTATTGCCCAATGCAGGCATACTTCTAGTCTGGTCCCAGAACTGTTTATACTGTCTTGCCAACCCTTATGTGTCAACACAGCACAAACACATCTGGGACCAGAGATTGGGACTGTGAGCAACTGTGAAGGCATCACCAGAATTCACGAGAGCAGCAAAAAATTCACTAGAGCTTACTTCCTAATATTGGAAGTACTTTGCTGCCCCCTCCTGATGAAGTAGTTGCACTACAGCATCAGATTGTTTTAAACAGTATTTGGACAGTCATTTAAAAAAAAATATATTTCACCTTTCTTTAACCAGGTAGGCTAGTTGAGAACAACTTCTCATTTACAACTGTGACCTGGCCAAGATAAAGCAAAGCAGTGTGACACAAACAACACAGAGTTAGACATGGAATAAACAAACCTACAGTCAATAATACAATAGAAAAAGTCTATATACAGTGTGTCCAAATGAGGTAGGATAAGGGAGGTATGGCAATAAATAGCCCATAGTGGCGAAATAATTACAATATAGCAATTCAACACTGGAGTGATAGATGTGCAGAAGATGAGTGTGCAAGTGGAGATACTGGGGTGCAAAGGAGCAAAATAAATAAAATAAATAACAGTATGGGATGAGGTAGTTGGATGGGCTATTTACAGATGGGCTATGAACAGGTGCAGCGATCTGTGAGCTGCTCTGACAGCTGGTGCTTAAAGTTAGTGAGGGAGATATGAGTCTCCAGCTTCAGTGATTTTTGCAGTTCATTCCAGTAATTGGCAGCAGAGAACTGGAAGGAAAGGCGGCCGAAAGAGGAACTGGCTTTGGGGGTGACCAGTGAAATATACCTGCTGGTGCGCCTGGTACAGGTGGGTGCTGCTATGGTGAAAAGTGAGCTGAGATAAGGTGGGGCTTTACCTAGCAAAGACTTATAGATGACCTGGAGCCAGTGGGTTTGGCGACAAATATGAAGCGGTGACAAAACGGATGGCACTGTGATAGACTGCATCCAATTTGCCAAGTAGAGTGTTGGAGGCTATTTTGTAAATGACATCGCTGAAGTCAAGGATCGGTAGGATAGTAAGTTTTACGAGGGTATGTTTGGCAGCATGAGTGAAGGATGCTTTGTTGCGAAATAGGAAGCCGATTCTAAATTTAATTTTGGATTGGAGATGCTTAATGTGAGTCTGAAAGGAGAGTTTACAGTCTAACCAGACACCTAGGTATTTGTAGTTTTCCACATATTCTAAATCAGAACCGTCTAGAGTAGTGCTGGACGGGCGGGCAGGTGCAGGCAGCGATCGGTTAAAGATCATGCATTTAGTTTTCTTGCATTTAAGAGCAGTTGGAGGCCACGGAAGGAGAGTTGTGTGGCATTGAAGCTCGTCTGGAGGTTAGTTAACACAGTGTCCAAAGAAGGGCCAGAGGTATACAGAATCGTGTCGTCTGCGTAGAGGTGGATCAGAGAATCACCAGCAGCAAGAGCGACATCATTGATGTATACACAGAAAAGAGTCAGCCCAAGGCTTGAACCCTGTGGCAGAGACTGCCAGAGGTCCGGACAACAGGCCCTCCGATTTGACACACTGAACTCTGTCTGAGAAGTAGTTGGTGAACCAGGCGAGGCAGTCATTTGAGAAATCAAGGCTGTTGAATCTGTCGATAAGAATGTGGTGATTGATAGAGTCGAAAGTCTTGGCCAGGTCGATGAATACAGCTGCACAGTATTGTCTCCTATCGATGGCAGTTATGATATCGTTTAGGACCTTGAGCGTGGCTGAGGTGCACCCATGACCAGCTCGGAAACCAGATTGCATAGCGGAGAAGGTACGGTGGGATTCGAAATGGTCGGTGATCTGTTTGTTAACTTGGCTTTCGAAGACCTTAGATAGGCAGGGTAGGATAGATATAGGTCTGTAGCAGTTTGGGTCTAGAGTGTCTCCCCCTTTGAAGAGGGGGATGACTGCGGCAGCTTTCCAATCTTTGGGGATCTCAGACGATACGAAAGAGAGGTTGAACAGGCTAGTAATAGGGTTTGCAACAATTTTGGCGGATACATTTTGAAAGAGAGGGTCCAGATTGTCTAGCCTGGCTGATTTGTAGGGGTCTAGATTTTGTAGTTCTTTCAGAACATCAGCTGTCTGGATTTGGGTGAAGGAGAAATGGGGTAGGCTTGGGCATGTTGCTGTGGGGGGTGGAAAGCATGGCCAGCCGTAGAAAAATGCTTATTGAAATTCTCAATTATCGCGGATTTATCAGTGGTGACAGTGTTTCCTAGCCTCAGTGCAGTGGGCAGCTGGAAGGAGGTGCTCTTATTCTCCATGGACTTTAGTGTCCTAGAACTTTTTGGAGTTTGTGCTACAGGATGCAAATTTCTGTTTGAAAAAGCTAGCCTTTGCTTTCCTAACTGCCTGTGTATATTGGTTCCTAGTCATGCTGAAGGATGTTATTTCAAATGTATTTATTTTATTTATTTATTTCACCTTTATTTAACCAGGTAGGCAAGTTGAGAACAAGTTCTCATTTACAATTGCGACCTGGCCAAGATAAAGCAAAGCAATTCGACAACATATAACAACACAGAGTTACACATGGAGTAAAACAAACATACAGTCAATAATACAGTAGAAAAATAAGTCTATATACAATGTGAGCAAATGAGGTGAGATAAGGGAGGTAAAGGCAAAAAAGGTCATGGTGGCGAAGTAAATACAATATAGCAAGTAAAACACTGGAATGGTGGATTTGTAGTAGAAGAAAGTGCAAAGTAGAAATAGAAATAATGGGGTGCAAAGGAGCAAAATAAATAAATAAATACAGTAGGGAAATACAGTGATATAGAAAAAAAAGTACAATTCTCCCCAAGATAAAATGAGGAGGGTGGGAACATATCCTCTATCGAGTCCTCTCGAGTCTCTGTTCACGAAAGGAAAGTAGATAAGGAAAGGAAATGAGGAAAGGAATTGACTCATGAGTTTTGGAATGCATTCCCTTGACTCAGTCAGGTCCTATGGGGAGCTGCATCAATCCAGCAGAGTTTCCAAATCCATTTCCATTAAGTGTGTTTGGGTGTATCGATCACTATAGGGCCATAAATGATGAATCGCAGAATCAAGTGAATTGGACAGCCAGTTGCTGTGGTGATTGGCAGGGGCCTGCCAGGGACACACACATACGCAAATACAGAACACACACAGTTAGTGTGATGACTGGCAGTAGCCTGCCAGATACGACCTGCCCTGTAGATGTGGCATTACCATGGCATTTTTTTGCCTTTACCTCCCTTATCTCACATCATTTGCTCACATTGTATATAGTCTTATTTTTTTTTATTATTATTTTTTTTTATTCTACTGCATCATTGATTGTATGTTGTTTTACTCCATGTGTAACTCTGTGTTTTTGTATGTTGTCGAACTGCTTTGCTTTATCTTGGCCAGGTCGCAATTGTAAATGAGAACTTGTTCTCAACTTGCCTACCTGGTTAAATAAAGGTGAAATAAATAAATAAATAAAGATGTAAGGCCCTCCCTTTCGTAATCAGCTACAAGCCTAGTTCAAAGGCTATGTAGAGTTACTTGAGTAATTTGCACATAATGTAATGTTTTTTGCTCACAATAATGCAGGTTTAAAGGCTAGCCTGGAAATATTTGTTTTCTAACATACCTATATACTTATTATTGTGTGTTGATATCGGTCACAGTATTGTTTTGAGTCAAACACCTCTGTCCAAGCCTACAGTCTACTGGCAGACAAGTCATTTAATGTCTCCCCCCCCATATCTCTCTCACTCGCCTCCATCCTCTGCCTCAGACTTCTTCCCTCCCCCGGAGATGGTAGATGAGGGTGGACTGACGCGGCCGGTGGTGGCTGGCATCGTGGCCACGGTCTGTTTTCTGGCGGCCGCCGTCCTCTTCAGCACACTGGCAGCCTGCTTCGTCAACAAACAGCGCCGACGCAAGCTCAAGAGGAGGAGAGGTGAGACACACAGTATAGACACACACATGGATTCACAGACAGACACACGAGCATGATTTGATAGCTCTCTATCGACATCTCATTGAACTGACATTGATGGCATTGATACATTAAGGATGTCTTATTTTGTGTGTCCCCCACCTCTTTTTCAGACCCCCCTCTCTCGATAACACACTGCAGAAAAAGCATGGAAACTCCGTAAGTAACCCAAGCCAACAATGCTTTTATTTTTTTTCCCTCCTTCGCTGCAAATGATGCAAATCAAGGCTAGGGTGCACTGCATCACAATTTAATGCTTCTGACAGACACACCCATCAAATAGAGAAAGCCTATTGGAATGACCACCAATTACTGGCCAGCGATTGGCCAAATATTGATGGACAGGGGGCTGTCACTGTTTAACTAGCTATTACCCATAGTTCATCTCAGCAAAGCCAATACTTGGTCTTTAACAGTCAAATTTTGAACCAACATATTCTCAATTTTAATCTGAGATATTTATCGTGTACAGTAAAATTTCAGTATGATATTGAAAAATAAAACTCGTATTCTAACAAAATTGACCAAATGAAAAATAAATGTTGCAGACCCTGGAGAAAACATATTCGTCTACCTGTTTTCTATAATGTAATTTTAATAGACTAGTAACTAGTAGAGTTCAGCTTGTACACAAGCGTGCGTATGTCACGGCCCAGAAACTTAAATCCATCGTTATTGACCTTGTTTTCCTAATTACAGTTGGATTGAACGATCAATACTCCTGGGTCACAGAAAGGTTTTCACGACCGTGTTCACAAACATTGACTACCAAGTCTTTGTGTGCGACCGAAATGACACCCTATTCCCGATATAGTGCATTACTTTTAACCAGAGTCATATGGGGGCTCTGGTCAAAAGTAGTGCACTATAAAGGGAATGTGGTGCCATGTGAGACACAGGCCAAGTCTTTTAGTAGCAAAACAAAACAACCCTACATGGACACATCAATAAAAAAAATCCCTCACATGAAATGCAGAACATTTGATCATTATTTGAGGGTGGTGCTTCAGATATCTGACAGAATATTGGATTGGAGAAATGGTTCTTGCTCAGTTCTCTCAAGGTCTCATTTGGCTCATGTGGCCTCATTAAAATAGCATCTTAATTGCCACACAGATTCTCTCTCTTTCTCACACTCATTGCTTCTCTGGGCTTTGAGGACTGAACAAGCGTACACCATAGAGCTCCATTCCAATCTATATCTGTTTTGCTCCACTCACTGTTTTTACAGAGCATGTTTTGTTGATCTCCTGGTGTGACGGTACAAACATTGCAACACGATGGACCACCACATTTTAGGAGAAGATCATATTTTATGTCTGTAAAGTTATGTTGTTTTGAGTGTCATTTGAGAGGTAAAAACAAAAACAAAGGTAGGTATCCGATTTGTCACCATAGCCTGTTATTTTCCCAAAAGCTTCCACTTGATTCCGATGTCTGTCTTTAGTCCTCGTCTTGGGGCTCCTTTTGACCCTTTTCTCACTAAAGTGCCAACCCGAACGGTACTGTCCTGGCTTGGCCTATCCAGCACAGGTTCAGCAACTATGGTGGGTGTGTAACCAGGCAAGCCCAGTAGAGCATGGCTCGGGTTGACATGGCTCGGCTCAGTAGTAGTGTGAAAAGGGCAATAGGGTATAAAGTCCAACGTTTTAGCAACATCAAACCAGTTTTAGGATATTTTGTATAATCCACCCTAGATGTTGTGCAATGATAAATCAGACCACTAGGGGACACACAAGAGCTAACATGGTATAGCAAATCCATATCTGAAGTCCATGGATAAAATATGACCTCCTGTGAAAGCTATGATCAGAGACCAGCTTCAGATACTGAAAGGGGTTAAATCCCTCTCACTCTCTCTGTGTTAGAATTGGTTTAGGGTGAAATTTCCCGTAGACACTGATCTTGGGTCAGTTTTGCATTTACCCCACCAATGGTTAAAGTTAGGATTGGGGAAGGGGAAGTTGATGCTAGATCTGTACCAACAGGAAACTTCACCCCGGAACGTAAGTATTCAGCCAGGACTATGTTCTGTTCTGTCCCCTATCTCCTCTATGCTCACTTTGTCAATGACTATAGGTTAGCAGAGGCTGTGGCTGAAAGGCTGCGGTTGAAAAGTGGCTCACTGGCAAAGTACAGCTGGTACATGTGAGTTTTTATGGCAACGTGCCCCCGGGGGGAAGGTCTTGATATTGTTTTTGCCTGATGTGCGGCACCAGTGGCGAAACGCGCCGCATCATGTGTACAGGTGCACATTTACCGTATGGTGAATGTTGCGCTTACACATGGAGCTAACCCCTCCTCCTCTCCCCCTTTCCCATGATGCAGTATTAAAGGCACAACTACGGCAAGGATGATTTCGACCTGCCGTGTGTTGATTTGTCTTCTCAGTAGACAAAAATATCTGGAGGAGAATTCCCTGACTTTTTCATTATTCCTCTTTTCTACCCTGACAGCGATGTTGTTCTTTGATCTTTGTCGAGAATACTTTTTTGGCGCTGGCAGGAACTTGAGCTGTAAACAAATCCAATTGAAGTTTACCATGGTAAAAAACATGCATGCTGTGAATGATGTTTCCTAGCTGGCTATTTTCATTTGGACCCAGGGGCCTCCCTCATGCTTCTGCACCTGGCTTTACTACCCATGCTTCTGTGGCAGGCACTAACTTTACTCTGCTCAGCAGTTTACCATGGTACACTAAAACAGTTTACTTATCAATGTTATCATGGAGAGTTTTTTCAACTTTTCCCATCACTTCTAAAGAACAACAGACCAAACTGCTGACTGAGCCTAATTCATTTTTTATTTTTTATCTCTTATTCTTGAATGATTTATTATTTAATTAACCCCTCTTTTTTGTCTGTTTTCTTCCCCCAGTTCTAATAACTGCAACCTTTGATGACTTTTGGATATGGCTTTTAATGGTTAACACACCGTGTCAAACAGCAGCACTCTCTTGTATTGGATGATCCTATTAGTTTTGCAATATGCAGTACTCATCATCAACAACATTGCATACTTTCCAACCACTTGTCAATAAAGTGAAGGAGTTTGCATTGACTGACTATGGTTATGCACTTGAACGTTATCCTCCAAATCTCTTTTGTCACCGTTGAACCATGTAAGACTTGAACATAGTCACAGCAAATAGAGAACAGAAGTACAAAAACATCAATGCTTAATGTATTGTTTTCAGTGTGGTATTTTTATCCAATACCACATTTTACATGGAGGCCAAGCTGTCATTATTGGTTTCTGTAAATGTTGACCCAAGCCAATTGCACTCCAGCTCACTACATATCACGTTAGAGTAATAGAACGTACTTCAATGACAGAGCCTCCCAACGGTGTTGCACTAAAAGTGATGTTAACCTTTTCTGACTCTAAGAATAGAGCATAGGTGCTAAGACATGCAACTAAGAAATTGCTGATATGGTTTTGGTACCACTTTATCGTATGTGTCTGTTCTACAGTTAAATCAATTACTAAACTACCTCCTACTACTAACTAGTAAATTGTGTCAGCAGTTACATGTACACACCATGCTGATTTTAACGTAACAGCTGTATCCTTTCCACTTGCTCTTAATCAGTTAAATATACTATTTTGCTTACTCTCCATCCCACCAATATGAACTAGTAACTGCCGATAGGTTTAGGGTTGAAAGTACAAAAGGGGAATGTCTCCCAGAAGTCATAGGAACAAAGGTGTGCATGTGCTGCTACCACAGCCAGACAGAGGGTAGGGATACCCCCGTTCCCTCTGAAATGCATGACTTCCACAGTACTCAGTATTTCTTCCTGTCATGTGTGGGTTTCTAATTGTACGCTGTATGACTGTGCCTAATAAATGGAGAACTTGTCAGACGTGCACCGGCCAAATCTCTTCTTGTATCTCTCGCTCCTTCCCTGTCTTCTCTTTTCCCCTCTGTTTGTTTCTGGCTCTTGCTCTATATTTCTCTCTGTCCTCTCCTCCCCTTTCTCTGTCTTGCTTACACCCTTTTGCTTTCTACTTCTGTTTCTCTGACTCAGCTTCTCGCCATCGTTCTCCTTCCTTTTCTTAGTATCTTCCTCATGCCCCTGTTTCTCTGACTCTCTTTCTCCACCTTTCTTTGTCTTTGTATCTCTCTCCATCTTTCTCTCCAGCCTTTTATTTTGGACTCTCTCACACCCTCTTTATCTCCCTGTTTCTCTTACTCTCTTTCCCTCCTCTTTCTTCTTTCTCTCTCTTTCTGTGTTTGGACATGTGGAAGCTCTGGAGCCTCATTGACAGCATTCCTCCTCCTCCCTCTTCTCCCCTCTTTCTCTTCCTTCTCTTCCCGTCTCTGTTGTTTTTCCCACCGCAGGACTCCTCTTAGCCCCTTGCCCGGCATAGAGCCCTACTGCGAGGGGCAAGACGCCAGCAGCTACCGGCCCCCACCCTCCAGCCCTCAGTGAGTGTGGCTACCTGCACCTTGTTCAGCCTGCCCCTCAGTCAGTATGCTGCTGGCTGGCTTGGCCGCATGCTTCATGTGCTGGGCACGGTCACACGCCGGTTCAAGCAATTGGGGCCCTAAGCACCCTCGCGGTCCACTCACAGGAGATGCAACCTACCTGGGGTCATAGTGTTTTATAGTCTCCAGAGATGACATAGTCTTAGGTGTCCAGCTGGGGGTGATGTGTGTACAGCATTGTCGGGTACAAAGTGCCCTTCTTTGAGAAACCTGTTTAGCTGAATTTAAATACATTCAAATTGGGATGAAAGCCCTAGATCCCGATATCTCTGAATTTTTCCCGAAATTGATCAAATAGCAATTTTTTACCAGTACGATTAATGGTGTCCCCTGAGGTGTGCACAAACGTAGCGTGATATTAGCCGGGACTGACAAGGATTTTCAGATTCAGGAAAAAAAAAGGCATCTGACTTGCGATCAGACTGCTCCAAACTCTAATTGACATATAAGACACGGTATGTGGTGTACCTACAGTCAATATAAATAGTAATAAAAGTGACTGACTCGACATTGCACAGGAGGCAATGTATTCAGTTTTCCAGAGATGGTCAAAATTGCCCCCGATGTTGACCGCCATGCTGAACATGTAAGATGAAACCACTCCAGTGTTGAGAATGATCCAAAATCCCATTTTGCCTATAATTTGAGTTGACAGTCAACCTCGTCCCATTAAAGGTTTCCACTGGGCGTACATACCCAGAATCCTCCTCTCTCTCTTCCCATCTTGTGGGGTTCATTGGTCGGGCTGCTGCTGCTTCTTCTCACGCCCCACTGCTAACTGCCCTCCTGTGCCATGCACCGGGAATAGCCCGGCTCGCCATGCTACCAGCCTGACCTGTTTAAAACCTAGCACAGGTGGATCAATGGCATTTTAAGTCTGGGATGCATTTGGAAGTCACCATATGGCATGGCTATACAAAGGGAACAGGTCTGGTGTACAACAACTGGAAAGCAATTGATTTGGTTTGTTGCTAACATTTAACATTTATTGATAACATCGGCGAGATCGATATTCAAGAGAAGCTGACAGTTATTCAGTAATTAGGACAATGTGTTATTACTGCCCCATTATCTGTAACTTTCTTTCCCTGTCAAAAGTGCAAATTACTCCCAGAGTTATTTGAAGTCTGGGCTATCCGGCTCCTAAACCACAGTTTTAACACATAATTCAAATAACTCTGTGGCAGTTACATTTGCCAAGACCCACCCACACAGTTTACAAAGAAATGCAGGGACAACACTTTTGACTGGGAATGAGGCTTGTGGCTTTAAACAGAGATTGTGGCTTTAAACATAGCAAATATGTTTCCATAAAAATGTCATCATTCAGTACCGGTAACAATTTACTTAAACCGTGCAGGTGTAATGCATTATGCTGTTATAATGCATCATAGGACTTGTCATAAGAATGTATGGCCCCCATTATTACCTTGTCATAATTACTCTAATAATCATCCTTACTAAATAACAGCCATTTTGAATCACTTTTGAGAAAATGTCCTGAATTTCTTTCATAGCTAGACTTATTATAAGCGTATTATAAGACAAAGGTTCATACATGCTTATAACAAACATGCATGTTTTCAGTAAAGTGTTACCAAAGTACATAAATTATTATTTTTTACAGCATAAATTTTAGACTTTTGGAAATGTTCATGTGGCTGTCAGTAGTACGTAGTCACACAATGCATAGTGGTTATACACTGAGTGTACAAAACATTAAGAACAGCTTCCTAATATTGATTTGCATCCCCCCTTTTGCCCTGAGAAGAGCCTCGATTCGTCGGGGGATTGACTCTACAAGGTGTCAAAAGCATTCTACAGTGATGATGGCCCATGTTGACTCCAATGCTTCCCACGGTTGTGTCAAGTTGGCTGGATGTCTTTTGGGTGGTGGACCATTCTTGATACACACGGGAAACTGTTGAGTGTGAAAAACCCAGCAGCATTGCAGTTCTTGACACAAACCGGTGCACCTGACACCTACTACCATACCCTGTTCAAAGGGACTTAAATCTTTTGCCTTGCCCATTCACCCTCTGAATGGCGCACATACCCAATCCATGTCTCAAGGCTTAAAAACCCTTCTTTAACCTGTCTCCTCCCCTTCATCTACACTGATTGAAGTGGATTTAACAAGATACATCAATAAGGGATCGTAGCTTTCACCTGGTCATTATGTCATGGACAGAACAGGTGTTCCTAATGTTTTGTACACTTAGTGTATGTCAGTTCTAACATAAATATTTAATCCCAGGTCATTTCGCTGTGGTCTCACTAGTTTGTCTTCAGACAAGCAAGTTTTTTCACTGTTCCTTTGTTGTCATTAACGATAACTGTTTTTGAGGCAGAACGGACAACATACTGTAGAAATCTCCCTCAGGTTGGTATGTCACAACAAGTCTTAGCTGAATGTACCTTGTGTCCTTCCAGATTGTTTGCAGCCAAGCAGCCCCTGAATCTCTTTGAGACGACCCCACCCCTGCACACCTGATTTTCTCCTGGCAGTTACGTTGTCACATCCTTGTAGAAAAGTTTCCCTCTTTTCTATGCTTTGCTGTTTTACTCTCAGCTATTCTGTTAGATTCCTTGAAAAGTAGAGTATTTAACGTTAAGTTTAGTAGTGTATGTGTAATAGTAAGCACACAGCGATGGTGCCAAATGGTGCTCGTGGTACTGTATACAAGCTCATGGCACAGTACAGAACATACAGTAACATACTAGATGTATAATGTTTTATTCGTAAGCACCTGTAATTTTACAGCATTGTATTCAAACCAGAGATGATCAAGAGAACCCTCATGAGGTTGTCACTTTTACATGCATGTATTGTCCTCATTGCTTTACTGCTAAAATTCATTCTATAACCAGTGTTAATTAATCTTTGTCTCATAATAATTTGAGCGGTGAAAATCTTACCATGAAAAATGGCACGTTCAGCAAATGCCAAATACTGTATTCAAAAGTGATTTTTATAGAAACAAATAAACAAGCCAGCACACAGTATAACATTTTATAGCTGTGGCGAGTTCTATCTAGACTGAACTATGTGTATAGATAGCACTGCTTCTAATAGCTATTTTCTATGTATTGAACTTTGTTGATATAGTTTTAGATATTATGAACCACATGAGTAGTAGATATTGAATATTTAGCTGGAAGTGTCTTGAATGTAGGTGTGCACTGTGTCCAGTGGAGGCAGATGTGTTTGCCTATGTCACGCACTATAGTTATAGAGCCTGCACCACGACAGACGGTGCCTTCTGCAGCTTTCCATACGTAGCAGAGAGCGAGAACGTCATTGTTTTTCAATACGGGTCATCGACTGTCAGTTGCCTTGGAAACTCAGCCCCTCCATTGTCACCGCAGCCATTACAAGCACAGCTAAGCCTTAGTGAAATACTAAAAAGCCTCAGCCTTGCATTGTATTTTGGTACTCAGAATAAAGTATTATTAAAACGTCCTGATGTTGCTCTCTTGTTTTCTGGAAAATGCTTGTTATTCCTCATTTCTTGGTGTAACATAAATACTCTCTCGACTAAATGGTATTTCACATTTCTTCCAAATGAATAAAACCCATACTAATAAAATACATATAGTCTGATTTCTACAATGAGGACCTTAGAATTTACTGTATTCTAAGTTGATATTCTGAAAAGTTTGCCTTATATTCAAAGCACAATTTGAAATTCAGATGACATGTAAATATAGCCACAATAAATACATATAGTGAGATTGAGGCTCGAGAGTATGTGGTCCAGGGAAGTTGGAGTAATGACAAGACTTTTCCAGAAAAAAGGATGGAAAAAGGGACGGATGCCCACTGCTAAAGATGGTCAACTGAGTCCTAAGGATGGCGGTGTCTGGGCAATGGGAATGTGTGGATGGGGTGAGGGCATGTTAGTCATTGCCGCTGGTTGGCTCTATCATAGGTTTATGAAAAGTCAATGGAAATGTCAGGTGATACAGAAAACACATTAAGCATTGTTATTCCACTGAAATACACTTTATTATTATGACTGACTTCACATCAATTACACTACCATGACTGAGAAAAATATACTGTACAATGGAAATGTATTACTCAATCAGACATGATTCATGATCAGCACAGTCTCCTCATGAGCTGTTCAAGTGATGCAGTTGAGCACATGGAATGTTAATAGACAACATAGTCTGTTAACCATGTACACCAAGGAGACTTTACTCAGTGTATCTTCTGACTCCCTACCAAGACCATGCACCTACAGTATAACTCAATAGTGTCTGCTTATCAAGTAATGTATGACGTTGCGTAGGAGAGCAGTCCAAAACCCTAAAGTTGCAGCTGCACATGGTCCCTCCATATCCATCCTCTATTCATAACCAAATGATAAACATCCAATCCCTGCTTTGTCAGATCAAATCATTGGTGCATGGTAGCAGTGTCTGAAATCCCCAATTGAACTTCAGGCTCAAACTAAACTTGTAGCTGCACATAATCTGATATTTATTTTGTTACCTAAAGCATGGCTCTTTGAAAAGCCTTTTTTTGTGGATGAATGGCATGTCATCTCTTACTGGAGACTTTATTTCATATATTTGATTGTAATTTTCAGCTAAAATGATGCCTGACAGTAAAAGCATCGACTGAGGGGCTTAATTTGGGTGTTTGCCGAGTCAAGTTGAAGGAGGTCGTTGAGCAAACATTGACTGGCCTTCTGTCTTTCCATTGTTTCTCAGGTCCTCCTCTGGTAAGTTGAGTCCGGAGAGTATGCTTTCCATGGAACCACCATCGGAGGGTTCAGAGGATGGCCATGGCATGAGCATGAAGAAAATCCCTCAGAGTCCTGCGAAGAAGGAAGAACTCTCCCTGTACAAGAAAACCAAGCGAGCAATAACAAGCAAAAAGTACAGTGTCTCCAAGTACGAAGCGGAGGCAACCACACCCATCGAGCTGATCAGCCGAGGCCCCGACGGACGCTTCGTCATGGACCCCAGCGACATGGAGATGATGTCCATCAAGCCCAGGCGAATCGAGGGCTTCCCCTTTGTCGAAGAGTCGGACCTATATCCCGAATTCCGCCAGTCGGACGAGGAGAACGACGATCCCGGGCCCATGCCCCCTGTCATGGCAACCCTTCGACCTCACCAGATCTCCCCAATCTCCAGCCAGGAGTCTTACCTGCAACCACCGGCCTACAGCCCCCGCTTCCAGAGGCCCATGGAAGGTATGACCATCATGGAGAGCAGTCGGCTCCAGGCCACAGGGCAGATCCGAGGCTCCCTGCACCACAGAGCCTTCTCCCATGGCCACGGTCACTTCTACGGTTACCTTAGCAGCCCTGGGGAACCCGAGCCTCCACCCCCTTTCTACATGCCTGACACCAGCCCTCTGAGCTCTGTCATGTCATCCCCCCCTTACCACCCTGAAGGGCCCTTTGGTCACCCCTGCATCCCTGAGGAGATGGGGGAAGGAGATATTCTACACTATGGCGTCTCAAGCTTCCCTCTTCCCCTGACGCTCACCTCTTCCTCTCGCTCCCCGGAGATCTGGCACAGACCCGATTTCCCCTTTGCGAGTCTGGAAGGGCCCCACTTCATTTTTCCACCCCACCACCCTTTGCATCTCCACCGGGAACCCTTCTTTCCTCCTCCCCATGTTCTTCCCCCTGTTGCTTTCCAGCCCTCCTCCCTCCAGGTGCCCTCATACCCCAGTGTCCTGCAGCTTGAGGCCCCAAAGAGCCGTCCAGGCAAGTCTCCCAGCACGGTCAAGTCTCGGGGCCTTCCAGCCAAGCGTTTAGCTATGCAAGAGGCGCAGAGTCTAGGGCAGCTAAGACACACAAGCCACGGTATGGGTGTGCCAGTTTTGCCTTACCTCGACCCAGCAGCCCACATGGGTGGCCCTAGCACATTCAGTAGCTTGGACACCCGGTGGTTCGAGCCCACCCCCCGGCTCAGCCCCAGGCAGGCTCGTAGGATGGAGCCTAGCATCATGGTTCTCCAACCTTCCCGCCTCTCGCCCCTCACCCAGAATCCCCTTAGTTCCCACGAGGGCTCCCCAGAGATTGTAGTGCGACCCCGTCCCCGTCCCAGCATCGTCCAGCCCTCCATACCTCCAGAGATGTCTGAGATTACCCTGCTTCCCCCCTCTTCAGCCAGCTTCTCCTGGAGGTCCTCTCCCTCATCCTCTCCCGCCCATGGCCAGGGTAGCAGAAGGGCAAGTCCCAGCTACCGCTCCCACATGGCCTTTGCCACCTCCGCCACAAGCTACCCGTCCCAGTCCCCATCACCCCCCGTGGAAAGCAGCAACATGTTTGGGCAGATGCCATCCCAGAGGAGAACTGAGGAGGAGGTCCTTCCGTGTGAGCCCTCTCCACCCCAGTTGTCAGCTTCAGGGTAGGTGCACTAGGCCTTCAGGGAGGGATTTACTTATCTGCGCCAGTATACATTTATTTAAAATGTTAGGTTGCTTTGTGTTCTGAACACAGTGACATTGAGGACCATTATGGTTCAACTAAATGCACTTGTCAGGACAATTGGGGTAATTAGGGTCAAATTGGGGTTGGACTTTATATCAATGTAAAAAAAAATTAAGTAAAGATTGATTGCTTCTTGTTTTTAGACTTGAGATATGATTTCATCAAGGGATCGAGTTCTTGACGACAAATTGACTGGGGACTCTTACATTATTTCTTGCAATGGCATTTTGCTGTATAGATTTATTTGATGGGCTTAGGAGTTCTGTCACTCTCAAATCGATTAACGCTGCTTTTCATATCAGAAATCAACTTTCAAATATCCATCCATGGAATCTGTGAAGCAAGTACTGTACCAAACTTGTCTTTTAACAAATCACGATTTGCACATTTTCCTCTAAATTCTGACTTGGTGGAATAACCACTTTGTGACCTGAGAAGTTAAATGTTTTGCTTCACAGATTGATTACCTTACAGACCTTTCAGGGCTATAGTAAGTCTTTGGAGAAAATGCCATTATTATCTAAATCATTTCAAATGCATTGTGCAGTTTGTTTGATACAAGCCCCTAAAAGCCTGGAATAAGAGAGACATCACCACAGGATCCCTGGTTTTCCATTTGTTTCATGCTTTACCCTGCTTTCACCCAACAGGAGGAATCCCATATGTGCATCCCAATTGACTCTCAGACAAAACAAACGCCATTGCTGTGTCTAACTCTTAGGCCTTTTAGGACTCCTTATTTATAATGCAGAGGGTGCTTTTAGGAGAGTCCATCTCAGCAGGCACAGGGGGGCCCATCATCATCCTTAGTAACTTGACTGCATGAACCGCCTCTTCCCTGAACCTTTCACCCCAACCCCACCCCTCCATTGCCCCAAGGACACCCCAGGTCTGACTGCCAGGGGAGGCTTGTTGGGCGAAGTGTGTTGCAGGGATCTGTCCGCTTTCATGTGTTGCAATGTCTCCATCATTATTGATTAGGGGCAGTTGGTCGTTCTTGATGGCTCCTGGAGTCTTACCTGCTTTGTTTTTTATTGATCTCAGCTATCTGGGCAGCGTTGTTGTGACCAGGTCCTCTACACCACAATAGGTAAGGGTTGGATCCATGTCTGAAAGGGGGGGGGCAGCAGGTGGGGCTTTGAATCACCTCGTCCTTTAAAGGGGAATACGAGTCATTGGGTCTTGCTTTCTTAAGTTTGTTACTCCAGTCAAGTTCATTTTTTTTCAAAGTAGCTATGCATTTTGAGTTCTGCAGTATTCAATAATGTATGCATTCTGACATAAGTATGCATATGTCACCTTTTATGATAATTGATTTGGAGATTAGACACGTATCCCTGACGCAACTTCATGCTTGAGAGATGTATGCTAACAACACTTGTCATTTTTTGATGAGGAGTGTTTTGATTTACTACCATGACAGCTGACGTGTACACAAAAAAAGCTGCAAGAAAGTTCTTGCACAAGCAAGCCCCAGACAAAATGTTTGTCTGTTCTTTTGACTATAGAAGCATTATGATGTACTGTATGATGGTGTTACCTTGGCAGCTTAGCTGCACTTATCCTTCTTTTTTTGTTCCTTCTTTTGTGTCTTCAGTAAGAATGAGTAGTAGATATCAGAGGAAAACAATATTTATCTGACAAATATGATGACAATTGTAACAGCCCTTTTCTAAGCCTACCCAAGTGTATATTATAGGTTGTCCAGGCTGTACACACTTAGAAAAAAGGGTTCCAAAAGGAGAACCCTTTTTGGCTCCAGGTAGAACTGTTTTTGGTTTCAGATAGAACCCTTTTGGGTTCCATGTAGAACCCTCTGTGGAAAGGGTTCTTCATGGAATCCAAAAGGGTTCTACCTGGAACTAAAATGGTTCTATCTGGAACCAAATAAGGTTCTTCATATGTTTTCCCTATGGAGACAGCCAAATAACCCTTTTAGGTTCTAGATAGCACCTTTTTTCTAAGAGTGTTGTAGTGTAACTCTCTCGTCTGGTCTTATGGCAATGGGCACTCTGTTAGGTCCTCTTTAACGTATTAAGTCTTAGCATTCCTCTCAAGCAGGAGACATATTATCCTTTCTTACTCAAGGTGTTTCTGTATGATGACACCAAATGAAAATATTTTGGATCTATACTCTTAGGAAATATTTTATGTGATTAGCCGTCTGAACTCCCTTCGCTCCAGTCAGTATGAAACAAAGCACGCAAATAACCTAATTACACTTGTAAGCTTGGACTACAGAACAGTTCTCACTACCAGGTGAAGCAAGTGTCCTTCCAAAACTGTTGATGCACTTCCTTGATATTGTGGGGAAAGTAGAATTTTTAGGTCCACACCACAGCCCTATGAAGTGCTTTTCACAGTATTCCCCTTTAAAGTCCTGTTCCATGTGCAAACTGCCATGCATGCCATCGCTAAATATTGCTATACATTATTTTATTTTTAAGAACAAATATCTGAATAATCTCTTGTTACATTTGTTGTCCGAGTGCTTAGTTTTGGTTTTGGCTTACTTTTCGTTATGTGACTGTTCCCAAGTAGCCATTTCCCCTCCCGCCATCTCTCCCCCTGTCAGCATGGTGAAGCCCATTGTAGACAGTATCCATGTCTATGAATACATATTGATGATGCTTTGTCGTTCAGCTGTGATTTCCCCCCTCCACTAACAGCCTTCAATTTCTCTCTGCAGCCACAGCTGGAGGACAACCCCTTTTGTAATGCTATTTGTTTTCCGTGCCTTGTGAGAACCTGTTGTGTTTGTGGCAGAATCTGTGGGCTGCCGTTTTAAAGTGCCTCAGTATCTGGATAGGAAGACTGCAGACGGAAGAGATGGCTGAGAATACTCATTCATGTTCTCCAAATTGCAATATTCTTTCAAATTTGCACCTGTTATTTTCAGATTCAACAAATCATAGAACAGATTGTGTAAAATACAGTAACACTGTAGATTCAAGTCACACAAACATTCCTCTTGATTTTGTTTGACCAAACTATTAGCTTGGTTCAGTCAAAAACCTCAGGTGTGTCACATTGCTCCAAACTTTAGGTAATGTGAAGCTGACTTCAGAAGGTTTGGTTCTCGAACTTTTAGAG
This sequence comes from Salmo salar, assembly GCF_965601325.2. Classification (NCBI taxonomy): domain Eukaryota; kingdom Metazoa; phylum Chordata; class Actinopteri; order Salmoniformes; family Salmonidae; genus Salmo; species Salmo salar. The sequence continues at coordinate 72,270,272 of NC_138303.1, forward strand.
CCTCATGTAGAAGGAAAGGCCCACTCGACAGAAGTTCCTCAGGGTTACATGTGTTCTCCCTCCTTTTTTTGTTCAGAAGTCGTCGAGGTGCGCCGAGTGCCCCTGCGGGGTCTGAGAGGTTTGATGCACTGAGATACCAACGTATTAAAAAGGCCAAGAAGATGATGGTGGTCAACAACAACAACTCCAAGTCCAGAAGAAAAACAGGTGAGGCCTCTGACATTTTGGACGTATGATCCTGACGTAAGACACTGGTTGATTAATGTGTACATTTTGAGGCATACCACGTATTTGACAGATATTGTGTCTGGCAGACTCAAATTTGTTTTCACTAGCCATCTATGTTTTGAGAGACTTGATCACAACAGGATTATCAAGGACTTCCTCTTTCACAGGCGTCAATCAGATTACATATATGCATCATACTGTGCTATCTACTCAGCGGCACGTCACTATGGTGTGATAAGGTAGTATGGTGTGATACTTTCCTCATCTCTATTACTCTGCCGTAGTGGTGGGAACACCAAGGTAGTTCCCTAATGAGTTCTGCAATTCTCCAGAAACCTAACTTTGACACCAACTTTCTCCATAATCATGACAGAAATTATAGTAATACTTACACCGGTATCAAATGACTGTAGATGATCAGTTAACAGCATTTATCTTTTGATTCATACAATTCAATGTCTCACTTATTCATGTTGCATTTCCAACTCATGAACTTAGTTGAACCCTCCTAAGATAAGTATCCACTTTCCAAGGGTATTGTGCACAAACAACCATACATGGCGGTATGGTATGGGGAGTGGTACAGTGTAAAGTATTTACCCTGGATTGGAACTGAGCTCATTTTCTAACTCAACCACCCTGTCTTTTGACCCATTGTTTCCTGTGTGTTTTGCATTCCTTACCTTCCCGCCCAATGTCTGTCCGATAGCACCCAGGACCCTTATTCTCTACCTCTGCCCTCTTATCCTGACCTAAGGCTCTCTCACCTCTGACCTGCCTGTCGCTATCCCCCTCCCATCCTCCAGGTGTCTCCACCTCTCAGACCCAGCAGGACTACACCTCTCAGGTACTCCAGCCCGAAGAAGTTCTCTACCTCCGCAAGAAGAAGAAACGGCCCATCAGACAGGACCCGTATGCCCGCTTCTCCGCTCTGCTGTTCCGCCGCCCGCCCCGGGAGGACCAGAAGGCCATTTTGGCCAGCATGGACAACATGGACCCAGACCATGTCACTTTCCTCTGAGCCTGTGGTGGAGTCAGGTTACACTCTTCCCCAAAATGCCACAAAACCCCACCTGGAAAATGACCCCTCATTCTAAAATGTTGCTCATTTCCCAGCATCAATCAATGGTTTAATTTTTTTTTTTAAGAATTTGAAATTAAAACGGTGGCTATCCAATGTCTTCAAAAGTTTTACTCCAGTGCAAAACATTTAATTTGAGGAAAGCAATACTGTGTGCTTCAACATTTATTATTTTCAAACACATTTTCTAACCATTTAGAAAAGGATGCATGTGTCTGAGGTTTTCATTTTCTATCTCATCTTTATACTACAGTATTACTTTGTTGTTTGCAGAAGAGGCTTAGCTCATGGCCCCAGTGTCAAAACAGCCCATGAAGCCTAGTTAGGTCTCAGTTTACAGCACCTTGCTCACCCTAATCTCCTCACCTGCCTCACTCTGCCAGCCCTCTATCACTTCCCAGAGACTCATCCCATCCACACAAGGTTCTCACTTACGTCCTACAAAATATACCTCAGAGCACAGGACATGGCATCGCAATGACAAGGCTCAGCTAGCTGAACACAACTGTACTGGCATATGTTTTTATTATTCTTATGACTTATTTAAGCATTTTTTTGTTCCAATTTGAATAATTCTGAATGTAAAAATCCAACTGGTCACAATATATATACCATAATATGGTTGGGTTGATGTAGGTCTACTTACAGTTGTAGAATGATATCATGCTAATCAAAAATCTGTCTCTGGTCTTTTGACACACCATAAATGAGGTGTTCATAATGGCTATGAGGGAAATGGAGCATGTTATGCTTTACATACAGTATATGATATATTGTGGACAAACAGTTTCCGCCATCAATCATTCTCTTGGAATCATTTAGAAGTTGATTTGTACATTTTAGTTATTCTGTATAAACATCAATTCCATTTCATTATTACTTAACCCCATAAAGGAATGGTCAGTAATTCCGCTTGTGAGGAAGATCTGTCGTAAAACTAAGCACATAGGCTCATAGATCTATTCTGAATAGGGCGAGGGGAAGGGATTAAGTTGGGATTAGGCTCCATTTAAACAGAAGTGTACTGTACTGTATGCCACTCAAGGCATGCAACCACACACATGCAACCTCACACATTCTATACAACACATGCTACTGCCCTAGTTACTATTCAGGTTGGACTTTGGGTGTGTCTCATTGTCTGGGAAAGGATTTTGCACTGGAGAAAAATCTTGGCTTTTACTACTCTTTATTTGATGCCATCTTCACTTATACTAGCACACTTACTGTAGCCTTGTGTAGTAGTTCTGAGGGCTCCATCTCCTATTTAAAAAGTACTATAGTAATGCCAAAAATACTACAACTTCCTTAATCAATAAAAACAACGTGTACTGTACTGAGAGGAGGATAGGATTTTGTGCCATAGTATACTATAGTATTTTTTTCATTCATATGGGAGGGCCTGATTCAATGAACGAAAGGCTTATGATGGCCTTTGTAGGGCATCTTCTGGTTGCCTGCTTCGGTTTAGTTTTTTTTTCATTATTTTTTCTATTTGTTTATGAAAGTAACTGCCTTTGTTGGCCATTTCCTGTATTTGTAGCCTTGGCATTTTTTCTCTTCGTGTGCTTGTATTAATGTTGTCTATTCCCCTATAGAAAGATCAATGGAGGGGCTTCTTGTGGCATAACAGGGCTACGCAGAGCTGTTCAAGTTTTTATTTTCTAAAATGTGTTTTTCTGTCATTGAAGGGTGCTTCTTTTTTATAAATCGACATGTTTCATTATCATGTAGATATAGACATATCTGGCCTCATTAAAGCTGAACCATGTGTGTCATGACAATGGGGGGGGGGGGGGGTGATCTGGTGATGGTCAGAGAAGGAGAGGGGTGTTAGGAATGGTTTCACCCATACATGTAGGAACACAGGTGCTGCTGTGCACCTGAGACCTATTGTTCATATGTTTTGGTTCAACCGTTTGGTTCACTGTTGGTTTGAAATGTCTCTGAATTATGGAAAGCTAGCACTTAGATTCGGGTATATTAACAAATCTCCAGCAAGCCGATACTTTCCAGCAAAGTCTCTCATTGGGTATCTTATTGATACTGTACAATAAAGGCACTTTAGAGTTGCAACTTCAGGTGCTAACAAGATCATTGAATCTGAAAGTGGTATTGCTACTTTCAGAGAGATGAGCAATTTCAGAGGAATGACAGCTATACCACCAATCTGAAATGATACTGTAATTGATCATACTTGATGTTTTAAGGTTGGTGCAGTATAACCATTAAACAACATGCTCTGTACATACGCCTTTCAACATCCATCTTGGTGCTTTTTAAGCAGGATGTGTAGATTGAGTCTGAATCATGGATGACACTGCTCATGTTTAATTTATGTTTTGGTGTGTTGAACTTTTATACTTTGTTTGCGTATGTATTTTACAGCATAAACATATTACATATTGTGGAGGGCTAGATGCCAAGTCGTGTACCTTAAACATTTAAATGAAGACAAAAACTTAGCTAAAGAGGAAAGTCTCAAAGTTATACTGTGGTTTTATGGAGCCAGGTTAGTGTGTTCGGTTGGACTTTTTTTGTGTCAAATGGCCACCATTTCTTGATTTTTAGTTTGACAGTACAGGACTTGGCTGGTTTATTACCAATTTGTGGCTAAACTGAACCCTAAAGTTACGTTTGGTGCAGACAGCATGATCAGGATATTCTAATAATCAGTTAATCCCCAACATTGCACCTGTAAACACAATGACACTGTTGTCAGTATAGGATGATACTTTCAATAATTAGCATACTAATCTCTTCTGAGTCTGGTGATCTTGAAATCTTCCTTAATTTGTGTTGATCCAACAGGATTTATCGAAGCTGTAAAGATTTAATCAATTCAACTGTTTGAAAGGTAGATATTCAACAGAAATTGTACACGTGAAGTCAAAATCAAGGTGATTTGTTATGGCTGTAGCGTTCAGAAATATGTCAAATGTTTTGCAAGAAAATATGTATCTTCTTATTATGGCACGGCCATTTATTTTCAAACCCTCCGTCAGAAGAATTATATCAAAATGAAGATCCAAAATGCAAGGAACATGTTCTATAATATGAAATATATTTATATATATTGTACATACAATTATAGCATATATTGTCCAATGTATTATGAAATTATCTATTTTAAATAAATTGGACAATATATGCATGCAGTTACATAATATTTTGGATTTCATAAATGAAAATCGTATTTATGTAGAACACTTTTTCCACAAGGGTGACTACTTGCGCCAAAGCAATTGGCAGTGGTTCAGATAAGGAACAATTAATATCATTGTCGAGGTAACTCACACTTTAAAGAGTATCATCTCTCAACTATTGTCCAGTTCTAGTAAGAATATGTAATATTAAATGCTACATGCAATGTTTGTTTTAAGATGCTTTTGTTGTGAAAATGGCCAAGCTATTATTTAATGTAATACTTTCAAAGGGAATATTATTATAGTTTAATTCCTATTCTGGCTATGAATCCTTATTATTATCACAATTTGACAAGTTTGTTAGGTCTAGTTGGGCTGTGTGATTTTGATACTGGAAGCTTATGGCAGATTTGATCACCCATTGACTTAGTATTGACTGTATTTCTAACTTGCAGTGTCACAGTACTGTCATCAGTATCAGAGAACTACTCCGGGCAAGTCATTAATTCTGGTGAAATAACAGCGTTGATATTGGTGCTGAATTTAGTGGCTGGTGAGGGCCAAGGGACATGTGAATAATTAGGACTCGCAACAAAAAGAAAACATTTTGTTTCATGCAAGAAAATAGGACACTCTGTGGGCTCTTTGTTAGCCTGTGCCAGGTTCAATGGAAATCTTTGAAAACGAAGCCTTGATTTTTAAAGAAAAGCACATTTTTTGTCCCTTAAAATAACATCAAATTGATCAGAAATACAGTGTAGACATTGTTCATGTTGTAAATGACTATTGTAGCTGGAAACAGATGTTTTTTTTAAATGGAATATCTACATAGGCGTACAGAGGCCCGTTATCGGCAACCATCACTCCTGTATTCCAATGGCACGTTGTGTTAGCTAATCCAAGTTTATCATTTAAAAGGCTAATTGATCCTTAGAAAACCCTTTTTCAGTTATGTTACATAGTTGAAAACGGTTGTTCTGATTAAAGAAGCAATAAAACTGGCCTTCTTTAGACGAGTTGAGTATCTGGAGCATCAGCATTTGTGGGTTCGCTTACAGGCTCAAAATGGCCAGAAACAAATAACTTTCTTCTGAAACTCGTCAGTCTATTCTTGTTCTGAGAAATGAAGGCTATTCCATGCGAGAAATTGCCAAGAAACTGAAGATCCCGTACAACGCTGTGTATTACTCCCTTCACAGAACAGCGCAAACTGGCTCTAACCAGAATAGAAAGAGGAGTGGGATGCCCCGGTGCACAACTGAGCAAGAGGACAAATACATTAGAGTGTCTAGTTTGAGAAACAGACGCCAACTGGCAGCTTCATTAAATAGTACCCGCAAAATACCAGTCTCAACGTCAACAGTGAAGAGGCGACTCCGGGATGCTGGCCTTCTAGGCAAAGTTCCTCTGTCCAGTGTCTGTGTTCTTTTGCCCATCTTAATCTTTTCTTTTTATTGGCCAATCTGAGATATGGCCAGCATCCCGGAGTCCCCTCTTCACTGTTGACTTTGAGACTGGGGTTTTGCGGGTACTATTTAATGAAGCTGCCAGTTGAGGACTTGTGAGGCGTAATAGCCTTCATTTCTCAGAACAAGAATAGACTGACGAGTTTCAGAAGAAAGTCTTTGTTTCTGGCCATTTTGAGCCTGTAATCGAACCCACAAATGCTGATGCTCCAGATACTAATCTAGTCTAAAGAAGGACCGTTTTATTGCTTCTTTAATCAGAACAACAGTTTTCAGCTGTGCTAACATAATTGCAAAATGGTTTTCTATTGATCAATTAGCCTTTTAAAATGATAAACTTGGATTAGCTAACACAACATGCCCTTGGAACACAGGCGTGATGGTTGCTGATAGTGGGCTTCTGTACACCTATGTAGAAATTCCATTTAAAAAATCAGCCATTTCCAGCTACAATAGTCATTTACAACATTAACAATGTCTACACTGTATTTCTGATCAATTTGATGTTATTTTAATGGGGGAAAAATGTTATTTTCTTTAAAAAACAAGGACATTTCAAAGTGACCCCAAACCTTTGAACGGTAGTGAATATTATTGAAAATTAGCTTTGTTTCTGAGAGAAACCAAGTCCCATTTAAAATGGTACAATTCTATCACTGAATTGAACCGTCATCCCAGTCAAAATCTTTGTCAGCCAAAAGAAACCTATTGAATGACCATGGTCATTTTAGATATTTGCCTATATTGAAACATGAACCACAGCAAATATATTGATACATTGTTGCATTATTTAAACAGTAACTCTACAATACATTGTGGCCCTTAAAGTACTAGCAGAATAATGTAGAAATCAGACGAAAATGCAAACTGGCCTTTTGCAGATATTTGTAGAATATCCCCCTAAGGCTAGCAAGGGCTCTGTGTGTCATATTCTGTTGTTTCTGTACATGTGTCTGCTATGTTAGTAGCTGACTAAACTCAACGGTGAGGGAGGTTTCTGAGGACAAACACTGGTATAAGGCAAGTGTTTCAGCATTGACTTTGGGAAAATCAATGTAATCAGAGCTGAATTCCACAAATCCTGGTCTCTGCTCAACACCGTTGGTGGAGTTCATCAAAATCTTCCTTCGCCAAGGAATTGAGTTCAGTCAGCTACTATGTTAGCTGAATGTAGAGAAGATGGTAGAAACCTCTCCAAAGTTAATAAAGCGGACACAACTAAAGTGTCGAATAACATTAGTGTTTTTGCTTTCAGCAAGCACACAAAAAATCACCAACATTCAAAACATTTAAAATGTTTCAATATTGACCATAATTATCCAGATAGGGGAATAACCCTATTTCTTTTTTTCAGAATGTAGTCATTTAATCATTAATGGCTTTCCCAAGAGATTTCCACAGAGTCAAATTCTTTTGAAGTTTAACATTAAGAATATACTGTAAAGCATGAGGGAAGGGGAGCAGTAGAATGTCCCTCTTGAAAATACAAATATATACAATTTAATGTGCAATGTATATGGATAAACATGTACATAGTGTATAGCAGAGAGATCATTGCATGGTGAAGTGTCTGTCTGAATGTTGCTGTGGAAAGAGAAAGAATGCATATACGATACTGATAATATATATAATGTGTATATATATATGTGTATATATATATGTGTGTATACATATATATATATATATATGTGTGTATATATATATATATATATATATATATATATATATATATATATATATATATATGTATGTGTGTGTGTGTATATATATATATGTATATATATACACATATATATACACAGATATGTATATGTATATGTGTGGAAGAGAAGAGAGGATGTGTAAAAACAAACACTCATTTAGAGGTCATTATAATCAATATTTTGGGGAATATTATACATTTGCCCATATACTGAGTCACTGGATATAAGACAGCTTTTGATATTGAGTATGGAATTCTGTCGCTATCACAAAACTGACAAACCTGAACATTTGAATGAAATAATAGCTTTTTGCTAACATTAAGATGCAATCAAAGCACATACATTGATCCACCTCTCCCACAGTTGGGATTTGAAGCAGAGCCTGCTATTGTATATCACAATGGATAGGGTCACTTCCCATTCAAGGGAATGTGGACAAATGATTGGTTGTCTTAGGCGAAAATATGATGCTTGCCTAATATTTTTGCTTTAATAATGAGTTCAGTGATTCAGACAAAACGAGTTGCTGCCTAATCATGCCACGGACTAAAGCAGTGGAATGTATTGTACCATTTATAATGCTGAAATAAGTTATTTAAGTTCAAGTGAAGTCTAAATATTTTAATAATAATATATAGATATAGTTTTTGAAATTTCAAGACAATGCACTGAATATCACATGTAATAACCAAGCTCTGTGTGTTGTGTGTGTGAATACACTCCGATTTGACTATCATAATAATAATAATAATATAATATATTACATTTAGCAGACGCATTTATCCAAAGCGACTTAGTCATGTCAAAAACAAAAAAATTTGTGGTCCCGGGAATCGAATCCACTATCCTGGCATTGCAAGCTCCATGCGCTACCAACTGAGCTACAGAGGACTGTATTATTTCACCCACTTTATCATGTGTAACTGGGATTGTCCTTTATTTTTTTTAAGATATTTGGGGCATTTGTGTACATGACTTTAGTCACAAAGGAGATATACAAGCTATTATATGATATAGTGGCGCACAGCCGAACTGTACAGTTGAAAATTGTACAGTTAATGACATGGTACTCTCTGTCATTAGCAATAGCTATTTTTCTGGTGTATCTGGACCATTCTCAGAGGTCGTCTGATATCAGTCATATTGGGTTGGTAAAATAACTCCTGTAACACTTTACTTGACACCCAGCGTCATAACACAATATGACACGGTCATAATGTCATAATATGTCATAACAGCTGACATAACTTGTCATAACACTGTCATAACCCATATATTTACACCTGTTGTGACATATATTACATTATCTTATGGCTGGTTATGACACCTACATAAGTGTCATAACCCACATTTATTCAAATGTGTTTTTTCCCTGCCAACAACTTTCCTTTTATTTGAAAGTTTAAGTAATTTGTTGTTATTGTAATTCATTCTTAAGTCATGTTTTTTTTCATCATCTTTTAAATAACTTGCAGAAAATACCCTTTATGACACTGTCAAGAAGCATTATGACCCTCCTGTGTCCCTTTACTTGGAATAAGAAAATACACTTTATGACACTGTCAAAGGCATTATGACCGTCATAAGCCCAGTCATCAGAAACAGAGCATTGGGGTAGGTGCAGGTCTGACATCAATTTGTGCGCAATTGCAATAATTGAATATGGTCAATTTCAGAAAATGTAATATAACATAAAATACTGTTGACAAGTAGGCTATGGTGTAATGGAATGTTTTGCCTTGTGTGATAGGTTTTGTGGGTTTTGACACTTATGTAGGTGTCATAAACAGCCATAAAAAAATGCAATACTGTATATGTCACAACAGGTGACAAGTTAATGTCAGCTGTTATGACATACAATATGACATGATTATGACTGTGTCATAACGTGTTGTGACGCTGGGTGTCAAGTAAAGCATTACCATCACTCTATGTAACAGGAACTGTCATCATAATTGTTTGCTCTATGGAAGAGGATTTGTTCGGTCCTTATTTCTTATAGTACTGGCTTGGTTGGTTTGAACTTAGATATGAGCGCAATTGTGGTTTGCTGTCCCCAAGGATTGATGTTACTACTTCATAGCAAAACATATACTATTAGAGAGCATTGTAAAGCTATGTCTTTTGATACTTGTTGTATGCCTAATTCATTAAATAAGTCTGAAGAGTAAGAACATCTGGTGCTAAAACACAAGTTTTCAAGGACTGTTATTTGAGTAATTATTTTTGTCATTTTACTTCATCTGGTAAAGCACACTTTGTTGTTGTTTTGAATATATATATTGCTGGTGCTCTCCCATACTCCAGTCACTTTGTTGTTGTTTTGAATATATATATTGCTGGTGCTCTCCCATACTCCAGTCTCTTGAGTTCCACACTACATTTTGTAAAACCAAAACATAGCTGTATAACAAAATGCCAAACCGTTATGCCTCCCCAAGAAAATGACAGTATGAGGAATTTGAAGACACTGTACACAGTCAAGTCGAGGCCTAACAAGATATACGGTATACGATTATACGATTATACCTTGTGGGTCACTAGTAAACAAGTAAACACAAATGTGCTAATGTGCTAATACTCAAAAGACTACAGAAGATGCAAGTGAAAGCATACACTTTTGTCACACAGTATAAATAATGTTTTAAAAAAGTATACCTTGTCATATTTTTGTTGTATATGAGAATATGATGCACACCGAGTATATTGCTGAGTGAGTAGGAAGTGAATAGTGTATGGTCTGTTTCAGTGGTACATTGTGACATGAAGCAGACCAATAGATCTCTGTGAGTGACTGAATTCTTCTAAATGCTACAAATTAGTTTAATATTTAATGTTATAAATCAAACCAATATAGAATACAAAAATATTAAATATAGTATTATGTACCAAAGTGGATGGTCAAATCTACATTTGGGGTTAATTGTGTTCATTGTGTATCATTTTGTTCTTTTATTTTTTTTTATACCCATTTGTTTCTTTTTTAGCAAAACAGAATCATACAAGTAGAGAATATTTATATTCCACTGACTCATAAATGCCTTTGAGACAAACCATTTCAGTTCTGTACAAAATAAATAACAAAAAAATTGTGCAAGTGTCATCAGTTTATTACAGACTACGATAAAGATACAGAGTTTTACATCTTGAAGCATAACTGGAAAGCACCAGAATTAGTTATTCACTTAATTTTACCCACAATGAATCGTTCCTGTCAAGTTGGGATATGGGATATGCTAACATGGCTAGCTTGGCCAATGGGGATCATGTAGGACTATGTGGCTCTACAATAGATCCATCATTATACCAGTCAGTTCCCAAGACTACCACAGATCCTCAGCTCCAAATGTTGCTGATAGCCTGCTCAATAACCCTGTATGTTGTCTTAGACTCAATTGTCTTTTGGAAAGAGGGAGAGTACAATGGTTTTCATGCAGGTGCTCCTTTGCATTCTGTATAGCAGCAGAGTACAAACAATTTGTAATCTATATTCCTCTAGTCAACAGACTGTGCAAGTAAGGTATTTTACAGTGCACGTGTACATATTTTCAATGCTGCTTTGAAAAACAATTTTTGTTTTGTTTCCAACTTAGCCACATTGTTTATTGTGTAATGTATATTTGTGTGCCTCTAACTCTCAATAGTTGCAAAGATTTGATATGTGAAGTTGCAGCAGACTATAAAGATGCTCTGGAATTTGGAGACAGTACATGACAGTAACATTTTCGAGAGATCCATAAGTGGAGCATATTGACTTTGCGATTCCATCATGACAACAACTGGTGCTATTATCAATCCATTCTGTGGTGCTTTAAGTAGTGAGTTAACTCCTTGCTTCGCACACATTGTGAGCACCCTGCTTATTTACCAACAAATGATGTTGTAGTCTATTGTAGAACCGTCCTGAAATGGTATATTGTGGTTAGACCTTTGGGCAGTAAACAAACCTTTATTGGTGTTGTACTGGAATTATATTTGATATGGTATTTGACATACAAAAATAGCAATTTCATTGAAAGTTTAGTAAGGTATCAAATGAGGTAAACCTTTAGATAAATTACTTTGCGTCATAGTTATTTGGCAAAGATTCATTGTTTTTGTGTGTGCTGTATGTAATGGATATTACTGTGTCAGAAAAATTAGTGTTGATGCATCAGGGAATAATCAGATGAGATGAACTTACATCCTCAGCGTCCATTTTATGACAAGGCAAATTGATGTGGCATAAATTTGAATCACATTTCACTATTATGACCCCATGGTGTTCTTGGTACAGAGTACATGGGTGTTAATGCTGGACAAAATTAGACATTGATTGCTCTGTTCTACATGTCAAAGTATTGGTCGTCATTATAAAGGTTTTACATGTTTGTACAACACTGCTTGACAAGTCAGTTGACAAGCACTCAACTGCAGTAATGTTAACCCTTTCGGTGTAGCCTCTGTGTATGATTTAAGTCCACGCCATTCCATCCATCTTTTCTCAACATTATACCTCACTAAATGCAATACGAGCATTCAAAGGACTGTTCAGATGTACTTTGCTAAATATTGTTCCATCCTCATTTGGTCTTCCTTATAGCTCTCTGGATTTTTGGGTAATGTTCAATTCTATCTTCTTAAAAAAAGCCGGAGACAACTCAGCACCTCAGAATGCCTCATCGTGGATATCTTCACGTTACTATCAAATGTTCACCTTCATCTGGCCATTTGAGAGCATTGTGTACTCACAATCATCATGCTGCACACTTTTTACATCTGCCGGCACAGACACAACAACCAGAATGTATTGTCATCTACTTCTTTCTCCCTTCTGGTCATTGTAGACGTTCTAAAGCTTTCCATAAACTGGCACAAAGAAATACTAATTCTAATGTACTGGTATGTTTGGTGTTGAAATTTGCAGTAGGTTTACTGACCACTTTTTTTTCTTATTGTTTTGTGTTATATAAAATCATTTTTGAGTAATTTCTGAGCAAATGGATCAATGTCATTTAATGCACCTGTCCATTCAGAAAATATTTTATAGACCATTTTTATATTTATTTTCAAAGTGACTCAAATCAAACCATTTCAATGATTTTCTTTTTTCTTTTAACAACAACTTTTTTCTTTGCTTTTCTACATAAATAATTTACAAATACAAGAGGCACCACCCAGGGGGTTAATTGTTCACCATTTTCTGGTATTATTGTTGTATGAGAAGAAGAAACATGTATATGGTGCTGAACTAAAGCCTTATGTGTCATACTGTTTTTCAGTTTTTCCCACCATTTCACCCGTGCTCTCTGGGCAGACCAATACCTCCCCCAGGAATTTATGTGAAGCCTTAGAAAGGGCATTCTACTAACACATGCCGTCGCAAATGACAACTTGTCATCCTGCTTCACTGACTTTTACATGAATTGTGATGAATCAATCAGTTGTGTTCAGAAATGCACAGAGTGAAAGAAGTCATTCTTTTGGTGTGAAACTATGATTCAGTCACTAAGGAACGAGACAAAAAAATCTAGACTGTGTAACAGCCCATTCAGCATTACAGGGGATGCTTATGTACTGTAAAGGGGAAATGTGACCATGCAAACAAACATGTTTCCTGTTATCTGTGGTTGATAGTGGAGCAGTATGGCGAGGAATCTCATCCAATCTCACGTCAACCTCTAGCCCTTTATCCCCACCTGGCACTTGTGTAGATATCAAAGGATTGGATAGGTGCAAGCAGGCGCAGAGCTTGGGTTTCGCAACAGGGGGGATGAAAAACATTTGGTAGGAACACTAACCCTAACGTTATAAAGGCGTGTATCAATTTAACATTTTTTTTAATTATTATTTATTTTTTGCTGATATGAAGGATAAGGTCCTTATGCTTCCAAAACCATACCGCAAGTGATGCATGTTAATGTTCAGACCGAGGTTCAGGGCTCTTAACAAAACTCCCCCGTACAGAAGACGCCTTCGTCCAATGACTCTTACAGTATGTGTAATGTAATGGAACTTATGGTCATGATTAAGGGCTACAGTTCAACCTAATCATTCGATATAGAACTGCCTACTTTTTCTTTCTCATGCCATTCAAAAACAAGTTTTTAGTTTCCTAATGTTAAGACCTGCCTCAATACAAACAATGGATTATTTATGTTATGGTATACAGTGCCTTGGGAAAGTTTTCAGAGCCCTTGACTTTTTCAAAATTTTCAGAAAAAACACAGTGGCCTCCATTATTCTTAAATGGAAGACGTTTGGAACCACCAAGACTCTTCTTAGAGCTGGCCGCCCGGCCAAACTGAGCAATTGGGGGAGAAGAACCTTGGTGACGGAGGGGAATAATCAGATGATCACTCTGATGGAGCTCCAGAGTTCCTCTATGGAGATGGGAGAACCTTCCACAAGGACAACCATCTCTGCAACACTCCACCAATCAAGCCTTTATGGTAGAGTGGCCAAACGGAAGCCACTTCTCGGTAAAAGGCACATGAAAGCCTGCTTGGAGTTTGCGAAAGGCACCTAAAGACTCTCAGACCATGAGAAACAAGATTCTCTGGTCTGATGAAACCAAGATTGAACTCTTTGGCCTGAATACCAACTGTAACGTCTGGAGGAAATCTGGCACCATCCCTACGGTGAAGCATGGTGGTGGCAGCATCATGCTTTGGGGATGTTTTTCAGTGTTAGGGACTGGGAGACTAGGACAACGACCCTAAGCACACAGCCAAGACAATGCAGGAGTGGGACAAGTCTCTGAATGTCCTTGAGTGGCCCAGCAAAAGCCCGGACTTGAACCCGATCGAACATCTCTGGACCTGAAAACAGCTGTGCAGCAACGCTTCCCATCCAACCTGACAGAATTTGAGAGGATCTGCAGAGATGAATGGGAGAAATTCCCCAAATACAGGTGTGCCAAGCTTGTAGCGTTATACCCAAGAAGACTCGAGACTGTTATCGCTGCCAAAGGTGCTTCAACAAAGTACTGAGTAAAGGGTCTGAATTCTTATGTAAACCTGTTTTTTTCTTTGTCATTATGGGGTATTGTGTGTAAATTGATGGGGGGAAAAGTATTTAATCAATTTTAGAATAAGGTTGTAACGTAACAAAATGTGGAAAAAGTAAAGGGGTCTGAATACTTTCTGAAGGCACTGTATTTTACATTGATTTGTTAGCTGTTTAAAATGTAGACAAAAGGTGTCATTTGGCTGTTCCTTGTATAGGTCTATCTCAAGTCCCGGCAGTGTGTTAACTAAATTGAAACTATTAAAAGTACTAAATAACTTAAAACATTTTTTTATGAACAATAATTTTGAAGACCCTGGTTCCTTCGGCAGCCGTCAGGCCGAGGCCAGGAGGCCCTCAACGGGGAATAGCGACAGACAAAGCTGTACATAGATTTATAAAATAAGCAACACTAGGTCGGACCAATTCCAGAATTGAATGAAATCATATTATATATAAATGTAGCCTTGTTTTATAGTGTTAAATGTTTTTTCTTTGGTACATCATCATTGAAATTATTATTTAAAGATTTTTTAAGGTGGGCCCTCTAGGTGCCACACCCTTCGCCCCCCTGCATTGGCTCCGTTTCTGGCAAAATGTCCAACTAGCCCATCAGAGAACAAGGTAGAGCTGTTACCATGTTGCTGTAGCTATCTGATGCTTTCAGACTTACACAGGTGCCAGGAGGTAGGGCCAAGGGCTCGATTTGGGATTGGCGTCTGTTTTCAGTCCGTTGAATCGCCAGAGAGGCTCATGAGAAATAGCAAATCATGTCTACTGAGATGTTTGTTCTGCTGTCCAAGGTACTGTAGCGTTGTATTGGATAATAGTATCTACTAAAGGCCCCTTGCCTTCTCACCTACATACATACACATTTCATGATGGTTCTGCTGAACTTATTGAGTTGACATTTTCAGATGCTAAAGTCTCATGTAACCTTTACTCTGCTTCAGATATGTTTTGTATTTTGATATAATAAAATTTGACAAAAAAATTACATTTTGTTTTTGTCATTTGTACAGTAGCTCAGCTCTTATTTGCCCCAGGCACCAAAATGCTACTGTACTGCCTTTGGGGACACAGACGAAGCCAAGCCTTTCCTGAGGCAATTTGGTGTGGTGGCCAAAACAATGTGTGGCACTCTTGACGTTTAGGTAGAGTGCAAGACAGCGTTTACCCATTACCTCGTGACAGATGTAGGCCTAGTTGAAGGCTCATCTACTGTCAATGGAAAGCATTGGCAAGTCCATATAGGCAAGCGGGTGCATCATGCACCCCAAAAATCTGTTGGGGCACAAAGTACGTGAGGATGGCTAGGCCCCCCTGTCTGGAAGTTGGAGTATTGTGCATTTTTCAAACACCCCAAACAGCTTTTCCTGCAATCTAGAGGCATAATCATTATGATTAATTCTATGTAAAATGTCAATTTTTCTGCATATCTAAGCATACCTCTTGAGTTGTCTAGCCTCCTGACTGAATGGTGGTTCTATTTCTAAAGAAACTAAATAGGCTTTTCTGCATCTCTGCTAATATAAGGGTAAAAGATTGAAAGGAATGTGAGTCTTATTCAGTACATTTAGTTATTTCTTGCTTTTCTAAAGTCTATCAACCTTGCCAGCAGGCATGCCAGCTAAGATATAGACAAGATAACTACTCTAACTTGATTGATAGCCTGAAATTGCTTCTTGGTAGCTAGTTATGGGGAGATTGGGAACCTATCTGGTCTAGCTAAATCCAACTTCATAAAATTGCTAGGTGGCTTGTAATATTACAGAGAAACAACATCCATTTAAAAATATATACTGTACCAGTCAAAGTTTGCATACACCTACTCATTCAATGTTTTTTCTTTATTTTTGACTATTTTCTACATTGTAGAATAATAGTGAAGATATCAAAACTATGAAATAACACATATGGAATCATGTAATAACCAAAAAAGTGTTAAACAAATCAAAATATATTATAGATTCTTCAATGTAGCCAGATCACCCTTTGCCTTGATGACAACTTTGCACACGCTTGGAATTTTCTCAACCAGCTTCATGAGGTAGTCAGCTGGAATGCATTTCAATTAACAGGTGTGCCTTGTTAAGTTCCTTTGTGGAGTTTCTTTCCTTCTTAATGCGTTTGAGCCATTCAATTATGTTGTGACACGGTAGGGGTGGTATACAGAAGATAGCACTATTTGGTAGAAGACCAAGTCCATATCATGGCAAGAACAGCTCAAATAAGCAAAGAGAAACGGCAGTCCATCATTACTTTAAGACATGAAGGTCAGTCAATCCGGAAAATATCAAAAGCTTTGAAAGCTTCTTCAAGTGCAGTCGCAAAAAGCATCAAGCGTTATGATGAAACTGTCTCTTATGAGGACCTCCACAGGAAAGGAAGACCCAGAGTTACCTCTGCTGCAGAGGCTACGTTCATTAGGGTTAACTCCACCTCAGATTGCAGCCAAAATGTAGAAAACAGTCAAAATAAAGAAAACCCCTTGAATGAGTAGATGTGTCCACATTTTTGACAGGTACTGTATATTATTATTATTATTTATTTTTTAAACAGGACAAATCTTAGTGTGCATGTGTCCCTGTGCCTCCTATGGGCAATATACCTCTGTGGGCAAGCCTCTTCAGTCATTTTGAAGCAAACTATGAAAGGAGACTTTCCTCTCACAGTCATATCTGACATTTTTCTGACTTTTTATGGTTTATGTTTCAACTCAATTCAAGTAAATTTGGGTTATTCTCCAAGGCAACATCTACAGTAACTACCAGTGTAAATGATGGTAATCTAGATGATGCCATTTAGACAAGCTCCAGAGGATGGCAGAGTTGTCGGGTAAAAATACACTACAAAGATGATAATTTCAGAGCTGGGTTTCCAACCTAATTAGTCTATACAGTGCATAATAAAGAATGCATAAAATGTAGCCAACCAGATTTTCCCAACATATTATGAAGGAGTATCCTTGAGGATTATATATTTTTCATTTAAACAAACGTCTTCAGTTCATACAATATTTAGCCTACACCTTGCAGCCAAGTAAAATATAAATTACCTTTTTATTTCTCATTTTGTGTATTAGTGTTTTACAAAATTGCAATCTGATTGATGCGCAATGTCTTGAGACCGAGCATGCTGGTCGACATACACTCATTCCACGAGAGCGCGCACACGGTCACGAACTGTACACCTCTGCGCGTTCTCAATCACGATTCACTCCGCAGCAGATTCTCTCTTGGAAGTGGCGTTACAAATCGTTTAGCGAGAGGCTCCAGTTTGATAGCAAATGTAGCTATAAAACTGCCCTTAAAATAGCTGTAAAGGGAATTTCAGTCAACGTTTTCTCAATGAAGGGACTGTGAAGTACCATCACATTTTAAGGAAGTTTAGATTTACTTACAAAACACGATAACAGCTGCTTGAACATTGCCCAAGAGTCGTGTCCAGCGGGAGTTTTTGAACACACGGACAGCGAGTTTGAGGCGATTTGGTTTATGGAACGTGCCAGTTCAGGAAAAAATGTAGCTAGCTAGCTTAACGTTAGCTATTAGGCTATACACATATCGCGTGTCCTTTTGTTTTAGCTCGGAAGGATCAAGCTGTGTTTATGCAGCTGGCGTGGAAGACACCGGCAGGAGGAGAAAACAGTGGTGAAAAGCGACAGTGATAACCCGAAAAACATCTCATCTCCAGACACCGGTAAACAGACATTTCTCTCACTTCAGTTAAGGCTATGTGTGTGGTTCCATAATCTGATAGATAACATTACGTGCATCAAAACTAGCAATAAGAAAAACGCATACACATGCGCTAACACATCATGACTTGCATGTAGGTTCTAGTCAACCACTGGCTATGGGGCTAATACTATGCCGCTCAACATAACGACTTGCCCAGCGTTTCCCAAAGTCTGTACAGTGGTTAACGATTAACTCATTGAATCAGCTCAACACGGTGTAGTGCTAGGGCAAAACCATGGCTGTGTTTTGGAAACGCTGGTCTTGTTTATCCAGAAATGGCATTACGCTACAGCCTAGCTAACTAACCAAGAATATACGATGTTAGGATGCTAACTAGTAGGGGGTTTGATTGGTAATGGCTAGCTAACGTTACCTCCTTTGCTGGAGCCTAAGTTAACAGAAATATTTACAAAAATGACAAGACAGGGAGGTAACTAAATTGATAATGCAATGCAGTTTATCCTAGCTAGCGTACAGCATAATTGGTAGGGATTTGAAATCGTTCTCAGGAAAACAGATAAATTATAGCCTAATCCAGTCCCAATCCTTAGGTGCGGCAGGTAACCTAGTGGTTAGAGTGTTGGGCCAGTAACCGAAAGGTTGCTAGATCGAATCCCCGAGCTGACAAGATGTCTGTTGTTCTGCCCCTGAACAAGGCTGTTAACCCACTGCTCCTAGGCCGTCATTGTAGATAAGAATTTGTTCTTAACTGACTTGCCTAGTTAAATAAAGGTTAAATAAAAAACGGCTCAAGCCACATAACTAGCTGTTCACAAGACCAGATAGACTAGCCAACTGGAATATTCACAAAAATGATAGTTGATTTAGCTAGGTCCATAGCCTAAGCCTAGAGTAGACGTAGTTGATCATACAATTATTTCTTACTGCACATCTCTTGCCCTGCTTTGTTATCCGTCAAGTTTACATTTGACGCAAAGATGTAAAACAATTGTCAAGTTATTCAATAACAAAACCATGGCGATCTAACAGGGTACCAACATAAGTCTAAGAAGCGGTCACTCTCCAAACTGTCAAGCAAGGCCAGTCTCACCCCCGTAGTAATTTTATGCTCGCATCAGAATGATTTTCCTGGAATTTCCCGCTGACAGATAACATTTGTCTGTTTTACCTATATGCAAAGTTCCATTAATCATCCAAAACACCTCTGCTAAATCGAGGTAATGAATATAAAGTACACTTTTTGCTCATGGTCAACCTTTGATTTATATGGTGGTGTATATTCCCTTATTGCCACTGTATACCTCTTTTGATATTACTAAGGGCTTCCATCTATAGCCTACAGTTTCAGCTAGTCCATGGCACCAATCTGTCTAACCCTAAAAGCATGTCAGCCTTTAAAGCACTTGAGAGTAGCCCATCAATGTTTTACAGAGTAAAACTATATTCGTTCACAATGTAATGAAAAGGTTCAGGCTCTCCAACGTGTGCCTTCATTGACAGAATTTTAAGCAGACAAGTGCATGAGAAATGGTAAGAGAATCCTTGCATTTCTATGATTAACGTGTGCACAAAAACAGCCTGAGTCTAATGGCCCACATTAAGATTGTTACATGATGCACTAAAGTCTCCAAGGCTTCCCTAACCTTTGACCCTAACTAACAAGGAGTTCCTTACTCTTGAAAGATCAGATCATGTTATCACTACCAAGGGACATGACTGACTCTAGTCAATCTTTGTTGGATTTTCCAGTGCCACATCATCTCGGCCTATATCAGCCATCATGGCTAAGAAAATACCGGCCCGGAATTTCCATTCCAGCTGTGCATTCCTACAAACGAGCACAGTTGGGTAGTTCCTGTCTTCCCCTCCCTCCAACTATGGATACTTCTTAGGAGGGTTATCTGTGACCATGTTTCATCGAGGACACAATTAATTAAGGCAATGTTTATCACAGCTGTTATGTACTAAATTATCTTTTGATGTGCCCGTTTCTCTCTAATACAGGAGTCTGGCTGCTGTAAATTAGCGGACACAGTGTGCAGGGCACTGCCGCAGTATTAGGTGTGAAATTAGAAACTGTTCAACGTAGGGCTACATCATAAAACAACTGTGCAGTCTAGTGGAAACGGATATGAAATCTAATGTGGTCCTATAAATTGTTTTCAAATTGTTTATAGCCCATAATTTACACTCTATGAAGCTAGAGATAAAATGAGTTACTTACAGTGCTTTAAAGTATTCACACCCCTTCACTTCTTCCACATTTTGTTGTTATAGCCTAACTTTAAAATAGATTGCATTTAGATTTTGTCACTGATCTCCACACAGTACCCCATAATGTAAAAGTTTTAGAAATGTTTACAAATGCATAAAACATGTGAAGCTGAAATGTCTTGAGTCAATAAGTATTCAACCATTCTGTTATGGCAAGCCTAAATAAATTCAAGAGTAAAAATGTGCTTAACAAGTCACATGCAGTGCGTTCCGAAGTATTCAGACCCCTTGACTTGTTCCACATTTTGTTTCGTTACAGCCTTATTTTAAAATGTATTAAATAAAAAAATGTCCTCATCAATCTACCCCATAATGACAAAGCACATTTTTGCAAATGTATTAAAAACAGAAATTCCTTATTTACATCAGATCCTTTGCTATGTTCTATGAGACTCAAAATTGATCTCAGGTGCATCCTGTTTTCAATGAGCATCCTTGAGATGTTTGGCGTCCAACAGGATTGGTGTCCACCTATGGTAAATTCAATCGATTGGACATGATTTGGAAAGGCACACACCTGTCTATATAAGGTCCCACAGTTGACAGTGCATGTCAGAGCAAAAACCAATTCATGAGGTCGAAGGAATTGTCCGTAGAGTTCCGAGACAGGATTGTGTCGGCACAGATCTGGGGAAGGGTACCAAAACATTTCTGCAGCATTGAAGGCCCCGAAGAACACAGTGGCCTCCATCATTCTTAAATGGAAGTAGTTTGGATCCACCAAGACTCTTCCTAGAGCTGGCTGCCCACCCAAACTAAGCAATCGGGTGAGAAGGGCCTTGGTCAGGGAGATGACCAAGATCCCGATGGTCACTCTGACAGAGCTCCAGAGGTCCTCTTTGGAGATGGGAGAACCTTCCAGAAGTACAACCATCTCTGCAGCACTCCGCCAATCAGGCCTTTATGCTAGAGTGGCCAGACGGAAGCCACTCCTCGGTAAAAGGCACATGACAGTAGGCTTGGAGTTTGCTGAAAGGCACCTAAACGACTCCATATCATGAGAAACAAGATTCTCTGGTCTGATGAAACCAAGATTGAACTCTTTGGCCTGAATGTCATGTCTGGATGAAACCTGGCACCATCCCTACGGTGAAGCATGGTGGTGGCAGCATCATACTGTGGGGATATTTTTCAGTGGCAGAGACTGGGAGACTAGTCAGGATCGAGGGAAAGATGAAAGGAGCAAAGTACAGAGATCCTTGATGAAAACCTGCTCCGGAGCGCTCAGAACCCCAGGCTTGTCCTTCCAACAGGGCAACGACCCTAAGCACACAGCCAAGACAACGCAGGAGTGGCTTCTGGACAGGTTTCTGAATGTCCTCGAATCCGGACTTGAACCCGATCAAACATCTCTGGAGAGACCTGAAAATGGCTATGCAGCGACGCTCCCCATCCAACCTGACAGAGCTTGAGAGGATCTGCAGAGAAGAATGGGAGGAACTCTCCAAATACAGGTGTGCCAAGCTTGTAGTGTCATACCTGAGAAGACTTAAGGCTGTTATTGCTGCCAAAGGTGCTTCAACCAAGTATTGAGTAAAGGGTCAGAATACTTATGTAAATAAGGTATTTCAGTTTTATTTTTAATACATTTGCAAAAGTGAATCTATTTTTTTGCTTTGTCGTTATGGGATATTGTATGTAGATTGATGAGGGGGAAAAAAGTATTTAATACATTTAGAATAAGACTGTAACGATATATGATGAAAAGGTCAAGGGGTCTTTTTTTTGTGTGCAGTAAGTGTTTAACATGATTTTTGAATGACGGTCTCACCTCTGTATCCACAAACATACAATTATCTGTAAAGTCACTCAGTCGAGCAGGGAATTTCCAACACAGATTCAACCACAAAGACCAGGGAGGTTTTACAATGCCTCGCAAAGAAGGGCACCTATTGGTAGATGGGTAAAAATAAAAAGAGTAGACATTGAATATCCCTTTAAAAATTGTGACGTTATTAATTACACTTTGGATGGTGTATCAATACACCCAGTCACTACAAAGATACAGGCGTTTTTCCTAACTCATTTGCCGAAGAGGGATTTCACAATGATGCCAATGGTGACTTTAAAACAGTTATAGAGTGTAATGGCTGTGATAGAACTGAGGATGGATCAACAACATTGTAGTTACTACATAATACTAACCTAATTGACAGTGAAAAGGAAGCCTGTACAGAATACAAATATTCCAAAACATGCCTTGTGTTTGCAAAAAGGCACTAAAGTAAAATTGCAAGAAATGTGGCAAAGAAATTAACTTTATGTCCTGAATACAAA
Source organism: Salmo salar (assembly GCF_965601325.2). NCBI lineage: Eukaryota > Metazoa > Chordata > Actinopteri > Salmoniformes > Salmonidae > Salmo > Salmo salar. Next base: position 72,293,138 of record NC_138303.1, read on the forward strand.
GTGTTATGTTTGGGGCACCACTCTTCATATTTTCAAGCTTGGTGGTGGCTGCATGTTATGGGTATGCTTGTCATTGGCAAGGATGAAAGGAAACGGAGTAGTGCTCATCACAGGCAAACTCTTAGAGGAAAACCTGGTTCACCTTTCAGCAGGACAATGACCTGAAACACAAGGCCAAATATACACTGGAGTTGCTTACAAAGAGCTTGAAGAAAGTTAAAAAGAATAATGTGCAAGTGTTGTACAATACAGGTGTGCAAAGCTCTTAGACTTACCCAGAAAGACTTGCTGCCAAAGGTGATTAGTATTTTTTTGACTCTGGTGTGAATACTTATGTAAACTAGATTTCTGTATTTCTGGGCTCCTGAGTGGCGTAGTGGACTAAGGCACTGCATCTCAGTGCAAGAGGCGTCACTACAGTCCCTGGTTCGAATCCAGGCTGTATCACATGTATCGACGGGGTTGGCCGTCATTTGTAATTAGGAATTTGTTAACTGACTCGCCAAGTTAAATAAAGGTAAAAAATATATAATTTTCAATAAATTTGCACACATTTCTTAATATGTTTTCACTGTCATTATGTGTTGAGGGTTAAGAAGAACATTGAATTCAATTGAATTCATTTTGAATTCAGGATGTAATACAGCAAAATGTGGAGTAAGTCGAGGTATGAATACTTTTGGAAGGCACTGTTTCTAACTGCAAAAACAAGGGAGGCCATCTTTCCAATTCCTGTTTTCCACACAGACTGAGTCATGCCAAATAGCTGCCACTGTGCTAATGACAAAGCAGAAACCTTTAGTCACCATACTCATTTTAGTGGGATTTATGTATTCATTAGTGTTGTGTGGTTTGACTCATAACCGTGGGGCGGGCGAGTTTAGGGTAGGGATGGGCACGAGTACTCGAACGGTCGTCAAAACTCTATCTTTAATCAGAGATTACATAATTTTTCTTAAATACTGTAGTACTACATTTTGTTGTCCCCCTTAAAATGTAAATGTTGTCTTGAAGATGTTATTTTGCTTTGACTCTAGTGTTCTATTTGTGCATTTGCAGGGCACAACATAAAAGCAACCATGCCAAGCATCTGTTTTTCCTGAAGTCCCTTTCCCCGCAATGTCGCACACAGTCAATTGCGTTCCGACTGCTCCCTCTACACACACATGCTGTGTGCACACAAGCTAGTGTTAAATGTGTTAATCAATTTAGAAAATTCCAAAACAGGCAGAATAAAGTATATTGAACATCTGTATATCGAAAAGAGATTTAGTTTTGTAACCCTGAAAAAATGATTTCAACTCTACAAATTGAGCCACAGATGATCACTTTTTGAGGTCAACGGTAACAGATGCAAGATGCGTGTCACTTCGCACTGGCAACTTTATTTGCCAGAATCAAACAAAAATATTCTGTTTGATTCTATTGTTATATTCATTACTAGGTGTGTCTTGACTCATAAGGGCTTGGGAGAAGCAGTGTCTTGTCGGCTTTTTTTGTTGTTGAAGTGTGTGTGTGGACACCTACTCATCGAATGTCTCATTCCAAAATCATGGGCATTATAATGGAGTTGGTCCCCCATTTACCGCTATAACAGCCTCCACTCTTCTGGGAAGGCGTTCCACTAGATGTTGGAACATTGCTACGGGGACTTCCTTTCAGCCACAAGCATTAGTGAGGTCGGGCGCTGATGTTGGGTGATTAGGGCTGGCTCGCAGTCGGTGTTCCAATTCATCCCAGAGGTGATTGATGGGGTTGAGGTCAGGGCTCTGTGCAGGCCAGTCAAGTTCTTCCATACCGATCTCGACAACAATTTCTGTATGGACCTCGCTTTTTAGCGTTGTCTGCACGTTAACTTATAGCCTATACTGCTACTTTTTCCCCCAGTGTTCTCCTTTCTCTCACTGTGACTGGATTGCGTCATCACAGAAAAATCTACTGTGGTTGTGGAATGTGAGACTTGTAGTTTTTAAGCAATTAGCAGCGGGGGAAAAATAGATTATGGTTGGTTGTAGTCTTTACTTGCACGCTGTGCTTGTAAATAACTTATGGTTCGGCATATCTATTTTTAGGGGCAAATGCTATTGAAATACTCGCACTGTAGAGCCCTGCTGTATTTGGGGAGTTTCTCCCATTTCTTCTATACAGATCCTCTCAAGCTCTGTCAGGTTGGATGGGGAGCGTCGCTGCACAGCTTTTTTCAGGTCTCTCCAGAGATGTTTGATCAGGTTCAAGTCCGGGCTCTGGTTGGTTCACTCAAGGACATTCAGAGACTTGTCTCGAAGCCACTCCTGCGTTGTCTTGGCTGTGTGCTTAGGGTTGTTGTCCTGTTGGAAGGTGATCCTTGGACCCATTTTGGAGGTCCTAACCTGCTCCAGAGCGCTTTTCATCAAGGATCTCTCTGTACTTTGCTCCGTTTCCCAGCCCCCGCTGCTGAAAAACATCCCTACAGCGTGATGCTGCCATCACGTGCTTCGTCTTAGGGATGTTATTGGACAGGTGATAAGTGGTGCCTGGTTTCATCCAGATGTGACGCTTGACATTTAGGCCAAACAGTTTAATCTTGGTTTCATCTGACCATAGAATCTTGTTTCTCATTGTCTGAGAGTTGTTTAGGTGCCTTTGGCAAACTCCAAGCTCCATGTGTCTTTTATTGAGGAGTGGCTTCCGTCTGGCCACTCTAGCATAAAGTCCTGATTGGCGGAGTGCTGCAGAGATGGTTGTACTTCTGGAAGGTTCAGAGTGACCGTCGTGTTCTTGGTTACCTCCCTGACCAAGGCCCTTCTCCCTCGATTGCTCAGTTTGGCCGTGCGGCCAGCTCTAGGAAGAGTCTTGGTGGTTCCAAACTTCCATTTAAGAATGATGGAGGCCACTGTGTTCTTGTGGACCTTCAATGCTGCTGACATGTTTTGTTACCCTTCCCCAGATCTGTGCCTTCGCACAATTCTGTCTCTGAGCTTTACAGACAATTCCTTCAACCTCATGGCTTGTTTTTTTGCGCTGACATGTACTGTTAACTGTGGATCCTTATAAAGATTGCGTGCCTTTCCAAATCATGCCCAATCAATTGAATTTACCACAGGTGGACTACAAGTTGTAGAAAAATCTCAAGGATGATGAATGGAAACAGGATGCACCTGAGCTCAATTTCGAGTCTCACAGCAGGATCTGAATACTTAAGTAAATAAGGTATTTCTGTTTGTTTTTTTCTAAACCTATTTTTTGCATTGTCATTATGGGATATTGTGAGGTAGGTTGATGAAAAACATTTTAAAAATCCATTTTAGAAAAAGGCAGTAACGTAACAAAATGTCTGAATACTTTCTGAATGCACTGTATGTTCTCAATTTCAAAACGACACCAGTAGACAAGGTATATGAGCCTAATCATTATACAAGATTTTGTACATGCCTTGTGCTGACATTACATTTTTGGGTGCAAATAAAACCCTTGTTTCCCGAGGTGGTGAAATGTCTGGAAGTAGGTAATTAGATCCTTAGCTTGAAACATACACGCAACTACCACTAACAAGTTCAATGCCAGAAGGTCTGATTGGCATTTGGAAATATAGTTAATTGCCTGCATTGACTGGCCAATGAAACCAGTGGTAAGTACACCGCAGACTTCTCATTATTATTGGCCAACAACTATGAATGTCAATGGTTAACCGTCAGATCTCACGGAGTTGGATACTGAGTAGAGGTATCGCCTCCGCTTTTATATCAGGGCCAGTGTAGTGTGCCTCTTGTGTCTCAAGTCATTATGGCTATTGGTCCTTTTCCCATTACCAGAATCTGCCTCCCAGACTTGTCATCTTGGCCTCATTTACCCATTGCAAAGTGCTCTATTTGACCTCCCCGATAGTTAGCTCTTGTGCCTAGCGTAGCGTTAGCCCCCTGGCCATCGGTCAGATCTTCAGCTGTAATAAGGACTCCAGTTAAGTCCGTTTCAAACACTTGCTTGGTGATTAAGGACATCTTAGCAGACATTGAACTCAGCGGTCGCATTACTGGTTACAATTTAAATCACTGGTGCATAATTAGCATAGGATATTCGTTGATGGTTCCACAACTGGATCTATCACTACTCAAGTCGTTGCACTCTACCCGATGATGTGAAATCAAGTGTTTTTTACATGCTTAATTCAACATGCGTATGAATAGCAGACGCTGCAGCAAAGATAACCCTATTGTGCTGAGAGAGTGTGAGAAGAATCAAATCCTCTGGGACGAGTGTGATGAGTTTAGCTAGTATTGTAAAGTCCAGTCTATGTTCCTCCACCACCTAATTAAGAAGACGAGTGTTTTAAAGAACAGTTATTCAGATATATGTGAGTTATGGACCATGCGTTGTCATGTTACTTTGTATCAAGAGTTTTGTTTAGACATTGCTGTCATTGTAGCAGATGTCTGACTATTTCCATAAGCTTGAAGCATTTAGTCAGTTTGCATTTCTTGTTTACCTGGGAAAAGCTCCCTGACTGTAGCATGGCTCTGTCGCCAGTGTAGACCATGTCTAGAATGTAGAAACTGAGAACACTAAGCCACACTTGCCTGTCTTGCCTTTTAATTTTTTTTAGACATAGGCTACTAAATGTTAAGCTTCCTTTTTGAATGCAGCCAAATAGAAAACGTAGTCAGCCAGGTGCCTCTGGGCAGAACTCTTTAGCAGAATGAGCTCTATTTTGGTGGCTCCCTTTTGTACATTCCAATGTCTTGATTCCATGCGAAATACTTTGAAGACTTTATCGAGTTTACCTCCCATATTGGAAACATTAGATGTGGTGTTGTGTAGAAAGATATGTTTACCATTTGAATGACTGAAAATGTACGAACTCTGTGTTATTTTGGATATCGTCTAGGCATACAGTTGAAGTTGGAAGTTTACATACACCTTAGCCAAATATATTTAAACTCAGTTTTCAAAATTTCTGACGTTTAATCCTAGTTTAAATTCCCTGTCTTAGGTCAGTTAGGATCACCACTTTATTTTAAGAATGTGAAATGTCAGAATAATAGTAGAGAGAATGATTTATTTCAGCTTTTATTTCTTTCATCACATTCCCAGTGGGTCAGAAGTGTACATACACTCAATTAGTATTTCGTAGCGTTGCCTTCAAATTGTTTAACTTGGGTCAAATGTTTCGGGTAGCCTTCCACAAGCTTCCCACAATAAGTTGGGTGAATTTTGGCCCATTCCTCCTGACAGAGCTGGTGTAACTGACTCAGGTTTGTAGGCCTCCTTGCTCGCACACGCTTTTTCAGTTCTGCCCACAAATTTTCTATGGGATTGAGGGCGTGGCTTTGTGATGGCCACTCCAATACCTTGACTTTGTTGTCCTTAAGCCATTTTGCCACAACTTTGGAAGTATGCTTGGGGTCATTGTCCATTTGGAAGACCCGTTTGCGACCAAGCTTTAACTTTATGACTGATGTCTTGAGATGTTGCTTCAATATATCCACATAATTTTCTATCTTCATGATGCCATCTATTTTGTGAAGTGCACCAGTCCCTCCTGCAGCAAAGCACCCCCACAACATGATGCTGCCACCCCCGTGCTTCACGTTTGGGATGGTGTTCTTCGGCTTGCAAGATTCCCCCTTTTTCCTCCAAACATAACGATGGTCATTATGGCCAAATGGTTATGTTTTTGTTTCATCAGACCCAGAGGAGATTTCTCCAGAAAGTATGATCTTTGTCCATGTGCAGTTGCAAACCATAGTCTGACTTTTTTATGACGGTTTTGGAGCAGTGGCTTCTTCCTTGCTGAGCGGCCTTTCAGGTTATGTCGACATAAGACTCATTTTACTGTGGATATACACTGCTCAAAAAATAAAGGGAACACTTAAACAACACAATGTAACTCCAAGTCAATCACACTTCTGTGAAATCAAACTGTCCACTTAGGAAGTAACACTGATTGACAATAAATTTCACATGCTGTTGTGCAAATGGCATAGACAACAGGTGGAAATTATAGGCAATTAGCAAGACACCCCCAATAAAGGAGTGGTTCTGCAGGTGGGGACCACAGACCACTTCTCAGTTCCTATGCTTCCTGGCTGATGTTTTGGTCACTTTTGAATACTGGCGGTGCTTTCACTCTAGTGGTAGCATGAGACGGAGTCTACAACCCACACAAGTGGCTCAGGTAGTGCAGCTCATCCAGGATGGCACATCAATGCGAGCTGTGGCAAGAAGGTTTGCTGTGTCTGTCAGCGTAGTGTCCAGAGCATGGAGGCGCTACCAGGAGACAGGCCAGTACATCAGGAGACGTGGAGGAGGCCGTAGGAGGGCAACAACCCAGCGGCAGGACCGCTACCTCCGCCTTTGTGCAAGGAGGAGCAGGAGGAGCACTGCCAGAGCCCTGGAAAATGACCTCCAGCAGGCCACAAATGTGCATGTGTCTGCTCAAACGGTCAGAAACAGACTCCATGAGGGTGGTATGAGGGCCTGACGTCCACAGGTGGGGTTGTGCTTACAGCCCAACACCGTGCAGGACGTTTGGCATTTGCCAGAGAACACCAAGATTTGCAAATTCGCCACTGGCGCCCTGTGCTCTTCACAGATGAAAGCAGGTTCACACTGAGCACATGTGACAGACGTGACAGAGTCTGGAGACGCCGTGGAGAACGTTCTGCTGCCTGCAACATCCTCCAGCATGACCGGTTTGGCGGTGGGTCAGTCGTGGTGTGGGGTGGCATGTCTTTGGGGGGCCGCACAGCCCTCCATGTGCTCGCCAGAGGTAGCCTGACAGTCATTAGGTACCGAGATGAGATCCTCAGACCCCTTGTGAGACCATATGCTGGTGCGGTTGGCCCTGGGTTCCTCCTAATGCAAGACAATGCTAGACCTCATGTTGCTGGAGTGTGTCAGCAGTTCCTGCAAGAGGAAGGCATTGATGCTATGGACTGGCCTGCCCGTTCCCCAGACCTGAATCCAATTGAGCACATCTGGGACATCATGTCTCGCTCCATCCACCAACATTGCACCCCAGATTGTCCAGGAGTTGGCGGATGCTTTGGTCCAGGTCTGGGAGGAGATCCCTCAGGAGACCATCCGCCACCTCATCAGGAGCATGCCCAGGCGTTGTAGGGCGGTCATACAGGCACGTGGAGGCCACACACACTACTGAGCCTCATTTTGACTTGTTTTAAGGACGTTACATCAAAGTTGGATCAGCCTGTAGTGTGGTTTTCCACTTTAATTTTGAGTGTGACTCCAAATCCAGACCTCCATGGGTTGATAAATTGGATTTCCATTGATTATTTTTGTGTGATTTTGTTGTCAGCACATTCAACTATGTAAAGAAAAAAGTATTTAATAAGATTATTTCTTTCATTCAGATCTAGGATGTGTTATTTAAGTGTTCCCTTTATTTTTTTGAGCAGTATAGATACTTTTGTACCTGTTTCCTCCAGCATCTTCACAAGGTCCTTTGCTGTTGTTCTGGGATTGATTTGCACTTTTCGCACCAGAGTACATTCATTTCTAGGAGACAGAACGCGTCTCCTTCCTGAGCGGTATGACGGCTGCGTGGTCCCATGGTGTTTATACTTGTGTAATATTGTTTGTACAGATGAACGTGGTACTTTCAGGTGTTTGGAAATTGCTCCCAAGGATGAACCAGACTTGTAGAGGTCTACAATTCTTTTCTGAGGTCTTGGCTGATTTCTTTTGATTTTCCCATGATGTCAAGCAAAGAGGCACTGCGTTTGAAGGTATGCCTTGAAATACATCCACAGTTACAACACCAATTGACTCAAATTATGTCAATTAGCCTATCAGATGCTTCTAAAGCCATGACATCATTTTCTGGAATTTTCCAATCTATTTTAAGGCACAGTCAACTTAGTGTATGTAAACTTCTAACCCACTGGAATTGTGATTTAAGTGAAATAATCTGTCTGCAAACAATTGTTGGAAAAATTACTTGCCATGCACAAAGTAGATGTCCTAACCGACTTGCCAAAGCTATAGTTTAACAAGACATTTGTGGAGTGTTTGAAAAACGAGTTTTAATGACTCCAACCTAAGTGTATGTAAACCTCCGACTTCAACTGTATATGATCAGGACAATTGTTATTGAGATTAGTCTTATTTACGCTTTTACTGCAAGATATGAATGGCCACAATGTTTGTTCTTAATAAAATAAAAAGTAAATAGCCCACATTATGTTGAAGATTTCTTTTTTAAGGTTAAATATAGAAAGGGTTCAGTCTTAATTATTATTTAGTTCTCATTTTATATAGCTTAAATTAATTTAGAATTGTCATTAGGTAGGGCCCTATAAACTCATCTGTTTTATACTTTGGCTTTTTTTTTTAAATAGAAAAACATCAACATTAGATGTTCTTAAGTCCACAACATTACTTAAACCACATCAGTAGACCAGTTTTTGAGGTCTGGGAAAAGTCTGAGAAGTAGATTTTTGGGTGTATTTACCCTTTTAATTCAAGTGACTACTTAGCAAGGGGCTTTTGTTTAGCTGTGTTTGTGTAGTGCACGCGATGGTAGAATTTGCTAAACAAATACCCACTGGATTGATGACTAGTTAACATTTCATTGTGAGTTTTTTTCGGAAAGCCTTTCCATCTAGCGTCACTAATGGCTACAGCGGTAAACGCGCACACCGTACACACGCAGAAGAGGGTGTTCTCGTTGTCTATTCAGAAAGTTGCTGGAAATACGAATCTCATGTATTCTGTTCATGTCTTATGATAACGTTATGCAAATTAATACGTTGTCAATACATTTTTGAATTGTTGAATTCTGTTTTAATGCCTGGATTCCATGAGGGCCCTAATTGATTGTATTTGGACCAGAGTGAGGCTCTCCACTAATTATTGTTCCTGCAGTGATGATTCTTCATTGAATGTTTTCGTATTTTTTTCTGCAGATATTCGGCGAAACGTCTAGGCCTACCAGTAGCCTATGCAAATTAGGGAGCCCAATGAACAGCTCTCTCAAGATTTGGTATGCTACACTGACTGAGGAGACGAGTCACTCACTTTAGTGTCACTGTCTGGCAAGCCCCGACGTCCTAGGAAAGGAAACCTTGGGAAATCCTTTGGTTTACTTGTCCAGATGCAAAACCATGGACACAACCACATTGTGTGATTTTATGAATGGCAATGGGATATATGAGATCGACTTTATTCAATAATTTCGACTCATCGTAGCCACTTAATTTACACTGAAGAAAAATATAAACCATATTTTCCATATGCACGAAAAGCTTATTTCTCAAAAATGTTCTGCACAAATTTGTTTACGTACCTGTTAGTGAGCATTTCTTCTTTGCTAAAATAATCCATCCACCTGACAGGTTTGGCATATCAAGAAGCTGATTAAACAACATGATCATTACACAGGTGCACCTTGTGTTGGGGGCAATAAGTTCACTTTAAAATGTACAGTTTTGTCACAACACAATGCCGCAGACGTCTCAAGTTGAGGGAGCGAGCAATTAGCGTACTGACTACAGGAATGTCCACCAGAGCTATTTCCATATAATTTAATATTCATTTCTCTACCATAAGCCACATGTTTTAGAGAATTAGGCAATACGTCCATCCAGCCTGACACGCAGACCACGTGTGTGGCGCCATGTTGGTTTACTGGTTTACTGATGTCGACGCTGTGAACAGAGTACCCCATGGTGACGTGGAGGGGTTATGGTATGGGCAGGCGTAAGCTACAGACAACCAACATAAGTGCCTTTTATAGATGGCAATTTGAATGATCAGAGATGCCGTGACGAAGTCCTGAGGCCCATTGTCGTGCCGTTCATCCGCCGCCATCACGTTTCGGCATGATATTGCGCAGCCACATGTCGCAAGGATCTGTACACAATTCCTGGAAGCTGAAAATGTCCCATTTCCCATGGCCTGCATACTCACCAGACATGTAACCCATTGAGCATGTTTGGGATGCTCTGGATTGACATGTTCGACAGAGTGTTCCAGTCCCCGCCAATATCCAGCAACTTGACACAACCATTGAGGAGTGGGACAACATTCCATAGGCCACAATCAACAGCCTGATCATCTCTATGCAAAAAGTGTCGTGCTGCCTGAGGCAAATGGTGGTCACACCAGACACTGATTGTTTTTTTTGATCCGCGCCCCTGCCTTTTCTTTAAGGTATCTGTGACCAACAGATGCATATCTGTGTTCCCAGTCATGTGAAATCCATAGATTAGGGCCTAATGAATTCATTTAAATTGACTGATTTCCTTATGAACTATAACTCAGTAAAATCTTTGAAATTGTCGCATGCTGCATTTATCTTTTTGTTCATTGTACATGGTACGTGGAAATTCACGATCATCATGCTCTTTCCATCCTCTAAAGAAATGTGACTGAAACCAACCAACGTGCGCACAAATTCTACCTTAAGGTGGGAACGACGGCGGACTGTTTCCCTGTCATCGCTCGCTTTGTGACTGACATGCACCTATCCTATCAATAGTTTGCTAGAATATGCATGTTAATTATAGTGGGAGAGGGCTCAACGGAATAGCGACTTGAAACTTTCAAATGGAAAGTTGTCTAGTTAATATGAAGTGGAAAGCGTTTCAGGCAATAATTTGGCTGTTACCGGCTGATTAGCCTTCCCACTAGCGGATATCACTATAGTTGTTTGGTTAGATAATCACTCCATGATTCCTCAATCTAGGCCTGATGCAAATATGAATGTGAAACCTAATCTTTAGCATTTTATGTAACTCATTCTGAAAATTCTGGGTTAGGTTGGACAAATCTTACTTCCTACCCCTTCATATAGTTCAGGTTTCTCTCAAACAACCAGTAGGCCTACACAAACTAAGCTTTGTGGAAATGACAATACTTTAGATGGGAATGGATGTTGCATTTTGGAGCATTGCATGCTTGAAATTCCACATGCTAGTCGAAGCTCATCACATTTTGTGAGAAAAGACACAAGTGGGTGATTTTACACATTGCTCTACGTTTAGTAGCAGCATGTCATTGACAGCTGCAGTTCTGTAGACCTAGATAAAAGTCAACTGGTACTAATCCTAGGAACTGAACACATTTCCATGACGTATCGTAGATGCCATGTTTGTGTAGCGGATGAATGCTCCTCATTTAAAAGTGCTGCTAGCGTTAGATGGATCTAAATAATTAGTGTAATGAGAACAGGCCATTCAGCTCATCTAGCCTTCCCATATACCTATCTCTAAGTGACAGTCCCTAATGAACATGGAAACAAATGTGATTTCAGGTTTAGGGCAATATCAGGATGGTCACGTGATCTTTATAGGACAGTCATTGTGGTGTCTATGTCATGGTTAGGTAGACCAGTGACTGGCTGTTACTCATCAGTTAGGGTGTGCAGAGGGTCTGCTGGCTCCTCATTAGCTGCCACTCCAGGCAGGGTTGCCAGGGCTAGCAAAAATGTGTAGCCCAAAGACCACTCAACCTGTTCACAAGGCCTGAAAACTAGCTCCCCAAAAAATTGCAGCAAGAGAGGATTTAACATATATTTATCCACTAAACTCTTTTTCCATAACGTTATCGAGCAAATTAAGGAATATTGACCTTACTTGTAACGACGTATGAAAAATATAATTAAGTTTTCTATCAAAATAACAATTATTGCGAGCTAACGTGATGTCATTTTACTGTTGCGAGAAAAAAGAATTTGCCATTTAACTCGGCAGATAAATCGACATCCATTAATGAAAATGAACTAATTTAACTGTTATGAATGTAAATAAATCCCTTTTGCGCATGCGCATATCTATAGATAAATCTGTCAGGAGAGTGATGAAAGTTGGACAGAGGATCTCAATCTCTGCGCAAGAAACACATGGAAAACTTCAAAAAATGAAGGTTAGGCTATTTTCTGGCAGTTCATTTGTGCCAGATGTTAAGACTACAAACTGTTATTAATGGCCTATTTGCGAGATTGACTTGTCATTTCAATAGGCTAGTATATGTATATATATATATATATATATATATATGACACACCCTATGTTTGAATAAAATAAACTATATGTAGGCTACTGAGCTTGTCAGATGTTTAAGCGCTGCGATTAAAAATGAAGACGCACAAATTACTAAAGAGGGAGCCAGAGATCAATATTGCCTAACTGGAAGAATAACCCTTTTTCCCTTTTCATGCTGAGTGATTATTGAAAGGGAGAGGGCTGTAAATATTTTTCAGAGTCTACGTTGAGGAGCTACTGTCATTCTCAATGGATGTAAAAACCGACTTTGTTTACTTGCTGTTTGAGGCAAGGAAAAAAATACTTTGAGAAGCTCTGCAGTGATGGTGAGTTAAGAGTATCAGATCTCCAAATGGGCACATTTATAAGCCTACGTTTGTGCAGGCCAGGTAGCCTAGGCCTAGTGCTATGCGTAATCAATTGTGTGTCTTTACACAAGATTGACAGGAGCGCTGGAAACAAAAGACAATGGAACTCGTAAATGGAATCAAACCTTTTTCTCACAAATGTAGCCTAGGTTGTGCGCTCTGCAAACGTGTCCACTCCTACAATGATAACGGTAGGACTGTATTAATAATATATTGAATGCATTCACAGAAATGACCATAACCAAACAAACACAGATGAGAAATAATGGTAATTAACAGTAATTGTACTACTGGTGTGCCATCCCCGCAGCCTCCACAATGGATTAGTCCACTCAGACAGGCGTAAATCAGACAGGTGTCTCGTGTGCCATATTTTTTTAAAATATAAACTCAGCAAAAAAAGAAACAACTGAAAAAAAAAGATTCAACAAGTGAGCATAAACTGAACAAGTTCCACAGATGTGACTAACAGAAATGGAAAAATGTGTCTCTGAACAAAGGGGGGATCAAAAGTAACAGTCAGTATCTGGTGTGGCCACCAGCTGCATTAAGTACTGCAGTGCATCTCCTCCTCATGGACTGCACCAGATTTGCTAGTTCTTGCTGTGAGATGTTACCCCACTCTTCCACCAAGACACCTGCAAGTTCCCGGACATTTCTGGGGGGAATGGCCCTAGACCTCACCCTCCAATCCAACAGGTCCCAGATGTGTTCGATGGGATTGAGATCCGGGCTCTTCGCTGGCCATGGCAGAACACTGACATTCCTGTCTTGCAGGAAATCACGCACAGAACGAGCAGTATGGCTGGTGGCATTGTCATGCTGGAGGGTCATGTCAGGATGAGCCTGCAGGAAGGGTACAACATGAGGGAGGAGGATGTCTTCCCTGTAACACACAGCGTTGAGATTGCCTGCAATGATTGCCTGCAACAAGCTCAGTCCAATGATGCTGTGACACACCGCCCCAGACCATGACGGACCCTCCACCTCCAAATCGATCCCGCCCCAGAGTACAGGCCTCGGTGTAACGCTCATTCCTTCGACGATAATAGGGAATCCGACCATCACCCCTGGTGAGACACAACCGCGACTTGTCAGTGAAGAGCACTTTTTTCCAGTCCTGTCTGGTCCAGCGACGGTGGGTTTGTGCCCGTAGGCAATGTTGTTGCCGGTGATGTCTGGTGAGGACCTGCCTTACAGCAGGCCTATAAGCCCTCAATCCAGCCTCTCTCAGCCTATTGCGGACAGTCTGAGCACTGATGGAGGGATTGTGCATTCCTGGTGTAACTCGGGCAGTTGATGTTGCCATCCTGTACCTGTCCGGCAGGTGTGATGTTCAGATGTACCAATCCTGTGCAGGTGTTGTTACACGTGGTCTGCCACTGCGAGGATGATCAGCTGTCCGTCCTGTCTCCCAGTAGCGCTGTCTTAGGCGTCTCACAGTACGAACATTGCAATTTATTGCCCTGGCCACATCTGCAGTCCTCATGCCTTCTTGCAGAATGCCTAAGGCACGTTAATGCAAATGAGCAGGGACCCTGGGCATCTTTCTTTTGGTGTTTTTCAGAGTCCGTATAAAGGCCTCTTTAGTGTCCTAAGTTTTCATAGTTGTGACCTTAATTGCCTACCGTCTGTAAGCTGTTAATGTCTTAACCTCTATGGGCTAGGTGGGACGCTAGCGTGCCACCCGTGGTGCACTCCATCAACAGCAGGTGCATTTCAAGAGCGGCAAATTTGAATCCAAATAAATGTCAAAATTCAAATTTTTCAAACATACAACTATTTTACACCCTTTGAAAGATAAACATCTCCTTAATCTAACCACGTTTTACGATTTCAAAAAGGTTTTACGGCGAAAGCATAAATTTAGAGTATGTTAGGACAGTACATTTACAAGAGTTGTGTGTAATGTTTTGTCAATTCAAAGACAGGGTCACCAAAACCATAAAACCAGCTAAAATGATGCACTAACCTTTTACCATCTCCATCAGATGACACTCCTAGGACATTATGTTAGACAATGCATGCATTTTTAGTTCTATCAAGTTCATATTTATATCCAAAAACAGCGTTTTACTATGGCATTGATGTTGAGGAAATCGTTTCCCTCCAATACCCGGCGTCAAGTCAGCGTCACAAATTAAATAATTAAAATTAGAAAACATTGGTAAAATATTATATTGTCATTTAAAGAATTATAGATGTACATCTCTTGAACGCAATCAACTTGCCAGATTTAAAAATAACCTTACTGGGAAATCACACTTTGCAATAATCTGAGCACTGCGCCCAGAATAATACGCGTTGCGATACAGACTAGACGTCATGTTGGGGAGATCTAAAATCGAAAATACTATGTAAATAATCCATTACCTTTGATTCTCTTCATCAGATGTCACTTCCAGGTATCACAGGTCCATAACGAATGTAGTTTTGTTCAAAAAAGCTCATCATTTATGTCCAAAAATCTCCGTCTTGTTAGCACATGATCTAAGCCAGCCGGACTTCTCGTCATGAACGAGGGGAAAAAATATATTTACGTTCGTTCAAACATGTCAAACGTTGTATAGCATAAATCATTAGGGCCTTTTTTAACCAGAACATGAATAATATTCAAGGTGGACGAATGCATACTCTTTTATAACGTATTGGAACGAGGGTACCCAACATGAACTCGCGCGCCAGGTGTCTAATGGGCCATCATCGTTCCATGGCTCTTGTTCGGTCAGATCTCCCTCCAGAAGACTCAAAACACTTTGTAAAGGCTGGTGACATCTAGTGGAAGCAATAGGAAGTGCCAAAATATTCCTCAGCCCCTGTGTTTTTCAATGGGATAGGTTTAAAGGTAATACAACACATCAGGTATCCACTTCCTGTCAGAAAATGTCTCAGGGTTTTGCCTGCCAAATGAGTTCTGTTATACTCAGACACCATTCAAACAGTTTTAGAAAATTTAGGGTGTTTTCTATCCATATGTAATAAGTATATGCATATTCTAGTTACTGGGTAGGAGTGGTAACCAGATTAAATCGGGTATGTTTTTTTATCCAGCCGTGTCAATACTGCCCCCTAGCCCTAACAGGTTAAGGACCGTTCCACAGGTGCATGTTTTTAACCCTTTACAATGATCTGTGAAGTGATTTGGACTTTTACTAATTATCTTTGAAAGACAGGGTCCTGAAAAAGGGACGTTTCTTTTTTTTGCTGAGATAAATGCCACGGTGCAATTTAGAAGTTGCCCAAAAACCTGCGACCAACACATATTCATCCGCGACATCGTTTTCGAAGCAGCCAAATTTTGCAGGAAAACCCCTGACTTCGTAACCCTGACTCTAGGGTTCCTGTAGGCCCCAGGAGGGAGGGATATATTGTGCATTGCCGCCGAGACACAAGGAGCACCTTGGTCGTCTGGATAGTAGAGGCTTTATCGACGGATTCTTGAGTCAGCCTGTCGCATTGCAGCCTGGACCTCAGAGACTGGGCAGACGAGCAGAGAAAGAGAGTAAGGAGTCTTATGGGAAGGAGAGTGAAAGATCGAGAGAACAATAAGGCAATATATCTGCACCCCAACAAGAGGAGCTCACCTCAGCCAAATCACTCGAGGGACTTTACATCGGCTTTGTGTTTCAGTGCCTTGTGGTGTCAGCAATTAGGCTAGCTTTTGTCTGGTGTCGTAATGACCGATGTGCTCGACTTTTGGAAACGTTTCGGCAAGAGCAGCATTCTAAACACACCCTACAGGGCACTTTTTCAAAGACTACGTCAGCGCTTCGCTCAGAATAGTGGGACACAAGGACGCTGATTCATTAGCTGATGTGCTTTGAAGGCAGACTTCTGTTCTGTTCTGGTAGTGCTCTCTGTCCAAACGTTTTCCATTTGATATGTTTTCCTGGCCTTGAAAAGGGATGCTATTAGCTAACTAAGTGCAACCACCCTATCTTATTTAAACATATCCCGTGGCTTTTTAATTGGTCTGCTTTTTGCAAGCTGACACTAGAGGACATTTCTGTAAATAAAGACCTACTATTGGGATAAAAGGCCAACTTCTCATTTATAAAAATGTAAATGTTGCCATCGCATGTGTTAACCTGACTAGGTAGTTTGGCAACCACCAAGGCAAATAAACAAATGAATGTGTTAACGAGCAAAACAAGCATAAATCTAGATATTCAAAATGAAATGTCTCAACAGCCCTGCAGTCATATTATGCAACTGACCCCACCCTCCTTTGTACACTTGTTATGTACGTGAGTGCTCATAAACTCTCAAAGGGCTCCTTGTTTGTCTTCATCCTCTGCTGCTGCACACAAAGGCAGACGTGACCCCTGACCTTGGCCCTGGATGCTGGAGGAACATTGTGTGTTCATTATTTACACAACTGGCATAGCCCAGTGTCCCGGGCCCTGACCCCACACATTAAGAGCTGCTAACTCGCTCTCGCCCCACAGCTTGAAAAGCATCTCCCCTCAGCCCCCCAGGCCGCACATACACCGGCTTCTGAGGATGCCATGGAATTCCCTATCAGGATTCCATTCCCCCATAAACAATTCCTGCATTGATAGGGGAGGTTGGAAAGCTGCCAGGGTATTCCTACAATGGAGAGGAGGGATAATGAGGCAGCAGCATTGACAAAGGGAATTCTCATTCAGGGCCTGGATTGGCAACATGGTGTGTGTGAAATTGTGCGGCAGCACTTAGGGAGCCACAGAGCAGATACCTGAGCAGGATCTCCCACCAACACACTCACAATCCCAGCCATTGTGCTCCCTGTGCATGGGAGGGCATCCGGTCATGGTGTAGGCTCTCAACGCCACTCGTTCCAGAAAGAGGAATTTCAACTTGCTTTTTAGTAGGGCTTGAGAAACATTCACACTCCCGTCAGTTTTGCGTTTTTTTTTTTATAATGAGTGTAAATATATAGACGCTAGAATAACTGAGAATTGGTATTGTTAATTGTCTTCTGTATCATTAGTGATGGGGGTAACATGGACAGTTGCTTCATAGTATTTTTGGAAGATATTGATATTTGACTCCAAGTATCTATTTGTTTCCATCTCCTTTCTCTCTTGTCTCTCTGCAGTAGACATATTGTGAGCAATATGTTTGGAACATCAAATCGCAATAAAATTACAATGCATATAGAATTGTGAGAATTGCAATACTTATCGTATTGTCACCTAAGTAAGCATTGTGATATTGTATCGTGAGGTCCCGGCAATTCCCAGCCCTAGTTTTAATGCTAATGTTGTGTGTTTTCAGTTAAAAATCCCATCAGCATGCTCTTGTCCCACTAGTTCTGTTTAGCCTTGTATAGGAAGCCATTTACCGTTGCGTTTTACCCAGTCACAGAATTAATACACTGGAGTCCAAAAATGTGGAGGGCACAAGTGAAAAAATGTCAAGTGCACCAGCTCTTTACATTTGGAAGAGTTGTTGAGTGGCTAAGTGAGGAGTTAAGTGAAGTTGGGTGAGAGAAATAGGTGCTCTGAGTGAAACTGAAGTGTCTGTGTGTGTTAGTGGAGCACGAGTCAGCTGTTTGTTCACCCGCACCGCCCTCAATTGCTAATAACCCACCCGCAACCGCCCAACCTATACAGTGGTTCCTCCTTTAAAAGTTATGAGCTTACGCTGTGGAACTTAAGAGGTAATTTGTGGTTTAGAACGGTACCCTGCATCACCACTGCATTGCACCAGACCAGCGCAAGGGGGAGTTGGAGCACGGATTATGCTTTTGGGTCCTACTGTGTCTCTAACTGACAATGAATGGGCGACATAAACCTACATAGAAACGGATAATTGTGCACAACTTCAGTATTACTTACTAAAACTGTTGTTACACTAAGGTTTTTATTTTATTTTGTTAGGATTATTTTGCTCTTACTGTAGTAGTGTAGTGTAGCCCACTCCCGACCGGTCATGTTGTACAGCGCCTGAGTGGCGCAGCCATTTTTAATTTGACCCTTATTTTACAAGGTAAGTTGACTATTTTCTACATTATAGAATAGTAGTGAAAACACCACAACTGTGAAATAACACACATGGAATCAGTAAACAAATAATTTTTTACAAGGACAGCCTACTCCTTCCTCCCCGTCGGGGAATTGAACCCCGGTCTCCCGCGTGCCCGCATTCTCTAGTACAGCCATTATTGAAGGCAATCAAATGCTTCTCAAAGATGCCCTCTGGTGGTCAAACTAGCACTAACTAGCATTAATGGTACCAGTGGTTAACACTTCAATAACGTGCCATAGAATTCTGTGGCACCATGCAAGCTGTGCCGCAGTACGCTGCAACTTTTAAATGAGGAATTACTATGTGATAAAGTTAATCTTAGGCCCGCACCTGACCCTAACCCGCTAGTATAGAAAATGCGCTGTAGGCTACAGTCAGACCGCTGAATGATTTTTTTTGACAGAAGGTGCAGGATTTATTTTGCCAGATTTTTAGATATGTTTCTGCTTATTTCTGCCATTTTCGTAGGCTATTTGTCTACTTGTCTAATTATAATGAACGAAAATGTAAACACAACATGCGGCGATTTTACTGAGTTACAGTTCATATAAAGAAATCAGTCAATTGAAATAAATTAATTAGGCCCTAATCTATGGATTTCACGACTGGGCAGGGGAGCTAGGTCCAGCCAATCAGAATATGTTTTCTCCCCAAAAATGTGCTTTATTACAGCCAGCATTCCGGATCGCCTCTTCACTGTTGATGTTGAGACTGGTGTTTTGTGGGTACTATTTAATGAAGCTGCCAGTTGAAGACTTGTGAGGCGTTGTCCTCTTGCTCACTTGTGCACCGGGGCCTCTCACTCTTTCTATTCTGGTTAGAGCCAGTTTGAGCTGTTCTATGAAGGTAGTAGTACACACAGCATTGTCCGAGATCTTAAGTTTCTTGGCAGTTTCTTGCATGGAAAGAGCCTTAATTTCGCAGAACAAGAATAGACTGATGAGTTTCAGAAGAAAGATCTTTGTTTCTGGACATTTTGAGCCTGTAATCGAACACACAAATGCTGATGCTCCAGATACTCAACTAGTCTAAAAAAGGCCAGTTTTAATGCTGCTTTAATCAGAACAATACTTTTCAGCTGTGCTAACATAGTTGCAAAAGGGTTTTCTAATGATCAATTAGCCTTTTAAAATGATAAACTTGGGTTAGCTAACACAATGTGCTATTGGAACACAGGAGTGATGGTTGCTGATAATGGGCCTCTGTACGCCAATGTAGAAATTCCATAAAAAATCTGCCATTTCCATCTACAATGGTCATTTACAACATTAATGTCTACACTGTATTTCTGATCAATTTGATGTTATTTTAATGGACATTTTTGCTTTTCTACATTTCTAAGTGATCCTAAACTTTTGAACAGTAGTGTATGTAAATGTGATATTTCAGGTGGTTTAATATAAACTCAGAAAAAAAGAAATATCCTCTCACTGTCAACTGTGTTTATTTTCAGCAAACTTAACGTGTAAATATTTGTATGAACATAAGATTCAACAACTGAGACATAAACTGAACAAGTTTCATAGACATGTGACTAACAGAAATGGAATAATGTATCCCTGAACGGGGGGGGTTCAAAATCAAAACTAACAGTCCGTATCTGGTGTGGCCACCAGCTGCATTAAGTACTGCAGTGCATCTCCTCCTCATGGATTGCACCAGATTTGCCAGTTCTTGCTGTGAGATGTTACCCCACTCTTCCACCAAGGCACCTGCAAGTTCCCGGACATTTCTGGGGGGAATGGCCCTAGCCCTCATCCTCCAATCCAACAGGTCTCAGACGTGCTCAATGGGATTGAGATCCGGGCTCTTCGCTGGCCTTGGCAGAACACTGACATTCCTGTCTTGTAGGAAATCGGTGTTGCCGGTGAGGACCTGCCTTACATCAGGCCTACAAGCCCTCAGTCCAGCCTCTCTCAGCCTATTGCGGACAGTCTGAGCACTGATGTAGGGATTGTGCATTCCTGGTGTAACTCGAGCAGTTGTTGTTGCCATTCTGTACCTGTCCCGCAGTTGTGATGTTCGGATGTACCGATCCTGTGCAGGTGTTACACGTGGTCTGCCACTGCGAGGACGATCAGCTGTCCGTTCTGTCTCCCTCTAGCGCTGTCTTAGGCGTCTCACAGAACGGACATTTCAATTTATTGGTGTGGCCACATCTGCAGTCCTCATGCCTTCTGCAGCATGCCTAATGCACGTTCACGCAGATGAGCAGGGACCCTGGGCATCTTTCTTTAGATGTTTTTCAGTCAGTAGAAAGGCCTCTTTAGTGTCCTAAGTTTTCATAACTGTGACCTTAATTGCTTACCGGCTGTTAGTGTCTTAACGACCATTCCACAGGTGCATGTTAATTAATCGTTTATGGTTAATTGAACAAGCATGGGGAAACAGTGTTTAAACCCTTTACAATGAAGATCTGTGAAGTTATTTGGACTTTTACGAATTATCATTGAAAGACAGGGTCCTGAAAATGGACGTTTCTTTTTTTTTGCTGTTTACCTTTGCAAAAATGTCTAAACCTGTTCTTGCTTTGTCATTGTGGGATATTGTTTGTAGATTGAGGTGGGAGAAAAATACATTTTAAATGAGGCTGTAACGTAACCCTTTGGAAAACATCAAGGTTTCTGAATACTTTCCGAATTTACTGTAGCCTAAATATTTTAGAACCTTTAGAATGTACTACCTTTTATGTATAGCATAAACACAACTAGTCACAATGTTTGTTTGAATTAGAGGTCGACCGATAACGGTTTTTCAACGCCTATACCGATTATTGATGGACCAAATAAAGACGATACCGATTAATCGGACGATTTTTATATATATTTGTAATAATGACAATTGCAACAATACTGAATGAACAATGAACCCTTTTATTTTAACTTAATATAATACATAAAATGTATTTAGTTTCAAATAGATAATGAATCTGTTTCAATTTGGTTTAAATAATGCAAAAACAGTGTTGGAGAAGAAAGTAAAAGTGCAATATGTGCCATGTAAAAAAGCTAACGTTTAAGTTCCTTGCTCAGAACATGGAAACATGTGAAAAGCTGGTTGTTCAATATTCCCAGTTCTTCAATATTCCCAGTTAAGAAGTTTTAGGTTGTAGTTATTATAGGAATTATTACGCGTCAGCTATTTTTCTCTATACCATTTGTATTTCATATACCTTTGACTATTGGATGTTCTTATAGGCACAATTGTATTGCCAGCCTAATCTCGGGAGTTGATAGGCTTGAAGTCATAAACAGCGCTTGCAGTAAAGTGCTGTTTGAATGAATGCTTACGAACGTGCTGCGGCCTACCACCGCTCAGACTGCTCTATCAAATCATAGACTTAATTATAATAAACACACAGAAATAGTAGCCTTTGGTCATTAATATGGTCAAATCCGTAAACTATCATTTTGAAAACAAAACGTTTGTTCTTTCAGTGAAATACGGAACCGTTCCATATTTTATCGAACGGGTGGCAACCCTAAGTCTAAATATTGCTGTTACATTGCACAACCTTAAATGTTATGGCATAATTATATAAAATTATGACAAATATTAATTAAGGTCTTTGTTAGGAAGAAACACAGTTCGCAACGAGCCAGGCGGCCCAAACTGTTGCATATACCCTGACTCTGCTTGCACTGAACGCAAGAGAAGTGACACAATTTCCCTAGTTAATATTGCCTGCTAACATGCATTTATGTTTAACTAAATATGCAGGTTTATAATTTTTTTTACATCTGTGTATTGATTTTCAGAAAGGCATTGATGTTTATGGTTAGGTATATTTTTTGCAACGAATGTGCTTTTTTTCGCAAATGCGCTTTTGTTAAATCATCACCCGTTGGGCGAAGTTGAAGTAGGCTGTGATTCGATGATAAATTAACAGGCACCGCATTGATTACCGTAATTTCCGGACTATTGAGTGCACCTGAATATAAGCCGCACCCACTGAATAAAAAAAAAAAATATATAGATGTATATATTATTTTGAACATAAATAAGCCGCACGTCTATAAGCCGCAGGTGTCTTCCGGTACATTGAAACAAATGAACTTTACACAGGCTTTAACAAAACACAGCTTGTAACATATATAAATAGGCTTTAACGAAACACGGCTTATAACAAAAATAAATAGGCTTTAACGAAACACGGCTTGTAACAAAAAATAAAAAATCTGCAGTAAGCTTTAGTTGTCTTTTCAATTCCTCCCGCTGCTGTTTCCAACGTCTTATCATCGACTCATTAAGACCAAGCTCCCGTGCAGCAGCTCTATTTCCTTTTCCAACAGCCAGATAAATCGCCTTCAACTTGAAAGCTGCATCATATGCATTTCTCCGTGTCTTTGCCATGATGAGGGTGACAAAATGACTACCGTAATCAGAATGATGGGAAGTTTGAGAGCGCTCGATTTAATCTAAACAGTAAACAAAAAGTTGTTTGACCTTAACCCGTTCGGCAATTTCATTGGTCTAATGAAAGCTTCATGCCGCCAAAAAACTGAGCACGTCACAGAATGTGTTTTTTTTGCAAAAAAAAATTGAAAGCAGGAAAAATCCATATATTAGTCGCGTCATTGTTTAAGCCGCGACGTTCAAAGCGTGGGAAAAAAGTTGCGGCTTATAGTCCGGAAATTACAGTATATGCAACACAGGACAAGCTAGTTAACTACACATGGTTGATGCTATTACTAGGTTAACTAGTCATTATGTGAAGATTGATTTTTTTTTTTTACAAGATAAGTTTAATGCTAGCTAGCAACTTACCTTGGCTCATTGCATCCACAAGGTCCTTTTGACGCTGCACTTGCGTAACAGGTGGTCAGCCTGCCACGCAGTTTCCTCATGGATTGCAATGTAATCGGCCATAATCGGCATCCAAAAAGGCCAATTACCGATTGTTATGAACTTGAAATCGGCATTAATTAATCGGCCATGCCGAATCTGATTAGGCTACTTCAAAAGTGTCCTGTAGATTACCTGCTCATGTTCATCCACTCCACTCTAATATAATTCAAGCATCCAAACTGCGCAACGGCCATTCGATTTAATGGAAACAGACTTATGTTACAAAACACAAAAGCTTAATGACATTCGGAGATTGGATTGACAATCATTCACTACTAAGTAGGGAGGGATGTATTTTCTGTTTGTCGAGATGATCATCAAACCGTGATAAGAGCTCCAAGTCGGTAATCCGTATGCAGTTATGCGTTGCCTATTGGTTGTGTGTGGTGCATTGGCACAGAAACCTGTTGGTGGGAAATTTTGTTGCGTATATTTTATATAAATATAGCATCAAAATGTTAAATCTGATTTCCCCCTAGCTGCTCATTGACTGTAGCCGGCTCTGATCGTAGTGTAATGACACAGGCAGGGAGCGTGAACTTAGCTTTGGTGGTCGCCAAACCCTCAACCTTCTGGCCTGTTAGACCTGCGTGGCATTGACTTTGCCACTAAACCATGCTGACGTGGTAAAACCGTTGTCCACATTTATAAAAACGGTTGCTAGTTATTTATGGTGGTAGTCATTATTTTTGAGTCCAGCTTTTGAGGGTGGGAAGGTGTGCATTTTTTTTACAGTACGAAGGGAAGCAGGATTTCTGTTTGGAAAATGTGGTGCCGGATAAAGTGACAGGGAAGATTTTAGTTTACCTGTCTGATAAATTTACCGGATCCATATTCATTGGGTGCATAATCCATAAGGGTGTCCACCCAGTGTTCAGAATGACAGAAAACACATGTAGATTATGGTAATTCATCTTAACAGAACATGCAACTCCTCTACTGAAGCAGCCCATAAAACAATTTTCAAACATTTACCAAAATGCAATTCATGGGAGAACACCATTATTAACAGCGTATCTGATGCAAGCGGTATATGGCAGATGAAAATCTCTGTTAGAAACTAGAAAGAGGGTGAATCTGAAGATGCAACAGCTATGGGTTGCTAATATGACTTGGAGTGTGCCTTTGGCTTCTGGACAGCCAGAAAAAGTTGATATGAAAACCAATAGAACAGGAGAGAAATGGCTTAAAGTTTTTCATAGGCAGTGTGTGTGGCAATCGGCCTAGCTGATTATTGAGTTTTGGCTATCAGTTAAAAGTATCAAAAATATGTGTGAAGATAATGTCATTCTGTTTTTTGTAATTAAAGTTTGTTTCCTGTCACGATATAACAATGCAATTGAATTACATTTAGCACTAAACAATAACTTGACAGACATTAAAAAACACACACACACACACACACACACACACACAATGAAGATAGAAAAAAGGAAACAAAAGATAATGTGTCTTGAGTATCATTTTTTTATGTTGAGACAAGAACGGGAGGGGTGTTTAGACAATAGGCGCGTCTCTCCAGAATGCACTCTCACCCCCCCCCCCAAAAAAATGTCTTCCGCCAATTAATGCGCAATTATTGTGTGAATTGTTTGCCCTTTGATTGTGTGTTTGTCCCGTTAACGTCATTTGGTTACATTAACTTCTATTACTTATTAGGCGTACAGCCATTTACCGTTTTCATTCTCGAAGTGGAAACGTTGTTTGCAGAGTTCACAATTTGACACACTTGTGAGAAACAAGTTTTTGTTTATTTCATAACCATAATTTACGAATTTTGTAAATTGTTCATTGTCTTTTTGTTTGGTGTTCTCCATATGAGCATGGTTTATCTGTCTTGTTGAGGGAGTGTGCACGGCTGAGCATGCATAGAAGTAGCCTACCTGGCCTGCTGCGGGCAAATGTGGGAAAATGCCCATTTGGGCTTGTCTGATTTCTGGTTGTCTTAACTCACCACACTGATGGAATAAGTCTGTCATTTATTTATGTTCCCTTTTTTTCTTCATTAATATCTGCCAGGATATTAGTAATCCCTCTGTCTGAAGGCGTTCTGTCTCTGGTTTGGACTCCATCCCACTCCCTTCTAAAGGGTCAACTGTGGGACAGCAACACCTTCAGGTAATGCCTTCATCACTCACACACTTAGAGGTGAATGGGGATAGGAGGATGCTACGACATTTGTCCTAAGCTCTGGCAAGTGTTTAGAAAGTCAAGTCTCCTGTGAAAATCATTGGAAAATGGTCTCTTCCTCTCCAGTATTTCCCTTTCACCAGACTCACTTGCTTATGTCTCTTTTTAGAACTATCATACCAGCTTGACCCAGTGTACTCCTGTGTGATGTTAGACAAGGTCTCTAATGCTAACAGAAACATGTATTTTCTTGGTGACCTGACCAGTGACCGGTTATCATCTAGTTGTGCTCTCAAGAGGAAGCTTCTTAATTTGACTCATGCCTGTAACATGGCCCAGGGTATCACTCAACCAACTAGTCTATACCAAAAGTGTTGGATCTGTGAAATCTACTTGTATTGATTATATCTTCACTAATGCTGCAGGGCTTTGCTCCAAAGCAATATCTGTTCCCATTGGCTATAGTGACCATAACATTGTGGCAATAACAAGGAAAGCCAAAGTACCAAAGGCAGGACCTAAAGTTTATTTATAAGAGATCATACAAAATGTTTTCTCAAGACTCTTTTGTTGAATATGTAAAATTATTCTTGCCAATTGGTGACAAACATGCATCTGTTAAGAAACAAACTATTTTGTACATAATGTTGCTGCTTCCGTCTCTTATGACTGAAAAGAGTTTCTGGACATCAGAACAGCGATTACTCACCCGAACAGGCACTCATCCCCGTCATTCGCAGGAGAAAGAGACGGAGAGTTCGCCGAAGGAGATCGGGGTGGCTTGTGAGGATCAGGCAAAGAGTGGCTTATCTGCCTTTACCATCCGTACTGTTAGCCAATGTACACTCGCTTGAAAATAAATGGGACGAACTAAAAGCACATATCCTACCAACGGGACCTTAAAAACTGTAATATCTTATGATTCACCGAGTCGTGGCTGAACAATGGCATTAATTATTAGGAATGCACGATATATCGGTGAACATATCGGAATCGGACGATATTAGCTAAAAATGCCAACATCGGTATCGGCCCGATGTCTAGTTTAACGCCGACGTGCATATCTGTATAACGTAGGTACATGATGTAATGATGCCACGTAAAATGTTGCACTACACGTGCAACACAGCATTCCTAACCTAGCCCATAATGTCTGCTGTGTGGATCGAGCAGTCATTTGGAAGAGAGAGAATTTCAGCGAGAGAACTCAAAGGCGAAATACATTAACGCCAAGATAATGGAATTCATTGCCCTTGACAATCAACTGTTCTCTGTCGTGGTTGATGTTTTGCAACTGGTCAAGCACCGGTACACACTAAAGTTGCCAAGTGCGCTATTGTTCAGATGTTTCCCTGCTGGAGTTATTCAGTAATAGTGTCACTGCTATTAGCTTCACGACATACTATGGAACGCCATTTGGGTCTTTGCGTGTCAAAAAAGGTACATGTCAAATAACACTTTGACAATAACACTATTTGACGTGTTAAATAAGCTTTTAATTTGGCAAGTCAAATAACACAGTTCTATTATAGAATGTTGTGTGTTCTGAATTTGCATGTGCAAGTCAAGCGCCGCCACTACTATCAGTAGCACTGTCAAAGCTGTACAAAAAAGTTTGCAAACACCGGCCACACACGGTGTTACAATACCGCGTTGGTAATAAAGCATTATTTGTTCGACCGCAGCTTCTGGGGTAGCTAGCTAGCTTTAGCTTGGTACCTAGCTACCACCAATACAACCAGCCCGAAAACAATGACCAGTAGAAACAGCAGTCATTTTCATTATTCTTAGCAATGATTTAGGAATCCGTGTGCGTAAGTATTAGCTAGGTTGCCACTTGTTGATCACCTATTGAAATTGAACTTCAGTTCATGAAAATAAATAACTAGCCAGCTGCTTAACCCTGTTGCCCAAAGCTAACCTTATAAGCAGCCAGCTAGCTTCATCTGGCTGGTGAGGTTCGACCTGACCGGGTTATGTGTTGTGAAGCTAGCCACAATAAGGACAAAAGTGGAATTTGCGGGTTGCCTTCAAAATAAAAGTACCTATTTGAAAGTGATGCAGGTTACAATTGGTGGAATCATGCCATATTTAGACTAGATAATGTTAAACAAGGTTGGAATGTGATGCAATGAAATGGGTTATCAGTCTACTCGGTGACAACCACAGAATACAACTGTGAAGAGTTTACACAAATATTAGCGTTGTAGCTCTTATCGCGGGACTGTGACTGTGTGAAATCACCTCCCCAGTCAACCTATTGTGTTTATTGGCATTCATATTGCACTGTACAGCTTTACCTAAGGATTGGGGATCAATGAAATGTGGTAACAGTCTACTCAATACCCAATATATTTGTTTCCCAACGTTGTCCTCAGAGTTATCAGACTCCAAAACATCCACGCAGTATTGTTTTTCCTCAGGAATACTGTTCAATACACATAAATTGACAAAATGTGGCACAATTCACAGTTTCAGAGTCCCGCAATAAGAGCTACTATGTTAAAGTTCTCTGGGTGTCACTGAGTAGACTGATACCCCATGTCATTGATCCACAATCAATAGGTAAGGCTGTACAGTGAAATAAGTATGCCCCCAATGCAATTCTAAAGTATAATACACCGGTGTGATTTAAACAGATTTGTCAAATTAACAAATAATTGTCTTGTTGATTTTTTTTTTATAACGTTCCAACCTCATTTAGCATGATCTATTCAATTATGACACAATTCTGCTATTTTTATGAATTTGCATCACTGTCAATGACACTTTTATTTTGAAGGCTGTCCTCAAAGTCCAGCATTGTGGCTAATCCTTATTGTGGCTAGCTTCACATAGATGGGTCCGACCGCCATTAATCAAATAAGAACTGTCTTATAAATTAGGGTTATTTTAGATTATGACACCTAGCTATATAGTTAGCTAGCTAATGATAGCAAACCAACAATCTGTTTTAGAAGCTATGTTTTTGGTGAAGAACATTGTTTGCATCCACGAGCTAGCTATCTTTTATGACCAGCACTGAATTATTATGTGACGTGCAGTCATATTCAGGTCCTGATTGGTCAACAAGCTTATTTGACATGTCAAACAGTGTTATTTGACATGCAAAGACCCAAACTGCGTTCCATAGAAATCCTGGTTGAGAATGAAATGAGTGAACAAATGAACAACGAAACAGCACACCAAGTAAGTGAAAGAAATGGGTTTTACTGGTAATGAGGACATTACCAGTAAGATTTGTCATGGGTCCTCCGATCCTCAAAAGGTTCTACAGCTGCACCATTGAGGGCATCCTGATGGGTTGCATCACTTCCTGGTATGGCAACTGCTCTGCCTGCGACCGCAAGGTAGTACAGAGGGTAGTGTGTGTACAGCCCCTCACCGCGGCCGTGCTTCCTGCCATCCAGGACCTATATTTGTATTTATGAATTCCCATTACTCTTCCTGGGGTCCAGCAAAATTAAGGCAGTTTTATACAATTTTAAAAATATTACAATATATTCACAAATTTCACGACACACTGTGTGCCCTCAGGCCCCTACTCCACCACTACCGCATATCTACAGTACTAAATCCATGTGTATGTTATCGTGTGTGTGCATGTGTCTGTGCCAATGTTTGTGTTCCTTCACAGTCCCTGCTGTTCCATAAGGTGTTTTTTTTAAATGTTTTTTTAAATCTAATTTTACTGATTGCGTCAGTTACTTGATGTGGAATAGAGTTCCATGTAGTCATAGCTCTATGTAGTACTGTGTGCCTCACATAGTCTGTTCTGGACTTGGGGACTGTGAAGAGACCTCTTGTGGGGTTTGCATGGGTGTCCGAGCTGTGTGCCAGTAGTTTAGACAGACAGCTCGGTGCATTCAACATGTCAATACCTCTCATAAATAAAAGTAGGGATGAAGTCAATCTCTCCTCCACTTTCAGCCAGGAGAGATTGACATGTATGTTAGCCGTGCTGCCCTGTTCTGAGCCAATTGCAATTTTCCTAAGTCCTTTTTTTGTGGCACCTGACCACACGGCTGAACAGTAGTCAAGGTGTGACAAAACTAGGGCCTGTAGGCAGGGGCGAAAATCTGATATCAACTTTGGAGGGGACAATTACATGAAATTTTCTCAAGAGCAATTCCTGAGGGGGACACCAAAAGTAGTGCTGTAACACATAGCCTACATTGTAATATGGTAAATGTATATTGAGGAACCAAATAAATAAGGTGTTTGCCGTACTCCTAACTACCGGTACCCAAAACTACACAACTAATCACAACAGCAATACCATTGCCTTTAACAAATCTTAGTTCAGGTCACCAGTTTAAGTTGAGTGTGGGGGTATCCATGGCATTTTCCAATTATGTTCCTATTTTACAAGTCAAAAAAATTGAACCTTTCATAATGTTGCCAAACAAAGACTCAACAAACTTACCTGAGACTCCCTGTCTCTGCCAGTCTGTCCCTGCATATCTGTCCCCAACTCTGCTGTCTGTGTGCCATCTGTTGCCTGCTCTGCCCAATGACATCATTGTGTAACATTTCCATTAGAATTTCATTTCTTTCTTATGAACATTTTATCAACTAGTCTTTGAGATATTAGGCTACTAGGGTTCTTACTATGCGTTTTGGTGTATTGAAAAATACTCTGATGTGCGTCTTTTATTTTTCTGCCATTTTTGTAGCTGGCTGGCTGGCTACACACACACACACACACACACACACACACACACACACACACACACACACACACACACACACAGTGTGTAGGTCATTTACAGTAGGAGATGGGCTTCTATCATATCTTTTATCATTCTATTTGGGCTTCGATCTAAAAGGTAGCTAGCAAATGTGAAAATGATTAAAATGACAAGAGTTGACAGCTGTATGAGTTCACCATTTACACAACATAGGCTGCAACCTTTTGTAATTTTAATAGTTTGTTTCATATTGGCTGGCTTTCAACAATAGCCAAATTTGCAAAGCTAGCGAGCACCAATTCAGTTTCAGTGGTGTTTGCTATAATCTATGCTACCCGGGTTAAATAAAGGTGAAATAAAATAAATTAAAAGTTCACTTGCGACAATTTAGCTTTTGCAACGAGACCATTAAATATATTTAAGACAATGGTAGAAGAGAGTGTAGTTCTGTTCAGTTTGGACTTCAGTTTATCGCTAACCTTATCACAGGGACTTTGAAGCACTAACTTACATCATCTGCATGCTGATTCCATCTTTGACAACGCCACATAAATGGAATAGGTACTAGCTAGCTTAATAGTTAATATTTGCGCGCTAGCTCTGCATATTCAGCTAGTGTGTGTGTGCGCGATTGACTGGATGAACCTCACGGCAGTTATGTGCAAGCTAAGGAACTGGCAGTGGATCAAACCATTGTGAGGCAAAGGGTGGGGGGGGTTGCAATCTTTTGAAACTTAAAAACGCGCTATTAAGTGTCTATAATCAGCACAATTGCTTTCATTGCATATTATTAATATTATTTAAATTACATAGTTATGTTTCAGTGATATATTGGGGGGGACAAATCATATTTTTCCCAGGGTGGGGGGGTCGTGTGTCCCCCGGGATTTCCGCCCCTGCCTGAAGGACCTGCCTTGTTGATAGTGTTGTTAAGAAGGCAGAGCATCGCTTTATTATAGACAGACTTCTCCCCATTTTAGCGACTACTGCATCAATATGTTTTGACCATGACAGTTTACAATCTAGGGTTACTCCAAGTAGTTTAGTCATCTCAACTTGCTCAATTTCCACATGATTTATTACAAGATTTAGTTGAGGTTTAGTTGAGTGTTTTTCCAAATACAATGCTTTTAGTTTTAGAAATATTTAGGGCTAACTTATTCCTTGCCACCCACTCTGAAACTAACTGCAGCTCTTTGTTGAGTGGTGCAGTCATTTCAGTCGCTGGAGTAGCTGACGTGTATAGTGTTGAGTCATCTGCATACATACACACTCTGGCTTTACTCAGTTAGTGGCATGTCGTTAGTAAAAGTTGGAGAAAAGCAATGGGTCTAAACAGCTGCCCTGGGGAATTCCTGATTCTAACTGGATTATATTTGAGAGGCTTCCATTAAAGAACACCCTCTGTGTTCTGTTTGACAAGTAACTCTTCATCCACATTATAGCCAGGGGTGTAAAGCCATAACACAAGTTTTTCCAGCAGCAGACTGATCGATAATGTCAAAAGCTGCACTGAAGTCTAACAAGACAGCCCCCACAATCATTTTATCAATCAATTTCTCTCAGCTGATCATCAGTCATTTGTGTAAGTGCTGTGCTTGTTGAGTGTCCTTCCCTATAAGCATACTGAAATTCTGTCAATTTGTTTACTGTGAAATAGCATTGTATCTGGTCAAACACAATTTTTTCCAGAAGTTTACTAAGAGTTGGTAACCGGCTGATTGGTTGGCTATTTGAGCCAGTAAAGGGGGCTTTACTATTCTTGGGTAGCGGAATGACTTTAGCTTCCTCCAGGCCTGAGGGCACACGCTCTCTAGCAGGCTTAAATTGAAGATATAGCAAATAGGAGTGGCAATATTGTTCGCTATTATCCACAGTAGTTTCCCATCCAAGTTGTCAGACCCCGGTGGCTTGTCATTGTTGATAGACAACAACAAGTAGTTTCTTCTTTTTATTTAGTTTAGTCACATGCTTTCTTAATTTACAGTACGTTTGCCAATCAGTTGTGCTGCCAGACTTAATTGCCAGACATTTTGCCTCATCCCTCTCAGCCATACAGTTTTTCAATTCCTCATCAATCCAAGGAGGTTTAATCAGTTTACATTTTCTTAATGGGTGCGTGCTTATTAGTAACTGGAATAAGTAGTTTCATAAATGCTTCAAGTGCAGTGTCTGGTTGCTCCTCATTACACACCACAGACCAGCAAATATTCTTTACATCATCAACGTATGAATCACTACAAAACTTATTGTGACTTCTTATACACTATATTAGGCCTAACCTTTGAAACTTTGGTTTTCCTAGATATGACTTTTATATTGTGATCACTACATCCTATGGATTTGGATACTGCTTTAAAGCAAATATCTGCAGCGTTAGTAAAGATGTTTAAAAATAATAATAATTATGTCACCTTTATTTAACCAGATAGGTTCTCATTTGCGACTGCGACCTGGCCAAGATAAAGCAAAGCAGTTTGACCCAAGCAACAACACAGAGTTACACATGAAATAAACAAACATACAGTAGAAAAAGTCTATATACAGTATGTGCAAATGAGGGAGGTAAGGCAATAAATAGGTCATGGTGGCGAAGTAATTACAATATAGCAATTAAACACTGGAATGGTGGAATGTGCAGAAGATGAATGTGCAAGTAGAGATACTGGGGTGCAAAGGAGCGAGATAATTAAATAAATACAGTATGGGGATGAGGTAGTTGGATGGGCTATTTACAGATGGGCTATGTACAGGTGCAGTGATCTGCGAGCTGCTCTGACAGCTGGGGCTTAAAGCTACTGAGGGAGTTATGAGTCTCCAACAGTGATTTTTGCAGTTCATTCCAGTCATTGGCAGCAGAGAGCTGGAAGGAAAGGCAGCCAAAGGAAGAACTGACTTTGGGGGTGACCAGTGAGAGATACCTGCTGGATCGCGTGCTACAGGTGGGTGCTGCTATGGTGACCAGTGAGCTAAGGCGGGGCTTTACCTAGCAGAGACTTGTAGATGCCCTGGAGCAAGTGGGTTTGGCGACGAGTATGAAGCGAGGGCCAGCCAACGAGAGCGCACAGGTCGCAGTGGTGGGTAGTATATGGGGCTTTGGTGACAAAATGGATGGCACTGTGATAGTCTGCATCTAATTTGTTGAGTAGAGTGTTCGAGGCTATTTTATAGATGACATCGCCGAAGTCGAGGATCGGTAGGAGGGTCAGTTTTACGAGGGTATGTTTGGCAGCATGAGTGAAGGATGCTTTGTTGCGAAATAGGAAGCCGATTCTAGATTTTATTTTAGATTGGAGATGCTTAATGTGAGTCTGGAAGGGGGGTTTACAATCTAACCAGACACCTAGGTATTTGTAGTTGTCCACATATTCTAGGTCAGAACCATCCAGAGTAGTGATACTAGTCGGGCGGGCAGGAGCGGGCAGCGATCGGTTGAAGAGCATGCATTTAGTTTTACTTGCATTTAAGAGCAGTTGGAAGCCACGGAAAGAGAGTTGTGTGGCATTGAAGGTCGTCTGGAGGTTAGTTGACACAGTGTCCAAAGAAGGGCCAGAGGTATACAGAAGGAGAAATACGGGAGGCTTGGGCGAGTTGCTGTGGGGGGTGGAGGGCTGTTGATCGGGGTAGCCAGGTGGAAAGCATGGCCAGCCGTTGAGAAATGCTTATTGAAATTCTCAATTATAGTGGATTTATCGGCGGTGACAGTGTTTCCTAGCCTCAGTGCAGTGGGCAGCTGGGAGGAGGTGCTCCTATTCTCCATGGATTTTAGTGTCCCAGAACATTTTTGAGTTTGTGCTACAGGATGCAAATTTCTGCTTGAAATAGCTAGCCTTAGCTTTCCTAACTGCCTGTGTATATTGGTTCCTAACTAACCTGAAAAGTTGCATATCATGGGGGCTATTTGATGCTAATGCAGAACGCCACAGGATGTTTTTGTGCTGGTCAAGGGCGGAGGTCTGGTCTGGAGAGAACCAAGGGCTATATCTGTTCCTGGTTCTACATTTTTTTGAATGGGGCATGCTTATTTAACCACGCATTCTCTACTGACGGGATGAGATCAATATCCTTCCAGGATACCCGGGCCAGGTCGAATAGAACGGCCTGCTCGCTGAAGTGTTTTAGGGAGCGTTTGACAGTGATGAGGGGTGTTCGTTTGACCCCAGACCAATTACAGATGCAGGCAATGAGGCAGTGATCGCTGAGATCTTGGTTGAAACAGCAGAGGTGTATTTAGAAGGCAAATTGGTTAGGATGATATCATTGATAATTTGTTTGAGATTGAGGGCATCAAGCTTAGATTGTAGGATGGCTGGGGTGTTAAGCATGTCCCAGTTTAGGTCACCTAGCAGCACGAGCTCTGAAGATAGATGGGGGGCAATGAGTTCACATATGGTGTCCAGAGCACAGCTGGGGGCAGACGGTGGTCTATAGCAAGCAGCAACAGTGAGACTTGTTTCTGAAAAAATTATTAAAAAAGTAGAAGCTCGAATTGTTTGGGTACAGACCTGGATAGTAATACAGAACTCTGCAGGCTATCTCTGCAGTAGATTTCAACACCGCCCCCTTTGGCATTTCTTGTCAGAAAATGTTACAGTTAGGGATGGACTTTTCAGTTTTTTTTTTTGTCTTCCTAAGCCAGAATTCAGACACGGCTAAGACATCCAGGTTGGCTTAGTGTGCTAAAGCAGTGAATAAAACAAACTTAGGGAGAAAGCTTCTAATGTTAACTTCTTGGGGCTATGTGAGACGCTAGCGTGCCACCCGTGGTGCACCCTATCAACAGCAGGTGCATTTCAAGAGCGGCAAATTTGAAACCAAATAAATATCAAAATTCAAATTTTTCAAACATACAACTATCTTACACCCTTTGAAAGATAAACATCTCCTTAATCTAACCACGTTGTCCGATTTCAAAAAGGTTTTACGGCGAAAGCATAAAGTTAGATTATGTTAGGAGAGTACATTGACAATAGCTGTGTGTAATGTTTTGTCAATTCAAAGACGGGCGTCACCAAACCATAAAACCAGCTAAAATGATGCACTAACCTTTTACCATCTCCATCAGATGACACTCCTAGGACATTATGTTAGACAATGCATGCATTTTTAGTTCTATCAAGTTCATATTTATATCCAAAAACAGCGTTTTACTATGGCATTGATGTTGAGGAAATCGTTTCCCTCCAATAACCGGCAGTCAAGTCAGCACCACAAATTAAATAATTAAAATTAGAAAACATTGGTAAAATATTATATTGTCATTTAAAGAATTATAGATTTACATCTCTTGAACGCAATCAACTTGCCAGATTTAAAAATAACCTTACTGGGAAATCACACTTTGCAATAATCTGAGCACTGCGCCCAGAAAAATATGCTTTGCTATACAGACAAACGGCCATGTTGGAGAGATCTAAAATCGAAAATACTATGTAAATAATCCATTACCTTTGATTCTCTTCATCAGATGTCACTTCCAGGAATCCCAGGTCCATAACGAATGTAGTTTTGTTCAAAAAAGCTCATCATTTATATCCAAAAAGCTCCGTGTTGTTAGCACATGATCTAAGCCAGCCGGACTTCTCGTCATGAACGAGGGGGAAAAATATATTTACGTTCGTTCAAACATGTCAAACGTTGTATAGCATAAATCATTAGTGCCTTTTTTAACCAGAACATGAATAATATTCAAGGTGGACGAATGCATTCTCTTTTATAACGTATTGGAACGAGGGTACCCAACATGAACTCGCGCGCCAGAGTCTAATCGGCCATCACCGTTCCATGGCTCTTGTTCGGTCAGATCTCACAGTAAAAGACTCAAAACACTTTGTAAAGGCTGGTGACATCTAGTGGAAGCAATAGGAAGTGCCAAAACATTAATCAACCCCTGTGTGTTTCAATGGCATAGGCTTAAAGGTCATTCAACACATCAGGTATCCACTTCCTGTCAGAAAATGTCTCAGGGTTTTGCCTGCCAAATGAGTTCTGTTATACTCACAGACACCATTCAAACAGTTTTAGAAACTTTAGGGTGTTTTCTATCCATATATAATAAGTATATGCATATTCTAGTTACTGGGTAGGATTAGTAACCAGATGAAATCGGGTACGTTTTTTTTATCCAGCCGTGAAAATACTGCCCCCTAGCCCCAACAGGTTAACATGCATGATACCAAGGCTTTTACGGTTACAGAAATCAACAAATGAGAGCACCTGGGGAGTAGGAGTGGAGCTAGGCACTGCAGGGCCTGGATTAACCTCTACATCACCAGAGGAACAGAGGAGGAGTAGGATAAGGGTACGGCTAAAGGCTATCAGAACTAGTCGTCTAGTACGTTCGGAACATAGAGTAAAAGGAGCAGGTTTCTGGGCGCGATAGAATATATTCAAGGCATAATGTACAGACAAAGGTATGGTAGGATGTGTGTACATCGGAGGTAAACCTAGGCATTGAGTAATGATGAGAGAGATATTGTCTCTAGAGAAGTTTAAACCAGGTGATGTCACCACATATGTGGGAGGTGGAACTAAATGGTTGGTTAAGGCATATTGAGCAGGGCTAGAGGCTCTACAGTGAAATAAGATAATAATCACTAACCAGGACAGTAATGTACAAGGATTATTGATATTAGGGAGAGGCATGCGTAGCCGGGTGATCATTGGGGTCCAGTGAGTGGTTGGGCTGGCTGGAGACATGGCGATTCAGACAGCTAGCAGGCCGGGGCTAGCAGAAGGGCCTTAGAGGGACGTCTCGACGGAGGAAAGTCTGTTTTAGCCTCCGCGTGCGGTGATGTCGTTAGACCAGTCGTGATGGATTAGTAGGGTTCCGAGTAGCAGAGGGGTCCAAGTCCAATTGGCAAAATAGGTATAGTGGCCCAAGAAGTTGGCCGATGGATCTATTCAGCTAACAGTCCGATATGCTCTAGACAGCTAGTGGGCCGCAGCTAGCAGATGGGCATTCAGGGGACGTCACGATGTAGGGGCCAGTTGAGTACCCTCTTGAGCAGGTTATGTCGTAGTCCAGTTGTGAAGGATCGGCGGGGTTCCGTGCCCCGTACCTTCAGTAGAAGGGGTCCGGGTATTGTAGCCCAGGAGTGGCTGATGGGCCTTTTCAGCTAGCTGGGAGAATGGGCCTATCATGGGCTAGCTCCAAGCTAATTGGTGCTTGCTTCGGGACAGACGTTAGCCAGGAGTAGTCACTCGGACAGCAGCTAGCTAGCTGCGATGATCCAGGTGAAAAGGTTCAGAGCTTGCGGTAGGAATTTGGGGATATGGAGAGAAAATAGGTTCGGTATGCTCTGGTTTGAGTCGCGTTGTACAAAATGGCGAGAGCTTTCCGAGCTAAAGGTTCGCTGATGACCGCTAGCAGTGACAAATACAATTTGATTTGAGATCTGTTAGAGCCCCTGGAGCGATGATGAATTGAAAAATTCATTCAAAAACAAGTCTGGCTGCTCAGCTGATTCGTTGACAATGTTAACCTCTCTGGGCAAGGCGGGACGTAATCGTCCCACCTACGCAACAGCCAGTGTAATCCCGTGGCGCGATTTTCAAATACCTTAGAAATGCTATTACTTCAATTTCTCAAACATATGACTATTTTACACCATTTTAAAGACAAGACTCTCGTTAATCTAACCACACTGTCCGATTTCAAAAAGGCTTTACAACGAAAGCAAAACATTAGATTATGTCAGCAGAGTACCCAGACAGAAATAATCAGACACCCATTTTTCAAGCTAGCATAGAATGTCACAAAAACCCAGAAGACAGCTAAATGCAGCACTAACCTTTGATGATCTTCATCAGATGACACACCTAGGACATTATGTTATACAATACATGCATGTTTTGTTCAATCAAGTTAATATTTATATCAAAAACCAGCTTTTTACATTAGCATGTGACGTTCAGAACTAGCATACCCCCCGCAAACCTCCGGTGAATTTACTAAATTACTCACGATAAACGTTCACAAAAAACATAATTATTTTAAGATTATAGATACAGAACTCCTTTGTGCAATCGAGGTGTCCAATTTTAAAATAGCTTTTCGGTGAAAGCACATTTTGCAATATTCTCAGTAGATAGCCCAGCCATCACGGCTAGCTATTTAGACACCCACCAAGTTTAGCCCTGACCAAAGTCAGATTTACTATTACAAAAGTTTGATTACCTTTGATGTTCTTCGTCAGAATGCACTCCCAGGACTGCTACTTCAATAACAAATGTTGGTTTGGTCCAAAATAATCCATCGTTATATCCAAATAGCGGCGTTTTGTTCGTGCGTTCAAGACACTATCCGAAGTGTAAATAAGGGTCACGAGCATGGCGCAATTCGTGACAAAAATATTGTAAATATTCCATTACCGTACTTCGAAGCATGTCAACCGCTGTTTAAAATCAATTTTTATGCAATTTTTCTCGTAAAAAAGCGATAATATTCCGACCGGGAATCTGCGTTTCGGTAAACAGAGGAAAGAAAACAAAGCATTCGGTCGACGCGGGCACGCGCCTGAGTCTCAAAGTACTGTAACCAGCCACTACCCAAACCCGCTACCTTTTTTCAACCAGAGCCTGCAAAGCCACAATTCAGCTTTTTGCCGCCTTCTGAGAGCCTATTGGAGCCGTAGGAAGTGTCACGTTATAGCAGAGATCCTCAGTCTTCAATAAACAGAGGCAAGAAGAACGACACCTTGTCAGACAGGCCACTTCCTGCATGAAATCTTCTCAGGTTTTTGCCTGCCATATGAGTTCTGTTATACTCACAGAGTATAGCAGTTTCAACAGACTGATATTCTGCAAAAGGTACAGGGATTGGACTGCAGAGGACTGGGGTAAAGTCATTTTCTCTGATGAATCCCCTTTCCGATTGTTTGGGGCATCTGGAAAAAAGCTTGTCCGGAGAAGACTAGGTGAGCGCTACCATCAGTCCTGTGTCATGCCAACAGTAAAGCATCCTGAGACCATTCATGTGTGGGGTTGCTTCTCAGCCAAGGGAGTGGGCTCACTCACAATTTTGCCTAAACACAGCCATGAATAAAGAATGGTACCAACACATCCGAGAGCAACTTCTCCCAACCATCCAGGAACAGTTTGGTGACGAACAATGCCTTTTCCAGCTTGATGGAGCACCTTGCCATAAGGCAAACGTGATAACTAAGTGGCTTGGGGAACAAAACATTGATATTTTGGGTCCATGGCCAGGAAACTCCCCAGACCTTAATCCCATTGAGAACTTGTGGTCAATCCTCAAGAGGCGGGTGGACAAACAATAACCCACAAATTTTGACAAACTCCAAGCATTGATTATGCAAGAATGGGCTGCCTTCAGTCAGGATGTGGCCCAGAAGTTAATTACAGCATGCCAAGCCGGATTGCAGAGGTCTTGAAAAAGAAGGGTCAACACTGCAAATATTGACTCTCTGCATCAACTTCATGTAATTGTCAATATAAGCCTTTGACACTTATGAAATGCTTGTAATTATACTTCAGTATTCCATCGTAACATCTGACAAAAATATCTAAAGACACTGAAGCAGCAAACTTTGTGGAAATTAATATTTGTATCATTCTCAAAACTTTTGGCCACGACTATGTGCCATGGCAAGCAAGTTAGGATATGAATGGAAGATTTAATTGAAACTACAGAATTAAAATAGTTAAATGAGATGTATGGGCTGCAATGACCAAGAGCCAACCGGTAGGGTGCTACTTAATACTTTGAATGGAGTTGTTATTGTGAAGGAAGGGGAGAAGTGCATCCTTCTAGGTAGCTTTTCTTTTCGGTTTGATACAGTCAAAACAGGTACTGTGTAATCCGTGATAAATAACCTTGCTTTGGCAGCTAGAAGTTAGTGACTGGTGTGAGTCGGCTTGGTTGCTACTCTCTCCTCCCTCCTCGTGCCACTCAGCCACATACACACACTGCATGGCCTCCTGCAAGCTCCTTCGTTCCTTTCTCCCACCAGTATGTGCATTAACAGCCTCAGTTAATAATGTAGCTAAAAAAACACAATTATTTCTGCTGCTTCCCTCACTCAGATTGGATCAGACCGGGTCTGGACCCGACCGGATCTGTAAAGGGACAGATGTGGTTGTCCTCGGGTCCGTTCATTATGGCTTTACATCACCTGCCATCACATGGTTGGAGAGTGACTTATCCAATAGAACCCACAATGTTCTTCAGTGGAAGCTTCTCGAACCTCAGATACTGTATGTACAGTATCCCTCAGGGCAGTTACCTTGGGCCGTTACTTTTTATTTTTTACAAATATTTGCATTTGAATTACAAGAAGTTAAAATGACTATGTATGCTGATGATCGTTCACTCTACACATCAGCACCTACAGCCAGTGAGCTTACTGAGACTATTAGCAAGGAGTTAGTGTCAAAATGGGTAATTAACAATGAACTGGTCTTAACTACATCTAGGGATGCGCCGATATGACATTTTCGACCGATACCAATATCCAATATTTTCCTTGCCAATATTAAATATTTTAGCGGCCTTTTAAGCCTTCTAGTACAGTTAAATAGTTGACACAGACAGACAGACAGACAGACAGACAGACAGACCAAAATGTTATTTTGTTGCCATTTATGCATGTCCCCATTACCAGTAAAACATAATCAAAACCTATTACTTTCACTTACTTGCTGTGTTGTTTAGTTGTTCATTTGTTGAGTCTCAACCAGAATTTCATCATGCAGTGACATTTCAGCTCTGTCTGTCCTTTGCCTGTCTTCCTCGGTGCGCACTGTCACTTTGTCCATTTCCAGCTGTGTCTGTAACATTTCACGTGTGCCCTGTTGTCTGCATCAAAGTAGCGGTCCTTATACTTAGCATGGAGCATGGTGGCGACACAGTAGAGGCTCAGAGAGAGTGTCACCGAATCGCTTGTTCACAGCCTCAAGTTGAGTACTTTTCCAAGTTAACCTGACAGTCTGTGTTGGCGTTGACAGGGTATCATGTCTGCTGCAGCCGCAGTTGAGCTTATTTCTCCAGTCAGTTGTTTGAATGGAGCTAGGAGTGTTCATGTTTCAAACATGTTCTCAAATGCCATTGAAATGGCAGCAGCCGTATGAGAACCAGCACATTCTTGAGCATGCAATACGGCTTTCCTCAGTAAGAAATCCTCGTCGACCCACTGTGCTGTCACTCATAGTGCTAATGGGGCTGACATAGCTGCTCCAAATGTCAGTCGTGAAGCTCATAGCAGTGACGCCCATAGCAAGTACCTCATGGATGTGAGTTTCAACAATACAGTGTAACTCCGGTAGGGCAACATCTGAAAAATAGCGCCTACTTGGTAATGTGTATTGGTGCTCGAACAGTCGGCGAAAGCCAACATCATACACGACAGAGAACGGATGATTGTTAAAGGCAATGAATCCCATTATCTTGGCTTTAATGGTTTCGCCTTTGAGTTGTCTCGCTGAAATGTTCTTACTCTTTCAAATGACTACTTGACTTGTTGACAGCTTGATCCACACACAGCTATGTTAGGAATGCTGTGCTGCACATGTAGCGCTATATTTTTCGTGGCGTCACTACGTCATCTACCTACGTTATCGTGTTAGGGCTAGGGGTCAGTATTGACACGGCCGGATAAAAAACGTACCCGATTTAATCTGGTTACTACTCCTGCCCAGTAACTAGAATATGCATATAATTATTGGCTTTGGATAGAAAACACCCTAAAGTTTCTAAAACTGTTTGAATGGTGTCTGTGAGTATAACAGAACTCATATGGCAGGCAAAAACCTGAGAAGATTACTTACAGGAAGTGCCCTCTCTGACAAGATCTTGTTCTTCTTGTCTCTATTTATTGAAGACTGAGGATCTTTGCTGTAACGTGACACTTCCTACGGCTCCCATAGGCTCTCATAGCCCGGGAAAAAGCTGAATGATATCGAGGCAGCCCCAGGCTGAAACACATTATCGCGTTTGGATAGTGGCAGGTCAGAGTACTCTGAGACTCAGGCTCGTGCACGAGATGTTTTTATTTTCTCTCTCTTTGTATGTATACACGCTTTCCCGGTCGGAATATTATCGCTTTTTTACGAGAAAAATTGCATAAAAATTGATTTTAAACAGCGGTTGACATGCTTCGAAGTACGGTAATGGAATATTTAGACATTTTTTGTCACGAAATGCGCCATGCTCGTCACCCTTATTTACCCTTTCGGATAGTGTCTTGAACGCACGAACAAAACGCCGCTATTTGGATATAACAATGGATTATTTGGGACCAAACCAACATTTGTTATTGAAGTAGAAGTCCTGGGAGTGCATTCTGACGAAGGACACCAAAGGTAATAACATTTTTCTTATAGTAAATCTGACTTTGGTGAGTGCTAAACTTGGTGGGTGTCTAAATAGCTAGCCCTGTGATGCCGGGCTATCTACTGAGAATATTGCAAAATGTGCTTTCACCGAAAAGCTATTTTAAAATCGGACATATCGAGTGCATAGAGGAGTTCTGTATCTATAATTCTTTAAATAATTGTTATGCTTTTTGTGAACGTTTATCGTGAGTAATTTAGTAAATTCACCGGCAGTGTTCGGTGGGAATGCTAGTCACATGCTAATGTAAAAAGCTGGTTTTTGATATAAATATGAACTTGATTGAACAAAACATGCATGTATTGTATAACATAATGTCCTAGGGGTGTCATCTGATGAAGATCATCAAAGGTTAGTGCTGCATTTAGCTGTGGTTTGGGTTTATGTGACATTATATGCTAGCTTGAAAAATGGGTGTTTGATTATTTCTGGCTGGTTACTCTGCTGACATAATCTAACGTTTTGCTTTCGGACAGTGTGGTTAGATTAACG
This sequence comes from Salmo salar, assembly GCF_965601325.2. Lineage (NCBI taxonomy): Eukaryota > Metazoa > Chordata > Actinopteri > Salmoniformes > Salmonidae > Salmo > Salmo salar. The sequence continues at coordinate 72,336,009 of NC_138303.1, forward strand.
AGAGTCTTGTCTTGTCTTGTTTTTCATATGTTTGAAAAATTGAAGTTTTTGCATTTTTGAGGTATTTGAATAACGCGCCACGGGATTACACTGGCTGTTGAGTAGGTGGGACGCAAGCGTCCCACCTAGCCCAGAGAGGTTATATAGGTATGCATGTCAGCTTTGACATCAGTTTTGCACATTGGTGTTAAACTAGACATCGGGCCGATGTTGGCATTTTTAGCTAATATTGGCCGATTCCGATATGCTTACCAATATATCGTGCATCCCGAACTACATCTAAAACCAAAAGCATTGTATTTGGTTAAAAGTATTCTCTTAGACCTAAACCTCAACTGGAGTTGTGCATGAAGGGTGTGACCATCAAACGTGTTCATGAGAGGCTTCCATTAGAGAACTCTTGTTCTATTAGCTCTGAATTCAATAAAAGCCATAAGACATGTTTTCTGATATTATGGTCAATAATATCAAAGGCTGCACTGAAATCTAACAGTACAGCTCCCATAATCTTCTTATTATCAATCCTCAGTAATTTGTCAGTGCAGTACATGTTGAGTGCCCTTCTCTAAGCATGCTGGAAGTCTGTCCATTTGTTTGTAGAGAAATATCATTGTATTTGGTCATACAACATTCATTCCAACAGTTTGCTAAGAGCTGCCAGCAAGCTGATAGGTCTGCTGTTTAAGTTGTTATTCAGTACTTTGTTCAACACTTTTATAACCCGTAAATGCTTGTTTTCCATACTTCCGGCCACGCTACAACCAGCACTGCGATGAATGAGGGGTTATTATTAGGGGCTTGTCTCTTTTTTACATGCATTTTTCATATTTTTTATATTGAGTAATATTTAACTTTCTCTAACCATAGGAGTAACAACATTAGTTGGTGCATGAGGCAGAAATAATGCAGTGTGGCTTGACTTTCGCCATCAGCTGGAAGACTGTGTCCCCTTTTCTCACGGAGGTCGGGTGAGAGGCAGCCTCACCGCTGCTCTCTTCCCCCCCAGACTAACCATCAAATGCAGGCCGTCAGTCCAGTAAAATAAATAGCAAATTATTATGCTCACTCAGCTGTGCGTCACAAATAATACAACAAATGCTCTATTACCAGTGTGATCATAAAACGAACATTTTGAAAATGTGTTTCAAAATGGTCTGAGAAGAACAACATTGGCAGGGCAATTCATGCTCGGCAATATGCAGTGATAATGTATTTGGCATATAGCCTACTACAAACCTAATTTCTACAGAACTGTTTTAATAGGTTAATGTTGCATACGCTTAAGTCTTGTTAAAAGAATTATCTGAGCGGTAGATATCTGCTTGCATCTTTACTTAGAAAGTGATCTTGGCTCCGAAAAGGTTGATGACCGCTGGTCTGCCATTGAAAGAGCAGGTGTTCCTAATGTTTTGTTAACTCTTTGTAAAAATGAATAGTATGTAAATATTATTTTTGTTTCCAATATATTATTTTATTTTTTATTTAGAATTGAATGTAATATCTTATGATCTTGTCTAACTGGTATGTACTTTGTCATGTATTTTGGACCCCAGGAAGAGTAGCTGCTGCTTGTACTGTGTTAGGATCCCCATTAGCTAAACTAAACTCTCAATGTACTAACCTACCGTACCTATCACTTTTGGTGTGTATTCAAAACACTCTGTTTTGATGATAGAAATGCACTCGATTCTGCCTGCAGTATTAGAATATTCATCATTTCCATATGTTCGCATAGGTGGAAGGGCCTCATAAAAACGACGAGGAACTGGCCGGCCAGACATGTTGCTCAGCTCAGCTCCCACCTGAAGCACTTCTGAGGTTGAGGAGGATCAGCCGGTTTGACAGTCTCTCGTCCCACTCCTCTCCCAGTCCATCCACTCAAACAGAAGGCTTTATCTGAGGGGATCTGGTCATTTCTCGACTCCAGAGTGGGTTTCCAACAGCAGCATTATTCAAAACCAGCTCCACCATGCCTGATCCTTCAGCTGTGCGGAGAGGAGGCAATTTGAGCGATGAGTCATAAGTGGAGAAGTGTCCCAGGCCTGATAGCCAGGGCTTATTATTCTACCTATTTCTCCTAATTTGACTGAAATGCAAATGGGGCTGTGTTGTGCAAGGGATTGCAGTTCCTGCCCTATGTGCCATGACTAAGAGGCTTGTGAAAGCTGTGAGGTGGATGCTGGCATTGGTGCAATTTACAGAGGCACGCAACACACCCATTGGCTGTTTTCAAATGCAACTCAAGGTCCAGAAACCATCGAGGCAGTGGCAGTCTTATTGGATCGTAAAATAAGGTTTTTCTGTAAGCAAAAAACACAATTTCCCCCTCTACTCCTGGGAGAAATTCATAAGTTAAGGCTCTCACTTGTTAGGCTTTATAGCACATTGAAAACCCCAAGTTTGGTATGGATAGTGTAAATCATTCTTAGCTGGACTGGTAATAAATTACAGCTTCCTCAGAATCTTAAACGGGTGCTGGATGGTAGTTTCAAGCCATCTGATATTCTGTACTCTGTGACTGTAGGCTAAAAACGACCTCCCAGTGGTTAGTCTGCAATTTAGCCATTATGTCTGCTGGAAATTATCAACCAAATGGGCCCTGTAATGGAAAATATGAAACTACCTGCTTTTACTCCAATTCCATATGTTTGCCATCCATAGCCCCCCCCCCCCCCAACACTGCAGTTGCCAAGCGCCCAGTCTCTTTCTCCAGTCCTTTGCCATCCTGTTATGTGCCTCTGCGGGTGCTGTTTTGATGAGGCGGCTGTCTGGTTGGGGCTGGATTTTAGTGAGCCCACTAATATCCAACGTAATTGGATTGGAATCTGCAGACTGGGGCAGCCAAGGTTACTCGACTGCAGTTTTTCGGACAGATGGGTCAGTCGGGATGCGTGACTGTTTCGGTGATGATGGTTTGCACCAATTTTGTAGCCCTGGATTGGGACTCATGTCCTCAGTTGCTGGACTCTACCATCATGGACTCTAACTCTGAACTACATGACTTGGACTCTGCAATTTATACATGAGCAGTAAAAAAAAAATGTAAAAAGTGATTGCATGTTTTTTAAATATTTGTATCCTAAATAACCTACATGCTGTAACTATGGTCAATTATCACGTGACACCCAACCCGACTAAAACGACTTTATTCATATGGACTCAAGGACTGTCCAAGCCAATAGTAACTCAGAATATTTGTCACTACAACACTGGTTTCAAGATACTCAAGTGTAGGGCAACCTCCTCACAAATTAACTGAGAGAACCTTGCACAGTTTTGATTTGATTGTTTGACCAAAAATCCAAGCATTCCACCAGCTCTCATCGTGTATTTACTGATGCACAGTGCATTTGGCTAAACATGTCATGAACCAGTTAAGCTACATGTCATGTGTATGACATAGCCTAGAGTGTTCAATTAAGCAATACGGCCCGAGGAGGTGTGGTATATGGCCAATATACCACGGCTAAGAGCTGTTCTTGTGCACGACGTAACGTGGCGCCCTTAGCCGTGGTATATTGGCCATATATCACAAACCCCTGAGGTGCCTTATTGCTATTATAAACTGGTTACTAACGTAATTAGAGCAGTAAAAATAAATGTTTTGTCATACCCGTGGTATACGGTCTGATATACCACGGCTGTGAGCCAATCAGTACTCAGGGCTCGAACCACCCAGTTTATAATTGTAATCATAACACGGTTAACAATCATAGCAATTAGAACTCTATTCACTTTGGGCGGAATTCAGACCTGATTTATGCGCTCATTAATGGAACTTAATTGCATTTTTATGCACTTTTGTCTCTGTGTATTCTGACCTTGGAGTTAAGCATAGGGAAATGCATGTGGCAGTCAGGTATTTGTTTGGAGATCACATAAATGGGGGTGTGGCAGAGGTGTGTCTACAGATTAAAATGTTCTGACCTTGACTCAATTCCGGCATAATTTGAGCACCTTTACGCTCGAGGAAACCATGAATGAGCAGCCTGTCAGTTCCAGGTGGAAAAACGGCTCTGTTCTGATTTCCCAATATTAGTAATATCATTCTCCATGTGCTATAATTTCTACATTGATAAGAGCTATTGATAAAGCGCTTGGTAAATTAGTTATCCGTTTGGGTAAGGGGAATTTGTAAATATAAATGACAATTGTTCTAGTCATAGGACTGCAAACTGAAAAGCGTAACATGAGAGGAATTTATGCCCCTTTCCCATAGTGTAAGTATGAAATGCTGTGCCATTATGCAGAATTTAAACTGTATGGCCTTAGGGAGTGAATTTTATATATTTTACCTAAACCCTCCCTAAACACTTGAAAAGAATCAAGTGACCCTCACCCAATACCGAAAATAATAATTAAAACAAAGTGGATAGCAGAGAACATGTCTACTGTTTACCCTCACTACTTGGACAGACCAGAGCCTTAGATATGCAGTTTTAGAAACTGTTCTTCATCCTGTCAGCATTACATGGGGCAGCAGGGTAGTGGTTAGAGCGTTGGGCTAGTAACTGAAAGGTTGCAAGTTCGAATCCCCGAGCTGACAAGGTACAAATCTGTCGTTCTGCCCCTGAACAAGGCAGTTAACCCACTGTTCCTAGGCCATCATTGAAAATAAGAATTTGTTCTTAACTGACTTGCCTAGTTAAATAAAGGTAAAATAAAACATGTCAGTACAGGAATTTTGATAGCGCTGCGGGCCAGAAGGTAGTGGGTTCGCAGACCACCGTGAACAAGAGTAGGGGTGGAAAGATCACCTTCATACTAAAAGCTTACATCAGGGGCAAGAAACAAGTTGTTTTTAATCAATTAAATTAGGAGCAAGCTATCGAAGTTGACCTCTGGTCCGCATCTTTGTGCTCTAATTCTCAAACTGAACAGAACATAGGCTAGTCTGCGTGTAAGATTTTTTTGGGACTAGGCTGACCAGACCGGACACGTCGCCTGCGTGAGCTTCGCAAAATAAATTTAGAAATCCATGTTATTCAATTATTGCACCCACACTGCTTGCACGCGCCTATGAGCTTCTGCGTTGCCAAGGGCTAAAATAGAAGTCATTCCTATTTCTGACGCAGATCGCGCTGCAAGTCCTGCCTCTCCCATCTCCTCATTGGTTTATTGAAGCACGTGCCATCTCTTCATTGGTTATACCCATGTGGGTGATTGCAAGACGAAATGTTTTGCCGGTTGTCGTGGTAATACTATGAAAGTGTAGATGCCAACCACCATATAAGTTCAAAGATGAAAAAGCCTGGAAGGAGGAGAGATGACTAGAAACGATTCCGTTGGCCGTTTTATGTTTGGATTAATTGTCGGAGTAGAGGACCTTGTGCATTTCAGGTAAAATAACAACTCACTGTTTACATCCCAGGACAAATTAGCTAGCATCAGCAAGCTAGCTAAATAGGACAAATTAGCTAGCAAGTGCAAGCTAACTAGCTAAATTGCCATACATGTTTAATGCTTTTCGACCTGTCCCCAAATTAATGTCGTTGGTTCAGAGTTTGTTTTGATATTTTAACCTGTGCGTCGTGATTGCGTTTGGTGTAGGGGGACAAAATTCATTTATGCACGATGGCGCATGCGCACAGCCGGTTTGGGTTCCGTGCAATCAACAAAAAAATTCTGAAGAAACCTTTGACAACTCCTGAACTGCCACCTAGCCCTACACAGCACAGCCATTGGTTAAGCAGCACACGGACACGTTATTGATCAACAAGAGCAGGCCGGGGCTCAGGGTTGGAATATCCATTGCAGTGTGTAATGCAGCCTAATTTGATTTGCACCATCCCAGCAGCGATCTTGCAAATATAACTTTGCTCTGTGCTTCTCCGAGCATGGACTTCGTAGCCTATAGCTATTTGAGCATTTGATTGAGACCAACTAAATAGCCTATAGGCGCATTTGATATTGCGCACCCAGCGGAGAATCAGAGAGGGGCTGCATCGGCAAACATTGAGATGTATATCTTCTAATAAGCAACTAATTCTAAAACACTGAAAAATATTGAAATTTCATCAATTACAAATTACATGGCCCTCCTTTTTGACTAGATTTAAAAAATACTAAACCCTCCTCTTTACTGAAATTGAAAAAGCATGACCCATTTTCCTCCAGGTAACCATTCTGTAAATTTCGATCTGTCCCTTACAACTGTCAGGGATGAATCTTGGAGACTCATGATGCAAGGCAAAGCCGAGCAGAATGACAGTCATGCAAAATTGTACCTTTGTGCGCTCCAGAATGTTTTAATTATATTCCCAGACTTTTCCTGTTAATTACAATTTCCTATTATGTTAAATATTATTAGCCACTATCGGTATCAACCGTATGTTAAATATTAGCCACTATCGGTATCGACCGCAAGTAATAACCACACATATTTAACTACCAATTTCGATTTAGTTCCCTTCAGTTGATAGGCCTACCCTACATTACGTTGTTTGATTTAGTCTACCTTTATTTGTTTCCTCTGTAAATGCTGTCACGTCTGCGTGGTTGTTGCTAAGGGGTCGCTAGCAATAGTGGATAATATTTATTAACAAGCTGTACAATAATTTGGCACATGTAGCCTATTTTAATCATCTTTGAAAGCAGACAAAACATGGCAGTTTAAACCTGGGGCCTGTCGCACAGTTCACGATAACTGGACCATTGTCATCACATTCCATCAGTGAGGATTAAGGTAGATTTATGACTATTATTCAACCGCTATTATACGCTTTTCTCCCCTTCCAATATTTCATGGATTGAACAACTGAATATGGCAACTTTCAGTATAACCCTAGGCTATATGATCGAAGTCAACACAGGTAGGCTGCAAATGTTTTCAAATATACTGAACAGAAATATAAACGCAACATGTAAAGTGTTGGTCCCATGTTTGATGAGCTGAAATAAAAGATCCCAGAAATTTTTCATACGCACCAAAAGCTTATTTCTCTCAAATTTTGTGCACAAATTTGTTTACATCCCTGTTAGTGAGCATTTCTTCTTTGCCAAGATAATTCATCTGACAGGTGTGGCATATCAAGAAGCTGATTAAACAGCATGATCATTACACTGGTGGTGCACATTGTGCTGAGGACAAAATGGCCACTTTAAAAATGTGCAGTTTTGCGCACAACACTATGCCACAGATTTCTCAAGTTTTGAAGGAGCGTGGAATTGGCATGCTGACTGCAGAATGTCCACCAGAGCTGTTGCCAGATAATTGAATGGGCATTTCTCTACCATAAGCTGCATCCAACGTCGTTCTAGAGAATTTGGCAGTATGTCCAACCGGCCTCAGACCACGTGTCACCACGCCAGCCCAAGACCTCCACATCCGGCTTCTTCACTTGCGGGGTTGACTGAGTCTGGTGGACTTTCCTGCAGTCAGCATGCCAATTACACACTCCCTCAAAACTTGAGACATCTGTTATGTGACAAAACCTGACATTTTAGAGTGGCCATTTAAGGTGCAGCTTCTTGATATGCTTTCTTGATACACCTTTCAAGTGGATGGATTGTCTTGGCAAAGGAGAACTGCTCACTAACAGGGATGTAAACAAATTTGTGCACTAAATATGATGTTTGGGCTCTTTTTTATTTCAGCTCATGAAACATAGGTTTAAACACTACATGTTGCATTTTATATTTTTGTTCATATTAATGTACAACAGATTAGGTTCTGATAGATCCCCACTCCTTCTAAAGTTGTAGTATATAAACTGTGAAGTATATAAAATGTAACTCAGTAAAATCTTTGAAATTGTTGCATGTTGCGTATATACTTCTGTATTTGACTCGTATGCCTTAGTTTAAAGCCCAATACATTTTAAAGTACATCTTTAGTCTACTTAGCACAGGGAAGATCATAACAATTCCTATTGTTCCTTTTCTACAAACGACCTGTGCAATTTATCGGCTTGCTTTACCAGCATTGCTCCACGTAGACACGAAAAGAAAATAGACTTGCTTTCTAATTTGATGAGCTATGAGGCCCTAGACACCGTTGACGCTCGCGGTTTGTTTTGTCATTCACTCATGCATGCTACTTCCATCGTGAGCACGCTCGTTCGCACTCTTTAAAAAAAAAAAAAAAATTATAATAATAAAATACGCTTTTCGTTTGAATTGAGCTTAAGTGGGCCATACCCAAAGAGTTAGTGACGCACCTGCATACGGTAAGTCTGAATACCGAATACTGAGAGAAACGCTTAAAACTAGTGGGAACCTAAGTCTGAATCGGTCCCTTAGAGTACAACAAACCATCGACTGACAAGTGAGCTACGCATTTTTTGTATGAAGCCTAGCGTCATAAATCTCAGCCATAAGCTACTCTTTGTTGTACAAGAATAAATGACAACGGGAAATGCTGAACAAAATGTTAAGCTTAATCCAATGCTTGTTTGATAAATGGTTTCTTTTTTTTCTGCACCTGAAGTCCCTTAACACAAACTTCAATTGAGAATTAGGCTATTCTCAGTCGAGGGAAAATAAACCACAATAATTCTCAGCAAAGCCTTTATAAAAACGTAATTGCAGTTCGGCAATGCTTGTCCAAATTTTGTCTTTTGAGGATGTTTTTGTTGTTGTTGTGAAAGCTAGTGCTGAAATGCTAAATCACTGAGATGCTAAATCACTGAGATGGTGTCACAGGTCATACCCTGGGGGCAGACCCCTGCCTTAGTCTTTTACAGTGGGGCTGGTAGATTAATGCTTTGTCTGGCCAAGATGTTCACTCAAGCATGGAGCCACATGAGAAATCTCTTTAGAGGCTGACCCGTTTAGTCAACCCAAACCTACGCAGAATGTTGAATTGCCCACCAAGTGTTAGTGTTGTCAGATACGTTATTGGTCACAATGCTTTGTTTAATCTTTGTGTATATACAAAACTATGATGTCTCTTGATTTTAATAATTGATCGCGACATTTCCCGTTCCTGGGAAAATGCAGGATTAGCACCGTGTTACACAGAGAATTTGCTGAAAGGATAGGAGCGGTGCATTACAGAAATTGTGTCAAATCTGACCCGTATGTTGGGTTTATTTATTGATTGAGCTCTACTGCATTAATGCCTCTCAGTATGATGTGCTTACTCCTACCCTTGCTTTAACCAATGAGTCTGCCTAACATTCAGGACATGATTAATCTGTCGTGTTGACAGTCAAACTAAAATGCATGCTTTTCTCGCTTCGGTTTGGCAAAGAAAGTGCAATTTTTAATTCCCCCCCCCCCCCCGAGTTTAATTTCCTAATGACAAGTACCATCTTTTCTGAAGCCATTAGTATTAATATATAGATGAGGCCTGAGGCATTACTGTGTAGTTACTGCAACGTACCATTGGCAATCTTCTATTTGCAGCATAATATAGGCTACAGCGCTTGTTTGAGTAACTGCAGTTTTCCCTCCTGTATGCCACTATGCGAAATTCGACTATATACGCTTAGCCGTTTTTCTTTACGTGTCCACTCATGAATCTTCTACGTTAATGTGGTATAAATTCTACCCAGGACATCTCTCATGCATTATAGCAAGTGTTGTTGTCCTCCTCAGGCCTCTCTTGTATTACGTCTTTCCCTTTGTGTTCCTTCCAGGTATGTTAAGTTGAAATGATAGAGGACATGTGTTGGTAAGCACGAAATAATAAAAATGCACGTTATGTCAAACACGCAACTCATCCCACTCAAATTCGATGCACTTGTGAATGTGCGAGCTCTAGGGATTTGAATGGTTAACCGTTAGTTGATTAGCTGCCAAAGGAAATTTAACTGGTCATGCTTATTGGATTATAGGTTAATTTGCATAATGTATTGGAATTCAATTTGATTTGTGTTCGCTATGTAGGGTAAGTATCTATCAAGCCCACCAAAATCTAAATTTAGACGTCTCTAACATATACTGCCCTAATTATTGTAAAAATCTAAAATTAAAGATGGATCTCTTGTGATTTTTTTTTAATTTTTTTATGACTTTACTTACAATTTGATAAAATATGTGAAAAGTCCAGACTGGGCTTATTTTGTACAGAGTATACCCTTTAACCCTTTAAGCCCATGGATGCAAATGTTTAAAACATAGAAACTGTCATTCCTTGTGTAAAATTGGATTATATTAATCTCCCCTAAAGTTATTAAATAAACTGATCATAGCTATTCATCATGAAAGTAGTAGCACTTATAACGGGGGTCAAATTGGATCCACAGAGGTCAATGTGGACTTAGGCTTTTGTTCTTGTCAACCAGTACACACCTGCATTAACTAGTCATAGACTTCAATCAAGACATGAATAGTTGAATCAGGTTTGTTATTGCTTGGTTAGAACACAAACCTGCACCCACACTGGCTAAGTGATGCGCAAAGACATAACACCCAATTTTCAATGAATAATCTGAAAGATGATTCACATTTGCTGTACTGCTATCTGGTTAATTAGTTCAACTTGTCTTCCTAAAGCCTGTCTGAAAACAGTTTCAAATCCCCCTCTCTACTGTGTATAAAAAAAGGTACAGGTGGTGGACCAAAAAACACTCGCCTGGACGAAAGACTACAGTATGACACTGCCACCACCCAAAGGTGCACGAGTAGTTACCCAATAGTCATCATCTTCTCCCTCATTTGTTAGCATTTTAGTTCCACCACTTGTAGGTCTTCTATCCCTGATAACCCTTAACCCTGATCTCATTGTCCTCTCTGCATCAACGACTACAGGTCCACCCAAACATCTTGGAGAGACGACAGAGGTTTCTAATGGTTTCTGATCTTGGTAAAGACACCGGGGTTAGATGCATAATATGCAGAACTGTAGTTGTATGTTCTAATCAACTTAAATCTGAACCAAAAAAACCCATTTATGCTCATGTTCATTGAATATTAGGGATATCAACACCCCATCCCCATGTGTTTCAATGGAAACCGGCTTAATAGGAACAACAGTTTTTTTTGTGTGAAAAGGACAGAATAGCAAAGTCTACTCATAAAATATTTGGAAAGCATTGGTTTGGGGGCATGAATATACACTAGACGGTTAGCATTGAACAATTATTTCTTTGTCATTTTCATTCTGTTATAGAGGGAGTGCTTTTTGTGCTACTGTACCCTTTAAGCCCAACAGATGTCACATTTACAAAAATGTCATTTATGTATAACAATGCAAGGTTCATTTAACAGTAAAATAAGACAAAATGCAGAAGAAATGTAAGCTGTGAATGCCTGAAATCTCTTCAGCAAGTTATGTTGCTGCTGTGACGTGCAGGCATGAGTTCTATTATGAAAAACCCATATTTTTAATTGGAAATAATGGGTCATGAAATATGTTATTATTTGCATATATCAGCACATTAATCTCAATTTGAAAGTATGATCACTTATCTGAGAGTACGAAAAAATATCTGCAAAATGTGTGTATCTGAGGGTGGCCTCAACTCAAGTTTTTTTGCGGCTTTGGAATTGGCCGCTAGTGGGAACTTGCAATACTGTCAATAACTTAATACTAAAACGTCTGATTCATATCGTTTAGAATAAAACATGTTATGGATATAACAACCAGATGAATTAGTTGAAACATTAACCTGTTAGGGCTAGGGGGCAGTATTGACACGGCTGGATAAAAAACATACCCGATTTAATCTGGTTACCACTCCTACCCAGTAACTAGAATATGCATATACTTATTACATATGGATAGAAAACACCCTAAATGTTCTAAAACTGTTTGAATGGTGTCTGTGAGTATAACAGAACTCAAATGCCAGGTCAAAACCTGAGAGATTCCTTTACAGGAAGTGGCCTGTCTGACCATTTCTGGAACTTCTTTTCCATCTCTATCATTTACTAAGGATCTCTGCTCTAACGTGACACTTCCCACGTCGTCCATAGGCGCTCAGAGCCCGGGAAAAAACAGAATGTCGTCATTCCAGCCCCAGGCTGAAACACATTATCGCCTTTCTCAAGTGGCCGATCAAGGGACACGGGCTTATGCGCGTGACCCCGACCGCCCCCGCCTTTGGGATTTTTTCCTCTGTTTGCCGAAAAGGAGATTCCCTGTCGGAATATTATCGCTTTTCTACGAGAAAAATGTCGTAAAAATTGATTTTAAACAGCGGTTGACATGCTTCGAAGTACAGTAATGGAATATTTAGAATTTTATTGTCACGAATTGCGCCATGCGCGTGACACTTCTTTACTATTTCGGATAGTGTCTGGAACGCACGAACAAAACGCCGCTATTCGGATATAACGATGGATTATTTTGGACCAAACCAACATTTGTTATTGAAATAGCAGTCCTGGGTGTGCATTCTGACGAAGACAACAAAAGGTAATCAAACTTTTATAATAGTAAATATGATTATGGTGAGTGCTAAACTTGCCGGGTGTCTAAATAGCGAGCCCGTGAAGCCTGGGCTATGTACTTAGAATATTGCAAAATGTGCTTTCACCAAAAAGCTATTTTAAAATCGGACATATCGAGTGCATAGAGGAGGTCTGTATCTATAATTCTTTAAATAATTGTTATGCTTTTTGTGAACGTTTATCGTGAGTAATTTAGTAAAATGTTAGCGAATTCCCCGGAAGTTTGCGGGGGTATGCTAGTTCTGAACGTCACATGCTAATGTAAAAAGCTGGTTTTTGATATAAATATGAACTTGATTGAACAAAACATGCATGTATTGTATAACATAATGTCCTAGGGTTGTCATCTGATGAAGATCATCAAAGGTGAGTGCTGCATTTAGCTGTCTTCTGGGTTTTGGTGACATTATATGCTGGCTTGAAAAACGGGTGTCTGATTATTTCTGGCTTGGTACTCTGCTGACATAATCTAATGTTTTGCTTTCGTTGTAAAGCCTTTTTGAAATCGGACAGTGTGGTTAGATTAACGAGAGTCTTGTCTTTAAATGGCTGTAAAATAGTCATATGTTTGAGAAATTGAAGTAATAGGATTTTTAACGTTTTGAAAATCGCGCCACTGGATTACACTGGCTGTTACGTAGGTGGGACGAATTCGTCCCGCCTAGCCTAGAGAGGTTTAAACAGCAAATCTTGGAAGTGGGCTTAATGGGTGCGTTTATTTCCACACACCGCATATAGAGCCTAGTTTGAGTAGAATATCACCTTTCGGGCAGCGAGAGCTCGCAGCCACTCTAACAGCTTTGTTTTATGCTACACTATTTTTCCAATTGTTGGACAAGCATATTGGGTACAATATGCCAATAGGCTATAGTTAGATGGGATACCCTAGGCTTACTACTGTTACCAAGCAATTGAAAAAGAAAACGTTAAAAATGTCAGACGATAGGCTTGCTATTGTTGCATCTTTCTATTAAGGTCTTAATGAAAAATGTCAGCTCCTTGTATGCGTGCGTTTTGTATTTTCTGTTGGTCACGTCATTGATCATTTCACTATTTCAAACAAATTGAACCGGTTGTTAACCAGTTAATGGGGGGGGTCAGTTAGTCATCAGCAAAACTGACTCATTTTCAGTTGTGTTATTCTCAGCTGGAGTAACATGCTGTAGCCGGCTTCCTATGATGCAGGAAAAATGATTGAGAGAAACCAGGCGTGACAGAATTGGGCCATCCCAAGCAGGGAAAGAGAGGAAAAGGGCAGCAGAGTGGGTTTCTTCAATACAAGCCCCTCACAGCTTTGACATCATTCTTTGTCATTTGTAATGTTTTTCTTATTTACTTAATTTTTTCCCGCTTTCTTTGACGCCAAAGGGCCTTTGCTAACCTTTTGAGAGATGAATCTCTGTTTTCCAGACAGTGCTCAAAAATGTATATTTTGACAGAGTGATCGCGGAACTGATAGGCCCAGTCCTATCTCATCGCCAGCATGGAAAAGCAAACATCTGTCTGTGCAATGCTGCAACTCCCAGTAGTCACACACTTTATTATGTTTGAGCACTCAACCCATTTTTAGGTGTTAATTAATTGCATCTATGTGTTGTTGTTGCCTGGCTTGGGTGTGTTTCTTTTAGGGCAGCTTGCGCAGTGCACGGAGTTCAAACCAAAGTGAATAGGCCTACAACCCAGCTAGCATTGGGCTCAAATTGTCATGGTCTTATGCTTTGCATTTAACAATGTAATCCATTGTACTTACTGTGTGGCACCTGATACGTTTTGAAAATATTTATACATGGCTGTTGTTGACTTTGGTTTAAGTGTAACTGTTTGATAATGTGAACTGATTAGAATCCAGGAGTAAGTGGCAGTAGTATACCTACAATGCATTCATTCCCTGAGGGAAGAGACCAGTGCTAATAATGATTTGTGGCTCAGAAAAAAAAAGTCATTAGGATAGTTATTTATTTATTCATTGTAGAATCAGTCAGTGAAATCGATCGCTCATTGGTTTACTCACAAAATGTGTATTTTTCTGGCTTCGGTCTAATTTGTCAGAGGGCCAAATTGAGCCTAATGTTAGCAAATTCTACCATTCTGAAGGAAACCATGTCCTGTTCCACTTATTGTTTTGTAAGATATTAAGCAGGGGTTCCCAAAACTTTTTCCTCGTGACCCACCAATTAAAAGATGTCTGAGTCGCGACCCACCATATGGGTTGAGTGGTGAAAAAAATCTACTTCGACCCAAGAATGAGTAAAAAATATATTTAAAAAACCTTCAAAACATTTAACTGAATGTAGATTTGAGTATGGGCTCCTGGGACCAATTTTAAATACATTCACGGCATAATAATGTAATGATTTTTAACAATGCACAAAATGTCATCCCGTGACCCACCTGAACCCCGGCCACAACCAACAAGCATTTTCAACAAACAGAATATTATCACTTGAACTCAGATGCTGGTTTGGTCTGCTTGGTTAATTTACAAGTCAATATAAGTCACTTAATTTAGTAGGAAGTCATCATGAAGTCATAAATAAAGCCCTTGTGTTTGTTCCTCTTTTGACGGTGAGGAGCAGACATGTGGATTCATGCTTTTTCAGAAAAATGTACACACAAATACACCTCAATACACTATGAAAAGCAAAACTGAGATGCAAAACAGTCATAGCAAACACACGCATTCTTCAGTAAAAAGGTCATCAATCAGCTGTCTGAATTTCCCTTGAGGCACCAAAACATCCCATTTTAGAGCTTGAGATCATTCCATATGTAAGGTGCAAAAAAACTAAAAGCAAATTGGTAGCTCGTACATCTGTATGTTAACAAAGCCAGGTATGGTGGAAGTTTCTGTGAAAGGGCTTTATGGCTTGAAGGCCATTCAGAGAAACTTCACACCAGATCTCCATGCCTAAAGCACCCCCCCCCCCCCCCCCCTACAGTAAGTGTTTGACTTGGCTCCCTGCATTTCTTTAATCAGAGGCAGTAACACTTGTCACTGGCACGCTGTGCCTCGGGCCCATGCCAACCGGCTGCCCGGAGCGGGTGAGAACCATCTGAGTGCCCCTGGTAAATGGCACGGCTCTCTTCGTCTGCTTTACAAAAGCCCATTGATGTGCTGCCCGGCTGGGCACTACCACCACTTAACGTACCCTCCCTATCTCTCACTCGTTCTTGGTGTCTCCTGCACCCTTGCGCTTTCCATCGTTATTTCTTGCCTTCGTTCTTTCTACTTGTCCGTCTCTCGCTTGCTCTGTCTATGTCTCTCTCTCTCTCCCTCTTGCAGTTCCTACATTCCTTGCATTCACGTGAAGGCAAAAGCTCACCACGGGGGATCATTTTGTTAATGTAGGACTGGATTGGCTGCTAAGTCACTGCTATTATCATACCCTGTAAAGGTGGTAATTTCTCTGCTGGCTTACAGAAAAAATGTAACTGTTCTCAAACAGCAATAGAGCTTTAAAACTTTCAGGTTTGGCCTAGACTTTGCCTACATGCTTTTTAAAGTGTGCAAATATTTTGAATAGCTTAACTGACAGCCAAATTGACATCGGCTATCATACACATTTCGTTGGACGGTGTATACCGTACATACCGCCAATGAAACTTGAACACTTGTAATTCTCAAAATAGCTAGCCCACCGCCACCACTGACCAAGGCCACCGACACATTGGCTGAGCAGTGTGGTGTGTCGGTGTAGCACTCCCAGGGAAACCGTCTTCACCACAGTCTGCTTGCTTCTTGCACTCCCGCTCACCTTCTATCCCCACGCACTCCCGCTCACCTTCTATCCCCACGCACTCCCGCTCACCTTCTATCCCCACGCACTCCCGCTCACCTTCTATCCCCACGCACTCCCGCTCACCTTCTATCCCCACGCACTCCCGCTCACCTACATCACACTGTGTCCCTACAGAGGGCTGAGTGTGTTTTGTTTTTAATGGCCCCTATCTTCTGCTACACTCAACCCTGCTTTTATTCTTCATAAATCATAGCTGGATTATCATGCACTACATTATATTTACGTTTTCAGTTGATGTGTCTTGTGACGAAGACCATACAAAGGCATGCTATTTTAGGAATTTAAGGCTGAGAGAACTCTAGGGGGCTTTCAGAGGCTGTAGAGGGCTTTATACTGTAGGTGTCTGGGTTGACAGTTTCCTCACACATCTTCCGCGGACACACACATACTGTCACATATAGGTCGACTAGTCTGAGCTTCAGAGCTCTCTTTCTTAGTTTCAGAGCTTGTGGTTCTCCTCACATATGCATGGCTCGCCCTGTCAGACCGATTGCCTTAGTTTTGCAGAGCTGTAGCGTAACATATAATGCCAGGGTTTGAGGGGGAGAAAGAGGGACAAATGGTATGTCTCAGTGGTACAGTTTACAATTTTCCAACACGCTGAGCAGGGTGACATCACTAGCAAGAGGCTTGAAAAGCCATGAAACAAAGAAGGCTGTTAGCTGACATAGAAATAATATTGAAACATGGGAGGACTGGGTCTGCGAAGAAGCCATAGGCCTACATATCAGGTTAGGAGTCAATACATGTCAGACTGCAATTGCACTTAATATATTGTGGAGTATGCAGTCACTGCATTGTTTTGGATCCTTTTGTGAAATGATTAAATAGTTTTACAAATGATTTGCCACTGCTCTTACAAGAAGTTAGAATGACTTTGTATGCAGATGATTCCTCTCTCTACATGTCAGCACCCAAACCCAATGAGGTCACTGACATTCTAAATAAGGAGTTAGTCAGTATCTGAATGGGTGATTAAAAATGGTCCTAAATGCATCTAAAATATGGTTGAATGCAAACAGTGTAGTTATTCCCTCCGTATGGCAGCCAAACAGGCAAAACAACAGTACAGAGTCAAAATGGAGTCGCAATTCAACGGCTCAGACACGAGACGTATGTGACAGGGTCTACAGACGATCACGGATTACAAAGGGAAAACCAGCCACGTCGCAGATACTGATGTCTTGCTACCAGACAAGCTAAACATCTTCGCCCGCTTTGAGGATAACACAGTGCCATCGACGCGGCCCGCTACCAAGGACTGTGGGCTCTCGTTTGCTGTGGCCGATGTAAGATATTTATGCATGTTATCCCTCGCAAGTCTGCCGGCCCAGACGGCATCCCTAGCCCGCGTCCTCAGAGCATGCGCAGACCTGCTGGCTGGTGTATTTACAGACATATTCAATCTCTCCCTATCCCAGTCTGCTGTCCCCACTTTCTTCAAGATGTCCACCATTGTTCCTGTACCCAAGAATGCAAAGGTAACTGAACTAAATGACTATCGCCCCGTAGCACTCACTTCTGTCATCATGAAGTGCTTTGAGAGGCTAGTTAAGGATCATATCACCTCCACCTTACCTGTCACCTTAGACCCACTTCAATTTTCTAACTGCCCCAAAAGATACACAGATGATGCAATCATAATTGCACCGCACACTGCCTTATCCCATCTGGACAAGAGGAATACTTATGTAAGAATGCTATTTATTTACTGTAACTCAGCCTCGAACACCATAGTACCCTCCCAAGGTCATCAAGTTTGGGTCTGAAGCCCGTCCTGTGCAACTGGGTCCTGGACTTCCTGATGGGCTGCCCCCAGGTGGTGAAGGTAGGAAATAACACCTCCATTTCACTGATCCTCAACACAGGGGCTCCACAAGGTGTGCATGCTCAGTCCCCTGCTGTACTCCCTGTTCACCCATGACTGCATGGCCACGCACGCTTCCAACGCAATAATCAAGTTTGCAGATGACACAACCATAGTAGGCCTGATTACCAACAATGACGAGACAGCCTACAGGGAGGTGAGGGCCAAGGCTGGGGTGGTGTGAGAAAAAATAACCTTGAACGTCAACAAAACGAAGGAGCTAATCGTGGACTTCAGGAGACAGCAGAGGGAGCACCCCCTATCCACATTGACGGGGTTCACAGTCCTCGGTGTAGCCATCACTGACTATCTGAAATGGTCCACTCACACAGACAGAAGAGGCGCTGTTGCGCCTTCACCACACTATCTCAGGAGGCTGAAGAAATTTGGCTTGGCCCCTAAGACCCTCTCAAACTCTTACAGATGCACAATTGAAAGCATCCTGTTGGGTTGTATCACCGCCTGGTACGGCAACTGCACCGCCTGCAACCGCAGTGCTCTCCAGAGGGTGGTGCGGTCTGCCCAATGCATCACCGGGGGCAAACTACCTGCCCTCCAGGACACCTACAGCACCCGATGTCACAGGACGGCCAAAAAGATTATCAAGGACATCAACCACCCGAGCCACGGCCTGTTCACCCCACTGTCATCTAGAAGGCGAAGTCAGTACAGGTGCATCAAAGCTGGGACCGAGAGCCTGAATAACAGTTTATATCTCAAGGCCATCAGACTGTTAAATAGTCATCACTAGCACCTTAGAGGTTGCTGCTCTATATACATAGACATGGAATCACTAGTCACTTTAATAATGTTTACATACTGCTTTAGTCATATAATATGTATATGCTCTATTCTATTCTACTGTTTTTTTTTTGTCAATGTCACTCCGACATTGCTTGTCCTAATATTTATATATTTCTTAATTCCATTGTTTTACTTTAGATTTGTGTGTATTGTTAATTGTTAGATATTACTGCACTGTTGGAGCTGCAGTGGTTCGTCCTTTAAAAGTTGCAGCGTACTGCAGCACAGCTTGCATGGTGCCACAGAATTCTATGGCACGTTATTGAAGTGTTAACCACAGGTACCATTAATGCTAGTTAGTGCTAGTTTGACCACCAGAGGGCATCTTTGAGAAGCATTTGATAGCCTTCAATAATGGCTGTACTAGAAAATGTAAAACCTTCTTTTGTAAGAACATTGTATATGGGACTGATTTTAAGAAATTTTGCTTAATTCATTTGATTTAATATTATGGTGTTTTTATTCCAAGAAAAATGAAAAACCCTCTGGGTTTCCGTTAGGATGGAATGGAAAATATGGCGCTGTACAACGTGACAGTCGGGAGTAGGCTACAGTGCTGGGCTATTTAGCTAAAGAATTCCCGTGTCGTGCGGGCACGCGGGAGACCGGGGTTCAATTCCCCGATGGGGAGGAAGGAGTAGGCTGTCCTTGTAAAAAATAATTTGTTCTTAACTGATTACATGTGTTATTTCATAGTTGTGATGTATTCACTATTATTCTATAATGTAGAAAATAGTAAAAATAAAGAAAAACCCTGGAATGAGTAGGTCTGTCCACCTTTTAGTGGTACTTGCTTAATTCATTTGATTAATATTATGATGTTTCTATTCCAAGAATAACGAATAAACCCTCTGGGTTTCCGTTAGGATGGAACTTCAATATGCTCTTTAAATAAGACCTACACCACTTTTAACAGCACATTACTCAACACTAGTGAGACTCATGTCGCCTACATTATATCGAAAAATATGACGTGACTCTCCGCCAATAAGTACATACAGAGGATCGGAGGATTCTAAATTAAAACCAAAAGCCACCTCATGGGTCTCCCGTTGGCGGCCGGCACAGGTATCTGGAGATGCGGTGACTTGGACAGCTGCGCCACTGGGGAGGCCCCATCCACAAATATCAAAATACAGAGATGTGTTGGTAAAGGTATATTGTCCTGCTAATAGCCCATAATGGGCTATTATAATACTGTAAATGGTGTCCAGGTCAGGATAACTAAAACAATTCTTTATAGAAGACTATATCAGAAAGAATGCTGATATTTATTTTGATCCAAAGCCCCCCCTTCCTCCTCCCTTCCCGTTGGGCTAGGTCTGTCTTCTGTGCGCGGCTGTGCGGCCCATCCCGTGCCCCCTGCACTCGGGCCTTGAACTTTGCGTGCTTTCAGTGGATACAGCTGGAGAACTGCAAGGCAATCCCATTGTGCGCCACTCGGGAGCCATGACCAATATGTATTGTCCTGCTAATAACAGGGTTAATAATATCTGAGAATATCCAAGGGGCTTTTTATGATTTGAAATACTAATAATAATAACTTTGTTTAAAAAATAATATTTTCGAGATTCCGTTTTCAAATAACGTAAAATGATCGAGGAAAAAGGCCATTCTTGAACATGGGGGGTGAGGCATTGTTACGAATTTGTAAATAAAGCCAGTTTATTTAGAATTGGTTTTAGAGGAAGAGAAACCAAAAACCTACAGTCATCTCATGGGTCTCCCAGTCAAGGCCAGCACAGGTATTGAACCAGCATCTATAACAACACAGCTTGCGCTGCTATGCAGTGTCTTAGACCATTGTGCCACTCAGGCGGTGTACAACGTGACCGGTCGGGAGTAGACTACAATACTACAGTAAGAGCAAAATAATCCTAACAAAATAAAATAATAAAAACCTTAGTGTAACAACAGTTTTAGTAAGTAATACTGAAGTCGTGCACAATTATCCGTTTCTATTTAGGTTTATGTCGCCCATTCATTGTCAGTTAGAGACACAGTAGGACCCAAAAGCATAATCCGTGCTCCAACTCCCCCCTTGCGCTGGTCTGGAGCAATGAAGTGGTGACGCAGGGTACTGTTCTAAACCACAAATTACCTCTTAAGTTCCGCGGCATAATCACAAAACATTTAGTGGAGCAGCCACTGTAGGAACACAAGCATTTCACTTCACTCTCAATAACATCTGTTAAATATGTGTATGTGACCAATACAATTTGATTTGAGATGGTACTGGAGCTAATTTTGCAACCTCTGTCTCTGTGTGCCAGCCTGTTTCACATGGGCCTCTCTATTTTTATAGGGCCCTAATTAAGGAGCTGTTCAAGTAGAATGGAGAATCACAGCTCCTAAAGTCTCACCCCAAGCCTCTGTGCTTTTCTTTTGAAATAAATCTAATTTGAGGAGGCTGGCGGAGTGCACAATCCCATATTTTTTTCTTAACCCATCGCTTGCTTTCCTTGCTTATTCACGTGCTTACCCGCATGGGTAGAGTTTCTTCAGAAATGTATTCTTCTGTCTTTATTTTGGGAGGAATTCTTTTAAAATGGGTAAACTGTGGGTGGCCAGCCTTGGCCGTTCTGGACAGTAATCCTGTACATTAGAGAGGAGACTCAATGCCAGACTCCTTTTTGTACCTGTAGGTGTTTATTTCCTAATGCACCAATAGTTTTTCACTGACTGTATTTACAATGGAGAACCAGCAGAATCTGTGACCTTCTTCTTAGAGTGGTCTGTGACACACCAAATATAATGTGGCGAACGACCCGTTAAAGATGAATGGAGAAATGCGTAATGCTCTGAGCATGGGGTTTCTTGACCAATCATGCTAATGTTGTCGTGCTGCGTCACATACCATTAGTCACGCACTTCCTTCTAAAAAGTCAGGGTATGATTTGAGAAACTGTTTATTTTGCTGGAAAGTATACATACATTATGTCACGATTTCAAAGCTATATGGTATTACAGAGAACAAGTTAATAATCTCTGGAAAGATGTGGAATGTTGTGTGTTTTGTTCATGTAATTCATGCTAATATTTGGTTGTTGATCAAGCGTCCAATTATGACTCGTTTCAGGAAACTAAGTGTATGTCGCGCTTCACTACTTCATAGGAGAGCCATTTGAGCATATACTTTTTTTAATCAAAATGTTTTTTATTTTTGTGGCAGAAATGACTTTGGGAACATGTGAACTTTCATGTGCCTTAATAACAAACTTGTATGCCATCTGTAAATGAAAAATACAATTGTTAAATTATGAGTCTAGTTGGTTTAACTATGGAAAAAGACAGGAACCTTCCGCTAACCATGATTGGCTGAGATAATGAGTGGGCTGGACATCCTGAGAGATGGGTTTGGATTGGTCTGCCATGTAGCACGCTTCTGTCTGTAATATGAGCTGGTCAGTAAGTAATCCCTTCTAACGTGGCTTTTTTAAAATATATCACATAGTGAAACTACAGAAGGGTTGCTCTCCACTTTCTGGAGGACTGAGTTTTGAAATCAGTGGAATGCCCGGTGGAAGTGGAGTATAATAGATTGGTAAGGAGTTGGAGAAAATTTACGAATGGACAATCTGACAACGCTCTGAGTTTACAAACGCCCAGATCACACTCTGGCATTTTAGATTGTATTTACGAACTCACCCATTGTATAAACCTGCCTTTAGTCTTAATCTTTGGTTGTTTAGTACATGGCCTCACATGTGAATCCTTAAAGAGATGGGTGAGTTTCAGGCTTAAGAGGGTGTGAACGATGCTGAATGGGTGTAGACAAAGAAGAGCACTCCAGTAGGTGTACCAAAACATTCAAGGGACATTTTCTCAAAAGTGAGGTCACAAGATTATCAATTTTCAAATCAGAATTACTTTCCCATTGTTCCTCAACTGTAGTGTATGATATACCATTTTCTAGCATCTCTACTTTTATCCAATTTAAAAAACACTTTCAAATGTTGCTACATAAGATCAAACTGGTCGGTCACAAATGACTACCATTCACTCCTTGACCCAGAATGCCCGGCGCCTCTCATTGAAAGTGAACAGTTAGCATTTTCATTGGCATTAAAGCTAATGCTAACTGGATTAGCATATCCTCCTTTCTTAGAATATTTCTGAACACACTGCTTAAAGGTTCACTTCCACCATCTATTTTGTAGTAGGCCAAAGTGTGCACAACTATCGGGCAAAACAGATGGGGTTTGCTTAGATTGTTGACAACATGTAAACTATATTTTGTCTCCAAATGTTTATTGAAAACAAATTAATTTGCACAATGAGCACTGAGCAATGAGCACACTCAAATACATCTTAGTTTTTGTTTAGCTAGCTAGCAAATTTTAGCCATATTAGCGTTGACATGAAATCAGTCAAAACGACATGGTATCAACAAGACAGAACTAGCTGAAACGAGCCACCTACGATTCCCCACATGGCAGCTTCTTGTCATTACGGCTAACTATCTGACCGTTCAGAATCATAACACACAGCTTCCGGCCACATCGATGCACGCGCATTTGACGTCAGCCAACCAGTCTATGTAGCCCAAATCATGTTGTTAGAAGTTCACTCTGTAAACGAGGGATGATTCTGTGGCCTCCCGTAAGCAGTTAGGATAGTGGGCTGTAACCATGGCTGACAAATGGCTCTAAGACCGGAGTAAACATATTACCTTCTTTGTAGTTGGGCATCAAAATTAAACCGGCTCTCTCTTTTTTTGCCTTGCCAGATACTGCCAGATTGTGTTTTCCTTGCTCCCTTTGTCCTGTCATATTAGGGCTGTGGGGATGTAAGCTCCCAGTACCTTTCAACAGCACTGGAAGCCCAGGAGGATTTGTGGTTGTCAGTGTGGGAGCCGAACGGCAGTCCTGGAGTCTCCACTCTTTCATCCTCCATTTCATCTCCCTTTCTTTTAGAAGCCACAGAGAAAATTGTGTGAGAATGTTTGGAGCAACAGCTCAAACTAGTACGCTACAGATATCCCCTGCTGGTGTTTCCCTGGTTCCCAAATCCCAACCAGCTCTATGTAATGCTATACTGTTGGCCACGCTGATGGGGTGTAATTGTTGTGTACACAAGGAATGAGCCATAATGAGTTGCTCTGTGGCTGGATGTAAACCTAGACAATCCGTTTAATCTGCTGGAGCATTTGGGTTGACCCTAGTGATTCAGTTCCAAGGTGCTCCCTCGGATAGCATGGGGGCGATGGAATGCTGTGCTGTCCCAGCTCTCAGCTGTGGGCTCTGCGAGCGACTGGTGCCAGACAGTTCCAACACTGAATCAGACCTTGACTGTGAGCTTGCTTATGGAGATATGCTCTACATTTCATTACATCACGCCACAGACACCACCCTAAGCACGATGCACAATGTATAACCCAGGGATGTAGAGTATCGGGAAAAACACACTTCACAAACACGTGTCTCCACTCATGAATATGGATGCTGTTTCTTTACATGCAGTTAAACAGCAGCTGTCCTACTTTGTTCCCTCTCTATCTCGTTCCCATGCGTTGTTGCTCATTAAAAAAAGACTTCAGCGACCGAGTCTCATAGAGGAGGCATTCCTACAGGCGTCTCAACGTCTCTGGCTGTAGAGAGGAGGGCTTGTCTACAAACAGGTGTCCTTATCCAGCTTGTTGAGCTAGCGTAGTGTTAGCGCGCAGCTGACAGGATCCGCAAGCTATCTATGCCTCATTAAAGTGAGAGGCAAGTTAATGAGGACAAGACATACAGGGGAGGATCCAATCAGTGGGATGGGGGAGCGAACCTGCAAGTAAGCATTTAGTTGGACAGTAAATCTGTTACCAAGTATTCACACAAAAATAGACGTGATTGTGTCTCAATGTAATCAAGGTATAAAATAAAAAAAAAATTAAATGTATTTTTTAATACAAACACTTTTTGTGCTTAATTGTGGTCAATTTGCAGTGTACATGTTAATTTCCAGCCACCCGACCATTCACTCTGACAAAAATCGGCCTGCGGCTGAATGTAGTTCCCTTCCCCCTGGTGTAAACCATGTGTATCCTGTACTTAAGACCACTAAACTTGGTAGCCTGACACCAGTTGTTTACTTTTTCAAAACAGGTTAGCAGTAAGAGATCAGTGGTAGGCAAGGATTAGATGTAGCTTATCTGGCAAACAACATCGACAAGGCACACCGGGAGGTTTATGTGAGACGCCTTTGATAAATCACTTATTGATTTGTACTTGTCAGTGTGCAGATCACCTACAGTGGAAGTGGGGGAGAAAGGAGAGACCTAACTCTGGCTTCAGCTAAAATGTTCTCCATCCCACTCTGCACATCAGGCCTTTGCACAACGCTCCTCGAGGCAATGAGTCATCCTAGGCAAAGTCACTGAGCCATTGCACAGATGCACTGCAGAGGCCATAAAGAAAATTAATTTCACTGGCGGCCTCAACCGAAGGAAGTTACAGCCTTTTGTTGTTTTTTATCAGTGTAGTTTTTCGACCACAAAGGGACTGTATGATGGCTGCCATATAGAGATCACAATAACAGTTTTCAATTTATCTAATGAGGAAACGTGGGACAAAAGGCTGTCTGAATAATTAGTACCTGTTGTAAAACAGCTTTCTGTTTCCAGCTGATAGGCTACGTCAACTCAATCACATTCTAATGGTCTCTTAACAAAGTAATTGCTTGCCTGGATTTAGTATTCGTGCTGGGCATAGCAAAATTGAAATGTTGTATCTTGATTTCAGTTTAGTCATAACCCTATTCTCCCCTGTGTATCCGTTCTGTGACAGTTAAAGCTCCCAGGGAAGTGTTCTGGAGATAATGGGAAGGTGTTGTGTGCTGATTGTGTGCTGCTCACACGGTGTGACCGCCGCAACACCTCCTTTTGGGCCCAATCTCGTCTGGGTACCGAACTGCATTGATTTGAGTGGAAGATCCTTTTTGTTAATCCACCAAATTTGAAGGGCTTTGTCCAAGCCTGGAAGACTCTCCACTCCCTGCTCCAACATCTCTCCTATCGCTCCCTCTGTCATCCATTCATTTATTAATTCAGTTATTTCTGGGGCAGCCGGCTTCCCATGTCAGCCAGCCAAAACAGCAGTCCCAGATCTATTCACCAGGTCTTTCCCTCCACACGTCAGCTTCCATAAACTAGACGATGGGATTACCATTGTTTTGGTGCAGGAATATATGTCTCGAGAGCTCAGAATTGGAATAGATGGATAATCAACGGTATCAATCGTTCCTGACAGTATTGTTTTGTCAGTGATATAAAAGGGACCAACCAACCTAACATGGATAGCTTCTTCAGGTGTTTTCACAAAATCCTGCATTGGAACAAACAACCACATAGGCTTCATAATGCTGCTCATTGGGCATTGAGGAACCAGTCAATGGCCAATGAGAAGCATTATGAAGCCTCTGTGGGTTTTGCCGGCAAATTAGCTATAGTCAGCATTGTAATGGCCGTACCCGTGGGAGGGACAGCGATTCTTTTCAGCCTTTTCAATTGTTCTTCACGTGGGGATCCTCTTCACCGCTGACCTGTATGGCAAATGGGAAATCAATCAAATGTATTTATGAAGCCCTTTTTACATCAGCAGATGTCACAAAGTGCTATACAGAAACCCAGCCTAAAACCCCAAACAGCAAGCAAAGCAGATGTAGTAGCACGGTGGCTAAGAAAAACTCCCTAGAAAGGCAGGAATCTAGGAAGAAACCAGGCTCTGAGGGGTGGTCAATCATCTTCTGGCTGTGCCGGGTGGAGATTATATGAGTACATGGCCAGGTAATCCTGGGGCATGGTCCTAGGGCTCAGGTCCTCTGGGAGGTGAGAGAGAGAATTAGAGGGGGCATACTTAAATTTACACAGGACACCAGATACTGTATAACATAACAGACTTACCCTAGCCCCCCCCCCCCATCCCGCAGCACATAGACTATTGCAGCATAGATACTGGAGGCTGAGACACAAGTGGGTCGGGAGACACTGTGGCCCCGTCCAGCGATACCCAGTGTCACCTTCTTGGGCCCTCACCAGTTTGCATCCCTGCAGAAGGAGAGGCCTCATTTAACACTGTAAATTCATCAGGCTTGAGCCATGTTTCAGTCAGGCCAATCACATCAAGATTATGATCAGTGATTAGTTAATTTACTATGACTGCCTTGGAGTTGAGGGATCTAACTTTGAGTAGCCCTATTTTGAGATGTGACAGATCACAATTTATTCCAACAATGACAGAAATGGGGGAGGTCTTTATTCCAGTGAGATTACTAAGGCGAACACCGCCATGTTTAGTTTTGCTCAACCTAGATCGAGGCACAGACACGGTCTCAATGGGGAAAGCTGAGCTGACAACACTGACTGTACTAGTGGGAGACTCCAGTAAGCTGGCTGGCTGGCTAACAGCCTTCTGCCTGGCCTGCACCCTATCTCATTGTGGAGCTAGAGGAGTTAGAGCCCTGTCTATGTTGATAGATGAGAGCACCCGTCCAGCTAGGATGGAGTCCGTCACTCCTCAGCAGGCCAGGCTTGGTCCTGTTTGTGGGTGAGTCTCAGAAAAAGGGCATACTATTTACACATTCTGTATTTTGGGTGCGGCAGAAAACAGTTTTCAACCAGCGATGTTGTGAGACTGCAGTAGAGCTCATCACTCCCCCTAACTGGGAGGGGGCAGAGACAATTACTCGATGCGGACACATCTTTCTAGCTAATTTACATGCTGAAGCTATGTTGCGCTTGGTGACCTCTGAGTGTTTATCCTAACATCGTTGGTGACGAAGTGGATAACAATATCCCTATACTCTATACGCTTGCCAGTTTTAGCCTTAGCCAGCACCCTCTTCAGATTAGCCTTCACGTCCGTAGCCCTGCCCCCCTTGTAAACAGTGTATGATCGCTGGATGATTCTTTTTAAGTCTAATACTGCGGGTAATGGAGTCGCCAATGACTAGGGTTTTTAATTTGTTAGAGCTAATGGTGGGAGGCTTCGGCTGCTCAGACCCCGTAACGGGTGGAGGAGAGACCTGAGAAGGCTCGGCCTCTGACTCCGACTCGTTGAACCGTTTGCAAGTTTCTGTCGGCTGAATGAGCGACACCGGTTGAGCATTCCTACAGCATTTCCTTCCAGAAGTCGTGAGAAAATTGTCAGGCTGCGGGGACTGTGCCGGGGGATTTATACTACGATCTGTACTTACTGGTGGCACAGACGCTGTTTCATCCACACTTAAATTGCCCTTGTGTAATGATTGCCTCTGAAGCTTGCAACACAGCTCTCCTCACCATAAGGCGATAGTTATCTTGTATATTATGAGTACAGCGACTGCAATTAGATGGCATAATGTTAATGTTACTACTTAGCTTTTTCGGCAGTTCGATGTCCTGTATAACCATGTCCAGATAAAGCGGCAGGGGTGAAAAAGTTGAATGAAAAAAGTCAAGCAAGGAAAAAAACGTAGACGTTCTTAAATGTGTTAACAGATTAATCAAATCCTGCATTATGATGAAAAGTAAAAAACGAAAAGTTAACTTCTTATGGGCAACATCCTGTGAAATTGCAGAGCGTGAAATTCAAACTACAGAATTATAAATATTTAACTTTCATAAAATCATAAGTTTAATACATCAAAATAAAGCTTAACTTCTTGTAATCCAGCCGCTGTGTCAGATTTCAAAAAGGCTTTACGGCGAAAGCACACCATGCGATTATCTGAGGACAGCGACCCGCATACAAAAGCATGAAAAACATATTTCAACCAGGCAGGTGCGCCACGAAAGTCAGAAATAGCGATATAATAAATGCCTTACATTTGCTCTTCTTCTGTTGGCACTCCAAAAGGTCCCAGTTAGATCACAAATGGTCCTTTTGTTCGATAATGTCCTTCTTTATATCCATAACTGTTTTTGCTGGCGTGCTTCAGTCAATAATCCACCTGGTTTCCCTCCATCAAAATGCATACAAAATGAATCCCAAATGTTACTAATAAACTTTTCCAAACAAGTCAAACAACGTTTATAATCAAACCTTAGGTACCCTAATATGTACATAAACGATACAATTTAAGACGGAGAATCGTTATGGTCTTTACCGGAGAAAAATACCAAAGAACGTGCTCTCTTCCACGAGCTTGGAAACACTACAGCCAAAATGGGAGCCACCTACAAAAACGACAATTTCTGGCTCATTTTTCCAAAAACCAGCATGAAACTCTTTCTAAAGACTGTTGACATCTAGTGGAAGCCTTAGGAACTGCAATCTGGGAGGATTTTGCCTTATAATAAAAGTGACAGCCATTGAAAACAGTGGTAGGCTGAATTTTTTTTGGGGGGGGATAGTTTGTCCTCGGGGTTTCGCCTGCCATATCAGTTCTGTTATACTCACAGACATAATTTTAACAGTTATAGAAACTTTTGAGTGTGTTCTATCCACATCTAACAGTTTATATGCACATCCTAGATTCTGGGCCTGAGTAACAGGCAGTTTACTTTGGGCACGCTTTTCATCCGGACGTGAAAATACTGCCCCCTACCCAAGAGAGGTTAAGCAGATGGCCAAGTAGCAACAAGCAGCAGACAAGTCCAGAAGTTAACTTGACAGTCAACTTCATCAATCATATCCCACTGTAATCGGTTGATGGAGCACCTTGGAACAGCAGTTTGAAACACAAGGTTGGGTATACAGTAGGCATATTACCCCGTGTTGCTTGTCATGACAACGCATCTGGGATCTCTTCCCATTTTAGGTTTGCTTTCTCACTTCCTAACCTTTTATGTTAGATGTGAAACTTTCATTGAGTGTGTGCTGTAGCAGAAAAGGGACCAAAATCTGACAAGGGAATTGTCACTTTTCTGGCACAATGTTATATTGGCACACAAAGGAGACGATTGGCAGTGATTGGACAGAGGTGAACCTGGCCTAAACACCATTCCTGACATTTAAGGAGCGAATTGCTGAGTCACTCCCAACAGTGAGCCTATTGAAAAAGCTAGCTACCTGTTGCATGACAGTATGAGTGGAGATGAAAGGATTTGATTGAAGCTTTGTTGTCACAGGCTGTATTTGATTAAGCTTAATGTTCAATCTGTGGGGATGTTTTTGACCAATCAAAGGGCCACTAAACAACCATAAACGTAACATTCGGTCGGCTACAGTATACTTACAGTTATCCTCATTATTTTATTATCTCGTCAATGATGGCAAAGCATAATTCAGCATCCTTACCATTTTAGGCTACTCTACAAAAACAAGCACACTCGTGCTTTTCATTGTAGTCTTTTTCTCTCTCAAGACAATCATATTAGTCATGCTTTTATACACTTTTTTTTGTTCAGTGGTGTCAGGCTTTGTTGCCTTTGTGTGAATATCCTGTCCAAATCCTTTCTGAGCAACTGCATTCTGAGCATTTAATGCAGCAACCGACTTCTCCGTCACTGCTTTCTGAGTACTCACGCTTTCTTTATCGCTCTCTTTCATTCTCTCTCCCCCCCTCTGTTTCTCTCTGTATCTCACACTTTATTTTCCACCCAGGCAATGAATGGTGCCTGCGCTCTCTTTTCACTGTCCTTCCTGCTGGCTTTCACTCCTCTCTCGATCTCTCTCTCGATCACTCAATGTAATGTAGGCCCTCTTTGTTACCATCTTTTTCTTGATGTATAAATTAATACATTTAATCATTTTTGATTGTGACATGATTATTTTACCCCCAAAAATTCTATGCTAGAATTATTTTATTATACAGTGCATTCGGAAAGTATTCAGACCCCTTGACATTTTCCAAATTTTTTTACATTAGACTTATTCTAAAATAAAATAGTTTTTCCCCCCTCATCAATCTACACACTACCCCATAAAGACAAAGCAAAAATAGTTTTTTGAACAATTTTGCTAGTTTATATAAAATAAACTGAAATCACATTTACATTAGTATTCTGACCCTTTTCGCAGTACTTTGTTGAAGGACCTTTTGCAGGGATTACAACCTGGAGAAGGTTTTGATCAGGGAAATCTCTGTACTTTGCTCCGTTCATCTTTCCCTCGATCCTGACTAGTCTCCCAGTTCCTGCCGCTGAAAATCTTCCCCACAGCATGATGCTGCCACCACCATGCTTCACCGTAGGGATGGTGCCAGGTTTCCTCAAGACGTGAGGCTTGGCATTCAGGCCAAAGAGTTCAATCTTGGTTTCATCAGACCAGAGAATCTTGTTTCTCATTGTCTGAGAGTCCTTTAGGTGCCTTTTGGAAAACTCCAAGCGGGCTGTCATGTGCCTTTTATTGAGGAGTGGCTTCCGTCTGGTTTGGTGGAGTGCTGCTGAGATGGTTGTCCTTCTGGAAGGTTCTCCCATCTCCACAGAGGAACTCTGGAGCTCTGTCAGAGTGACCATTGGGTTCTTGGTCACCTCCCTGACCAAGGCCCTTCTCCCCCGATTGCTCAGTTTGACTGGGCGGCCAGCTCTAGGAAGAGTCTTGGTGGCTCCAAACTTCTTCAATTTAAGAATGATGGAGGCCACTGCGTTCTTCGGGGCCTTTAATGCTGCAGAAATGTTTTGGTACCCTTCCCAGATCTGTGCCTCGACACAATCCTGTCTCTGAGCTCTACGGACAATTCCTTCAACCTCATAGCTTGGTTTTTGCTCTGACATGCACTGTCAACTGTGTGTGCCTTTCCAAATCATGTCCAATTGATTGAATTTACCATAGGTGGACGCCAATGCAGTTGTAGAAACATTTCAAGGATGATCAATGGAAACAGGATGCACCTGAGCTCATTTTCGAGTCTCATAGCAAAGGGTCTGAATACTTATGTAAATAAGGTTTTTCAGTATTTTCCTTTTTGAAATTTGCACCCAAAAAATGTTTTAGTTATGTAGATTGAGATTCTTTCAAAAATATTTTTTCAAAATGTTGAAAATGGGAAGAGGTCTGAATACTTTCAGAATGCACTGTATTTTTA
This sequence comes from Salmo salar, assembly GCF_965601325.2. Classification (NCBI taxonomy): domain Eukaryota; kingdom Metazoa; phylum Chordata; class Actinopteri; order Salmoniformes; family Salmonidae; genus Salmo; species Salmo salar. Next base: position 72,367,749 of record NC_138303.1, read on the forward strand.
TATTTTTATTTAACTAGGCAAGTCAGTTGAGAACAAATTCTTATTTACAATGACAGCCTACCGGGGAACAGTATTATCACTGCCTTGTTCAGATGCAGAACGACAGATTTTTACCTTGTCAGCTCGGGAATTCGATCCAGCAACCTTTCGGTTACTGGCCCAATGCTCTAACCACTAGGCTACCTGCCGCCCCATATAGTGTAGATGTAAGTGTGTAATTGCTTAGGTTCCATCCTGAAACCTTTTCACAATTTTTGTTTTTGCGGCCCTGTCTGCTTAGTGCAGTCAGGGTTGGTCTCTGGATTTTTTGCAGGAAACCTGACACCTTTAAGGACTATTTCTGGACTTCATTTGTCCACAGCCAAATGATTTTGCTGCACACTGTACTTGTTAGTGTGATAATACCCTGCAAATGAGAAGTGTAGGTCAAAGCCTTGGGCAGCAGTCTAAATTGACTTTTCTCAAAGTGGTATGGTGATTTAGACCAGTAATTAGTACATTTTTAACATTTCTTGAGCTTTGAAATAGATACAGTTAAGCTTCTTAAAACACGATTTAGGACTAATTCCTAATTGACTTATCCAACACACATGTCTCTACTAAGTCAACATATTTTACACAGAGGGCAGGGGTCATTCCATATGGATGAATGGAACATTGTGAAGGGCCATTTGCCAAATCAATAACATTTATTTAGTTAAATTGTGGTTTTCTAGCATTAAAGGAGAACACCACCCAAAAACGACCTTTTGGTATTTGTTTCATTAGTCCGTTGTTGACATAGTCCCAAAACGTTTTGCTTGTCAGAAATGTCTCTCTGGCTTTCACTGCTCGCCCTCTCTCTTTCTCTGTGTGTGTATCTCTCACACTTTTCTTTGCCCCCAGGCAATGAATGGTTCATACGCTCACTTCTTTCTTTTCACTGTGTCCTACCCTCTGTCCTTCCTGCTGGCTTTCACTGTTCTCTCTCTCTCTCTCGCTCGCTCTCTCGCCATGCAGTTCACACTGTGTCTATGGACTTCTGTAATTGCCTATTTGCACAGTTGAAGTTTGTTGATCAGCTTAACCTTTGTCTTGTCTTAAAGCGGAAGATGCAATTTGTAATGTTGAATGGATCGTCTCGTGTGTGTGCTCGTGCGGCACAATTCTATTTGTGCCCTTTGGCATCAGTGTTTGCTGTGATTTACAGGACAGAAAGCATATGCTGGATGCCTCATACGTGATGCACTAGGTCCCAGACGTCCGGCCTGTATAGAGTATCTACTGTGGGATTTAACCTCCCATGTAATGTCGGCTACACACACACATAACGTCCTATTCATTATTCAGAACATTGACGGAATGTTAACATGCTTAATTTGTGCTTGTTTTGTAAATGTATACCTGAGTTGTAGCCTCTTTTCCATCATAAAGGAGACCATGATCTTTCAATGTAGTTGAATTGATAAGTTGAACATATTGTCACGTCTTTCATGTAATTAACCTGAATGTTTTTCATCTTTTATTTATCAATGCCTTATCCATGTATTTCAATGTCTGTGACTGCCATGTAGATGTTAGTAAAAACTTTACTTTGGATGTGACATTTGTTATGGTTTGACCGTGTGTCAGTATGGCTGTATGTAACAGATACTTAGTCGGATATCTGCTGGCCTGACAATACCTCGGATGAGGTCATGCTCTGTAGAGACAGAACCCAGCCCCCCCCCCCCCCCCCCCAGCTTGTTCACATTAGTGTGGGTCAGCCATGGCAGGAAACAGAGTCAACTTTATCGACAGTCGGATCACATTCCAAACACACACAGCCTTTCTAGGACACCGTTATCCAAATTGCTGCCTCTGTAGTGGTGCAATACTGTGAAGTGTTGCAATTCACAGATGTTTTAGGTTGTCACAAATAGACAAGCACATGCATGCGTTCAAGTCTAATAAAAAGGCATGCTTCTCATATGCCTCAAATACAGCACTTTTCCAGTTTCCGCTCAGTAGGCAAAAATGAAACAAATCAGAGGTCATTTAGTTAAAAATAATCTTGATGGATGCACCATGCCACCCCCTATCCCCTCTTCTGGAGTCCTAAAAGTCAACCCTGAGCTTTGTTGTACTTCTCTCTAGTTGTGTGCTTCCTTTATTAGCTCTGCTCCAGTCTGTAAAATTCCTCCACCCCAGCAGCTGAAGCTTAACCACATGGCTTCACACACTGGACATTAGCCTAGGAGAGAGAGGATAAGATGTACTTTATTGTTAATTAACTTCGAGAACAGAAATGTCTTTATGCTCACAATCCAACACCCCAAGACACGGACACATACCGAGGGGCTGGACGCATTGGGTCTCTTTCTGACAGGGCGACTATACCAGGCACTAGGCTATAAAGCAGAGGTGTGGACTCGAGTCACATGACTTGGACTCGAGTCACAAAGATGATGACTTGCAACTCGACTTTGACTTTAACACCAATGACTCGTGACTTAACTTGGACTTGAGCCTTTTGACTCGACCTGACCTTTCTCATGGCTACCCATGTATTTCCATGGAAATATAACGTTTATTTGTAAAGTAATAAATATTTTTAAAAGCATTCATGATTTGCTTAAATGTAATATACTAACTATTACTCTTGTTAAAAATATGAAATGGTATTACATTTGGTGAAGAGCACATTAGGACTTGAGACTTGTCGGTCTTGACTTGAGACTTGACTTGGGATTTGAGACTTACTTGTGACTTGTAAAACAATGACTTGGTCCCACCTCTGCTATGTGTTCACCCATAAAATGATTATTTCCTTCAATGTTTATGAACATATGTTCAGTCAATAGACAAGTGCATCAGAAAAACAATAGTGCAAACCCGATATATAGTTCAAAAGTTACAATTTATTCAGAACTTAGCATGATTAGAGTGACTAGAATAACATTACAGCTGATGTGCCCTCTTGCTGAGCAGAAGAAATGTCAGCCCACAGAGAGAAGCACAAGATTGAACTTCACTCAACATTCTAGAGCAAAAACATTTCTGTAAGAAACCAAACGGTTGAGCCTTTTGTTTCTAGTTTTTAGTATTCGTCTCAGGCTTTTGGCAGTAGGTGCACTCGATTCAGCTGCCCTGCGAGCCAAGTAGGCGAACTGCTGCCATTTTGAACCATTACAAGTGTCTGAATTGACAAACTCTGCCTTCCCGGCAGGCCTGGTGAGCGAATCAAGTGCACTGTAGGCCTACCGCTGGCCAATCGGATGGCTCAGATGACCGTGTCTGCAGTAACGTAGCAGGCATTAAAGAAAGCTACAGCGAAGTTGATACTGTGAATTTTCTAAACATTTAAAACATGACTAGAGGGAGACTATCAAATTGTATTGGTCACATACACGTGTTTAGCAGATGTTATTGTGGGTGTAGCGAAATGCTTATGCTTCTAGTTCCGACAGTGAAGCAATATCTAACAAGTAATATCTCACAATTTCAGAACAAATACCTAATACACACATCTAAGTAAAGGAATGGAATTAAGAATATATAAATATATGGATGAGCAATATCAGAGAAGCGTAGAATAAGATATAATACAGTGTATATACATTGGAAGTTTACATACATCTTAGCCAAATACATGTAAACTCAGTTTTTCACAATTCTTGACATTTAATCCTAGTAAAAAATCCCCGGTCTTAGGTCAGTTAGGATCACCACTTTATTTTAAGAATGTGAAATGTGTGAATAATAGAGAATTATTTATTTCAACTTTCATTTCTTTCATCACATTCCCAGTGGGTCTGAAGTTTACATACACTCAATTAGTATTTGGTAGCATTGCCTTTAAATTGTTTAACTTGGGTCAAACGTTTCGGGTAGCTTTCCTTCCACAAGCTTCCCACAATAAGTTGGGTGAATTTTGGCCCATTCCTCCTGACAGAGCTGATGTAACTGAGTCAGGTTTGTAGGCCTCCTTGCTCGCACACGCTTTTTCAGATTGAGGTCAGGGCTTTGTGTTGGCCACTCCAATACCTTGACTTTGTTGTACTTAAGCCATTTTGCCACAACTTTGGAAGTATGCTTGGGGTCATTGTCCATTTGGAAGACCCATTTGTAACCAAGCTTTAACTTCCTGACTGATATCTTGAGATGTTGCTTCAATATATCCACATAATTTTCCTCCCTCATGATGACATCTATTTTGTGAAGTGCACCAGTCCCTCCTGAAGCAAAGCACCCCCACAACATGATGTTGCCACCCCCGTGCTTCACGTTTGGGATGGTGTTCTTCGGCTTGCAAGCCTCTCCCTTTTTCCTCCAAACATAATGATGGTCTTTATGGCCATTTTTGTTTCATCAGACCAGAGGGCATTTCTCCAAAAGTACGATCTTTGTTCCCATGTGCAGTTGCAAACAGTACTCTGGCTTTTTTATGGTGGTTTTGGAGCAGTGGCTTCTTCCTTGCTGAGCGGCCTTTCAGGTTATGTCAATATAGGACTCGTTTTACTGTGGCTATAGATACTTTTGTACCTGTTTCCTCCAGCATCTTCATAAGAGCCTTTGCTGTTGTTCTGGGATTGATTTGCGCTTTTCGCACCAAAGTACGTTCATCTCTAGGAGACAGAACGCGTCTCCTTCCTGAGCGGTATGCCGGCTGCGTGGTCCCATGGTGTTTATACTTGCGTACTATTGTTAGTACAGATGAACGTGGTACCTTCAGGCGTTTGGAAATTGCTCCCAAGGATGAACTAGACTTGTGGAGGTCTGCAAAAAAAATTCTGATGTCTTGGCTGATTTTTTTTGATTTTCTCATGATGTCAAGCAAAGAGGCACTGAGTTTGAAGGTAGGCCTTGAAATACATCCACAGGTATACCTCCAATTGACTCAAATGATGTCAATTAGCCTATCAGAAGCTTCTAAAGCCATGACTTCATTTTCTGGAGTTTTCCGGGCTGTTTCAAGGTACAGTCAATTTAGTGTATGTAAACTTCTGACCCACTGGAATTGTGATACAGTGAATTATACGTGAAATAATGTCTGTAAACAATTGTTGGAAAAATTACTTGTCATGCACAAAGTAGATGTCCTAACTGACTTGCAAAACGATAGTTTGTTGACAAGAAATTTGTGGAGTGGTTGAAAAACGAGTTTTAATGACTCCAACCTAAGTGTATGTAAACTACCAACTTCAACTGTATAATCTGAGGCAAAGTTCGTTCTTCTGTGGTCAATCCGGACACAAACCAGTAGTTTCTCCCTTTTTTAAAAAAACACTTCGTTGTCAATCCCTATGGATATACTGTATTGCTTTCTTTCAACCAACTGGATCGTACAAGTGAACGTCATCTCTTTTGAGTATTGATTTTCCTATAGAGTAACCCGTGTGGCTTGCCTGGCCACTGCATATTTAATGGTCCATAATGCAATGTGCTCCCAAAGTCATCTGCAGAGATTTGAATTTCTTAGATCGTCCCATTCTTTGATCAACACCCCTCCTCACCCCCTGAACTTCCAGTGTGTTATTCCAGACGTCCGGTGTGTTATTCCAGACGCCCGGTGTGTTATTCCAGACGCCCGGTGTGTTATTCCAGACGCCCGGTGTGTTATTCCAGACGCCCGGTGTGTTATTCCAGACGCCCGGTGTGTTATTCCAGACGCCCGGTGTGTTATTCCAGACGCCCGGTGTGTATTGGGATTCAGTGACGTCGGAGGAGCAGATGCACTGTCCTCTGGCAAGGTCGGCCGTTTTATGGGGATTTTGCTGCATCAGGTATTCGTGTGATGCCCGGTTCGCTTGGCCCCTCGCTGCCTGCCTCTCTGGCAGACACACAAACGTGCGCACATTTTCTCACACAGATCACATGCTTTCTCACACACACACACACACACACACACGCACACACACGCACACGCACGCACGCACGCACGCACGCACGCACGCACACACACACACACACACACACACCACACACACACACACACACACACACACACACACACACACACACACACACACACACACACACATACATACTTCTTTTGACACAAAGTATGTGACACATGCATTAACTCTCATACATTCTGAATGACTCACTCACTCACTCACTCACTCACTCACTCACTCACTCACAGAGAAGTAGAAGTGCGAGTCAACCCACGACCTCCCGTAGCACCACATGGACTCATATGTCCAATGATTTCAGAAGGGAAGTTGACAGTAGGTTGAATGTGAGTGGTATTATGACACCAGGTCCCGCTCATGTCCCGCTCAGTTTATATTAATACCTCCCCCATGAGGTTACTACTCATCACTCACTGAGATGACCGCATGCCCCAGTATAGAAGGAAACTGTCTGCCAACTCTTATACAAATCCTGGTATGCGTGAATTCAGGAAGAGACCCTGTTCCCTACATGCAACTACACAAGTCTCATTGCACTATAAGTGTTTGTATGTTTGTCGAGTGGGTTCTCTGAAGTACTTGAGAGCTCCAAATCGGTCCGCAATGGTGGGTAACGTCTCACCACCGCTGTCACACACACACCAGAACATTAGGGGAGAGAGTGTGTGTGTGTGTGGACATCCAGCGCGAGCCACGTCTGTCGTGGCATGTGGGAGTTTATTTCTTCCTTCCATTCTTTTCCTTATCTTTTGTTTCCTCCTGCCATTCTTCCTATGATGTTGCTTCTCTCTGCGTCCGCCTCCCTTCGGATACAGAGCAGCGACGTACTGGGAGGCCTTGTGTGTGGGCTTTTTCTCTCCTCTCTTCTGTGTTCATCACGCTTGATCTTGTCCTCCTCTTCTCCTGTGTTCCTCTCCTCCTCTACGGCGGTCTGTGATTTAATCCTGTCCACAACAACACCATGACAAAATCGGACACCGTTTGACATTCCTTGTGTTGATGTACTTTAAGTGTGATGTTGGCCCTGTGAAGAACACTGCTTTTGTTGATCCTGTAAAATGCACAGCAGTGACAGTGAACAGATTGTCCTTGGTTGTCACTATCTCGTTGAATAGCATTGGCGGATTTCCCTGCCTGCAATCCTTTTAAATATGACACCAAACTAATGCAATATGGTTAAATGAAAGGCATCTGGTAAGAAACGACCTGTATTCTATTTGGTTGGCATCAACTGGTAAGGCACTGATATTTTGATTCATTAAAAACGTAGCAAATAACGTGTGGGATATCTCCAGTTTCTGAGGAATTAAAGGTTTCATGTTTTTGAATGCTTCTGAACATTAGGTTTGTTTCACCCAATAGGCTACACAGGTTTT